>NC_141496.1:2566788-3265183 GCF_009769465.1 Tauraco erythrolophus
AGCCAGCACTCTGAAAGGCACTTCCCTGCCCCGCGTTCGAGGTTTACCGCAGGGAGAACCGAACGCCTGTCCCCTCCATCTGGTGGGGGGCAGCTCAGACTAGGCACTCGTAGATGCCCAAGCAAGGGCAAACAAATCACATCCCTCAAAACAGCTTCAGCTGCAAGCGAGCTGCCTCATGCCCCCTGGAAAACCGAGAGGTAATTTTGGCTCGTCACGCCAATTCTGGCGGTTTTGCCTTGCTGAGTCGCCCAGCACCCAGGAGGCAGAAGCAGGATGAGATGCTACTCCAGCACCTGGAGGCAGGCCTTCATGTCTCTGTTGTAGGTATAAAGAAGAGATAAACAGAGACCATCTGCATGAGGCAGTCAACCTGGAGAGCATGAGGTTGGCCGAAACGCTTGCAGTTCAGCATCCTTCTTTCTGAACACGGGCTATTTGGGATTTCAGACCGTACTGGTCCTTGCTAGGAGGCTGGGCTCAGCTCGAGGAGAGAGAGGACTGCGGTGAGCCTGGCTCTTCTCTGCCTTGGCTCTGAACCCAGGCAGAGGCTCACAGTGGTGGTTCTCCCAAGCACAGGAGAATTGATGGTACGTGGGTTATCAGGTCCCTTTACCATCTCCTCTCTTGCAGGCAGGGGGAATGTTCATGCTCACCTGCTGGGTGTGAGCTTGATCCTCAAAATATCATGTGCAGCTCCAGCCCTGGCTCCTCAATATCCTCACTACAGTCCTGTCCTGGTCTCCCTTTCCCTGCAATTCATCAAGCACACACACCTCCACGGGGCTTCCTTGTCACCTTCAACCTGACAGACGTCCGTCCTTCCGAAAGGAGGACGGTGCACTGCAGATCTGAGTCTCAGCTGCATCCCTTGGTCGCGTCCAAGGTGGTGAAAAGAAGGTCACCATCCCCAGGCCTCATTCTGCAGGAGGCTGTGCTCCTGCTGCAGACCAGGAGAGGGAAGAGCACTCTGCGTTTCCTGGGAAGTTCCCAGCACCAGGTAGGATTAGACATGCCTAATTAACAGCGAGGAACAAGCAACACAGAGTTGAATGCAGGGACTGAAACCCCTCCCAGCAGCATCCAAGCATCGTGTCTCCAAAGCCAAGCCGGCTGCTTCATCAAGAGAAACCCTTGATATTCCACATCACCTTCTCCAGCCACAACATCCCCGAAGCACGCAGACGCAAGACAGACGAAAGGGACAGGTAGCAGAGGTACCCAAACAGCTCCAAAACACAGAAAAAGTCTGAGCTCCAGATGCACGCCGAACCTGGGGGGGACCCCTCTCTCCTAACCCACCCCACGCTTCGGGGCTGGAGGATGCGGCCAGGCAAAGCACTGCGCGGGGACAACCTGCCAGAGCCACCGGGACATCAGGGTTGGGTTTTGCTCCCCTTTCTGGTACGTACACTGCACCAACCTGGGATGAATCTTCCCGAGGCACCGTGCCCCTCCGCGCAGCAGCCAAGCACACGTTCGCCATACGCTGAGCACGTCCGACGCCGTTAACGCCTGGACCACCCGCCGCCTGCCACCTCCAGCGCACGTTCTCAGACCTGAGGGTCTAGTTTAGGCTGGGGGTAAATAAATAAGACCAAGAGCCACCGCTGCCCGCCTTGGAGCGGGGGAAGATGGAGAGAAACAGGTTTCCCTCTCCAGGCACGGGGAAGGGGGCCGGGGACCTGCCTGGCACACTGGCACCGATCGGCTGTGCGCAGATGTAGCCGTGCAAGCCCACGAGCCTGCGTGCATGCATCCACGAAGCACCTCTACACCCACAAAGCACGTACAAAACCGGAGAGAGCGGACGCGGCTGTACGCGCTCGTCCTCTCGGGCAGCGAACCGGCGCTGGAGGCGTCTCACGGATTTTGAGCCCACCGATCCAAGGAAGGGAGGGGGGGGTCCCCGGCAGTGCCGGGTCGTACCGAGCCCCGGGGAAGGGCGAAGCGACACCGGCACCGCCGGGCGGTTCCAGGGATGTGCTGCCCGCAGGCGGGTCCCGTACCGGCGCACGGGGCAGGAGCGGGCTCCTTGGCGGCGACCCCGCTCGCCGAGCCACCTCCGCCCGGCTCGCCCGCACCGCCCCGCACCGCATCGCTTCCCCGCGCGAATCCCCGCACCGCCGGCTCAGCCCGCGGCACCGGCGCGGCGGAGGCGGCAGCAGCGCCCGGGGCGCAGCGCGGACAAGGCGGGTGGTGGGGAAGGGGAAGAAGAAGGGGAAGGGGAGGCGGCGGGGCCCCGCACTTACCGGGACCGCTCCGCTCCGCCATGGCCCGGCGCGGCTGGGCGCACCGGCACCGCGCGCCCGCCCCCGCCGCTGACGTCACCCACCGGCCTCCGCCGCCGCGCGGGAGCCACCTGCCGGGGGAGGGGCGGGGGGGGGGGCGGGGGGCGATGTCTGTCTGTCCTTTCCCAGCGTCTGTTTTGGTTACCGGTGTGAACCTGCGGGTCTCCAGCCCCGCCCGGGATCCTCTGTCCCACGCCATAGAATCATAGGATCGTGGAATGGTTTGGGTGGGAAGGGACCTCAAAGGTCATCCAGTTTCACCCCCCCTGCCATGGGCAGGGACACCCTCCGCTACACCGGGTTGCCCAAAGCATCGGCCCCGGAGCGCGGCGGCATCCTCGTGTCGTCCGCTCCCAAGGTCCGTCCGCCTCTCCCCAGGATAACGGTGTCACGGATTCTGGGGAGAGCCCCACGGGCTGTTACAGGTGAGGCTGCGGAGGTCTTCCCGCCCCTGGGTGGCATGACCTGCTGAGCAGCCTCAATGGAAGAAGATTCCCCATCCATTGTATTCACGGTGTGGAAGAACAATCAAAGGATGCTGCCTCAACAGTCCGAGCGGAGGAAAGCGCGGCAGTTCGATAGTTATTGATCCCCCCCCCCCCCCCAGACAAGCGTGATGCTTGTTGGAGCCGGAGGAACCCCTCGCCTTCTGCAGGGGAAGTGGTGAGAAAAAAAAAATAAAAGAGAAAATGGTCCGGTGAATTGCGCTCCAAGGGAGTTACACAGGAGGAAATGAAGGTGTATAAACAATTTTGGGTGGTACAATACCCGTAACAAGGCCACTCCGCTCTTTCGCTGTCTGAAATGAAAACAAATGTTCCCATTCTGTTATCCCGTGAGCAGGGAAGGCGTTGAATTGGTGCTTGTGCCCATGAATACAATGGGGAAAAATTAGAGGGAAGAAAGAGGAATAGGAGCATTAACATTTGTTGTTTAAAACCTCCCAGGGAAACTGATTCCATGTGCCCCGCATCACTGTGAGCTTAGGTTGCCACTTCCCGGTGCCTTTCAATGCCAAGCGTGGAGGTTGTTCCTCTGGTGGGCACGAGTGCGAACACATAGTCAGGGAGACCCAAGGGCATCCTGGAGCCTCTGGAGAAGAGCTTGATGGGGGAAAATGGGGGTGTTTGGGCAAAAATCTTCTGAAACACGACTGTTTTGTTACAGCAAAACGTGTGGTGATACCCCTGGCCTGACTGGATCCTGGGCTGGCATTCAGCGGGGAAGTTTCCACTACTGGAGCAGCTGTCAGCTCTGCTCAGCTCGAGTGCCGTATGGGAACGGAAAATAAATTACCCACACCGGCCGAGGGATGAGGCTGGAGCATGCGAACCCTGTGCAGTGGGAGCATGCTCTGCATCCACGCTGGTTGGGATAATCCGTGGATTTGAAGGCTTTTGTTCTGAAACTTGAACCTTCCTTTCGTGGCACTGCCGTACACCGAGCCGTTTTGTTTGAACAAGCAGGCTGGTGATCTCCCTCTTGCAATCAAGCCATAAGTGTATGCCCACGTGCACACACATTTATTTTTTCTTTTAAAGGGTGGACGCTGGGGTTGGTTGACAGGGGTTCAGTTTTGGTGGAGAGGCTGGATATTACTGGCACTTCAGAAAACCAGGGCAGCGCTCAGCATCTCCCCAGGACCTTGGCAGTCATCCCCGGCGTGGCATCGCGTGAACAACAACCTCTGGCAGCGCTGTGAATGGCGTCGTGGAGCAGCTCTCATGCCACCCTGGCAACAAGTGCCGGAGCTGATGGGGCTGGCAGGATCGGTCCCGAACGCTAACGAGATAAAAGGGCTTCCGTTCAAACGGGGTGATTAAATGGCAGTCGCTCCAGGCAGCTATCGTTAGCTCGCCGTCGTCATGAAGCTGCCAAGTGTAATTAATGGAAATATCCCGTTTACGGAACGCGGTGTTGGCGCGACTCGAACCGCTCACCGTGAATCGCAGGTTTTGGCACCCGTGGCCGCGAAACGGTGCCGTTACACACACGCAGACAGGTGTCATCAGAGACCTGCTCTTCTCCAGCACGAGGTGGGTGCCAGGGCGCGCGTTTCCAAGCGGGATGAAGAGAGGCAGGACGATAACACGATTCATAGATTCATAGATTTCTAGGTTGGAAAAGACCTTAGAGATCATCGAGTCCAACCATCCCTAATCCCCATTAAACCATATCCTCAAGTAGCTCATCCACCCTATTCTTAAACACATCCAGGACGGGGACTCAACCACCTCCCTGGGCAGCCTATTCCAGTGGCTGACAACCCTTTCAGAGAAGAAATACTTCCTAACATCCAACCTGAATCTCCCCTGACTAAGCTTATGCCCGTTTCCCTTGTTCTATCACCCATCACTAATGTAAAGAGCCCTTCCCCTACCTCCCCACCATCCCTTCTCAAGTATTTGTAGGCCGTAATCAGGTCTCCCCTCAGCCTCCTCTTCTCCAGGCTAAACAGCCCCAACTCCCTCAGCCGCTCCCCATAAGTTTATTTTCCAGCCCCTTGACCAGTTTAGTTGCCCTTCTTTGGACTCGCTCCAGGAGCTCAATATCTCTCTGAAAGCGAGGGGCCCAAAACTGGGCACAATATTCCAGGTGCGGCCTCACCAGTGCCGAGTACAGGGGCAGGATCACTTCCCTGTTCCTGCTGGTTACACTATTCTTGATACACGCCAGTATCCCATTGGCCTTTTTGGCCACCTGGGCACACTGCTGGCAAACTTGAGCGATGAGCGATAAACGATGAGCGACTTCATTAAACGCTGTGGAGCCTGAGTAGGCAATCACGGGCCTCCGCTGCGTCTTCGTGCACGAGGAATTGTGTCTCCTTTTAAGCAGGGAGAAGCGAAGCTCTCAAAAACCTGCCCGAGTATTTACATAAATTTCCTGGTGACTGGAGAGGAGGGACCCGCCACTTGATCAAAGCAGGCAGGGCTATTGCCTGAAGCATGTGCCAGTGACAGAAGCTGTAAGAACCTCTGGTTTTGACCCTGCCAGAAATGTGGTTTTTAATCGAGGTTCTCTCCCTTCCCCATGTGAGACCGCTGCAAGCACAGGTAAGGCAAATGCAGAAAGGCATAGCGTTACTCCTGCCGGAGACCCGGCAGTTCAGCCTTCCCGCTGCAGGCTGGGACTGTTGGATACCTTCAGGAAGAAGGTGCTTTTCTCTGCTGTCCCGTTTCCCACGCAACTCGTTTTCATTGAGAGCGGGGGCGTTTTTATTGTCGTGCACGTGCAGCATTTTATTCGAAGCCTGAGACTCACCCCTTCTGCAGGCAAACGCAGAACCTGCAGAAATCCCTCGCCAGAACTGAACTCGGTGATGCCAGTGAGGTGATACAAGTCAGTCCAATGCCATCGTTTCCCACTGGATACAGTAGAATCATAGAACCACAGAATGGTTTGGGTTGGAAGGGACCTCAAAGATCGTCTAGTTCCAACCCCCCTGCCATGGGCAGGGAATATGATGGATAGCAGCTTAGCAACCTCATCCACCAGTTCCCTCAGGACCACGGATGCTCCTCATCAGATCCCATGGACTTGTGCACCTTCAGGTTCTTTAGATGGTCTCAAACATGATCTTCTCCTACAGTGGGCACTTCTTCATTCTCCCAGTCCCTGCCTTTGCCTTCTGTGGCTTGGGCTGTGCAGCTGGAGCTCTTGCCAGTGAAGACTGAGGCAAAGAAGTCGTTGAGAACCTCAGCCTTCTCCATATCCTGGGTAGCTGGGTCCCCCGGTTCCTTCTGGAGAGGGACCACATTTTCCCTGGATTTCTTTTTATCACTCACATATCTATAGAAGTTTTTCTTGTTGCCCTTGATGACCCTGGTAAGCTTTAACTCTATCAGGGCTTTGGCTTTCCTAACCTGATCTCTGGTTGCTTGGACAATCACTCTGTATTCTTCCCAGGCTACCTGTCCTTGCTTCCACCCCCTATAGGCTTTCTTTTTGTGTCCAAGTTGGTCCAGGAGCTCCTTATTCATCCATGCAGGCCTCCTGGTGTTCCTGGTGTTCCTACCTGACTTCCTCTTTGTTGGGATGCACCACTCCTGAGCTTGGAGGAGGTGATCCTTGAATATTAACCAGCTTTCTTGGGCCCCTCTTCCCTCCAGGGCTTCATCCCCTTGTACTCTAACAAGGAGATTCCTGAAGAGGCCAAAGTCTGCTTTCCTGAAATCCAGGGTAGTGAGCTTGCTGTGCACCCTCCTTGCTTCCTAAGTATCTTGAATTCCACTGTTCATTAACTGCAGCCAAGGCTGCCCTTGAGCATCACGTTCCCCACCAGCCCTCTTTGTGGTGAGAACAAGGTCCAGCGTAGCACCTCTCCTCGTTGTTTCCTCTACCACTTGGAGAAGGAAGTTATCATCCACGCATTCCAGGAACCTCCTGGGTTGCCTATGCCCTGCTGTGTTGTCCTTCCAACAGATATCAGGATGGTTGAAGTCCCCCAGTAGGACCAGGGCTCGTGAACATGAGGCAGCTCCTATCTGTCTGTAGAGGGCCTCAGCCACCCAGTCCTCTGGTCAGGTGGTCTGTAGCAAACCCCCACTACTACATCCCCAGTACATTCAGCGCATCTTTTTGACATGCGCAACACCACCTCATCCGGAGACATCCCTGGTATTTTATCAACCCTTGGAACAAGATGCAAAATGTCAGTGGTTGCCCTGACTGTTAGTGACCTGCAGTAGCTCACCCTGGGGTGAATTGTTAATGTTTTCACAAACCCATAGGCAACAGGCAGGGAATACAGACTCTTTTTTTCCATGCCAAATTCCATAAAATGAAGCACTGGTGTAAAAGCAGCCACGTTTCCCGAGGTGCTAAGCCCAGCTGCAGGGCTTTGGAAGCATCTCAGGACCGGTGAAAAAAAAAATCATGCTGTTTCATGATTAAATACTAAAAAGTATTCATCAATATTTTTTAGGTTGACTTCTCCCTGCATAGATGGGGAATACTGTTAGGAATTGGCCTGTGTTACAAGAATTTCCCATTTTACAATTGCTTTCACGTGCTTGTGGGGAGCTGCAGGATAATTTATGTGGGACGGGACCTCTGGAGTCACCTAGTCCAGCCCCCGGCTGCTCAGAGCACGTCTCCTTGGATCAGGTCCTCACGAAGTTTTTTGGTTGAGCTTTGAACGTCTCCGAGGGTGGAAGGTTGTACAGTGGGGCAGGGCAAAGGGGATTTAAGAGAATTGAGGCAGCAAAAAAGGAGGCAATGTTTCTCGCCTTGGCAACCTCCTCTTCTCTCCAGGCTGCAGGCTGCCTACCCCACACGTACACGCTGCTCACCAAATTTTAGCTTTCCTCAGCACTTTGAGCTTGCAGCCCAATTTCACTCCATCAGCTGTATTATTAATCAGCAGGCTGCAAATTATGTTGCCATAACCCACGTACTTTTTGTATTTTAAACAGAAAATCAAATAAATTGGTGCACAGTAAACAAACCCCAGCTTTCCAGGAGAAGCACGCAACTGACGCAGCAGACCAAGGCGAGCTGCGGGTGCTACGGGGCCAGGAGAGCTGGGAGCCCACGGAGAACAGCCTCATCCAGACTGGACCCCTTGTTAACAGATCGAGATAATTAGCCGAGTGCTTGTCCAGCCAGGCTCTGTAGAGATCCCAGGGTGGCAAACACATCTGCGAGACCATCTCCCCCCTGCTTCTCAGCCGAGGTGCTCAGTTGGGGTGGATGAACCCAAACCCTTGGGCTTTCAGCCCAGATGAGCATCCAGGCAGAGCTACCTGGAGAGCTGGGTACAGCACTTGCCTTAGCCGTCACCCCAAGCCGAACCCATGCTAAGTGAATAGCTCCCTAAACAGAAAGCTGAAAAAAAGAAAAGGACAATATAAATATTTAAAAATCTCTTTGACTTCCCAACCTTTCGGGCAGAAAAAGGACATAGGAAAATACCAAAGGAGGAGAGGCTGACTAATGGTTGGGCCAAGCTATTCTCTCTGTCCATGTTTCCTATTCAGACTAAGTTTGCCTTCATAACAGTCAGTTTGTATTTCTAGCACACACCAGCTGGGCTGGGGGGAGGAAAAAAAATGCTGTTTAATAATGCATATGCTTTTTTTCCCCTTCTGTTACTGAGAGATGCATTGCTTAGCAGAGCTCCTTGCAGCTTTGGTGGTGGTGTAACCACTGGTGTAAGGCACGGCTTGAGCGCGGTCCGGCTGCATTAGCCCTGGTAGCTCCACTGAAATCCCTCTGCGTTTGCATCGATGCCATCAGGAAAAGATGAATTCCCCGGGGGGGAAGCGTGTGACAGTAATGTGTGATCATCAGTCGCCCCAGAGTAGTATTAATGTACAAAAATAAAGTGGAAATTAAAACAGCAGGACAGGAAAGTGCTGCGAGTGTCAAGTTTGGGAAATTAAACCACTCTAAGTCTCCACAGGCGCCGTTCGCCTCCTCCATGAACACTCTGATTTCTCCCCGATGTGTTATAAATCGAGTAGATGTTTAAATGCTGGTGACTGCAAAGCAGCTGGGCAGGTGAGTGCTGGCTGCTGAGGACACGTCAGTGGAGCGAAGCGGCCCTCCGCACCGCTCGCCTTGCAGCGGCTGCCTGCACCCATCACCCATCACCCATCACCTTGTGATGCTCCAGCACCACCGTCGGTGCCCAGTGCCCTTCCCTTCCCACCGCGACTGAGGACATCAAAAACACGAACGCAAGGTCTTTGGCATGGGCACTACACCTCCCTCTGCTTTCCCTACCTTAAAAATGCTGGAGACAAGTCAAGGGTTTGGGTTTACATCTCTTGGAAGGAACCAGCGGCTGCTGCAGCCCATCTCAGCTTTATTCTGGCGTAGCAAAGCTGGCCGGGCACGAAGCTGCCTGTTTGCCCACCTCGCCCTGCCCAGCAGCAGTGAGACCCTGGTTTGGGCAGAGACCATTGCTGGAAGCCTGAACGTCAGCCAAGATACACTGGTGAGGAAGGAGCTCCTAAGAGAGAAAAGGAATGCTCCAAAGCAGGGAGTGTCAGAGTACAACTATCAGGCACAAGTGAAGAATCACCCCCAGCCCCTGCCAGCTCCTCCAGCGCACTGGAGGAAAGAAGAACTAACTGGGGAGAAGGGTCTGAGATACTTCAGAGCCGCACCAAATCCAGGGCTGGATAACATGGCAGAGGACGGCACGGAGCGGCCACAAACCAGGATGAGAGCAGTGACTGCTGCCAGTCCCTGACTGCAAGGGATCCCAGCCTGCTCCTTCCATCTCACTGGCAAGAAAACTAGTTGAGAGCAAACCTTTTGATTTCCCAAGCTGTCACCAATTCGGCATCAACTTCCTTGAAGTTTTCCGTTTTTCTCTTCTGTCTTATTAAACTGGCCTAGAACTGCCAAAGCAAAGAAAAAGATGAAGTCTGTCTCATGTTGTCGGAAGCCACCTTCGTAAATCCTTGGGAATGAGCTTGTCACAACTCCCCAGTACAGGGGGATGCCGCTAGAACCGTCGTTCTCCGCACACCCACGTTTTCCACTGTTTTCCACCTCCTGCTATTATTTTTCATGGAGACTATAATCAACCTTTACAGACTGATTATATATGACACCCTGGAGCAGAGGCGCCTGCCGGAGCGATGGCAGAAGGACACCCCCGAGGAGATGACATGACTCCCAGCCACGTGTTCTGGAGGGCTCTGAGGATGGCCTTGGAGAACCCAAATTTTGCCACGGTGCTTCCCAGTTTCTCTCCCACCCCAGAGTCAATTTGTTGTGAGCAATTAGCACTGGCATCAGTGCGCCTGGGCAGAAGGAGCTCCTGCACAACACAGCATCACCTCCCTTCCCCTTCCCAGCATCCTCCCCTGCTTACCTGTACCTGCTCACATCGCACAAGCTGTTTATCCTATCATTATCTCAATCATGAATAAAGAGGCTAATTAAAAGCACAGTCTCTGCCTGCCCATAACCCCCGATGTTGCTGGTTTAGCCATGGTTACTGAAGCCACGATGGGTGAAGGACCCCAGGCACAGCAATTCTAACCCTAGTGTAGGGTGATATAAAAGCTCTACCAAACATCTTCTCACCCCAAGAGCAGCGAGAGATGAGACCGAAATGCTGGTTCCTCTCTGCACCCACATCTAGGGGGACAATGCCTGGAGGGGGACCCGGGCAGTGGTGGCAGCGCTGGCCCCTGGGGGGCTTCTTGCAAAGGTGCTTCAGAGATGGTGAATCATAACTTTTCCTATTTCTGAACTCAGGTGCAGGCAAGTGAATCCACAATGACGAGAAGAATGGTGCTTGGAGTTCTCTAGCGCAAACATTTCATTCTGTTAACTCGTTTTTACAGTAAGGAATGCTGTTTTTTCACCCAGCGCTGATGGAGGAGATGTTGATTTTTCTCTACCCACCCATCTCTTGGGGAGTTACTCTACAAGGGACCCATGTGAATCCTCCTCAGGCCCACCATGACTCAGCTCAGAGCAGGTTTTGGCCCTGGCCTGGCAGAGGTCGTGCATCACCTGCTGCTGCTACCTTGCCCGGGCTCTGCTTTCCATCAAAGGACTCACTTGCGTGGAAAGCTGTGCTTTCCACCCCGGCACGGCGTAAGAGAGGAGAGGATGGGAGAAATGGTCCACGCATCCCACCAGCAACCGCCAATGTCCCATGCAGCGGTGGTGTTCCCAGGATGACCTCCTGGTCAATGAGGGCTTGCAAGACTTGCTGGCTAATTCCAGGCACGTAAGGAGTGGCTGGAGCCCACCAGGAGAAGGCAGCAGGGAGATGCGTGCAGGGGGAGCGTTTTAGGCAACAGCTCCAGCAAAATCCTACCCTGGGGACGTAGGAGGAAGGGAGGATGAGAACAGCTGGGGACCCTCAGCTGTGCTGCCCTGCCCCATGTACCATGCCTGATTGGGGCTCAAGCCCTGTCCGCACACCTCCAGCGATGGCCGGGACTCGCCAGGCTTGTCCAGTACCATATGGCCGGCGGAGATCTGGCTGGCAGGAAGAGCAAGCTCACAGTTCTGTCATCATTAGCACCTCATCAGCAGCCAAATTTTTTTTTTTGACCTGGAGCCGGCGATGCCGGGTCCCGGTGCTGCTGGCTGCCACGTGCCAGCAAGCCATGGCATCACTTCCCACATCCCATCCTCAGGCTGCCCGTGGGCTGTTGCTAGAAGCACACCAAAACCTGGAGCATTGCAGCTGGTGTGTGATAACATGGGTGCTGTCAGAGGGAGGTTTTAGGCAATCTTGGGCCAAACAGCTCCCTTTTGAGCTATTCTTCCCCAAACAGCCATGTTGCTGTCATGAGCACAGAGTCAGGGTACTCTGCATCTGCTCAGCTCGGGACAGAAAAGAGCAGCTCAGCATCACTGCTGACTTTGCCCTGGTAAACTCCCAGCTAAGAGCTCTAGAAAAGGCACAGTAGTATTTATTAAAAGCTCGTTTCCCAAACTACCTTGGGCATTATCTCAAATGTCCTCCCCACGTGACATCCAGATGCTGCTCCCAGCCATGCATTGGGCCAGGAGACTTTTCTGCAGGGAGTTTGTTGTCAACTTCTTCTCCTCGATCCCTTCACATTCCCAGCTTTGGAGGGTTTGGGGTTGAGTTGTAAATTCAAGTTGGTTCCTATTAAAAGGTTAACTCAGCTAAATACTGCTTGGCTTCTGTATGTGATGGGATCTGAGAGGCTGGGATGTTGGACAGTTTGCAGCACTTCTAAAATGCCTTCTTAAGCTTAAAAACAGTATTTACAATTAGAACGGTAATGTAGGGCAATGGCTAGTCTTGGGAAAAAAAAAAATAATTAACTTGCTGTGCACTCGTCATCAGTTATTTCTCATGTTGAAATATTCCCCAGATGTTGGATCTAGAATACAAAGGGCTGGATGATGCCTCAGCTGGGTTGTTCTCGGAGGAGATAGCATCTCCTGGCACAGACAGCACAGCTTTCCCAAACCAGGCTGCTTAAGGTCATTTGAGAACTTCACTTGCACATGTTCAAACAGCTCCTTCATTATCATCCATCAATCCCTCTGTCCTCACCCAATCCCTTCGATACCCACTGTGGCTGGTGCAAAGCCATCTCGCTTAATTGGGACCTCAGGGAAGCTGTTCCCATTCTGAAGCCTGCTCTGTTTTAATTAATGGCTAAAATAATCTGTGAATTGGAAGATCTTGGCTAACTCCTATTTTCATTTCCTTTCTGCTTCCTGCGCTTCTCCCAGGTAATTTGGAGCAATGCTTTGTGAAGGTCTGTGCAAAAGATAACCTGGCTGCTTGTTTTCTGCAGGCTCAGTCCTGCAAACCAGCAGGAATGCAAATGTTGGGAGCTGGTAAACACTGAAATACCCACATGAGGAGGCGAGTTGTTCCTGGGGTAGCTCCTTTGCCTAAAGCCAAGCCTGGATCCAAGTGCTGTAAGGGATTTGCCCCAAAGGGTGAGGAAATGGCAGTTTTGAGGTGATACTGTTTAATCCGGGCATCATCTGGATTTGGCATGCTGGGGACGGTCGTGGCAAAAGAAAGGCATCTGCTTTTAGAAAGAAAAACACAAGTTTCGAAATAATTCTGTTGGCTCTGTTTCCTGTGGCTGTATTTCTGTTATGGGTACAAAATGCTTAGAGCAATTGGGAATGCAGCTGGTCCAGGTGCACCACTCTCCAAAACTGCCTTGCAGCACTGCAGACCCTGCGTGGTCCCTTCTCGCTGTATCACCCTACACTAGGGTTAGAATAAGGGGATAAAACCGGGAGAAAGCAAAAGATGAGAGGTGCTGCTCAAGCCATCTCATGGTACCTCTCTCACCTCCCTCTATGCTCTTTTTGCCTTGAAGTGGTATTTTGTAGGGATAGAAAAAGTAGGAAATATCTTCACTGGTGTCCTGGTTTTGGCCTCAGAAGCTGCTTGGTGCAAGCTCTGGGACCCACATTTCACTTCTTCTCTAAGCTGGTCTCAATCTCCTTCCCCTTCCCCGTGTCTCCTCGGCCAGGGATGCTTCTGCCGAAACTGGCAGGAAACTGCTACCTCCTTTGCTCCATGGGGTTTGGTGACACCATCAGTAGGGCCAAATGTTGCAGCCTAAACTCATGGTCATGATCCTTCAGGACATCAGGCTGAAAGCAGTGAATCTTCCTCTGGCATCATTCGATTAGCAATGGTTGCATCTTCCAATTTCGGCCCTTATCTGAACACATGGGATGTCCATTTTCTGTGATTCTGGGTTTTTCTCCATGTTGGGACCTTCTGGTTATGGTTGACTGGGCTTAGAGGTGTCTGCACTCAGAACCAGGGAAGAAATGTGAAACAAGAAAGAATGGGAAAGAACGATTTTCCAGTGCAACATCTCCAGAGCTCCCTGCCTCCAAATCCCATGCAGGTGATGCTGCAGGAGCCTTTCCCCACATGAAACCACGTGCACCCGTGTTTCTCCCACCTGCGCTTCAGATTTGCTCCCTTCTGTGTTTTTTTTCAGCCCCGTGACCACATTATTTATTAACCTTGGGAATCTCACCTGGAAATGGAGAGCGTAGGAGAGATGCTCTAAAAAATAGTATCAGAAGCATCAGAAAATGCAGCAAAACGCTCTTTCGTGTAAAGCTGGAAGCACGCAGTCTGGAGGTGGCAGGGAATGCAAAGCCATGGGGCTTTGCAGAATCATAGAATCATAGAATCATAGAATGGTTAGGGCTGGAAGGGACCTTCAAAGGTCATCTAGTCCAACCCCCCTGCAAGGAACAGGGACATCTCCAACTAGATCAGGTTGCTCAGGGCCTCGTCCAACCTGGCCTTGAACGTCTCCAGGGATGGAGCATCCACCACCTCTCTGGGCAACCTGTTCCAGTGTTCTACAACTCTCATGGTAAAAAATTTTTCCTAATATCCAATCTGAATCTACCTCCCTCTATTTTAAAACCATTACCCCTTGTCCTATCACAACTGGCCCTCGAATAGCCTCTCCCCATCTTTCCTGTAGGCCCCCTTGAGGTACTGGAAGACCGCTATAAGGTCACCCCGGAGCCTCCTCTTCTGCAGGCTGAATAGCCCCAACTCTTTCAGCCTGTCCTCATAGGAAAGGTGCTCCAGCCCTCTTATCATCTTCGTGGCCCTCCTCTGGACCCTCTCCAACTGGTCCATGTCCTTCTTATGTTGTGGGCTCCAGAACTGCACGCAGTACTCCAGGTGAGGTCTCACAAGGGCAGAGTAGAGGGGGAGAATCACCTCTCTCGACCTGCTGGCCACGCTCCTCTTGATGCAGCCCAGGACGCGGTTGGCCTTCTGGGCTGACTTTCGGAGCAGATCAAGACTGAAACGCAGGGTTTTGAAGGCTTTGCTCAGTTCGCCACCGCTGTGATGGCAGCGCAGCTTTTTTTCATGCCAGTTTTAATACTTCCCTTCGTCTGCCTTTGGTTGTGATATTTTCATCCAGTCAAAGCTGAGTCCCAGCTTTTTGGCAGCATGGAGCGAAGCCATGAAGGATGGGGAGCCCACGCAGGGAGATCTTCCTTTGGTGTGGCCTTGGGAAGTACTTTAACGCCCCGAGGATTCATTTTTCACTTGTGCAATAGGGATAATAATACTAATCCATGCTTAGGAACCACTCCAGACCTTAGCGTTAAGGCATAATCACAAGAGACACGTTTGTGTCTCCTCCTGTGCACTGCAGCACAAAATATTAACAACTTCAAGTTGTTTGTGATAATTTGGTAGCGGGAAACGCCGGGGATCTCATCCAAGTGTTTGACAGGGAGGTGAGCCGGTCCCAAAGCAGGAGAAAGCCCCACGAGCACGTTGCTGCAAGGTGATGGAGTGGCCGAAAATCTCAAAACCTCTAAATCCCTCCAGGAGGGAGGGACAGGTGGCTGCAGGGTCAGGCAGGGATGGAGAAGCCCAAAATCCAGCCCATTCCCGGGCACCCACAGCACGGAGACATCCCTTTGATGGTTTTATACTTTATTAAAACCAGGGGTCCCGCTGCACAGGCTCGGCTCGCTCTTCGCGTCGAAGGCTGTTTAAATTTTAATTGGCATGTGCATATACATTCATACCCAACGAGCTCCTGTCTGAGATGTTGCCATGGCATCTCCCAGCCCCAGGCCCAAAGCACCGGCATTCGGCTGCCGGATTATTGACACTCGGCGCTGCTGAGGGAGAGCAGCAGGGGTTCAGAGCCGGGATGCACCAGAGTGGGGAAAAACAGGCTGGTTTTACATTCATGGGGTTTTAAAGAATCAGTGAAATTGCTGCCGTTCTGCCTAATTACCCACTTCATTAGCAACGGGGGAAAGAAATGCTGAAACTTCGGCGATTTCCCAATTTCCCAGTTGCTGGGAGGGGAGAAGCAAAGAGCGCGGGGGGCTGCTTCACCAGGAGAGCCCCAGTGCCGTGTTTGGGGTGCGCCCCGTGATGAGGCCCTACAACGACTCAGCTGTAGGGCCAGCATTTCCCCACCCAGCTGCCCATATATATACAGAGAGTCCCATATATCGCATCCTACCAGCTGCAGCCCACGAGCAGTGTCCCGGGGCCCTTCCTTTCCCAGTGGGGAGCAGCTGAGCGAGAACCAGAAGAAAATGCTGCTGCAAAGAATAAACACAAAAACCAACATATTTCCAGCTTGTAACAGCCAGCACATTATTTAATTAAAAACCCCTATTAAGATCAGTATGATTTCCCAGAGGGAAAAGCGTATTTAAATCACTTCGGCGGCTGATGCTCGCTGCAGTTAGGGTAAGGCAGGGAGGTGGCTCTGTCCCAGACCCCCACCACACCTGAGAGTGATGAGAAGAAAATGTTTTTGATGCTGATTCCTCACTCAGCCAGATTACGAGGCTCCCTTCACTTTGTTGAGTCTTCTCAGGGGGCTACATGGGTGATAGTTTACAGCCTATTTACCTGGATGCATTTAAACGAGGAGCCTCTGCTCCCTGTGTAAGTTTTTTTGGGGTCTTGAAAGCCTTCTGATGTCTGGGAGATTGCAGGAATACATCAGGGCATTGCTAAAGAGCTAGAAAATGCTGGATGTAATTTTGATTTAAGCTCATCTGGAGGCACTGTGTAGAATAGCAGACTTTTTCCCCCTGTTTTCATTACAAGGCACCTGGAGCTCTGACCAGGTAGAGGACACTGTCCCGAACTGTGGATTTATCTGAAAGCCAACCTGGTTTACCCACAGCGGTTGTCATCAGAAGATGTGGATTTTGGGCAAAATATTGTTTAGAGATTAGGAGCTCACGTGGCGGCAGCAGGGAACGAAGGGTCCCATCAGTATTTTAAATTAGTTTATTTCTTTACTTTTTTGCATGGGTGCAGGATCAGTCTGTCAGACCTTCGATCCAGGCTGCCACGACGACCGACACCACTATGCTCTTTCCAGATGGAAGCAGACAAGAGACTAGTGATAAACCTGCTCTTAATTAAACATTTGTCTTGCAATTACATACTTCTGAGTAATTATCACCATCAAGACAAACACCAGCTGGATTACACAGAGAAGAGACAGACGGTAAAGGTTAACAGGCCTTCTTCTCCCTTTGCAGTTATTCCTGAGATCTTGCAGAAGGAAGGGCAGGATGTCCAGAGAGCCGCTGCCACTACAAGGGAGAACAAGCCCATTCAAGGAAGAATCAGCCGAAACTAGCAGATTCTGAAATTACAGGACTGACAGGATGGATGACATTTTCTTCAAGGTCTTGGTCCTGGTGCAACCTAGACCGTGGCCAACAGCTTCCATGGTCGTGCATCACCCCCTCCGTAGCACCTTCCTGAGTTTTATCATCCTCAGGCTCCACAAGGTCGAACCCAGCGTTAAGGGCCCACAGCTCCACTTCTTGGGTGGCTTATTCTTCTTGTTCTTCCTCACCCCAACCCATCTATCCCCACAGTGGGGTCAGCATAACAGCTTATTCAACAGCCTTGTCTCCCCTTGAATCATCTCTTTCTACATTAGAGTAGCCCAAATTCCTTTCTTTTCCCTGGCATCAAGCCTTTTTAGCAATCCTCACTTCCATCTCCTGGCTTCTCTTTAATTTGTCCCAAGATGCAACCAGGACCTTGCAGAAAAAGGGCCCAAGCCAAGTCCCCAGCTTTAATTAGTACATGGACTGACCGCTTTCCATTTCTAACACATAATTCCCATTGGCTAAACCCAGTTTTATATTTATTTTAAGTGGTTTGCTTTGCAATAGCCACATGATTCCGTGCTCCACTGTGATCATCATGTCCCCTCCAACATACCACTGCTGGCCCCACCTCTGCTTCTCCTTACTCTCCGTCTGTCATCATCCAGAGACACGGCACGAGGAGAAGGTGAGGCAGCACTGTCCGGCGCCGTTAGACACATGAGCTAGGGAAGAGGAATTATCTGCAAATCAGACTTTAAAAAAATTCACCAACCCAGCACCGTGAAGTTCTGGATGATTCACTGCGTCCAGCTGTAACTGAGAAGACAGAGATGCCCAGAGACGAGGTCTCCATGGCGAGACCAAGACGAGGCGTAACCGAGGAGATACTGGACAAGGCTGAACACCCATGTTCCCGCACTGCGTGTCACGCAATCACGTCCTCCTGACATCCCCGCCAGCTCGACGTGGAGGTGCAATGGCACGGCTGAAAGCATCACCTAAAAAAAACAGACTAGTAAAACAAATGGGAAAATACCCGCTGTTAATATCCAATATCTGAATAGTTCGAATAAATCTGACACGCACATTTGGCTTTAAGCCACAATGCCTCGCGGTCGCCTCCCCCAAATGGACCATCCAGAAGCAAGTTGCAGGTCTCTTTCCTGCCAGCACAGGAAGGACATGGAGCTGCTGGAGAGGGTCTGGAGGAGGCCACGAAGATGATCCGAGGGCTGGAGCACCTCTGCTATGGAGACAGGCTGAGAGAGTTGGGGCTGTTCAGCCTGGAGAGAAGGCTCTGGGGACACCTTCCAGCAGCCTTCCAGTACCTAAAGGGGGCCTACAGGAAAGCTGGAGAGGGACTTTTGACAAGGACGTGTAGTGACAGGACACGGGGCAATGGATTTAAACTGAAAGAGGGGAGATTTAGATTGGATCTAAGGAAGAAATTCTTCCCTCTGAGGGTGGTGAGGCACTGGACCATGTTACCCGAGAAGCTGTGGCTGCCCCATCCCTGGAAGTGTTCAGGTTGGATGAGGCTTTGATCAAACTGGTGTAGTGGAGGGTGTCCCTGCCCATGGCAGGGGGGTTGGAACTGGGTGATCTTTGAGGTCCCTTCCAGCCCAGACCATTCCATGATTCCATGATTCTATGAATGAATCATTTTTCTGCTTGGGAAACACAGGCTGCGCAGAAAAGCAACCTCGGTGCGTTCCCAGAGGTTAATCTGATTTGCTGAGCCAGAGCTGAATTATTAATGATTAGCACGGCGGTTTCCAGCGAGGAACGAG
Source organism: Tauraco erythrolophus (assembly GCF_009769465.1). Classification (NCBI taxonomy): domain Eukaryota; kingdom Metazoa; phylum Chordata; class Aves; order Musophagiformes; family Musophagidae; genus Tauraco; species Tauraco erythrolophus. The sequence continues at coordinate 2,585,459 of NC_141496.1, forward strand.
CACACAGGTAGCCACCATCGGGCCAGCAAATCTTTTAAGGCAGCACAGCTCACGTATATGAAGAAGCTCCTCCAACTCCTGGCCTGCTCGGGCCACAGGGAAATTTAATTATTTAGGTTTCTCGGTGGCTGCTGCATAAATATCAAACATAAAACATTAGCTCATAATTGAAATGCTGCTGCTCAGCACACGGCAAGAGAAGCTGCATCAGCAGGGTGAGGGAGATGAGGCTTGCCAGCGTGGAGGGATACATGGGAACAGGGGGATGAGCTTCTCCTGTAAACAAATTCCCCCTGAAATGTGGGGAAAAAAAAGAAAATAAAGTAAAAAGGCAAACTTCGGAATGGATCAATCCACAAGACTTCTACTGAGCATGAAAGCCTTAAAATATTGCCAGGAGAGTCCAAGCAGCTCCAGTTCACAAAGTGACGTAAAGGCCTGGACTCATCATCACTTATTAATTACACATCAATTAAATCAGAAGCACTACTAAACTGGAATAGGCAAAATTTTAAAGCCATCGTGTTGCTATTCGCCACTTTGATATTCTTCGACTAGTTTCTTCGCATTCAGTAAATCCACAAAGAATTGAGGAAATGGGAAAATGTATTTCCTAGTTAATTCTCCGTACGACGAAAAGGAGACTATGACCTACTATGTCAAAGTCCAAATACACTCAACCAGTTCTTGAACATAGCTTTCCAAAACTTGGTTTTATTCACCTTTGAAAGCAACACATGTAGGAATAAACTTGTTGCCTGTTTCTATCTATACACATAAAAGGGGAAAGTGCTTCTGCTGATGCATAAACCTCAGGCATGTTCAAAGTGGTTTCGTTGAGGAGAAGCTCACCATGAGCCGGCACCGTGCGCTGGCAGCCCAGAAAGCCAACTGTGTCCTGGGCTGCATCCAAAGCAGCGTGGGCAGCAGGGCGATGGAGGGGATTCTGCCCCTCTGCTCTGCTCTCCTGAGACCCCCCTGCAGTGCTGCCTTCAGCTCTGGGGTCCCCAACACAGGAAGGACATGGAGCTGTTGGAGCGGGTCCAGAGGAGGCCACAGAGATGATCCGAGGGCTGGAGCACCTCTGCTCTGGAGACAGGCTGAGAGAGTTGGGGCTGTTCAGCCTGGAGAAGAGAAGGCTTCGGGGAGACCTTCCAGCACCTTCCAGTACCTAAAGCAGCTACAAGAAAAGAGAAGCTGTGGCTGCCCCATCCCTGGAAGTGTTCAAGGCCAGGTTGGATGGGGCTTTGAGCAACCTGGTCGAGCGGCAGGTGTCCCTGCCCATGGCAGGGGGGCTGGAACAAGATGATCTTGAAGGTCCCTTCCCACCCAAACCATTCTATGATTTAATAGGAAAGCACCATTAATTTTTGTACTTTACCATGGAAAATGGTAAGCCTCATCATGCAGATATTAAGCTTTGTATCTGCTTAAATATATTTTCTCCTGGTTATCAGATGCACAGGTTCCAAATTTAGCCCAGCTCTTGGTTTTGATTGCAGTCAACATGTCTTAAGGAGTCTCATGCGTAAGGATCAAGCACTCCAGGGAATAAAAAAATCCTATTAATGCAAAACTAAATAAAAATAATTATTTAAATCAAGGCTTCCTGCTTTTCCACGCTGGTCCTCCGCACAAGATTTCTATGTAGGTAGCTGCATGGTTTTTGAGCTTATTTGAAACACAAAACCATGTCACCCCCTGACGAGGGCGAACTCCCCCAGACACGCGTGTGGGGCAGGGGAAGACAAGCAGATTCGTGATTGCAATTACTATGGTACGTCAAGATTAATTAGTCTCTTGAGCCATAGTAAGCACCACCTGAGAGAAAAGTTTTGGGTTTTTTTTTTTAAATTAAGAGAACATTCAGAGGGTGACTTGATAAAACTGCGCATGGGAGAGACACCTTTCTCAAGTCCTATGAGGACAGGCTGAAAGAGTTGGGGCTGTTCAGCCTGGAGAAGAGGAGGCTCCGGGGTGACCTTATAGCGGTCTTCCAGTACCTCAAGGGGGCCTACAAGAAAGATGGGGAGAGGCTGTTCAGGAGGGCCAGTTGTGATAGGACAAGGGGTAATGGTTTTAAAATAGAGGGAGGTAGATTCAGGTTGGATATTAGGAGAAAAATTTTTACCATGAGAGTTGTAGAACACTGGAACAGGTTGCCCAGAGAGGTGGTGGATGCTCCATCCCTGCAGACATTCAAGGCCAGGTTGGACGAGGCCCTGAGCAACCTGATCGAGTTGGAGTATCCCTGTTCCTTGCAGGGGGGTTGGACTAGATGACCTTTGAAGGTCCCTTCCAGCCCTAACCATTCTATGATTCTATGATTCTAAGTTAAGAGACTGCTCTGTCAAAGTCTTTGGTATCAATTCTCCTCTTATCCAGCATTCCCTCACACGGTTATTTACCGGCTTTGCTCGGAATTAACTCCCTGTAAGCAAAGATCCAGCATGAACGACATGAACGCTCGTTTTCTCTTCCTCCTTGTGGGCACTATGACGGGAACAGATGGAAATCACTGCCTCCTGGAACAACACACCTGAACACAACACATCCTCACCGTAACACCGCTTTGAGCAATGATTTCCACAGATAATTGTTTCCATCAGCACCTCTTCAAAAGAAAGTGAAGGACAACAAAACATATCTCTCATGACCAATGAAACAGCAAAGCAAGAGGAACAAAGAGCGTTTTAAAAAGCAACTTTGTTTTGTCTCAACTTTTAGACACGTGGGTGCATCGCCGACAGGCACAAAAGCCACTCCTCTGGGACCGCGCGTCTTGCCGGTGTTCTTCTTCCAAGCGGTGTGGTCAGGCTGTCCGCCCGCCCGTTCTTGCCAGGCTGTGAACGTTGATTTCTCACGGTGAGATGGCATCTTTCCCAACCTCCAAACCCCTCCACTGCGCACAGGGCAATAGGATTCGTTTGATTTAGAATCACAGAATCAGAGAACGGTTTGGGTTGGAAGGGACCTCAAAGATCATCCAGTTCCAACCCCCCTGCCATGGGCAGGGACACTCCTCTACACCAGGTTGCCCAAAGCCCCATCCAACCTGGCCTTGAACACTGCCAGGGATGGGGCAGCCACAGCTTCTCTGGGAAACCTGTTCCAGTGCCTCACCACCTCAGAGAGAAGAATTTCTTCCTTAGATCCAATCTAAATCTCCCCTCTTTCAGTTTAAAGCCATTGCCCCTTGTCCTGTCACTACACACCTTGTCCAAAGCCCCTCTCAGCTTTCCTGTAGCCCCTTTAGGTACTGGAAGGCTGCAATAAGATCACCCTGGAGCCTTCTCTTCTCCAGGCTGAACAGCCCAACTCTCCAGCCTGTCTCCATAGCAGAGGTGCTCCAGCCCTCGGATCATCTTTGTGGCCCTCTGGACTCCCTCCTCCTTTCTGTCAAGACCAAATTTAACAGATGTTTCTTTCCGCCTCTGCCCAAGACATTACCATGTCGTATCAGACTATTGCAGGCGTCAAGTTCTGTGTTTGCCCAGACCAGCCCAAGGAGGTAACTCTGCTCACCAAATACGTCATCATCAGCCGCTTCTCCTGTCCCCTACGCTCCTGCTATGGCCGGGATATAGAGGGCAGCGGGTGCGAGAGGTAATTAAATTTGTGTTACCTCAGTTTTATTTCCTTGTTTCAGAAGCTGAATATCAGAGAAGCTGACGTTTGCTGGAAAGCTGCGAGTTGGCTATGTTTGGAGGAGTGTTACATTAAACCATCTGACAGGACTGCCAGAATTCCGACTATCTGGTGCTATTGCCGACTGTACGCTGGTGAAAGATCCAGGGAGCACCAGCCAAAGAGAGAAATAAGTGAACATACAGCACCGATATTCGTCCTGGAGGCGAACATTTGGAAAACAAGAAGGTGATTGGCAACAGCCAATGTGGCTTCACTAGGGGCAAATCCTGCCTGACAAGTCTGGTGGCCTTCTACAACGGGGTTGCAGCATTGGTCAATAAAGGAAGAGCAACTGACATTGTCTTCCAGACTTGTGCAAAGTGTTTGACACTGTCCCACACGACATCCTTGTCTCTAAACTGGAGAGACATGGTTTTGATGGATGGACCACTCGGTGGATAAGGAACTGACCGGATGGTCGCACTCAAAGAGTTGTGGTCAACTGTTCAATGTCCAAGTGGAGGCCAGTGACGAGTGGTGTTCCTCAGGGGTCAGAACTGGGGCCAGTGCTATTTAACATCTTTGTTGGTGACATGGGCATGGTGACTGCACACAGTCTGATTTTGCACATCCTTCTGTGCTGCGTGTTTATCTGGACACGAAATATATTCTAGTACAACACAGAATAGAGACCTCAGCTGGGATCTCGACATCCCAGAGCAAAAGACCAAAACAATCCCCAAAAACCAACCAGCCCACAAACACAGAAGAAAAGGGAATCTAGGTGTATGTAGAACTCACCACGATCTCTTTATTGAGAAAATTCAACATTCATTCAGGGTCTTTTGCTCATTAAATTGTGATTTTAACACCGACAGGGTACAAAAGGAGGTGTTTTTAGATTAGTTGTTAGGTTAAGTGCAGATACAAACTCATGGAAGAAAAAGTTTGATTACTTGCAGAGTTGATATTTATCACAATAATTCTACTCTGGAACTTATTACACTAATAGCTCATTGAAAGCAATCTTCTATAATAAAAGCTGTGACCAGTTTGACCAGCATTTTCAAAGTGAAAGTCAACATTTTCACTTGGAAAACCCCACTGGCTCTACTGCTTCAGCCTAATGGGTTGGTCTGAGAGAAAAATCTGGCTGGATGACGGAGCACACGAAAACCACATGGCTAAGAACTACTGATCATGAGTCTGGAAATGTTTAAACCACCTCAGATCTTCCTGTTCAAGCGATGCAGGAAACTCCAAAACATACAGTTAGGATAAGAAAAAAGAATGAGAAAACTGGAAATTGGTTTGAGACTGAAAAAAAATATAATTGAATGCTTCCTTCAAGTAGCTACAGAGTCTTAAACACAGCCTCCAGCCCATAAACACAAAAGGAACATTATGAACATGCAGAAAGCTTAACTTTCAAGTGAAAATGTGATTAAAACCACCTGTGACCACAGGTGTGCCAATCGTGCATCCAGTTTACATCTGTAATTTACCAGGAGACAGTAGTTCCTCAAGTTTCCAAAACAAAACTCAAATACTTCAAGGTCATTTGATATTGCCACTCCAAATTCAGGACAGATGTCTCAAAAACACTTCTTGGTCCGAACTACCACCTTTTAGGAAAAAAGAGAGCTGAGGAATGCCCACACATAGAACCTCTCTGCAGACACAGAATCTTTCTGCACCTCAAACCCTTCTGCCACCTGCACCTTGGGTAAGCAGAATCCAGAAAGCTCGTTAGCAGATGACGTAGCGGACAAGGTTTGAGCCACGAACTTCTCTCAATCTCTGGCAGTGGCGCAGGATATTGAGGATCGTATGGAAGCGCTTATCCATTTTCAGATTAGCGAACTCTTCGATATCAGCCTCCACAACAAAAAATTCACCTGGAAAACAAATGACAACTTTGCTGTAGAAATGACTATGTTGTAGGATACACGTGTTTCACAACAACACAACCTCTTTGTAATGATTCCGCACACAGATGGAAAAATACAATCAGCAGTAGGACGGCCTCAAACCATCTCAGGATCTTTGCTCTACTTTCTGAACTTGTCACCTGAAAGAAGAATCACCCACCTTCCCATCAAGTTCAACTACCCTGCGTTGTCCACAGGCCCCATTCGGTGAGCTCCATCCTCTGTCAGTTGTATTTGCTAACATCTCTCAAACCATCTATGCTCCTCTATCAGGGCATACAGCCTGCAGCAGTCCCAAACACCACCCAGGGCCAGGTATGAGACGTTCCACGGATGTACCAGAAGATAAGGATAGTAGAAAGTCATTGACAGCACACCCTGAAGAGTCGTGATGCTAACAGCAAACTCCTCTTTGAGGCCTTGTATCCTGGTGTCAGCTGGGACAGAGTTAGTTTCTTTTTAGCAGCTAGAATAGCGCCGTGCTTTGGATTTAGCCTGGGATTTGTTATGAGAAGAATGGTGATAACACTGATGTTTATAGCTGGTGCTGAGACATCAGGGACTTTTCAGCTTCCCATGTTTTGCCAGTACACTGGCCAGGAGCACAACAGGCTGGGGGGAGCAAGGCCAGGACAAAGGGCTCACAACTCCTAGCCTAGGATTGAGCTTAGATTTAGGATCGAGAGCCAAATTGGCCAATGGAATATTCCATACCATGCAACCACGCCAGTATAGAGAGGGTTGGCTGGGAACTTAGATTCTCAGGTGCTATCTCCCTCTTGCTCTCTTTGGATCTCTCTCTTTGGGGCTCTCACTCTTCTGGGATTGCAGTTTCAGGACATCTCTGTTTCGGGATGGCTAGCTGGGACGAGTTGGGCGTTGGTCACCAGGTGAAGCAGTTATGCTGTGCATCACTTGTTTGTATTTATTCTTATCATTTTTTATTATTTTTAATTGTATTTTATTTCAGTTATTGAATTGTTCTTATCTCAACCACAGGTCTCCTTTTCCCTTTGTTTCTCTTCCTCGTTTCCAGGCGTGGGAGAGGGTGAGCGAGCTGCTGCGTGGTGTTTAGTGGCCAGCCAGGTTAAACCAGGACACCTTGTCCATAGGTCTTCTGCTCTCAGCGACACTCAAAGCACTGACCTCAGCAAAACCAAAAAGAGATGCTCAGGGTCTGCTTAAAGACCATAGCACAGCTTTACAAAGAAAGGTATCACTCACACTTCAGTGTTTCCATCACGGAACACAATGATGCTGAGTAGCAGCATCATTTGAATTCCAAGGAATTGCTCCAAACGTCTGAAATCACCTGTGGCCTGGTGATGTTCTCTCAGCAGGCACTCAATTTCTGGAATCGGCCCTTTGCGAATAAAAGGAAGGAACCCTGCATACATCAGAGCTATGCAGCCCACCATTCCCTTGACTTCCATCAGAAATTGGAAAAGAACAGTCCTTTGTTAATTAAAAAAATGCAAGAAAAGACTAACCTTGCAATAGCATCCCCCTGTTTCTAAGAAAATGGCACAGGAAGGCCTTGCATCAGAGCTGGCAGCCCATCCTTCTTGCAGTCGATTAACTGCTTCTAAAAGGAAATTCTCATTATCAAGTGCTCGTAAGAAACCTAGGCCTTGACGGGAGTTAAAGTGTTTAAAATGCCTGCAGCACAGAACCCCAAGAGATAGTCCCCACAAGCATTAGAGGTGCAGTAGTGCCCCTAATAGTAGGCACGAGAGGAAGGAAGTTATTCAGGCATTCCATAGCTATATTCACTAGCTGTGATTTCATACTCGGTCTTTACACAACGCTCAGATAGGAGATAACCACAGATCTAGTAAAATGACTGTACAGTCAATACTTCCTGTAACATGGCGTAAGGTTTTAACCACGCCCTTCACAAAACCCTGAGAAAGAAAGCGATCTGAAACCAGGAACATGCTGATTAAGGTATAAGAAAGAAATATCCAATTATCTTCAAGAAGAGGACAGAAGGAAATAACATTCTTCTGCAGTATCGTGCTTCCAGGTCTTACAAGAAAGAAGTCACAAGGCTAGGGGTGTTCTAGCTTGGAAAAACAGGATAGCCTTCTCCCTCCTTCTTTTACCCTTGAAGAAAGGCAGAGGCAGCATCATCTTAGATAACATGGGGCATCTTTTCTTTCTATTAAGTTATTGGAGAGTCCTTCCAGTTTCGCTGAGGAGAAGGTAGCTGATGCTATCTGGCAAGCTCTAGATGCCAGGAAAGCTTTATTTATTTATTAACCAAGTGCAACGTAGGTTTACACCGTCAAATCTGAGCATTTAATCTTTAAATTTCATCTTACGTGTGATCTAACGGGACACAAAGTCTGCTCTGAGGAGCAGCCAGGATGTTACAACCATTAGAACTGAGGTCTCAGAGTGCCACCTACAAGCACAGCGTTCCCCAAAATATTGCTCAGCCAGAGCTGAAGAATAACAGGTCATGTTCTCTCACAGACTGGGCTGTTTCGAGAGTTGGTGACACAGATGACTAATAGGAAGTAGAATCTTCCACAGACAGTAACTGTCAAAAGCTGTAGGTCTTCCTCCAGATGGGAACTATGCTGGAATCTCAGTGGAGCTTGCAACAATGCCAAATTCATGTGCAGATAAGAAGTGGAAAGTTTGTTTACTAGGAAAAGAAAAAAACCTGCATAGCTGCTTAAAACAACTACAGCTGTATATTTGCAATATTAAATATTGTATTTACCATTTGCAATTTCCAGTGATATGGCAATACCCCTAAACAGTGTCAGGAACCCAGCGATAATCCACATATTGGTTTCACAGCCTGTTATATCTGGGGGAGCATCAGACTGTCCTGAATCTGTGCAGAATACAATTTCTCATATTTGCCCAGAATTCAAGGCAACGTTCACCATAGTAGGATCTTTTTTATGAAGAAACCAGAACTGGACCAAAAGGGCGGTGGTTAGTTGGAAACAGTAGGTCCAGGCACTAAATAACTCACTAAAATGACTGAATCATCTTACTGGCTGGAAGGTTACCCTGATAAACCAGGCAGCATCTTTTCTCATCTTGAAATCAGAGGAAGAGGTCAGCTGGCAATCAGCCCAGGCTGAGAAACCGTGGGAATCCTCAGCAGAGAGACAGCTCACAGGAGAAATTTAAGCAAACAAATCAATGAATGCACAACCTCATCCTGAAAAATGCAATGGATAAAGACATTTAATCATTTTGTGCTGGCCAGATAAGAACCATCTGACAGCCTGCCAGACCTTTTCTCTAGGCTTTCTAGAAGATTAGTCACAACAAGCAAAAACAAAACAAAAATCCTGCCACTTCTATACACTCTTTCAGATGCTGATGTCCTAGTTTCCTAAACGAACTTTCCAACATAAACAAGAAAATAAAGATGGTCTCTCAGGTACTTGAAGAAATTAAAAGCCTCAATTTTCCAGACTTAAAGCACTTTCTGGTAGCAAATTCTCTTTTACTGCTGTATCTTTCTTTGCCAGAACGGCTCCTTCATTGCAGTTGAGTTTGCCATGGAATCATGGAATGGTTTGGGTTGGAAGGGACGTCAAAGATCATCTAGTTCCAACCCCCCTGCCATGGGCAGGGACACCCTCCACTACACCAGGTTGCCCAAAGCCTCATCCAACCTGGCCTGGAACACTGCCAGGGATGGGGCAGCCACAGCTTCTCTGGCAACCTGTGCCAGTGCCTCATGGTGCAGGCTAAGCAGCATTCCAGGCCTAGGAGGGTCCTTCTAGTGTTTAGCCTCTCCTCTACAGCCTTGGGCTCAAACTCCTCACTATCGTCCTGAGGACAGCTACAGTTAAATCAAAAGAACACTGTAAATGGAAACGATGAAGCAAGTGCTTTAAGAAATCCCTGATTAATATAGCCATTGTTAGACTGAAGCAGAACTTGTGTAGAAAACCCCCAAACTAGTCAAGCCCAAATCAGACGCCGGCCACATGAAGCAGTCTAGCTGCACGCCTTTAGCATGTTTTTCTGACTTTCATATAACATGTTTATAAATATAAAATGAAGTGCTAAGCATGTCCATCATACCAGAATTCCTTCCGCACAAAAGACATGCATTTAGAATCTAGAAGTTGGTGTTGTTATCACCACACCATGAATAATCATGTCTTGATCAGCAACAAGTTTATCATAAAGTGACTCCTGGGTACCTAGTGAATGCTTAGGGCAGAATGTTCTTCAATGCTGTCCAGGGTAAAGGAAAAAAAAACCCCAAAACTATTGAGAGCCAGTTCGTCGGAAAAAAAGCTCTGTTTCTGTGAGACAGAAAGAGTTTGCTCCACGCTTATGCCTGAGAGCTTGGAAACGAACATGAGGGCATTGTAAGGACACCACCAAGCTTAATATGTGCAGTACACCCCTCCAGGAATAATTACATACTTGTTCTCAAAAGGAGAAGAATGTCAAAAAGGAGATTTTAGTATTAGAGATTTACTGTGCCACATCTCTCTGGAAAAACTAACCTGCAAGTACCATTTGCTTGTAATTGAGAGACAGATATTTCGGTGCATTTGCACCCTGGTGCTTTTAGGAGGAGAAAACGTGTTAAGGTTATCAGATAGCCCTGCCTCTTCTGCAAAGTCACTGCAGCACGACTGATTTACCCAGATTTCCCAGCTTCAGGACAAGTTTTTAACAGTTCATGTCGTTCCAGCTTAAAAACTGAAAACACAGGTTACGCACTTTAGTTATCAAACTAGGAGTTTGATACAAACTGTGTTTGTTCAAACACAGCATGAAAGTGACATGTTTTCAGTGAAAACATATAAAAAGTAACCAAATCAGTTACCGGAAAACTCTTCAGTCACAACAGTAACTCTTGTTGCTACCCTGCAGGACTTTCTCCATAAGAGGTGACTGGATTTTACACTGATTACCCAGTTCTGTATAGTGATAAGGCATTTATATTCTTACGGCCTGGAGATTATATTCCTTATGGAATATTAAATCCTGGAGACTTATATTCCTTATGGCCTGACACCAAGTTGTGTGGTGTTGTGGACACGCTGGAGGGAAGGGATGCCATCCAGAGGGACCTGGACAGGCTGGAGAGATGGGTCTGTGAGAACCTCATGAAGTTCAACAAGGCACAAGGCCAATGCAAGGTCCTGCACGTGGGTCGGGGCAATCCAAGCACAAGTACAGGCTGGGTGGAGAATGGATTGAGAGCAGCCCCGAGGAGAAGAACTTGGGAGTGCTGGTGGGTGAGAAGCTCACCATGAGCCGGCACCGTGCGCTGGCCCAGAAAGCCAACCGTGTCCTGGCTGCATCCAAAGCAGCGTGGGCAGCAGGGCGAGGGAGGGGATTCTGCCCCTCTGCTCTGCTCTCTTGAGAGCCCACTTGCAGTGCTGCGTTCAGCTCTGGGGTCCCCAACACAAGAAGGACATGGAGCTGCTGGAGCAAGTCCAGAAGAGGCCATGAAGATGATCCAAGGGCTGGAGCACCTCTGCTACGGAGACAGGCTGAGAGAGTTGGGGCTGTTCCCCGGGGAAGAGAAGGCTCCGGGGTGATCTTATTGCAGCCTTTCTCAATCTCATTTCTGTTCTACTCCCTTTATATCAAGGGAGAACCAGAACTTTCACTGCTCCAAACTGCTGAAGCAGTGTTCACCCCCCATAGTGGACAGGAATCCTTCATGACCAAATCTAACTTAGGCTGTGGCACCCTATGCTGGGAAGAGAGGGAAAATCCTGCTAGTCTATATATTTTTTTTTTTTCCCTCCTGTTCTCCATCAGACAATAAGCAATATGACGTTTTCTAAAATTTTTTAGAACTGATGGTTTTAAACACTCCTACAGGTTGAACCATTCCCCCATACTAGAACGTCTGGCTGGACTGTTTTCTGAGAATAAGATGTTGTAAGTTACAACATGTTACTATGACATGAAAAGCATGTGCTGGCATTAGTCATTCAATATCTTGTCCAGTATTTTTATACTTGTGCTACAATATCCAAATGCTACAAGTTTGGTGCTAACAAAAGGAAGAAAAAAAGATACCTTTGTATCCTTAGTTTCGTCTTTCAGGAACCTGTGGTAGAGATTCCTGACTGCTGCATTCATAGATTTCAAAGGCTGATGCAGGATCTTGTACTTGCCCACCCCGCCTTGTTAATATCCGTAACAACTGCGTTAACCTGATTGTCGTCAAACGACCTTTCATATACCTACAAATAAAAATAAAAATCAGTAACCAGAAAGTCACAAACGAAGTTCCATGTTTATATTTTCTCTTTCATCGCCTTAATTGAACACGTTATTCGCAGTTAGCGGCAGTTCGTTCTGCTCTGCGTTAATGAATAAACGTAGTAGATAATTTTGTTCATTTCCTTGATTGTTTAATAATCTCGAAGGTAAAAAGCCACCATAAAACCTAAAGCAGAAGTGAAACTTTAGAAAGCTAAATTAAGAAGTAGAAAATGTGCAGTGCTTAAGCTGTAAGGAACTTTTCAAAATGGAATGAAGGTTGCTTTTATAGCGTACTGCTTAAACTACAAATGCAGAAAAATCAAGCAGCTTTGCAGAAACCAAAACCAAAATCACAGAATGTCAGGGATTGGAAGGGACTTCAAAGGATCATCTAGTCCAATCCCCCTGCTGGAGCAGGACAAATGAAATGTTTCTGTCTAAAAGTGCAGTTTGGTTCATATTATAATCACAAGTAACCTATGTTTGGTCTTACAGCCATCCCTTTGTTTCTTGAGGAAATATCAGTTTGTGTTGTTTACTATATTTTGTTGTGCAGACACAGTTCTGCACTACCACACCCACTTCCGAACTTCCAGAGCATTTCATAAAAGTCCTAAATTAATAAGATTTGTTGATCACAACCTAGAGGCAAGGGAAGCACAGAAGATAAAAACAAAGCGATGTGGAAATGTTAGCACACTGGGATATTTGCAAGGAAGGTTATTCAGTATTTATAGAAGTAAAGGCAGGCGTTCAAAAAAAAGGAAGCATGCTACAAACTGAGAAGCCCTTATGTAACAGCAGAATCTGAAACTCCTATGACAAGCAGTGAATTAAACACACAACAAAAGCCCAGAAAACACCGCAGGGAGAGCCAGGGCAACCTGGCCACCTGAATCACCCTGTCATCACCACTCAGTCGCCACAACAAGCCAAACCTGGCTGCGTGCGTTTGGTTCAGTGTCAGTTTGCAGATGTGAGAAATTGAGAAATGTGTTACAATTCATTTCAAGAATGAACAGGGTTCTTTAGGTCAGTGTATCAGGTGGCTGCAGGCTGTAGGACAGGAATACTGAAAAGATCAATGAACAGGAAATTAAAATTCCTCATTTTAATCTGAACGGAAAAACTCCACCTTGGGAACACATACAAAGAATTTAAAGCACAAGTAGCTAATCAATTACAAATTCAATATTCCAGACCAGAGTGCAGGCAGGCATTCTACAACTGGCAACTAAAATAAGTGTTTTCTGTGGATTTTAATAGCCTGTCCTTGCCGGGGACAGGTCTGCATGGAGTATGTAAAAACTCTTGAAATCGAAATAATTGCTCTAATTTCAGACTGAATTGCTACTAAATCATTTGCAGCCAGTTTTCAACTTTACTGATATTTTGATTAATCCTGACTCAAAGTTGGAGGTGCAGTCATTTTTATAAAAACCACTACTTTGGACACATAGCATCTTTTCAAATAAAAGCAGCACTGCCACCCCTGAAACGCAGTCACACTCAGCATAAACAAGTAGCACAGCCTATAACCACAGAAGGGCTTTGCCTCTATACATTAACTGCTATTTATTGCTCTATCTGCATCCCTTGGCCTATTTATACAGTCACAGGGGATGTGCAGAGCCATGAAGATTAAGGCCAGAGGTATAAAAACTTATATTTAAGTTCCTACACTCCCACTATCAATAGACATACAGTGAATCCATTTAATAAAGCCAAGAGAACACCTCAGCTCAGCTCATCCTGAAGCAGAAACAGAGAAGTAGGATTTTGGTCTAAACCTAAGAACCAGGTGCTCTTTGAGAGGCCCTCAGGCATAGCTCTGGGGTCCCCAACACCAGAAGGACATGGAGCTGCTGGAGCGGGTCCAGAGGAGGCCATGAATGACCCGAGGGCTGGAGCACCTCTGCTATGGAGACAGGCTGAGAGAGTTGGGGCTGTTCAGCCTGGAGAAGAGAAGGCTCCGGGGTGATCTTATTGCAGCCTTCCAGTGCCTAAAGGGGCTACAGGAAAGCTGGAGAGGGCTTTTCCAAGGGCATGTAGTGACAGGACAAGGGGCAACGGATTTAAACTGAAAGAGGGAGATTTAGATTGGATCTAAGGAAGAAATTTTTCATCCAGAGGGTGGTGAGGCACTGGAACAGGTTGTCCAGAGTTGTGGTTGCCCCATCCCTGGAAGTGTTCAAGGCCAGGCTGGATGAGGCTTTGGGCAACCTGGTGTAGTGGAGGGTGTCCCTGCCCATGGCAGGGGGGTTGGAACTAGATCATCTTTGAGGTCCCTTCCGACCCAAACCATTCTGTGATCCTATGATTCTATGATCCAAGATGCTCACGCAGGGCCAGATGTGCTGGGCTTTACGGAAAATTCAGTAATTCAAGATCTGGCAACACATGCTAAAGCATCTGCAACGGCACCAGGCGGTTCTGCTCAGGCAACTGAAATCACACTGTCAGCAGCCGAGTCGTTCTCTGGTTTCGCAGTCTGTACTGACGAGACCTGTGCCACAGACACTTAATGTAGGTGCCTTAATCTGAAACGAAATTCTGTCAAAAGCAATGGGAATTTTTCTCCTCCAAGGATCAGAACAACTCCAGCTGTTCCACAGTCTTCTCATGTTTCTATCCAGCCATGGCTGGCAAATCCATCAGCACTGACATTTATTTCAGTCCATACACTAATATAAAAATACAAACTTCGAGTTCCAAATTCATCCATTTAATTTAGATTTAAAGTCACTTTAAAATCTGCCTCACTCCACCAAATGCGAAAACATTCAAAACTTTTTTTTTTTTTCTTCTTCAAACAAGTGACCCAATTTCTTTTTTTAATCCACGGGAGCTCTTTTCAAAACATTTTTTTTCTATAGGTATGAAAAGCAAAGCGCAGTGCTTTGCTTTCTTTTCTTCAAAGAAAAGAACAACATCAATATATGACATATACATCACTGGAAAAGAGATAAATCTCCTAATGGCCAACCCTGCTCCCTCAAAAACGCGTAGGCTAAAAGAAATATATACATCCCCAAGTCACCATCTTCTGAGACTTTAGCTATAATGAACGTGCAGATTCTAAAAATATCTTAAGTGTTAAGAATTTCATACATGGAATAAAGAAAGCATTTTCCTTTGCCTTCAATTCAAAGCTAACTGAGACACCTACCGTGCAATTTCCTTTTTCTTCCTCCAAAAAGTGTCTTTCTGCAACAGATTCGAAGGCTAAGATAATTTGCAAGTTTCCTGCTGTGTGAGCGTGTGTTATTTGATCAAGGTGCTCTATATCTGCACCTTAACACAGCACGTACCTTTGCTAAATACCTGCTGGAGAGTTCTGAAAATATGAAGTCACTGGAGGCTGTATAGCCTTTTTGTGCCCTAATGATGTCAGGGATAGGTTTTCCTTTGCTTTCAGCACAAAGCGGGTGAAAAACAGCTCGATTTTTCAGCTACAGTCTGCCACAGCTGACTCTCCACAGGGAGAGAGGAATGAGACTCTCAGCAGCTGCAAAACCCACGATACCCAGCTGGTATGGAATTTAGACATGGGCAATGCATATGCACAGCTGCACTTTGTTAAAGTCCCTCGGGCAGGCTCAGCACAGGCATAGTCCTGTTGGGGGACTGGACTAGGTGATCCCTTGAGGTCCCTTTCCATCCCTAACTTTCTGTGATTCTGGGACCAGAGCTGCATAACAACGCAGTACTATCCCTTGTTACTTTTGATAGCAGGCATAGAGATGCTACATCAGAACCAGTGCTGGCCTGAGACCTGGTGTGCCAACCTAAGTCTCATTCTTCTAGGAGAATGTAATAGGTGGGAGAAAATTTGGATCACAAACATTGCTGCTTAGTTCTCACTGAATAGTATTGAAATTGCAAGCTTAGCCAGCTCCGCCAGCCTCATACTGCAACACTGCTAGGCAATGGAAAAAAACGGTAATTAATAGAGCTATTTAAATTTTATGTAAATCTTCCCCCACAGAAGAAACATGCTTCTCCTATCCGAATAAAATAAAAATATTTCTATAGCCTCATGAGCACAGTCTAAGATGCAACCTTCCTATAAACCAGTGATGAATATAAGAGCATCCAGCTGGCCTCTGTCCCCATTCTCCTCACCTGCAAGCTGTAGTGGAAAATCTTCCACTTTCAAGGATAATTAAGCACTTCAAGAGGTTATCAGGGAAGATCACAGCTTTAACTGGAGGTTTAAACATTTGGCTGGAATGGGCTCTGTCTGCTTCTCTTGCTATACAGAGATAAAGAACAAAATTCCCATGCTCCACCTTTTACCTTTCCAAAATATTATCAGAGAGAAGAACCTAATGGAGTAAATCACCAAATACTGGAGATGATCTGCAGACAAAAACCACCATGGGCACGCACTTTCAAGAAGTAACAACAAGAGTCCATTATTATTAGCTCAACGTTCAGGATCCTTCATTTTTTGGATTAAACGATTTGGTGCAGAAAACGGACACTGCTCACTTGAAAATTTTGAAAGCTATAAACAAAGATGATTTGAAAGCCTCAAACACAGCAGGCTCAAAAAAAAATAATTCTTATTGAAACAAGTGTTGTCAGAGGACACATTGGATCTAGAGTCTAGATAACAATTTAGCCTTAGGCATTAAGAGAATTTTTTCCTTTTTGCAGAAATGTTTGTCATTGTCCACAAAATGCCATTTAAAAGAACTTATTCCCAGATGACAGACTTGGGGCAAGGATATCTATTAATCAGGTCCTGATGGTGGGGAAAGCTTTCTACTTGAGAAATTTGGGATATTTCAGTGGGAAGTGGTTTTGCTTTTAACAAGTCTGATTTCTTTTCCTGTCTCAAAACAGATTGGTAAGTTAAGACCTGAAGTTTTCAGAAAACAATAATTGGGTCAAATAAAAAACACTATTTATCCTTATTTTTCCTTTAAGTGTAACCATAACTTTCATCTTATGAGATGATGGCTCTTTTTTAAAAAAAAAGTCAGTTCTCAAACAAGAAGAGAACCCAACAATTAGCTAATGTATTTCTGTTCATACAACTAAAGTGACTTTGAGATAAGAGGTTTAGGTTTTAACTGATTAGTTCTGATCTTCCCACATATACATAAAAAAAGAACCTAATTAGCATTTCGTGTTCAGGTTTCCCAGTATTGCATACAACTATTTGGAGTTATCATGAGGATGTTGCATCTGTGGAACATTTAAAATTTCAAACCATCTCTGTCAGTCTCCGTTCTGCATGTGCTCACTTTCCCTAACCTATTTTGCCAAGCAAATCGGCACGGAAAGTCATGTTTTACTTACGTGGGAACACTTGAAATTCTTCTATAGTTATTAATGGTACTTTTTTAACAGGTATTGGCTTTTTTGTAGTTTTCTTTGCACGTTCAGATTCTACAACTTTTGGTTCTTCTTCAGGTTTCTCAGTTCGCTTAGTGGTGCTGTAAAATAAGTGAATATTAAGTGTAAATAGCAGACAAGCAGTAAGGAGAATACCATTATCTTACCCAGTCTGCTTACTCATGGATCTAAGTTCCACCCATCTGTTAGGCTGGATGAACACAAATCACAATCTTTCCTGAAATAAATAAATAAAGCAAGCCCGCTCTGTTTCAAATTGCATGCTTCAGCTGACTTCATTACAGCTCTTCGTTTCCCTGCCAGAGAGGCTGCCAGCAGGTGAACTGGAAGCAGTCCAAATGCAGCACAGAGCAGTTAGAATTCAATGTACCATTACATTTCACAGACATGAGGCCTCGCTTTCATCAGATGAAGCAGAGCGCAGAGCTGCAGCCTGACAGGCAGAGTTGAAATACTTCACAGCTCTTTGAAACAAGTTCAGATCTCGGGAAGCCTGACTCATCCATTCATCTGCTGAAGCAAAGAAATTCAACGCCATCCAGCAGGCTGGGATTTTTTATAATTATATATATATATAAAGTATATATCGCAAAAGCTGAGGAGTTTCCTGCTTTGAGGGATTATCAGAGCATTATTTTTACAAATTCATGCTTCTTCCAAATCCTCAGTTGAGAGCCTCAAACACTGAGTTGTTTGCCAGCCACCCACCCAGCTACTCGTCGGCAGGAGGACAGCAAAGAGGATGCATGTGGCCAAATTCACTGCCAACTGATACGAGGACATTATTGGGCTGTGACACTCAACAGAAATAACTAATGCAGCACCAAGCTGACCTGTCACAAGGAACTGGTCCTCCACGTTGATCTAACCTTCCCACAAGAAGAGATCTTTGCTCAACGTGGGGCCCTACGGCCAGCGAATGGTACAGCACTGCCTCTGTTGACCTGAGGGCCGGAATTTGATGTATCCCTGGCTGTGACACCCCAAAATCCCCCGTCCCACTTCCCAGAGAAGATGACTGCAGGGCAGAGGACAGTGAGTGCCACCTGCTGGACTCCCAGACTGTCTGGTCAGTGACACAGGAAGCTCTACTTCCATCCCATGCCACCACACAGAGCCCTTCTGAAATCTGGACACTGACAGTTACACTAATTCAGACATCAACATCTGAAAAATGAAGCCAGGCCCTCCACAAAACTAAACCTTGCACCTTGGAGCTAGCTCTAATTGCAGGGAATGCCAGGAAAAGAGGGAAAGGTGGAGATTTTTTGGTGCTGCTGGAGGTAGGTCTGGAATAGAAAGAAAAACACAAGGACCAAGAGAGGCGAGAGTTCACATCTTAAAACCTCACTAATCCTGTACACCTGTCATCCTCCTTGCTGCAATGAACCTTTTATCTTTTATAGATGACTCCACACTCCCAGGTACTTCTGCTTTGGGTTCCCACCTACTACCTTGCCTCCATATTGCTGCAGTGAGATGGTATATACAGTTCTCTGCTGACCTGGACCACGAAAAGAAAGAAGTGAAGCTTATATTCAAACTCTGCCTTTGGTGTAGTGAAAAACTGCTCCCTCAAATTTGAGACCCCACCTGGAATACTATATTCAGCTGTAGAGTCCCCAACACAAGAAGGACATGGAGCTGTTAGAGCGGGTCCAGAGGAGGTCACAGAGATGATTCAAGGGCTGGAGCACCTCTGCTATGGAGACAGGCTGAGAGAGTTGGGGCTGTTCAGCCTGGAGAAGAGGAGGCTCTGGGGTGACCTTATTGCAGCCTTCCAGTGCCTAAAGGGGGCCTACAGGCAAGCTGGAGAGGGACTTTTTACAAGGGCGTGTAGTGACAGGACAAGGGGCAATTGCTTTAAACTGAAAGAGGGGAGATTTAGATTAGATCTAAGGAAGAAATTCTTCCCTCTGAGGGTGGCGAGGCAGTGGAACAGGTTGCCCACAGAAGCTGTGGCTGCCCCATCCCTGGAAGTGTTCAAGGCCAGGTTGGATGAGGCTTTGAGCAACCTGGTGTAGTGGAGGGTGTCCCTGCCCATGGCAGGGGGGTTGGAACTGGATGATCTTTGAGGTCCCTTCCAACCCAACCATTCTATGATTCTATGATTCAGTAACACTTGGAATACAAATGGCTTTTTATTTCAGTGAGATTCCCTGGTAAATTAGAACACTGAAACCAGGAACTCAGGAGAGAAACAATAGCTAAAGCCATGAATTGTTCAATTCCTCTGTGTGGGCGTTTTCACTCTTTCTGAGATTTGAAGGCCTGTCTCACCAGTGTTCAAGTGCTCGCCTTGCTTCTGCACTACTTATCTCCTGATACTCACTGAACAGATAATTAGTACTCAGCTCCCCAACATTTTGGGATGTAGAGAAACAGACATGGAGAAAGGTTGGAGAAGAGGACTGAAGACCCATTTACAGTGATACAGAGTGATTCGGACCAATTACAGTCTGTTTTGCACTTGCTTGATCATCCACTGCACTACACAGTGAACACCATGAAGTGACAACTCGGGACAAAGGAGAAAGGGTGCTTTGACAACAGCATTAACATATAACGTATTACTCCTCCGGAAAAAACACCACCACAAACTGACACTGATAGAACACCAACTGTTACCTGGCAGAGCATAATCTGCAGAAAATCATTAGAAAAACTTCCTTAGTTTTACAAGCGTAGTTCTGTCTGGAAAGGAAGGAGCAGCTAAACTTGTATCACAGTTAGCTTCTGGATCAAAAGCAGGACAAGATGGGAAAGGTGTCTTGGTTTCACTGGGATAAAATCATAGAATAAATTTCCTGCTCAGAGAAGCTGCATCTCTGCAGCACGCCGCGGTTTTAGAAAGGCTGCAGCACCCGACCCAGCAGGAAACGAAGCTGATAAGACCCTCTCTGCTTCAGCTTGCAGCCCCCGCGGTGGGCAGGTGCCCGCAGTGCTCAAGGACTTTGCCACTTGTTTTTGCTGGCGGCCCCGATGCCCAAGGACCCGGGGGAGCACGGCCGGGGCGACTGACGCCCGAGCTGGCACACGGGTGTTCCGTACCGTGTAACATTGTTCTCCCCATAAACGGGAAAGTTTGCTGGGACAGGCTCTCTCTTTCTCCTCTCTGTCTCAGCGGTCACTGTCCCTGGAGGGTCTCGCCTGTCCTTCTGCTCCTGAGGCCTAACTCCCTCTCTTCTGGGATTGTGGTTTTGGGACTTTCCTTCTCTGGGATCGCTGGCCAGGAACAGGCTGGACAGTGTCAAAGGGGTGGTGAGCAGTTGTACATCACTTGTCTGTACATATTATTGTTGTTATCAAGACTATTTTCCATGTTATTTTAAGCTATTTCAATTATTAAATAGTTCTTATCTCAGCCCATGGGTCTTCCTTCCTTTTCCTGATTCCCCTTCTTGAGTGGGGAGGGGTCACTGGGTGCTGAACCAGCTGCCTGGTGTTCAGCCCCAGATACAGCCTAAACACAGACAAAGGGAAATCAACATCCCAAATAATTGTTTTGATATCAGAGGTGACACTATCACTAAACAAGCCTCACTTGCATCTGAACAACTCCCAGTAGCTAACATAGTCATAAGACAAAGGTTTTCCTAAACTAAGAAAGTAAGTTGCAAAAGAAAGGCAGAACCCTAGTGATAATTTCTGAAGAACTTCCATTGTTTCATACCCGCAGAAAAAATTCTGCAACATCTAAATGGAAAAAGACACGTTCTAGGTGGCCATTCCCTACAACTGAGGGTTCACGTCTGAAGGGCAGCATTCAGAAAAAAACTTCTGCACGAGTCATCTCTTCAACAGCTAAGACTAGTCCAAGGTTTAATACAAGCAATACCTACACAGATGAGAACATTGCTACGCACTAAAATTACAGCTCATTTTCCTCTTCTGTAACCCTGTTCCCACATCCTTAACCTTTCACTTTGCTGGAATATGCCTGTAACGTTTTCAGCCTGAGGCTTGCCTGGCATTACGAGCAAGACCCGGTAAAGCTGATAGATTTAGGGCACATAATGGAAGTGCTGAATTCAAATAGACTGATGCACTGCCTTCTGACAAGCTCTAAGGGTGGAAACAAGTTTTAGGATCTCCAGACATTGGAATCTAGAAGCGACCCCCATCTGGCATACACGAACATCACTCAAAAATAAAAAGCCGTTCCAACAGGTCAGAGAAAGAGCCAACCACTCTGAGAAACCTAGTCAGTTATAACGTCTTAGAAGCCTTTTGAATAATAGTTATTGTTTCACACATTTGAGTCTCATTCTCTCACTTGAGCTACGTTATTACAAACAACTTCTTAGTACAGGTTCCCAAAGGCAGGTAGATGTCATTGCTAGCTAAAATAAATGCCAGGCTGCTGGAGGGAAAGGAGAATAAAAATACTGCAACCGTAATTCAAGTTCTGATGGAAGGATGACTGAGTCACAGGATTTTTTTAAAAACTGTATTTGCAAGGGCAGCATTGAACTTCAGTTCTAGTGAACACTGGAACAGGCTGCCCAGAGAGGGTGTGGAGTCTCCTTCTCTGGAGATGTTCCAAACCCGCCTGGACATGTTCTTGTGTGATCTGATCTAGGTGGTCCTGCTCCGGCGGGAGGATTGGACTAGATGATCCTTTGAGGTCCCTTCCAATCCCTGACATTGTGGGATTCTGTGTGACCTAGCATTTGGATCACTAACCCACTCTTTAGTTCTTAGACACTGGTTATCAAATCAACGTGTTTGCAATTCTAAAGCAAGGAGTGCTCAGATTTCTAGAAGAACTAGCTTTCCACTATAATGTCACACCTGCCAGTGGAAGCTTCCATCTGAACAACTTGTTTTTTATAGGTTTTACCTGAGGGATTTGTTAGGGCACTAGCACAAGCCTGGCAGTGAACAGTCAAGAGCAAACTCTGGTATAAATACACATAACCACCTTGGCTCCCAAACATTCAGAGTTAACATACAGCAAAGGGAGTAGAGCCATACAACACTGCAGCTGGACACTGCCAGGAGCAGCCCAATGCCTCCATACTCATGTACCACATACCAGCACGCAGTTGGTTTAGGCAGATAGGTAGGAATGTTTTCAGAGAGGTGCCGTGCTTCATCTAGATCTCTTTCAGCAGACTTCTGGAGCTCCTGAAATTAATGTTAGACTTCCATCAGAAATTTGAAACTTTATGCCAAGCAAGTAAAAATAGCTTGCTATTAGGATGATGCTAAAATAATTTTTCAACTTGAGAGGTGTTCTTTGCTCTCTCTCCATCATCTTACCTCTCAACCCTCTAATTCTCCAAGAGCAACCAGCAAAGATCAGAAAAACAAAGCTAAGAGTGAGAAAACAGAAGCTTCTCTGTCCTTGCCCTCCTCAAGATGTTAGAAAAAAACTGAGTGGGCAAGTAAATCTTTAACAATATACCCTATCAAGTCTGGGTGGTGAAGAGATGCTACAGGAACCTCATCTACAGTCCCCAAACGACACTTTGACAAAAGCCTTAGCACGTGAAGGCACTGCAAACACACACTACAACAGCAAATATTCTAATTAAATAGTTCTTACAGCTATTGCAAGGATGTAAAAACAGAGCTGCTCTTTAGATCACAGGATCTATTACGATAAACACATGCTTTCAATGTATAAACCTTGAAAAATAAAATTTTTAATGTTTAGTATGCTGGAGCACTGCTTAATAAACCATCAGTAAGCCTGTTCCAAGCCTCAGTTTCTCTTGAGGGCACACGCATCTGAACATATCACTGAGGATCTAGAAAAAAAACCACAACTAAGCACTTATCAAAGATTCCTTTGAATCTTTCAGTATTTTATGAACAGGAAAAAAAATATTACCTTTAGCAAATTTTTCAGTTTTTCTTGCTGTTGAACTTCCTCTTCCATTTTATTCAGGAGATCATGCAAGAGATACATCTCGTTCCCTATGTTACAGAGCATAGATCTGAAGGATGGCTCTTGACCTGTCAAAGACAGAACGTTAAGCCAAAAAGCCAAAACACTTCCAACACAAAACCAAAATCCCACTTCCCGCCCCTCCACAAGCAGTGATTATCTGCTACCTCTATGCTCCCTGACCACCATATCTTCCCAGGAGAAGCAGCAATATCATCTGGTCAAACACTCAATCTCCTTACAGCAAGAGTTCAAAGCTGCTGCAGGAATAAAGGCACTCAGCTCCAGCACGAGGCTGGAAAAAGCCAAGTCGTATCCGTTACCGCTGTAGGTTGCAGGTGGAGGACAAAGCTTTAAACACAGCCTGACTTTTGCAACTGCCTGGCTGCAGCGCCCTGTTCTCCCTCACAATCTTCAGAGTTACAGCTCCTCTTCCAACAGGAGGTTAGTCTAGATGACCAGATGACCCTCCCAACCAACATTTATATCATCCTGTGTAACCTCTCTTTGAGCCTAGGAAAAGATAAGAGATGAATCTAAAACATTTAGATCAATTTCAGCTCTGGGTCCCCAACACAAGAAGGACATGGAACTACTGGAGCGAGTCCAGAGGAGGCCACAAACATGATTCAAGGGCTGGAGCACCTCTGCTACGGAGACAGGCTGAGAGAGTTGGGGCTGTTCAGACTGGAGAGAAGGCTCTGGGGTGATCTTATAGCAGCCTTCCAGAACCTAAAGGGGGCCTACAGGAAAGCTGGAGAGGGGCTTTTTACAAGGGCGTGTAGTGACAGGACAAGGGGCAATGGATTTAAACTGAAAGAGGGGAGATTTAGATTAGATCTAAGGAAGAAATTTTTCACTCAGAGGGTGGTGAGGCCCTGGGACAGGTTGCCCAGGGAAGCTGTGAATGCCCCATCCCTGGAAGTGTTCAAGGCCAGGCTGGATGAGGCTTTGGGCAACCTGGTGTAGTGGAGGGTGTCCCTGCCCATGGCAGGGGGGTTGGAACTAGATGATCTTGAAGGTTCCTTCCAACCCAAACCATTCCGTGATTCTTAAATAAGTTGTTACCCACTGTATGTTTACATCACAGCCAGGCACGCCTGTAATGCTAGGACAAGACACCTCTATAAACCTCCACCTGTGCCTTTGCACATTTTTGTAATTTGGCTTGCCATACTCGCCAAGATATTTTTTCTTCTCCCATCTGGAGCATTCCCCACCAAGCATATAGAACAAGATGTATTAACCACCAGTCTCTAAGTCCCTCAGAGGAGCACACTTTCACTTAGCTCATGTTCTCCACTGGGCACCTGGTTCCCTGAAAACGCTCTCGTTTTGCCATCCTCGCTCATTTTTTTGGTTGTTGCTGCTCTCTGTGTTTTACCTTGATTTCCACTTCATGTTACACTCCATGTCTAATCAGAGTATTCCCATTTCCTAGAAGGAGGTGCAAACTAAAACCCTCTCTTAATTTCTTTTACCAATGTTTCTTAATTGAAGAGTCTTTTTAATAGCTGAAATCTTCATGTTGATATGCGTGCATAAGCCTTCCAGGTCTGAGGATGCCATATTCCTCTGTTATCACACTGAGGGAAAATAAAAAAGAACAGGGTTATTTAAGAAAGACCCTAAGCACACAAGCAGAATTTAAAAAAGGGCTCTGATCTGTCAGAGAAGCAAAGGGAACTTAAACGAGGTAATGTAATGAAGTAAATGTATAAGGTCGTTATTACTAACGAAGTAAATGTCATAACTACCTTTGTAAGGTAGTTATTACTAATATAAGGTAGTTATTTCTAATGAATTAAGTGTAATAAGCACCTTTTATTTTGCTGAGTTGGAAACGTACAGTGTGACTGACACGAGACACCAAGCAATTCCGCTGGGCTCTGGAGATGAGCGCGGGGTAACACCAGTACAGCCATTCCTCACAAAACTGGACAAGTATTACACCAAAGTGCTCGCTACTGGAGAAGACGGCAATTTCCCGCAATAAAGAAATACCTGGTTTATACGAAGCAGTGCTACAAGGCTCCCCGCCCCTTCCTCACCTCAGGAGGAACCGCCGCCGCCCCCCGCCCGCCATTTCGCCTCACGCCGCGGCCCCACACGGGATTTTCCCTCCCCCGGCGCCCCGCGCTCACCGCTGCGATGGCCGGACACGGCTCGCCCGGGGCGGCCAGGAGGAGAAAAAGCGGCTCCATCACGGGGAGGGGGAGGGGGGGGGGGGTCCCGCCGGTGCCCGCCGACCCTCACTCGGCGGCGGCGCCGTTCAAATCCGCCGCGCCCGGCCGGCCGTTGGGGAGCGCGCGCGCCTGCGCGGCGCATGCGCAGGAGGGGCCTGAGAGGCGGCGGCCGGGGAGGGCGGGGAGAAGGGCGGAGCGCGGGAAAAAAGGGCGGAGCGCGGGAAAAAGGGCGGAGCGCGGGAGGGGAAGGGCGGAGCGCGGGAAAAAAGGGCGGAGCGCGGGAAAAAGGGCGGAGCGCGGGAACAAGGGCGGAGCGCGGGAAAAAGGGCGGAGCGCGGGAGGGGAAGGGCGGAGCGCGGGAAGGGAAGGGCGGAGCGCGGGAGGGGAAGGGCGGAGCGCGGGAGGGGAAGGGCGGAGCGCGGGAAGGGAAGGGCGGAGCGCGGGAGGGGAAGGCCGGAGCGCGGGGAAAGGGCGGAGCGCGGGAAGGGAAGGGCGGAGCGCGGGAGGGGAAGGGCGGAGCGCGGGAGGGGAAGGGCGGAGCGCGGGAAGGGAAGGGCGGAGCGCGGGAAGGGAAGGGCGGAGCGCGGGAGAGGAAGGGCGGAGCGCGGGAGGGGAAGGGCGGAGCGCGGGGAAAAGGGCGGAGCGCGGGAGGGGAAGGGCGGAGCGCGGGAGGGGAAGGGCGGAGCGCGGGAAGAGAAGGGCGGAGCGCGGGGAAAAGGGCGGAGCGCGGGGAAAAGGGCGGAGCGCGGGAAGGGAAGGGCGGAGCGCGGGAACAAGGGCGGAGCGCGGGGAAAAGGGGCGGAGCGCGGGGAAAAGGGCGGAGCGCGGGGAAAAGGGCGGAGCGCGGGGAAAAGGGCGGAGCGCGGGAGGGGAAGGGCGGAGCGCGGGAGGGGAAGGGCGGAGCGCGGGAGGGGAAGGGCGGAGCGCGGGAGGGGAAGGGCGGAGCGCGGGAAGAGAAGGGCGGAGCGCGGGGAAAGGGCGGAGCGCGGGAAGGGAAGGGCGGAGCGCGGGAAGGGAAGGGCGGAGCGCGGGAAGGGAAGGGCGGAGCGCGGGAACAAGGGCGGAGCGCGGGGAAAAGGCGGAGCGCGGGGAAAAGGGCGGAGCGCGGGGAAAAGGGCGGAGCGCGGGAGGGGAAGGGCGGAGCGCGGGAGGGGAAGGGCGGAGCGCGGGAGGGGAAGGGCGGAGCGCGGGAGGGGAAGGGCGGAGCGCGGGAGGGGAAGGGCGGAGCGCGGGAGGGGAAGGGCGGCCGGTGGAGCGGGGAGACGCCTCCCGCTCTGGCTCCGTCGCGGACGGCTCCCCCCGCCCCCCCCGCCCCCGCAACCAGTATTCCCACCAACAAAAAAAGCGCCACAGCATTTATGAATTGGTTCCATAAACTCAGTTTATTTCGGTATTCAACAGAAGACAAAGCCCTCGATAAAACATGAAGTCACTTCCCAACATCTACGTACTCATCCTGGTGTGTGTCCCCTACGGAACATCACCATCACTCATTGCTGTTTTCTCCCGTGCGATGGGGGCGGGAAGAAGATAAACAGCCTGCGATTTCCCCAAACTCCTTTTTTAAACGAGCTACAAATACCAAGGTTTATTGCTACGCATAGACAGCTTATCTCTCCAAAGAAAACACGCAAAACCTGTTGCCACAATTCCCTAATGAACAGCTAGTTGTTCCTTGCCTCCCCAACTCTAAAAAACAATTCAAAAACCCCTAAAAAACGCGAGACAGATGAGTCAAAGGACCATTTTTAAAGCGGTGATGCAATCCAAGAACTGACCGCGTTCCGCAGACCTTTAGGGAGGAAGGAAAACCAGTAAACGAGGAGCCATGTGACGCCACCAGACAGTAGGTTATTGAGACCTCTTGCTCGGTGCAAGAACGCGTTGTCTCCTCATTTTTAGTGGTAAAAGGCAGTCAGATCTCCAGGGACGGCCGCACGAACCCCTCCAGCAGTCCCGTCCGCACAACCGCATCGAGCCGCCCTGTCCTGTGACTCCACCTTCCAGCCTACATCTGCCTCAGTAACCCTTGCAGCATCTGCACTAAACAGAGGCATAGTCTGTCTTTTAGACAAACCACAAAAGCATCAGTAAAAGGAGGAAAAAACACTTCAAAAGCCCTGCTTCATAAGAAATTTTCAATGTCAAATAATAATAATTAAAGAAAAAGACAAAAAAACAACCCCACACAAGCCAAAGAGAGATGTCGTGAGCCCAAAAACTCAGAACACACGACCCTTCCTAACCTGGGATTGTTCACATTGGCCAGCTGCTTCAAAGACAACTCAAATGTCTGCTCTAGACCTTAAACGTAGGGTTGTCCTGTACTACAACCTCTGCAGTAAATGGAATTACAAAACATGACCATAGGAAGGAGGGGGGAGAAATACCGTCAGATATGGAGAAACATATTCTAAATCCCCGTGCTTATGAAAAATATTTGAACCTGGCATTCAGGAGTTTCTTTTGCTGTTTAACCACGCCATGGGAATTGTCTGATGTTTGTGCAGACAACTGAAACCCCTCCTGTCAGTTTAGTGATTAAAAATAACTCTTTTTTTTCCTGCATGTTTCAAGGGTAGAGGAAAGAGCTGCAGAAGTTAAGATTTATTTTCTGGAGCCTATTACTCCACCTGGTGCTATCTGAAGTCACAAATCCGAATCTACAATAACCTTACAGAAAGCTGTGGTGTGCAAGATCAGGGTACCTCACTGTAGGGCGCTGAATATTGAAATTGCCATTTCACATCATCCCCAAGACACTTCCCCAAATCAATACACAATGCTCTGTTTCATGTGCATAAAATGAAATATTGAGCCAAAAGGTCATAAATTGTCCTTTAGCGTTCACATTTACGACTCCATTTTATCATCAGGAAGCAGAAAAAAGTGATCTTTGCATTTTGTTAAGCGAAGACCCCTGAGTGAAGAGGCTGATATCCACTGTCTTCTCTCTTGCAAGTAAGCACACAGACACTCAGCATGCCAAAGAACTGAAAAAGAGAGAGATTTAGTTCCCCTGTATTTTGTTTCAGTTATCAGATCCAACGCCTATATGTTTATTAGACTTTTTCATCATAGCAACAATATTCTTTTTGTGTTAAAAAACGCTTAGAAAATACATCTAAAGAAAAACTATTTTCTTGCATATCTATTTCCAATAATAGTTCCAGCCCAACTTTTTACTCCCTGGTTTCTCTCGTTAATTTACACGCCCACATTTATTCCTTGTTATCTTACTGTGGGAAAAGTTTCAGTGAAAGCATGGGATTATTGTGGACTTAAAATGAGTTCTGTAAAATATTTAAGCATATAAAATATGCAAATAAAGATATTGCAGAATATGCTAAGGAAATCTTTGGAGATGATCACAGGAGTGTCAGGAAGGAACAGGTTACTCATCTTGGAGAACAGGTACAGGGAACAATGACAAACCACCAGGCTAAAATTTACAGGTCAAATATTCACGAAGCTGCACAGGCATTTCTTCGATATGCCAATCGTGAGGAGTTTTACATCAGCGCTTTTCAAATCTGGTTTTTGCCCACAAGATTACCTGTTTTCACGTTTCATTTAATTCAATCTCATAATTCTATAAACAGCCCTGCTGTTTTCATTCCTAGTCATATTTCTAGTCCATTTTGATTCCTGGTGGCCAAGCACAGCACTATTCATTGGGTTACACCTACAACCAAACTTTGATGAGCCATTTTTTAAATCCCAGTTAAGTATGGAAAAGCTCATTGTTTTAAGAAAGAATTACAGATCCAGGCCTCTTAGCACACCCAGCTTTTTGTACTTCCTGCTAAAAAACCAAGATGGATTCTCCGCTGACCTGCCATCTCAAATTCCTCCTTAGCTTTTTGGATCCCTCCCCTTATCACCATGCAGACAAAGTGGAGAAATTTGGTAGAAAGCGAGTGAGGAACAGAGCCATCATGGGGGCCAGGAAAAGGCTGTAGGCTAAGAGGAACTGGTAGAAGAAAAAGGGCCAGGATCAAAGGATAAACAGTATTATTTCCCACGAAGGAAGAGGCAAAACATTTACCTTCACAATGGCAAACCCCAGGATCACCAGCATAGCGTAGCTGATAACACTCTGCAGCCCAGCCTCCAGCTCATCTGCACAGCCCTGCCATGGAAGAGATGGGTGAAAACAAATCAAAAGACTGAATTCAGCTGAGTGGGTTTTTTAGGTTTTTGTTTCCTCCCTGACACTTAGAAGGAAGCATGACCTTCCAAGGCCTGTCTAACCAACCACTGCAGACCTGAGGGCTTCCATTCTTGTCTTCTAGGCCCGATGGCTTGTCTTTCACCTCTTGCTTGGGGTGACATTTTCTGCTTCTCAGAATCTTCTTTGGCTCAGGTCACTTAAAGAAGTGCCTAGAACTCAGCCAGGAAGACCAGAAACGGTATTCATAAAATTCAATTTATGGTCTTGCGCCCCAGACTGAAGAATGTGGTATGCAATTCTCCAGATTCAGCATGGTCACTCCTAGAAGAGCCTCTTTTCCTACCCCAGGTCTGTTTGAACAACTGTGTGCCCATAACTCACGCGCTGGCCTTGTCACATTGCTCCTGTAGCAACACGGAATGGACAAGTTACCAGCAGACAGATGAGACCAAACATCCAGACTCATGACCCTCCTTCATCATAGAACGGTTTGGGTTGGAAGGGACCTCAAAGATCATCTAGTTCCAACCCCCCTGCCATGGGCAGGGACACCCTCCACTACACCAGGTTGCTCAAAGCCTCATCCAACCTGGCCTTGAACACTTCCAGGGATGGGGCAGCCACAGCTTCTCTAGGCAACCTGTTCCAGTGCCTCACCACCCTCAGAATGAAAAATTTCTTCCTTATATCCAATCTAAATCTACTGTCTTTCAGCTTCATCTAGGAGCTTTGATAGGATAACATGAGAAGGATGTTAGGTAGAGGAAAACCATGGGGAGAAAAGGGTTTGGAGGACAAACTGCTGAAAAGAATTGGGTGAAGCTCTCCCTAAACCATGTCGAAGTGTTTTCCTCTTTTGTTTCTGGTTGGTTTGGAGAACGATCATGGCCCACTTGTGAAACTGTGCCCTTTGTCCTCACCCGCGTATCGAGTTCCTGCGGCTGGTCCAGGCGCCCTGTGCAGTTCTTCGCATCCTGCCTGCAGCAGCTCAGGGGGACACTGTTGTTACCGGTGGAATTAAACCACTGTGTGGTTGTCCAGTCGCTGTAGTTCTTCACCCCGCAACAATGAAGCTGCCAGACACAGGACAGTTACAGGGATGTATGAACAGACACGGTACACGGATGCTAATGTTGAGATAAACCTCTCTCAGGCATACTGGGCAAGAGCTGCCCTCAGTGTGCAGCCGATTTACACGAGGCCATACTTCAGGAAAACAGCCGTAGATAAAATAGATCAACCTCCCTTCATACATTATTACCTCCCTCTTGGTTTATTCTTTGTGAGAGCTCTGATAGTAAAAGTGACAGCTTGCAGGATAGAGTCTCCTGCCATCTTTCTGTTACGGTACAGGATTGTCAGACACAGCTACTCATATGTACTCATCTGGTCTGATGCGATGGCTGCCCGTGTCAAAGAGGTCATTCATTTACAAGAATTTCACACCAGGAGCCTGAAAATGCCAGCTCTGCAAAGTGGGAAGCACCCTCCACTGCCTTGGAGAATCAGATGCTAAGCACTGCTGCAGAGCTGAGTTAAACCTCTTCTCCTCCCTACCCAGCCCAAATTCCTCCTTTAGGACCCACGTGTTCTTTTCTCAATAATTATCAGGACAATTTAAATGTTGTTTTCTTACCTGTTCTTGCAAGTAATCCACAACAGTAGTCTCTGGATTTTTCCCATCATACTTCTCAAAGACTGACCGCATTGTGCCTTGCACGTCAGTTTTTACCTATTTAGGGAGGAAAAGAAAACACTCAGTATTTTAACAGGAGAGCTAAGAGTTTTATCTAGTGCAAACTGCAAGAGATCTGTATCCCAACTAAGTCGAGGGGGAAAAGATAAATTAAAAAAATAAAAATCAAGTGATGTTTTAGATAAAATGCAGGTAGCACTTAAGCAGAATCTCATTCCTGGATAGAAGCGTGGCTCCTCTGATGGAAGAGCCCTCCTTTGTGAGCATCAACAACTGTTTAATCCAACTTAGAAATTGTTGTGATGCCTGCCAGGTGCTTTATGCGTTCAGCACTTTCCTGACAAAGACTGATCCACATCCCAGATGGTGACATTCCCATTCCCACTTGCCCTGCAGGCTGCAGGATAGGGGATGAAGTAGGAGAAAACTGGGTATATTGGAATGCTCTGACAACACAAGATCTATTCTTTACTTTTAGGTTAGTATAGAGATGCTAATTCTTTGCTTACCTTTTCCCTGTAAACGAATCCCAGGACAAAAGCAGATACTTCTGCAATAAAGATAACCAGGATAATGGCCAAGAACTGAAATTAAGAGAGAGAGGGAATGTAAGGAAGAATTCCACAGCATTTGAATGCAACTGTACATTACCCATCACATTAATATATAGTGGTAAGTTATCATTATCTGTCGTTGCCTCTCCAATCAAAATTGTTTCCAGCAAACGATTTAGAGCAGGAGATTACTGTGAACGACTGGGACTATGACTGCGGTTCCACAGGATCTGTGCCCAACGTAGGCAGCCTCCTGAACACTGCCATGATGTGATCTCTGTCAAGAGCCTACGAAACACTTCACGAGGTGGCTGTTGAGCAGGACAGTGCACAAATAAACCAGCAGCTTAGTTGGGTACACTGGGTGCTGTTTGCTGAGCTCATATTGCCTTCCAGGTGTGAGCTGGGGGCTTGAAGTTACTCAGCTTGAACCTTTCTAGCTTTCTGAAAGTCATTCTAGAAGAAGTGGGGCACGCTTTCAGGATTCAGAGAACTAAAGTCAGCAGAAAAGTCCTTTTTTTTTTTTTTTTCCGCTTGCTTTGGAAATTCATATCTCCTTCTGTCCTCTCACCACCACCTTGCTTCTCAAAACTTGCTACTCTCCACACTCACCTCCAGCAAGCGAGGTGAGGCAGACCCATGAAACTGCCCATGACTACAAGTGTTTGTCTGTACAGGTGCAACTAATAATTTAGCTTGCACCTCTCCATCCATCTCAGTGCCTCACAGCAGTAGGCAGCTCCCACAAAGGAGCAGTGCTTCAGCAGTGTATTTCGGAACAATCTTTTACTTTCTGTTCTGTGCGTCCTGAGAAGGTCTAGTGTAGCACCTCCCATACCATGCAACAGGGTGAAGAAGAGGACATTTAAGAACATGCAACACTCACCAGCCCCAGGCCAACTCGAGACTCCCGGAAGGTGGCACAGCAGCCGATCAACCCAATGATGAACA
Organism: Tauraco erythrolophus; assembly: GCF_009769465.1. NCBI lineage: Eukaryota > Metazoa > Chordata > Aves > Musophagiformes > Musophagidae > Tauraco > Tauraco erythrolophus. Next base: position 2,618,066 of record NC_141496.1, read on the forward strand.
TGAACACAGCAACGCAAATAATGATCACGGCTGGCAGCAGAGCGTACTTGTCCTGCAGAAAGTTGTCATAGCTCTTGTAGGTGTTAATGACATATCCCCCAACGTAGCTGAGACCTGCTGCTGCCGCCTGAAATGCAACAAAAATAAAGTTATTAGCAGTTATTTATTAAGCACCTGCCCAGGAAAGTAAGTTTGTGATGGCATAATTAAAATTTTAACTTCGGAAGTAATGAAGTAATGGTAGTGGTAGTAGTAAATAGTTCTTATCTCAACCCACAGGTCTCTCTTCTTTTTCTTCTTTGATTCTCTCCCTCATCCCTGGGGCTGGGAGAGTGAGCGACTGCGTAGGGTTTGGTTGCCGCAGCAGCCCAACCCACGACACTGCAGTATGCAAAGACATAGGGGGGAAAAAGAAAAACAAACATGTGTCTGAAACTAGCTACCCATCCAAACTTTAACACAGAGGAGACAGAATCCACTTCCCATAAATCACTCCATTACCAAAGAAGCACTGCTTTAGCCAAGCTGAGAGACAGGAATCTATGGATGTGCATCAGCCAGCGTTTCTGCAGAGGCCAAGTTCACTCTGCCTACCCAAGACCACCTACGTCCTACCCAACAGTGCATTCGGAGGGGATGACTTTTAAGATGATCACCACAGGGGTAGGTTGTTGATTTGGGGCTTTTTTTTTTTGAGAAAAGCTCATCCTTTCAACTCTCACAAGACCATTAACCGCTAAGACAGGCACGAGCGTTCTTGATGCCAGCAAAACACAGTCCCTCCTTTTCCCGGAGGAAACGGGTTTCTGCATCCTCTAAAATAAACCTCTCCTCCAAAAGGACGTTTTGATGCCAACATACAGTGCACCAGTGACAGCAGCCCTGGAGACTGAAGGTTTTTATCTGCAGTACTGGGGACAGCCCTGGAGATAACACCGTCAGACTCGGCGAAGCCCTGCCAACGCCGCGCCAACGGCTTAAAAAAAATTCTCTGAAGAGTTACAACCGCTCATCCACCCTCTGTAACGCTGCAGCACAAGGTGATGCCTGTAAAAATGAAGCACTGTCCGTACTCATGTTCTGGAAACTTGAGGGAAACCAGCCTGCTTGTTTTCCATAGTCTACAGCTGGATTTCATCATGCAGCTTACGAGCAGTTCATTACTTCCCCCAGTGCTGTACTTTTTAATTAAATCAAATGCTCCTCACACTGAAGCTAGGAGGACTTGCTAATTCCTTTACCTTGTTTGGCTCCTTCCCTTCCAGCCAGGTCTGGTGCCTGCCCTTCAATTACCTCCAAGGGCAGGGGACATCCTTCATTTCAGCTCTCATCCCATATCACTCTCGCATTCCTGGACGCTGCCTGTACCTCAAAATTACCAGGATCAGATGCACCAAGTAATGAAACCAGGATCAAACTAACCCTTAGAGCCATTTAGCACACGTCATGCAAGATCCTGCTGTGCTGGGGCTCAGATACGGCACGTCCTCTGCAAAGTGAGATGCCAGGAAAAGGAATAGGATCACCGATTCTCAAAAGGTTTGGTTTTGTTTTTTTTTTTTCTTCTCCACACACATTGGGTTTTCAGGTGGTGCTAATGATTAAAGCAGTTCCTAAAACTTCCTTTAACTTTTCTCCTCATTGAGGAAAATCTGTTTCACATTTCCTTGTCTGCAGGTGTCAAATGACCAGGGCTTCTTCCTCCCACCCCTTTTTAGGGATGCAGGGAAAGGATGAGACCACCTTTGCTCATGGGGTGCCACCGTCTTCTCACTTTGCCTCTTCCTCCTGCAACACGGTGCTCCTGTACTGAAACTGGGACAGAACCCCAAAAAGGGGTAACAGCACTACAGGTGGGGCTGGGGACACTGCACCTCCATCCTGCCTTGCCTTCGATTGCACGAAAAGAGCGAGGTGTATGAAGTATCAAAGGTGTATCAAAAAGTCCATCCTGTATGTCTGGCCTGGAGAGCTGGATGCATGTGAGACTGTCCACCTATTCTCCGTTCTGGAACAGCTTCATCTGGGCAAGGGCAGCCATGGAGAAGGAAGAAACGTTTCTGGGCTAACTATCCATCATAATGGAGAAAATGCGATGATGGGATTTGCCCAATATATCCTTTATTTCCAACACTTTCTAGGACTATTGGGCACTGTGATTGACCACGTTGGCCCCAAACCCAGTGAAGACAATGCAGATTCAAGACAGGGGATGCAGGGTCTTTTATTAGCCACAGAAGCGTTCTGCTCAGCTGGGCCAGCACCAGCACAGGAAGCAGCTCATACAGTTCCTGAAAGGGTTCAGTTTGGCCCCTGCTCCCATAGAAGGTGTGGAAAACACCCAAGTGACCACAGCAGAGCCTGATGCTCTGGGTTGACTTAAAATCTTCTCCCTACTTTCGCGTGGCAAAAAGTGTTACATGAATAATGCCACAGTTACTGTCATAGTCGTCCCATCCTGACCGTAACCCCTGACTGCACTTGTCGCTGGATTTTGAAGCCTTCCTGGTGAACACGTGTATGGCTGGAGAGTAATGGTATTCTAGTTTCTCAGGTTTTTGGGAAACTTCAGGCAGGTGCACCATGACTCCCCAGCATGCACCAAGTCCGTAATCCTCTGCCACGAACACGAACATCATGGCGATGCTCCCAGCCTCTGTGCTCGTACCCCGGATCACTTCATCCTTGGTCTCTCTGCTGCCGCCATCACCACAAACCCAACACAGAGCTGAGTCATGGCTTTATGAATTCCAGGCTACAGAAAATACTCCTAGGTTGTCACCCTCAACCAAAGGTGGAGCTGGCCACCAGCAGCACGAAGCCTCCTGCACGTGCGCTTTTAAACCAGGCTCTTGCATTTGGGCACAGCCAGTCATTGAGAAGGTTCTTCCTGAGGCCATCAGCCTTTGGTACCGCTCAGCACCCAGGCTGGGATGTCCCACCACAGTTGTCATCAACCGCTGAGTGCCCACGGTCCCAAGAGAAAACCAGAAGGACCACAAGACCCTCAGAAAGGTTCGTGATGGAGGAAGGCAGATCCTGGGGAAATGGAGCAGAGGTGACTTTACAGCAGGAAAGGCAGCGCAGACTGAATAGCGGAGGTACAAATAAAGCATAAGCCACGTTTTTGGTGAGTGAATGAGTCATCTGCGTTCAGCAGCGATGTCAGGACAAAATGTGCACGACGGAACAGTCTCGTGACTTAGTTAATGTGTAAAAGTTAATGTGCAAAGTGCAAAGGTAATCCTTTGTCATCTTCAGAAGCTGTAAAGCCCTACTCTTTTGCATAACTCTAGTCCCTGCCTTTGCAAGTAGTTCTGAACTTCTAAAGACAGTCCAAGGACCATCTGCATCATAATTTAATCTTCCTATAGGATGCTGTACACAAAAGAATGCTCCAATATCCTTCTTCAAGCCATTTAGACAACAGACACATTCTTCCTCTGGTTTTCTACCCATTTTCAGCATGCTCAAGGCAAAGGAAGCACGCACAGGAAATGCTAAATACAGACCAACTGTGGGAAACCAAGAAAAACCTTGTTGCTAGTAACAAACTCAAAACCACATTGTGAAGCCAACTTACAGGGGTTTGCTAGTCCTGGTATAAAGCCAGGACTAGCAAAGCTCCATGACAATAAGCCAACATCAGAGTCCAGTGCTGAGTTCAGAAGATTCTTGTCCAAACTTCATCAATGCAAATACAGACCAGCACTTTCACAGTAGGTTTTACTGCAACATTCAGGATTGTCTGGGTACGGGTCAGAGATGAAACACAGCCAGCAAGGGGTCTATTAAAATTTCCAAACTTCTGCTTCCAAGCAGAAAAAGGAAGCATAATGAGATAAAAATAAAAAGACTTTGAGTATAGACCTGACTTAAAGAAAGTTCAGATTTTTCCCCTCACAAACTGAGAAATTCCCAGGACTTTACCCATAATTTTTAATTTAAAGTGAAGATTTTTAAAGCCTGAAGAGCAGGGTCACTCAGGAGTGGAAGGCATTTCAGGCAACTAACTATCTGTACCCTGTTTTATTTTTGCAGATGAGTCCCAAACCTAAACTTCAAAACTGGAGAAGAAAAATATTTCAGAACATAAATCTTCAAGCACTCCCCTTAAGCCTTCCCAGTGCTTAAAGCAAGTTCAAAATCCAGTGGAGAGATTTTCCCCCAACACTGCAAAACCTTCAGCCCATTCCCAGATCTAAGATGAAACTTCTCAGGAAAAGCAGCACAAGTAATGTCCTTTGCACTGCTAAAGATAGACCTTAAGTCAAAAGCGTAAGTACACCTGATTAAACAGGTTTCTGTTGTATCTCAAAAAAAAAAAAAAAAAAAGAATCTTTTACAAATACAATTGAGCAATTGTTTTTGGGAAGGAAGAGATAATTCCTTCATGCTTATTCAAAACACCTCTCAAACACATCTAAAATTACGCACAAGGTTGCCAGGATTATTCCAAGAAATTCATGCTAGAAATTGTTAACTGTTCTTTACAACTTTTTCAGTCTCCTGCTTGGAAGCGTTCTTTCAGAAGAATTCAGGGCAGAATAGGATCACGCAGTGCACGGAAGAAGCTTGTCCCAGCTGGCACAAACCCCAGGGCAGGCAGCCAAGGAGTGACGCACGGCTGATACAGGAGAACCAGTTCACCCAGTCTGTGGAGCTGCATTGCTGCCTGGACGTTGCTGTGGTCCGCCAGCAACGGCACGCAGAACCTCCTAACCTTACCCCTTCCTCCCCGAACATCCCCAGCTGACTCACTGGGGCTCCGGGAAACGCTGCTGGTCCTTCGTTACAACACTGATGGCTCCCCTAAGGCAAGCTGAAGAGATGAGGCAAATGGAAATTTTGCAAGAAAGCCCCTTTTCTGTCGGTCTCCGCTGCCTCGCCCACTACAGCTTGCATCATTCAAGGACCCAACGCCAGAACGACTTGCTTTTTCGTATCCCATGACCCCGACAGAAAGCAGAGATCTGTAATTGTTGGAGTGCAAACAATGGACTCCTTGTTGGGGGCTGAGCAAGAAGAAAGCAAAGCCGTTCTCAGCTGGGTTTTCCTAGACTGGTGTTTGGGGAAGACCTGGGCAGGGTTACTCACTACTCAGTTGACTTCACTCACCTCTTCCATGCTCAGCCCAGCCAGCTGAGCCAGGCAGGCAGGTACACAGCCATGTTCTGCTGCTGGAACTCTCTCCAGCCACAGAACGTGCACACAGCACTGAATATTCAATCTGGCCCATGAAACAGAAGGGGATAGGGCTGGATGGCTACAAGGAACCTGACCTGTCTCACTGATACAGAATCATGGAATGGTTTGGGCTGGAAGGGACCTTCAAGGTGATCCAGTTCCAACCCCCCTGCCATGGGCAGGGACACCCTCCACTACACCAGGTTGCCCAAAGCCTCATCTAACCTGGCCTTGAACACTGCCAGGGATGGGGCAGCCACAGCTTCTCTGGGCAACCTGGCCCAGTGCCTCACCACCCTCGGAGGGAAGAACAGGACAGCTGATGGAAAATAGTAGATTTTCTATATTTTTTTAAAAGTACAGCAAGATTTTTACTTTGTGTCTCACTATCAGAAGGGGATTTTTTTTATATGCTGATGACCATGGGCCCCTGCCTTTCTGGAGAGACTTATGGCCATGCAAATACTTCTTGACACTTCATCAGCGTTACAGCCATAAAAGGGACTCCCTAAACCTCCCTCTATGCGACTGCTCTGAAAAAGAAAAAAAAAAAATACAAAATTTGCATCTATCGGTCAGGCAGAACAGATACTTTTCCACCACCTTCCCTTCTTTGTTTTAAGAAGTTGACTTTATGTGATGGCTGGGAACAGAAGTTTGTGTTCCTTTGCATTTATCACCCCAGGCTCCTTTTCTCCTCCCACCAAACCTAAATACAACACAGGAAAGGAGCCAAACTACTAGCTATGAAATTAAAAGTTAGTGTTTGTCGTTTTGAGGTTTTGTGGGGGTTTGTTTGTTTGGGTTTTTTTTAAGGTTTCTCCTAGCATCCTCTAGCTTCAGAATGTTGATTTGATCGTTCGGTCTGTTAATGTGGACCAGTATAGGATTTTCTTTTTAAGAGGCTGGACCAGTATACGATTTTCTTTTTTTTTAAGAGGCTGGCCAGTTAGACACTGAGTAATAAAGCTGTAGCGTTAAAAGCAAAAGCTGTAGTAACAGAGTAAATTGCAAATTCACCAGACAAGTGTGTTAAGCAGATGCATCCTCTAGACAGTAAAAGAACTGAGACAATGGGACGTAAAATAGGCATTTCTCCCTCGTCACACAGGACTTCTCCAGGGCCAGCGCTGATACCCGTCGCAGCACAAAACTTGGACTGATTTGACTGTGTAACTTTTTATGGGCAAAGGAAGATATGGTAAATAACACTGTTTAAAGAGTAATAGCAGTAGTTTCCTGCAGCAAATTACTACAAATTCCACACTGGAAGAACTATCAGTATCCACGCAAACACTTTCTGAGCCATTCCCTTCTGGTTCTTCATTAGACAATCAGCTCACAGAGGTTTTACTTCGTTTTAAGGCTTGAAAGCCACTTTTTCCCCACCAGTATCTTTGCACAGCAGTGGTTTAAATCAGAGCACCTCATCCAAGACAATACCTGATGTTGATGTTTTGCCTTCACATCCAACAACTACATTCACTGGGATGGTACCACCTTTCCAGCAATTTTAATTTGCCAGAGGACAGATTAGGATATGATCCTCAATTATTGGTTTGCCAAACGTTTGCTACTACTGTGCTGTCCCCATGCCCCCCATATCTAGAACGAAGCCCCAACACCACTTGTCTCGTTTACAGCTGCATAGCCCCTCCTCAATGCAGAAGACACTCCTTGTCTTTGGAGGGTTTTTTACATGCAAAAAAGGTTTTTCATTTACCCTGACAAGTAAATCCTCTGCTCAAAAGGGTTTGCACAACATTTCCTCCATAAACCACGTATTTTATTACCCAACAGCCAGCGTTCGTGGCAAGGGGAAACCCTCTCTCTGGCTCCCTCACTGCTGTACTGTACTACAACTTTTATTCTTCCCATTTGCCACCGGATTTTCGAGTCCTCCCTAGCTGCTGCGTCACTGCATTTCCAGGGAATCAGCAGGTTTTCTAGTGAATTCAGGGGGAGTAAAAAAAAAAAAAAAAAAAAAAGGCACCGAGCACTTCCAAAAAAGCCTTCTTCATTCTGTGCCCACTTTAACGACTTTACAACTCCTGTTAAACCACCACTTACCCCATAGAGACCACGCAGCTCCCCAGACCTGACAGCCTCCCTTGGCCCGAAGCAGAGCTGGTTTTTCCCCCAGCAATCAGAGCAATCCCAGCTCAGTGCTTCCCATTCCCACCTGCACAGATTCCTCTCCCTTTTCCTGTCCCGGGTTTAGAACTCTGCCAGGTGGAAGGGATCTCCTGGCTTCAGGTACCATTTCCTATGCTGCTTACAGTATTCATTTCTCTGAACGATAAATCAATTATTGCCATACTTGCGTGATCTGGCTTCATCCAGGACAGCGTGTGACCCTCCTAACAGGCTGTGAGCCTCCACCTGCAGCACAGAGCAGCAGGCAGGCTCCACCACGTCCATCAGATGGCCACGCAGGCAATAACTGCTATGGAGGGGATGTACCCACCATCTGCTGCAGCTCATGGCCACCACCAGACAGGCTGGCCACGCACTGCTGCAGTAAGAGGTCACAGAAGCACAGAAGGGTTGAGGTGGAAAGGAACCTCTGGAGGTCATCTGGTCCAACCCCCCCTGCTCAAGCAGGGCCACCTAGAGCTGGTTGCCCAGGACCACGTCCAGATGCCTTTTGAATATGTCCAGGAATGGAGACTCCGACACATTTCTGGGCAGCCTGTGCCAGTGCTCGGTCACCCTCACAGTGAAAAAGTGTTTCCTGGTGTTCAGAGGGAACTTCTTGTGTTTCAGTTTGTGACTTCTGACTTTGGTCCCATCACTGGGCACCACTGAGAAGAGCCTGGCTCCGACCTCTTGGCACCATTCCTTCAGGTATTTACATACATCAGTAAGATCCCCCCGAGCCCTCTGTCTCCAGGCCCTACAGTCCCAGCTTTCTCAGCCTTTCCTTACAGGAGAGATGCTCCAGTCCCTTCGTCATCTTCATTGCCCTCTCTCCAGTATCTCTGGGTCTCATCTACTGGGGAGCCCAGCACTGTACCCAGCACTCCAGACATGGCCTCACCAGTGCTGAGCAGAGCACAAGGACCATACCCCTCTGCCTGCTGGCAATGTTCCTCTGGATATGGCCCAGGGTACCTTCCACCTTCTTGCAGCACGAACTCATTGCTGGCTCATGGCCAGCTCGGTGCCCACCAGGACCTCCAGGGCCTTCTCTCTCCAAGCTGCTTTCCAGGGCTTGCATGGCTCTGCTCTGCTCTGCTCCCTGCTGTCCTACAGGTCCTTCAGATTATGAAGCCTTGGAAGCTCATAGCTTCAAGTCTTTCTCCACTTTTCTCAACTGGAAAATAAAGGCAATCAGCGATTTAAAAACCCAGCACGCACACTTCTGCGTTCCCTCAGACTCTCAAGTTATGAAGACACTGATTTGCAAAATAATAATAAAAAAAAAATACTGAACTTGTTGAGTTGGCTTTGGGTTGGAGCAAAAAGCACCAAAGCTGTGAGCCCCTACTAAGCTGGCCTTGATTGCCACCCGCACCAACAGCCCCGGGAGAGACCTACCACTGATCTCATGCCAGTCACTAGCCACAACTTCAAAACCTTTAAGTCACAGTCTCCTCATGTGAGGTACAGAGGTGGGACATAGCTGACAACGCTGTACTGACCCTACTTACACAATGCCATGGGAGACTCTTCAAAAGAACGTTTTATCCAAATTTTCAGCCGTGATGCACATCCGAGAGGCATGTTTCAGCTTGCCTTCAAAACACTGCAGGGCTGCTCGGTGGGAAGCACTTGCTTTTTCCTTTTCCTCCTCAAATGAAAACAATGAGCAGTAGCCAAAAGGCTCTGAAAACCTGCGGCTCTCCTTCAGGGGCAAAACCCAAAACCTAAACCAACATCTACTCGCAGTTTTTACACGATGCAAACCCACAAGCTCGAGAGGAAATTCTGGTTTTAACGGTTTTGTTTCAAAGTTACATTAAATAAATGTTCTCCTTAGAGTTGCCCAAGCATGTCTTCTTTTCCCTGAGCCTAACTTTGAGGTTTTTCCCCCTGGCTAAAAGCCAGCCATCCTACGAAGTGTAAGTGGTGGGATGTCCTCGTGGAGACACTGCACACCAGAGCAAAGCAAGGAATCCTGCCCCAAGTCCCCCGGACCTGTAATGCTTAAACATCTGCCTTGGGGTCAACGTGCTGCTGCTAATCACGCACCTCTGAGGACAACAGGACCACTATTAGGAGAAAACAGCACCACCCTCTTCCCCCAAAACACGGACACAGACCGCAGGGCAGGAGCCTGCTGCGAGTGTAACTTCAGCTGAGCATGGATGGATTTACCAGCCACTGCCAAGCTGTTCTTGATCTGAACGACCAGTTCAGACACAAAAACACCCTCTAGTTCAATATTTGCCTTCAGAACCACCCTAGTTCCTTAATAAGCTGCTCCTGGCTCAGCCACCAGATCCTGCAACTTCCAGCTCACGAGCTACAAACCAAACAGCAAAGAAGTGCACTTAAAACACAGTGGAGCTACCGTGGCAGGGAGGTTGGACCCAGATGATCTTGAAGGTCCCTTCCAACCCAAACCATTCTATGATTCTAAAGCCTGGAGAAACTTCTCAGAGCTGGTAACACAGCAGGTGCCTCTATAATCTGTCCTCAAATATTGCTTGTCACCGGCGGCAAGGGAGAGCCAGGGTGGCAGGGCCACACGGCTGGTGTGTGCCTCTTCCCGTAAGGAAAAGGGCAGGCTGGGATTCTCCTGCTGCAAAGGGATCCTGCCAGCTCCACGGTAAAGCAAACACAGCTTGGCAGTGCAACACTTTCAGGGAAAAATTAAAGAAATGCCCAGCTCACACATCAACTACAAGAAAGAGCCACTTTCTCTTCCCCCTGGATAAAGCGTCCTCAAGCTCTGAGGTTCATGCAGAGGGGTGACAAATGGGACCACCTCTTGAGCATCTGCAATTATCAGAGTCACTTGCTCAATATCACACCTCTGGTTTCAGAGACCTGCAAACTGTGAGACTTGCGAAGAGACCAAAGCGTGTTTAGGACCAGATCATAGAACAGAAGAATCATTAAGGCTGGAAAGGACCTCTAAGATCATCAAGTCCAACTGTCAGCCCAACACCACCATGCCCACTAAACCATGTCCTCAAGTGCTACATCTACACATGGTTTTGAACACTTCCGGGCATGGTGACTCCATCGCTTCCCTGGGCAACTTGTTCCAATGTTTGACCACTCTTTCAGTAAAGAAATTTTTCCTAATATCTAATGTAAAGCTGCCCCGGTGCAACTTGAGGCCGTTTCCTCTCATCCTATCTCTGGCTACCCGGCAGAAGAGACCAACACCCACCTCACTACAATCTCCTTTCAGGTAGTTGTAGAGAGTGATGAGGTCTCTCCTCAGCCTCCTTTTCTCCAGGCTAAACAACCCCAGTTCCTTCATTCACTCCTCATAACGCTCATGCTCCAGACCCTTCACCACCTCCATTGCCCTTCTCTGGACACGCTCCAGCACCTCAAGGTCTTTCTTGTATTTGGGGTCCAAAACTGAACACAGTATTCGAGGTGCAGCCTCACCAGTGCTGAGTACAGGGGCACGCTGCCTTCCCCAGTCCTGCTGGCCATACTGTTTCTGATACATGCCAGGATGCTGTTGGCCTTCTTGGCCTCCTGGGCACACCACTGGCTCATGTTCAGCCAGCTGTCAACCAGCACCCCCAGGTCCTTTTCCACTGGGCAGCTCTTCAGCCACTCTCCCCCAGCCTGCAGCGTTGTGTGGGTCTGTTGGGACCCAAGTGCAGGACCTGGTGCTGAGCCTCGTTAATCCGTAGCCCAGCCGTCCAACAGCAGCCATCTTGCAGCCCCAGGGGCCGCTGGGGACAGCCGGACAAAAGCTGTTCCCCAGAAAAGCACGGGAAAGGGTAAAGCTTCTCACACCATATCAGCATCACCATTTGAACGCTTCCCCTTTCCGGACCACGCGGCACCGACATCTTTGTTTTAATTTTGCCCGTCAGACCCCTACGCACAGAGCACAGCGCGTTTTCCTGAAAGTCAGTGAAGTTCTGCTTCCTGATTTTCATAGATTCATAGATTCATAGATTTCTAGGTTGGAAAAGACCTTAGAGATCATTGAGTCCAACCGTCCCTAATCCCCATTAAACCATATCCCCAAGTAGCTCATCCACCCTATTCTTAAACACATCCAGGGATGGGGACTCAACCACCTCCCTGGGCAGCCTATTCCAGTGGCTGACAACCCTTTCAGAGAAGAAATACTTCCTAACATCCAACCTGAATCTCCCCTGACTAAGCTTGTACCCATTTCCTCTTGTTCTATCACCCATCACTAATGTAAAGAGCCCTTCCCCCACCTCCCCACCATCTTTTCTCAAGTATTTGTAGGCCGTAATCAGGTCTCCCCTCAGCCTCCTCTTCTCCAGGCTAAACAGCCCCAACTCCCTCAGCCGCTCCCCATAAGTTTTATTTTCCAGCCCCTTGACCAGTTTAGTCGCCCTTCTCTGGACCCGCTCCAGGAGCTCAATATCTCTCTTAAAGCGAGGGGCCCAAAACTGGGCACAATATTCCAGGTGCGGCCTCACCAGTGCCGAGTACAGGGGCAGGATCACTTCCCTGTTCCTGCTGGTCACACTATTCTTGATACATGCCAGTATCCCATTGGCCTTTTTGGCCACCTGGGCACACTGCTGGAATTTTGTGCAGAGTGGTTTAAAATAAGGAAGAACGATGCCCTTTCAAGGGTACGCTCGCGTGGATCACACCAATGTGCCCGGGTCTGGTGCCAAGCCCTGTCCGGTGACCGCTCTGGCTCAGGCAGCTGTTTTTCCCCCCACGGTTCAGCAATGAGCTCACAGCAGAGCCAGAAACGAACCCACCACTTTCTGCTCCCCACCCACCACTCCTCATGTGGGGTCGGGAACGTCGCCCGGCTCATCGCCCCGTCAGGCTCAGGGGACCCCCGCCAGTACCACGGTTCCATCAGAGGGGCAGAAAGAAGGAGCCCAGGATAGGGGTCCAGTTCTGGAGTCCCCAACATAAGAAGGACATGGACCAGTTGGAGAGGGTCCAGAGGAGGGCCACGAAGATGATAAGAGGGCTGGAGCACCTTTCCTATGAGGACAGGCTGAAAGAGTTGGGGCTGTTCAGCCTGGAGAAGAGGAGGCTCCGGGGTGACCTTATAGCGGTCTTCCAGTACCTCAAGGGGGCCTACAGGAAAGATGGGGAGAGGCTGTTCAGGAGGGCCAGTTGTGATAGGACAAGGGGTAATGGTTTTAAAATAGAGGGAGGTAGATTCAGATTGGATATTAGGAAAAAATTTGTTACCATGAGAGTTGTAGAACACTGGAACAGGTTGCCCAGAGAGGTGGTGGATGCTCCATCCCTGGAGACGTTCAAGGCCAGGTTGGACGAGGCCCTGAGCAACCTGATCTAGTTGGAGATATCCCTGTTCCTTGCAGGGGGGTTGGACTAGATGACCTTTGAAGGTCCCTTCCAGCCCTAACCATTCTATGATTCTGTGATTCTATGGGGAACCACATTCCAGATGTGGAATGACCACAGCTTTACTCGCTGGGTATACTGAAACAAATTCAAAAAAACTAAACCAAAACAAATAAAAAATAATTTTTTTTTAAAAAATCTAAAAATAATTAAAAAAAAAACAAATAAAAACTAAACCAAAACAAATAAAGATACAATGAACTAACTAAATAATTTAAAGGATTTTTTTAAATTAAAAAAAATCAAAAATAATAAAAAAAGATAAAATAAAGCTCTTGGCTAAGCAGCTTTTTGCACCACGGATGCTGCTGTGAATCAGACCGACTCTGCAGCGATGAGCACCGTTTCCCTGACCTGGAGCAGGGAAGACAGCTCGCACAGCTCTCCCATCTTCCCATCAAGTGTCACACACAGCCTTAAAACCCTGCCGAGCTGCCTGTCCCTCACCATCACGCACAGCAGGCAGGATTAAGGATTTGCCTAAGAACAGATGGAGGAAAGGTGAGAAACAGGTCACAAGGCTGCTGACACCCAGACCTCTTATGACCCTTTGGAGAATACCTCCATCTTTAAAAATAAATGTGTTTCTAGCACCAATAATCTCCAACACAAACTTTGCTATTCACGGCATTTTCAATTCCACCTAGGGATTAAAAAAATCTCCTCCTCATTGGGGATTTAAATGTGGGGTTTTTTAAGTATCCATCTGATTTCTCTCTGACCAAGGCTTCAGACTGACCATTCCCAATCCATCCACCACCAGCATGAGTGATTTGAAAACACTCATAAAACCAGGATTTTTTCTTTTTTACAGATATTTTTATCCCTCCTGATTCCTAAAAATAATTTAAAAGTGATACCACAGCAACGCTGTGATTGCTTGAGCTTCCACTGCAGCCTCTCACATCACCCAAACCACTGTAAGACTGAAAAAAAAACCCTGCTTTTCCTCTTGGATGCACCAAGGGCAAAGGAGACACATGAAGCACAGACCAAACAGATAAATGCTCCTGGATGCCCGGACCAGCGCAAGTATCTGCTCAAAGCAGAGATGACACGAGCATCCCAAAATACATTTGATTCATGCTCCTTGGAAACTCCTGGGTCACAAACCCAAAGATATTTGCAAAAAAACACTTGATGTAGGGTGCTGGAGAGTGTGGGGAAGGGAGACAGAGGACAGCCAGCCATCCTGAGCTTTGCAGTGATGAGACATTCTCAACAAGGTCTAGGTGAGAAGGCAAAGCCCCTCTCTGTTCTCCATTTGATGGATGACTCTTGCAACCACCTGGAGTCAAACCCCAACCCAGAAAGTGTGGGTCACGTCTCTTGTTAGCAAAGAGGCAGAACCCAGTTGGGTTTTCTGAAGAGTCAATAAAGCTCCTGAATGATCTGCAATCGGCTCAAACACATCCCAAATGTCTGTGGGTGCACAGGGAGCCACAGATCAGCTGGGGAAATCCGAGTCTGGCCTCATCCCTCACAGGTAGAGCACACCCTGCCAGGGACCAGTGCTGGCATCACTCTCCTGGGCTGCTGCTCCTTGGACAGTCCCGTTGCTGCCAACAGATCAAATTCTGCTCCCTCAAATCCACTGGTCCCATAAAAAGGGAGTGGGAAACCTGGGCAAATAGGATTTCCACTGCAGCAACACATAAGGCAGCCTGTTGGTGATGAAGTCCCCAGGACTCCTGTGGATTCCAAACCCTCTCTGAAAGTAGAGGTCTGTTTAGTGACAAGGAAGCAGAAGGACGTGGTGAGCAGGAGCGAGGTGCTCATGGCTGAATTCCGCAGCACAGCTTTGGGATTAAAGAAGGGGGTTTAGAAGAAAGACAACCTGGGAAGGTGTTCAGATCACATTATACAGAAATATCAGTCTGAAACTTTCACCTAGAATTAAGATTCCCAGTTTCTTCCTTAGACCAGCAAGTGAATCCTAGAATTTCAGCTCTCTCCTTCAAGGAGCATCATCACATCCCACCCAGCCAATTCATAGAATCACAGAATGGTTAGGGTTGGAAGGGACCACAAAGATCATCCAGTTCCAACCCCCCTGCCATGGGCAGGGACACCCTCCACTATACCAGGTTGCCCAAAGCCTCATCCAGCCTGGCCTGGAACACTTCCAGGGATGGGGCAGCCACAGCTTCTCTGGGCAAGTTCCCTCACAAGACATTGCCAAGAACATCAGTCTTCTCTGACTCTCCCTCTTTAAGGTTACCCGAGTTAAACCAGCATGCCAACTTCACCTGAACAGGCCAGCACCCATTTACCAAAAGAACTACACACTTGGATCCAATCAGTAGGTGCTAAAAAGCAAAGTTGGAGGTGGGCAGACCTTCTGCAGCTTGAAGCACCACCCTTGGTAACAGTTAAAACAGCTTCAATCAATGCCTTGTTGAGGGGGGTGGTATGCACACCTACAGCCCCCTGTCTCATTCCTGTAGCAGAATGACCTGCAGATCCGATGCTGAACCTGGTGGGTGAGAGAGAACTTGCTTTTTCACCTCATTTAGGAAGCCCCTATTTGTCATTCTGGAAAATCTGTCTGTCTTCACTCCTACACAACGATAACGATCAGAGATCCAAAAGAGGATTCATTGCCTTTTTAGGACATTTCTAAGCAATAACCTTCATCAAAGCACCATAACTGCACTGGCTGCTGAATTATTTTCCATCATCATTTCCAAGCTGGGCATGATTTGCAGCGTGCAATGCCCGAGCATGAATTACTCCTTAGAGAGGTAGTCTTAACGCTCTTTGCAAGTCTTGTGTTTTGATAAGTGATCTGAAGCCTTCTGATGATCTACTGTACTCGGTAGAAAAGTTAGAAGAGATCTGAGAGAGCATAAAAGAGTCATTTCCTCTTTCCCCACCCTCCTAAAACCTGAATTCCAAGTTCTGCAGTTCTGCTGTAGGAATGAGATGACCAGCTAATGGTGGCAGCAACGCCTAAATGCCACAGGCTCTGGGGCTGCCTGGCTCTCCCTAGGGTAAAAAAACCAAAGGGCTAGTCTGGGTCACCCCAAATTCAGAGGCTATAGACATGCAGAAGGATAATTACTGATCACCCATGGATCCAGATGACCCAATAGCTTCAGTCACAATTAGGGAGTTCCCCTACAGCAGAACAAAAGGTACCAGAGACGTTTCAACAACAGACAAATCAAACAACAGGTTGATTTCTGAAAAGCCAAGCAATGATGCTAATCTGAGCTACACCTGAGCTGAAGCACAGGGTATTTCCACATACAAATCGTGGGTTTCACTGATGTTTTTCTGAAGGTATTGCAAAAAAATCCACCCCAAAACAAACGTACACGGGGAGATCATGTTACTTGACACTCAGCAGTAAGCACAGCCTCTCACACTGTTCAGGTTAGCGATATGAGAGCTACCTGGAACACACACAGCAATAAAGCACATAATATAAACACAAATCTGAGCTCCAGATACAGATACCAGCTCCAAATAGAAATACAAGGCATAAAGGAGGCATGGGAGTGGAGCGGGGTGAGCTCCTTGCTACAACCAGCAGCAAATCCTGTATTTACAAAACAGGGCATAGCACCCCACGAGACCTCAGGTTTTATTTTAAGCAGTATTTAAATTTAAATGCCTTTTTTTTTTTTTTTTTTTTCCCCCCACGCAGCTTCTGTCTTTGGGAAGCCTCTGGTTCTTCTCTTTAATTCTTCCTTGCTTCAGAACAAGTCCCCTGCCTTCCCCATCACCCAGCCCTGCTCTGCCAGGCCATGGGGGGAGAGCAGAGCAGGGGGGTGCCGCTGTGCTAAACCCTAATCCAGGGCTGCACGGCTCCTACACCCCCGCTCTCCGGCCACCACCGGCACAGTTTTGAAAATACTCAAGCGCTACGGAGCGGATGCGAACGCCCAAGCCACGCTACTGATACGAGGTGTAACTGGGGACCCTCTCCACGAGCAGCACGCAAGTCCTTGGATGATGGCAGAGGGGTTATGCAAGCCTCCCAAATAGGAGGAAAAACTGAGTTATGAGAATATTCACTGCCTCTCCTGAGCAGCCACCTACCCCAGGTCCTGCTGTCACCGTCACAAGGTGGCCGTGACACGAGCCTCGGGTGCCGAGCCCCCCAAACCAACATGGGTCAGGATAAAAAAATACACCACCTCGCCCTCATCTTTTTGATTGCTCTTAAGTAATTATCGAGGAAGTGACTCGGAAAGGTATAATCATAGCAAAACATAGCTAGAACAAAGTTCTCAGCCGTTTCCCTCCCCCAAACGCTCCTCGCCCCAAACTGGGAGGGCAGCCCCTGCCCCGCCGCAGCCAAACAGCTCCAGTTGTTTCTAAACCAGCACGTAAATTGCTTTAATGACAAGCTTTTAAAAACACTGCTAAAAAAACTACTACAACACCCCGCAAAAAAAAAAAAAACAAAACAAAAACAAACAAACTCCCAACACCATTTTTTTTTTTCTCAGAAACTTAAAAACTCGAATCTTGTTCTTTAAAAATACACAGGCAGGGTTTCCTACGGAAATGCCTGCACATCAGTAAACTAAATGTCCGATTAACTCCGGATACCCCGGTTAAACCGCGACGCAGTCATGTCCCACAGCACCGTCTCCTTCTGCCAGAGCCCTACATCGCATCCAGCCCCACGGGAGCCAGGAGGGTCCGGGTCCGAGTCCCACCCCCCCAGCCCACCGCCCAGGTCCCAGCGGTACCCAGAAGGCGAGGCTCAGCAGCAGCAGCACGGCTTTGGAGGTGATCACGCCGCAATCCATGTCGTGGAGCAAAGGCAGCAGCTCCGGGGTGGGAGAGCAGCGAGCGGGTTTGAGTCCCTCGTGGGGCCGCTCCCGGGCCCGCCCCGTCCCGCCCCATCCCATCTCATCCCGTCCCGCCCCATCTCATCTCACCCTATCCCATGCCATCCCGTCCCGTCCCATCCCGTCCCGTCCCATCCCGTCCCGTCCCGTCCCGTCCTGTCCCGTCCCATACCATCCCGTCCCGTCCCGTCCCATCCCATCCCGTCCCGTCCCGTCCCATCCCGTCCTGTCCCATCCCATCCCACCCACGGGAAGGCCGTCAGTGTTTCCCCGTGAGCAAGAAGGCAGTTTCCCAAGCAAGGGGCTGGGGAAAGACAGAAACAAACGTTAAAGCAAATTAGTGTTGACTTCAATGTGTGTTTTTTTAAAAAAAAAAAACAAAAAACAAAAACACCCCAAACTTTTGCAACTTTCAAGCACAGTTAAACTGAGCTTTTGTGGAAAGCTCACACTGTGGCTAAAAGATTTCCATGGAATCTGCCTTCCCAGAGTGCGAACCCACAGCTGAGTGTCTCCCTTCATCCAAGGTTTCTCAACGTTTTTGGTTTGGCATCGCGCCATGCCAGTCTTCCCAATCACACACTCCACGGATAGCGGGAACACAGCTACGACGTGGGTTTGGGCACTCCACAGCATGTCCTAACCACTGAAATGTGAGGCTGAGCAGCCAGAGGGAGAGGGATTTGGATTTGGTGACTGCAGACGGCTGCAAACAACGCTTTATTTGTTTTGCAAAGACCTTTGGCAGCCCGAACAGAGCTGAACCCAACTCTGCGCCGAGCTGCAGGATGCAGCGATAACGAGTTTCCTGCCTTTGCCCCTTCCTGGCAAAAACAGATGTGAGCCAGTTTCCTTCGGGAGATATGGATTTTGGAGGTGCTGTGCTGAACTAGCTCTCCAGCAGGAGATCATGGAAAGGGAGATCACGGATGGTCCATGAATTTAAGCCAGGCAAAGCCGTGGCTGCTTTGAAGGGCAGCAGAAGGGTCTGTGCCAGCTGCTGAAATCCCACGCAGAAAGTGGGGTGAAGCCAATCCCCCAAATTAAATACCTTTAAGAGTAAAGACCAGTGCAAAGTCAGACCTTGATGGCTGCAGACAGCGCTCCTGCTGCCGGCAATCCTGCCTTTGCCACGATAATTTCTATGACAGCAAGAAACATTAACAGAGTGTGTAACAGTGGAGTGTTTCTGCTTTTTGAAAAAAATCAGCAGTTTCACTTTTCCTTGCAGCATGGCAGGCTAGGGTGTTAATAAAGGCAGGAAATCGCCTAGAAACTGTTTATCCTCCTAATTTTGTGGGGATGACTGGTAATCTGGGGGAAATACTTTGAATGAGAATGAAAGGGCAGATGCCGAAGTTTCATTTGAAATGAAATGTAAAGAAATTAAAAAAAAAACACCAGAGAAACCACCTTGCCAATCAAACGCCATCTTTCTTTAATATTAAAATATTGTTTCCATTTCTGCCACTTCTCAGTTCTCTATTTTATTTAAAAATAAAATAAAGGTAGTTTCACAATGAGAATGAGGTAGAGTTGTTAATCAGCATGTCACTACCTGTACGCTGTTTCTTTCAAAGCAAAACGTTATTAAAACCAAGCACGGCTGATTTTCTATTAAAGTTGGCCTCAAAAGTAACTTGGCAGAACAAGGATGTGCCTGTGGACATGTATCCCAACCACCACAGAGATGTTGTGATATTTCACAACATTCTCCACCAAATTAGTCTTAAAATCAAGAGATTTCTGTTGAACGTGGGATTTTAAAAAAGAAGTAAGCTGGAAATTTCACAGTCAACTTTGGAAAGGAATGGGGAAAAAGGGAAATTAAAAGGTATCTAACATGGTAACAGAGAGATAGCCTAAAAGGAGGCTCGGTTTCCAGAGCTGCTCTCTGCCTTGGGATCTTTTGCCCTCAATGGATTGGTTGGTTTTGTTGGGTTTAGGTCTGAAAGTGGTTTAGGAAACATGTAGGTAAAACAACAGGTTTCCCACTGACTTATTTATTGCATGTTTTGTAACACACAAGCTCAATGGTTTGCACTGGAAGCCGTAATACTTGGTGGGAAAATGATCCTTACTTTTTGCCTTATCCACCAAGCATTGGCCATGTAAAGACAAAAATTCCCTCCCGCACATCCGACCATGTATCTGAAAATGTATCTTCTTAGTTTCCTTCCTGCTAGACTGAACAACTTGCCAGCTCAGGTGTTTTCCCGATCCAATTCTCTCCGATTTGAGCCTCATTTTTCTTGAGGTGCCTAAAAATAAGGAGCACATTCCTCGAGGGTTTAGCTGGGCCAAAGAGGGTGCCGAACTCCTCTGGCTTCTTCTGCAGTGCCACAACATTGCTGACTCACTTCCAGCTTGTGATCGTCTCTTGCTCCAGATCTATTTCTGCAGAAGGAACTGCTTCTGAGACAGCTGTTCCCCATCCACTTCTCCCAATTATTCCTGCTGGGGCTGGTGACCCTGTCCATGTCCTTTCTGCACCACATCTGATTTTTCAGCCCTTTCCTCCAAATAGAATCATAGAATCACCTGGTTGGAAGAGACCCTCCAGATCACTGAGTCCAACCATTCTCCCTGCACTGTCAGGGTCCCTAAACCATGTTCCTTAACACCAAATCCACAGGGCTTTTAAACACCTCCAGGGATGGGGACTCCACCACCTCCCTGGGCAGCCTGTTCCAACACTTCACAACCCTCTCTGGAGAGAAATTTTTCCTGATATCCAACCTAAATTTCCCCTGGTGCAACTTGAGGCCATTCCCTCTCGTCCTGTCATTCCTAACGTGGGAGAAGAGACTGACCCCCATCTCCCTACAACTTCCTTTGAGGTAATTGTAGAGAGCGAGAAGGTCCCCCCTGAGCCTCCTCTTCTCCAGACTAAACAGTCCCTGTTTGAAGACTAAATCTTCAAGGTCGTTTGGAAACTCCATCTCTATCCCAGCCCTTGCCCTCGCCACCTCCATGTGCTCTCCTGATTTTCATTCTCTGTTTTCCCCTCCGGGTTATTACTGAAATTAAAACCCACGAGAGGCGGGTGCAGAAGCCCAGGTGACAGGGAACCACGGGCGACTGCCCTGGGCCAGGGATTGGTCCCGACGGGCAGTGGGGATGAAGCTGCTGTGAGGTGCAGGGAGGTGTCAAAAGCCTTCTATGATATTTATTGCTTCTTTCCCCACAAGACATGTTACACATCACAGAAGGAAATGAGACTGAAGTAAAACCATTTGTCCTTGACAAATCTACGTTGGCTGGTATTCACCTCCGTGTTTTCTTCTTAGTTGCTTATGAATGACTTCCCAATTACTTATTCCATGGTCTTTTTGATGTTGTTTTTCAGGAACTGAAGTTAATTGGCTTGTAATTTTGAAGCCCTTCCCTTTGTTTTTTTTGAAACAGAGCCTACATTCCGAGAGCTCAGTTTGCCACCACCTCACCTCCCTCCCGAAACCCCCATTGCGAGCAGCTCTGAGACACTTTTTAAATCCTCTGAGATTTAAAACCCATCACACAAAGCTCATTTGAGAACCATCAGTGTATAAAACCTCTGCGGAACCCGTCCTTTCCTTATTCTCCCATTGACTCTGATCCTTTCTCCCTGCTTTCTGCTGTGCCAGCTGCCAATTGCGCCACGCGTTGGGTGCCCAGTTGTGCAATGGGGACAGAAAATCAGTCTCCTGTGATTGGCATGTGAGGATGACGCAGAAGCACCTTCCATAGTATGTGATCTTATTTCTCAGAATCGTTTGGATCTCTGGAAAAGACTCGTGAAAATAATGGGAAGGAAAGTTTACAGTCAGCAGAGATAGCTTTTTAGCTAAAAACATTGAAATAATCTTTTATGGAGATCACTTTATAGTGACGTTTGAAAAACTGAAGTACTTTCAGTTCCCCTTCAAACATTCCAACTGCGTTACACACTCAGTTCTTGTCCCAGTCGTGAAAAGACATGTTTCCCAGCAACAAACATTCACCTTTTCTCATTTTTACCGTAGGGAAATTTTTCCCACCTGGAGTTTAATTAGGAAGGCGAGGACTCTACATGGCCCTCCATCCCATGCCAGCAGAGAGCCTGCCACGGCAGCTGTATTCACCGGAGCGCTCACGTGTGAGGGTTTGCATGGCGCTAGACACAGAATTTTGATTTCTACCATGCTTCTGTTCTCTGCTGAGCAGGTACTGTAGATCACCTGCACCAACCCCGAAGCTGTGACCACAGTGATTTTAAGCCTCACGCTCCACTCTGCTCCATCGACCCTCGTTTGCTGGGATGGGAATTTTGACCACACCACTGCTCCAACTCCACTTGCTGACCTGGTGACTGAGAACAGCCGGGTAGGATGTAGGTGATGAAACCCTGACAGATGCCTGGTTAGCTCTTCTGTGGTGTTTCATTGTAGTTACAAGAGTCAAAGCAATTAAAGATGTTTTGGTCTTTGGATGCCAGTGGCAGCAGTGAAAGGTGGGCCACAAAAATGATCCACGAAAATGGAGCACCTCTGCTATGGAGACAGGCTGAGAGAGTTGGGGCTGTTCAGCCTGGAGAAGAGAAGGCTCCGGGGTGATCTTCCAGCAGCCTTCCAGTACCTAAAGGGGCTACAGGAAAGCTGGAGAGGGAATTTTTCCAAGGGCGTGTAGTGATAGGACAAGGGGCAATGGATTTAAACTGAAAGAGGGCAGATTTCGGTCAGAGATAAGGAAGAAATTTTTCACTCTGAGGGTGGTGAGGCACTGGAACAGGTTGCCCAGAGAAGCTGTGGCTGCCCCATCCCTGGAAGTGTTCAAGGCCAGGTTGGATGAGGCTTTGGGCAACCTGGTGTAGTGGAGGGTGTCCCTGCCCATGGCAGGGGGGTTGGAACTGGATGATCTTTGAGGTCCCTTCCAACCCAAACCATTCTGTGATGCTATGGTCTAAAACCAGGCGAGGCTCCAGGGCTGAGTCCGGCATAGGACTTAAACCTGTAGCTCTAGACGGACAGGAATGCTGACAGCACTGGGTACCAGCAAGCCTGGGCAGGAGGACAGAGTCTTCTCAGTGAAACCTGGAGCATGCAGGGAGAAGTTTGCTGAGGAGAGCACTGGCAGGTCAGCTCTTGGGGCAGGGGCCACAGGCAGCTTTTCAGAAATAAGTGCAGTTTTAATGGCTGGATTCACCAAACTGTTTAAACCTGCTGGCAGGGCAGCCTGAAGATACACTGTCCGTATTCATGACGATCTTCTCTTCTGGGATTATTCACCCCTCCTTCAGGCTGTGTTCCCTTTTTGTGGTTACTCTTTGCTCTTTCAAGGTGGAGAGAAAGAGAGGAGAGGAGCATCTTATCTACTTGCCGATGGGTGAGGGGGGAGGAGAGCAGCTGATCTTCTCTCCCACTCCTTTCTACAGTGCGGGTCGGGGTGAAAAAGAGCATTTGTCTGATGGTGCCTGGCTCAGACACGGTCAGGGAACAACTCTGATCTTTGCATTTCTACATTTAAACCACAACAACCAAGCACAACCCGTGCACGCAGCTGATACCCCCAGCCAAGGCCAAACGCAGACCTGCCACATCAGCTGCCTCCTTTATTCACTCTGAAAGTTCACAGATCTCTTTTCAGCTCCTCATGTTTGAAAGCTGACCAGCAACTCCTGGGCTCCCACTCAAAAAATTTCTCAGCCCACACACAAACCTCAGAGTTCGTGAAGCATGGAGAATTACTCATCTCCAAATGATGGCCAGCAGTAGAAGCGTGCATCTGTCTGACACGCAATTCCACGGGGAGACACACGGCTGCAGCAGAACCACGTGCTTGATCTTTTGGATAACCCCAAAGAAGGGTGATAACGCTGCTTACAGCTGCGCCACGAAACATCTGCGGGACTCTCAGGCTGCAGAACTCGCTGTCAGCACAGATTCAAATTCATAGAATCACAGAACGGTTTGGGCTGGAAGGAACCTCAAAGATCATCTAGTTCCAACCCTCCTGCCATGGGCAGGGACACCTTCCACTACACCAGGTTGCCCAAAGCCTCATCCAACCTGGCCTTGAATACTTCCAGCATGGGGCAGCCACAGCTTCTCTGGGCAACCTGTTCCAGTGCCTCACCACCCTCAGAGTGAAAAATTTCTTCCTTTTATCTAATCAAAATCTCCCCTCTTTCAGTTTAAATCCATTGCCCCTTGTCCTGTCACTACACACCCTTGTCCAAAGCCCCTCTCCAGCTTTCTTGCAGCCCCTTTAGGTACTGGAAGGTGCTGGAAGGTCTCCCTGGAGCCTTCTCTTCTCCAGGCCGAACAACCCCAACTCTCTCAGCCTGTCTCCAGAGCAGAGGTGCTCCAGCCCTCGTATCATCTCCGTGGCCTCCTCTGGACCCACTCCAGCAGCTCCATTTCCTTGTGTTGGGGACTCCAAATTATCCGTGAAGGTGAGAGATGGGAGCCAAGATGTGAGGCTGCTTTCCTGGGGGAAATGGCATGTTCCTGCCGCAGCTGGAGCGCTGCACCGGGACAGGTGCTGCTGGTGGGCAGGTACCGGCTGTGACATACAGCTTTATTTTTAACTTGTGTTATTAATTAGAATAAGTTCTGTGTCAAACGGAGGCATGTTTGTGTGACTCTCCCGTCTCTGTTCCTGACTCAGCCAGTCATGCGGATCTGAGCAAACAGCAAATCCTTCAAACAAAAAGAATAGAATGCCCAAAAGACTTAAAACCCAGGAGTCGTTATTTCCCTGAGCATGTATTTTGCAGATTGCCCGAAGGCTCTGGCAGGACGGATTAGAAGGGAGCATGACCAGAGGAACCTGTAAGGTCTGGAGTGTGACTGGTGAGGAAACCCCAGGGGAATTCAGAACGAGAGAGGAACTGGCAGCTTCTCAGAGCGTCAGCCTAGGAAGCCCAGGGCATCTCTGGGAGGAGAAGGACTTTTCATCTTGTAGAAGGAAGGCACCTGGTGTGCCCAAGTGCTGGCTCATGGAGCCACCGCAATCCCACACGAAAGCAATAGGCAGCCACTGGAGGAAAAGTTTTGTCTTTTATGAGGCGTAGGGATGTCTTTGGTTCCCTTAAAATGAGTTAGTTTTTATTCTAGAATAAGAAGTAAAAGGTTTATTTTGTACAAAGAAAAGAGGGAATTTTTCATCAGCTGACATCAATCAACTCCTTATACTTCCTCAAAGAACAGAAAGGCCCTACTGTTCTTGCCAGACATTCCCACCACAGATTTTGCTCTTGAAAAAGGGCTCTGGTGTGCCAAGTTGCTTTAACTCATCCCGTGGTGCTGTCCTTCCCTCCACGCATTCCCAGCCCTTCCCTCGTGACCACATTACTGTTCCTGCGGCTGAGCCAAGGCAGATCACGCCTGAGGAGCCACGTCATCCCCTTACTAGGGTTTAGCTCCATGAGCTCTACCTTTGTGCTGACCTGTCTGAACGGGGAGAGAAAGGAGAGGTGACTCCAACCCTTCTGGTGGCTGGCTGCACTCCGTTTAAAGCGGTCTGAAACCACAGCCCACATCTAAAGCTCTGAGTTTTGAGCAGTTGTTGACACCTGAGCGTCAAGGGGGACTTTTTCCCGGAAAACTCCCTCGCTGTTCCTTAGAGAGAGGTTTTAGGAAGGCGAATCCATGACAGCAAACCCAGGACAGACCATATACTAGATATATCCTATATATATTCCCCCAGTGAGGAAACCCTGGAGAACAACGCAGCGACTAGGATCCCCTTTGGCATGTAAGTCAAAGAGAATCTGTTTTTTCATCTAACATTAATGTAAAATAAGCTCAAAGTCACACGACATCTGTAATGCCTTTGGACTAAAATTAGCTTTTTCAGCTGTAAATCTTTTCAAA
The DNA here is from genome assembly GCF_009769465.1 of Tauraco erythrolophus. Taxonomy (NCBI): domain Eukaryota; kingdom Metazoa; phylum Chordata; class Aves; order Musophagiformes; family Musophagidae; genus Tauraco; species Tauraco erythrolophus. The sequence goes on from NC_141496.1 coordinate 2,643,411, forward strand.
GCTGGTAGAGAGACTTCACAAAAAACATTAATATGGGGATTGGAGTCTCCAGCCCCTCCTCCCCCCCCCCTTTTTTTTTTAATTTCCAAGTGATGGAAGTGCTGCACACATTTGTATACTGTCCACATTTATTTATCATACATAAAATTGATCTGTGTTTTTGTGTAAATGTTAAGACTAAGGCAATATTTCCCATTAAACACCCCATAAAATATTAGGGAAAACTATAATACGCCGAGAAATTCAGCCCTCTCAAAACTTATATATGAGAGTTTTCAGGGGGAAAAGCCACAGTTCCCTGCTGTGAAGTTGTTTCCCTCTCCCAAACATAGAATCATGGAAAGTTTGGGTTGGAAAGGACCTCAAAGATCATCCAGTTCCAAACCCCCTGCCATGGGCAGGGACACCCTCCACTACACCAGGTTGCCCAAAGCCTCATCCAACCTGGCCTTGAACACTTCCAGGCATGGGGCAGCCACAGCTTCTCTGGGCAACCTGTCCCATTGCCTCACCACCCTCAGAGGGAAGAATTTCTTCCTTATATCCCATTGAAATCTGCCCTCTTTCAGTTTAAAGCCATTGCCCCTTGTCCTGTCACTACACACCCGTGTCCAAAGCCCCTCTCCAGCTTTCCTGTAGGCCCTTTAGGTACTGGAAGGTGCTGGAAGGTCTCCCTGGAGCCTTCTCTTCTCCAGGCTGAACAGCCCCAACTCTCTCAGCCTGTCTCCATAGCAGAGGTGCTCCAGCCCTCGGATCATCTTTGTAGCCTTCACTGGACCCGCTCCAGCAGCTCCATGTCCTTCTGGTGTTGGGAATCATCTGCAAGACAGCAAAGTTCTTGGCAGTATCCGTTCCCGGCCTTCAAAGCTGCAGCGACAGCTTTTTCCCGTGGCTTCCTTGAGGGCAATGCCCTGGAGGCAACCGCTGATCCACGTTTTCAGACACGCACCAGCGACGTGCCGATCTGCTCCGCCCTGGGCAGCGCCGGGGCCTGTCCATGGGCAGGACAAGCGCCACACGAGGCCTCTGCCAGGGACCCGCCCGCCCGGACCGGGAGGCCGCGGGATTCGCACCGCGACGGGGCCCCGTTCGCTCCGCCGCCACCGGAGGCCCTGCGGCCCGACAGCCCCGCGCCCACGCGGTGGTGCGGCCCAGGAGCAGCGGCACGGCCTGTCCGGGAGGGACCGGGCCGCGGCGGGGCCACCTCGCGTCGCCATGACAACCGCACCGCCTCCCTCAGCCCGACCGGCGCGCCGCGCATGCGCAGCACCCGGCCGGTCGACTTCACCACGCGCGCGTCGCCGGCGCCATGAGGTCACTTCCGCCGCCGCCGGTTGCCGTGGCAACGGGCGGCGCGTCCCGGCCGGCGCCGCTCGTCGGTGCGGCCGCCGCCATGGAGGCGCAGCGGCGGCGGCGGCACCGGGAGGTGACCGGGCCCGTCCCACACTCCTTGGCGCTGGTGAGAGGCCGCTCCCGCCCCAGCCCGGGCCGGGGTTCCCGGCGGAGCTCGGTGCCGGGCGGGCCGGGGGCCTGGGGAACACCCGCTGTGGATGCCCCGGGGAGCCGGTCCCGGGCCGAGGTCTCCGTTTCGGGGGGGAGCGGGCCGCGTGTGTGCGCAGCGGGGTGCGAGGGGGCGCTCGGAGCCCCGGGGAGCCGTGCCGGGGAGGGGGGCGGAGGGAGGCTGCCTGTGGCGAGCGCGTTTTTCCGCTATAACCACAACCGCCCTCTTGGGTGAACAGGGTGGGATGTGAGCGTGCAGCCCGAGCAACGGGCACACCACCACCTCTCCTACAGGCGTTGTGCTCTGAAGGCAAGGATGGTCGGGATTTACCCTTAGGTACCCCGAACTCTCATCGTTTGGTGTTACATACCTATTTGGTCGTGAATTCCACTAAAAAAAAAACCAAAAAACAACAAGAGAATAACTGATTATATACTCCAACTGTACGTAACTGATTATAACTCCTCTGACACCCGCTTTCTCTTACAGAGAGCCAAGCCTCTTAAAGATCAAACGAGAGAAAATTTTGTCCTGGCCTGCAGGCAGAAAGAGGAGGAACTCCTGGAATACGCCGATTTTTTGAAGGTGTACAACCAGCATCGCAGTGCCTACGAGTGGCACAAACGCAAGGAGCAGAAGTGGCTGCACAACGCTGTGCAGAGAAAGGTGGACGCGACCATGCGGGAGTGTCTGGCAGAGACTGACAAGAGACGAGAGAGGTAGCAAACGAGTAGCTGATACCAATCTCTGCCCTGCTGTTTTCGGCTTAACTGTTTGCTTAGAGCAATGATTACGGGAAAAACATTCAGCAGAGCTCAGGTCTGTACGTGACACTGCGTTGGGGCATGGTGTTTGTTGTTCATCGTGGCAAAGCATGGGCATGCTTACTTGTTGGTCAAGGAGCAGTGCAGAGAAAGCAGCAGCTGTTGGGCTCTCAATACTAGTAGAATCAGAGAATCACAGAATGGTTTGGGTTGGAAGGGACCTCAAAGATCATCCAGTTCCAACCCCCCTGCCATGGGCAGGGACACCCTCCACTACACCAGGTTGCCCAAAGCCTCATCCAACCTGGCCTGGAACACTGCCAGGGATGGGGCATCTACAACTTCTCTGGGCAACCTGTCCCAGTGCCTCACCACCGTCAGAGGGAAGAGTTTCTTCCTTGGATCTAATCTAAATCTCCCCTCTTTCAGTTTAAATTCATTGCCCCTTGTCCTGTCACTACACACCCTTGTCGAAAGTACTAATCACCGAGGCAATCACTAGATATAGATATCCAAACACAGTAACTGGTACAGTTTAGGTGGCATTTAGAGGCTCGTCTGTCAAACGTATTGATAAAAGTATAAAATAGCACTTTCATTGCTTGAGATAGACACTTCAAAGAGAATGAAGAGCACTTTTATCAAAGTGTCAGAGACTCTCAATAATTGGATGTCACTGAGGGTTTTGTTGCAACATCAAGTTAATGTTTAGCTCCTAAAAGTAACACTTTTTAGCATAGTTGAAAAAAAAATTGCAAAAGTCTTTAAAAGAATAATAAAGGTGGGGCATATTACTGTCTCATAAAGAACAGAGTTGTGCTGTGCTGATCTTAGAAAAACATCATTTGGTTGAATTTCTCAGTTACTCTTTCGTGTTGAGTGGCTTTGGAGCTGTGAAGGTCACCAGCTTGGTATCCTAGCCTGATGTGCCTTCTTAGGACCGGAATTGTACCCCAATTGAACAGAATTGCAGAGGCTGGAAGGAAGCTCCTGAGATAATCTAATCCAACCCTCTGCTCAAGCAGTCACCGAGAGCATGTTGCTCAGGATTGTGTCCACTTGGGTTTTGCTTATCTTCACACATGGAGACTCCACCACCTCTGTGGGCCACCTGTTTCAATATTTGACCACCCTCACAGTAAAAAAAAAAAAAGTGTTTTCTTGTATTCAGGTGGAATTTAATATGTTTTAATTTGTGCCTATCGCCACTTGTCCAAGGACAAGCTGTCTTTCTCTTCTGCGTTTTCTCCCTTTAGGTATTTATGTACCTTGATAAGATCCTCTTGAACCTTCTCTTCTCCAGGCTCAACAGTCCCAGCTCTCTCAGGAGACAGATATCTTTACAAGAGATACTCCTTATAGGCGAGGTGCTCCAGTCCCTTAATCATCTTAGTGGCCCTTCACTGGCTTCCCCCCACTACATCTGTATCTTTCGTGTGCTGGGGAGCCCAGAACTGGACCCAGCACTCCAGATGGGGCCTCACCAGTGCTGAAAGGAAGGATCATCCCCCTTGACTTGCTGGCAGTGCTCTTCCTCATGCAGGCCAAGATGCTGTTGGCCTTCTTTGCCGCAAGGGTGCATTGCTGTTCAGCTTGTCTGCCAGGACCGCCCCCCCCCCGCCCCGGGTCCTCTTCTGCAGAACCACTTCCCAGCCAGTCACCCTGCAGTGTGTACCAGTGCATGGGTTATTCCTCCCCAGGTGCAGGACTTCTGTTGAACTTCATGGGGTCTGTTCTTATTTAGCTGCTTAAGATCCCCATGCTGTCTTTGCAAGGAGCCTCGACTCAGTACATGGTGAAGAGAGTGCAGTTCAGTTTCCAGAGTCAGTCTGGCTTTGGCTTTGCTGCTGTAACTCCCACCAGCAGTGCCAGCGTAGGTCCATAGCACTACTGCTCACGCAGTAGCAGGGGCATACCATTGCATGAAAGTAGGAGTGGTTTCCCAGAGGCTGCTCTGGCACTTGGGCTGGAATTAGTGAGTGTCTAGATTCCTTAGTCCCAGGTTTCTTATTACTAGGATTAACGGAGAGGTAAACGATGGTGTGTTTAAGAATTGTCAATTTGACATAATTTTCTCTTCAAAGATCTTTCAGGATGAAGTGGTTTATGGAGCGATGCTAACGTAACAGAAGGTAGTTTGAGAGAAGATACAATGATAGATGCACAGAGAAGGGTGGTAAATACCAGGGAGAGATTATGCTGAAAGATAACAGTAGTACGAGATCAAACTGATATCACCTGGTGACAAATGCAGTCTGGAAATTAGAAGAATTTTGTTTAATGGGCGGGCTGAAGTTGTAAAGCAGCGTTGGAAATGGGTGTGTAAGATAAAGAGCTTCAACTGTGCCAAGGCAAAGTCACTCAAGTTATGCTGTAAGATTCCCCTCCCTGGGCACAACAGGAGTGATCCTTGAGTTAAAATTTGATGTTCCCTTGGGTGTTCCCTTCCTTGGTATTTGCAAGGAGTGCTGAAAGGAGCCTAGTACCCATTTTGCATTCATAACAAATAACATTGTTCATTCAACAGAAGGATCGCTTTAGCTTTCATTTAAATGTTTTCATGACAGGCTTCGTGAGCTTCTGGAGGCAGAGGAAAATAAGCACTTTGCTGAGATGAAGTCACTTGAAGAAACGGTACTGGAAAAACAAGAGAAAATGAGGGAGCGAGCGAAATCACTGAGAGAGAAGAGGGAAAAAGACAGACAACAACTGGTGGCTGAGAAACAAGAGCAGCAATTCAGGTATCTTACACAATAGGATTTGGGTTAAGTAAATGCAAAGAGGCAATTCAACAAGGTGACAATAATAAACTCAGGAAGGAAAGGTGAATGTAACTGAAATGGCAAAACAAAAAAATGAAGGTGGTTTGTAGCGAGGTGTGTGAGATTTGCCAGAAGTTGCAAAGCCCCAGCTATGTTGCACGCAGTGGAGCAGAGTACAGTCTTTTTCTGACTTTCATTGAAGGGGTGCAGCCTGTAACGACCAGGGACCGAATTTGCAGTGCTCAGTCAAGTGTGTGAGAAAAACCTTCATTAATAGAGGTGAAGGCAACAGGCACAGAGCATTGTACTGTCTCCATTATTTGATTTAAGTGTTGAGACACCTTGAAAACATTCTTCCAAGTGCAGTGAGAAACTCCTTGTCCTGTGTGAGCATCCCTGCACTTTCACCTGCCAAGTCAGCTGTTTTTGTAATTCCTTGTTCTGGCCTAGTTCTATTTCAGCTTCGTACTTTTGGAGTGGAAAGGGTTCATGGAAGGTTAATTTGGCTTAAATAATAGAATCACAGAATGGTTTGGGTTGGAAGGGACCTCGAAGACCATCTAGTTCCAACCCCCCTGCCATGGGAAGGGAAACCCTCCACTACCCCACATTGCCCAAAGCCTCATCCAACCTGGCCTTGAACACTTCCAGGGATGAGGCATCCACAGCTTCTCTGGGCAACCTGTCCCAGTGCCTCACCACCCTCAGAGTGAAAAATTTATTAATAAATTTATTTTTAAAATTTATTAAATAATGCTTATTAAGCTAATGTATCGAAGATCCTTGGAAAGTTAAGATTGTCTGAAAAGACAGTATTTTTATTTATGGCATGCTTTTCAAGAGTACCAACCAAAGCTGAAGTTTTAATGCAACCTGAAGTTCTGTGCCAAGCCTTCCTGGATGCTGAGCTTAGCAGCATCTTTTGAAGTCATTAAAATTTGCAGGTGCTTGTCATCAGGGCCTTGGCATGAAATCTGCCTAGTTCAGTTCATGGAAATCTGGTTTTCTGAGGAAGGGATGAAAATAATATTAATGTAATATAATAGTGATAATTTAAAGTGTCATTTCCCAGCCTCCCGCAGTGCTGTGGTGGTGTGGTTTAGCCCAGCTGGCAACTAAACAACACACAGCTGCTCCCTCACCCTCCCCCACCTCCAGGGAATGGGGAAGGAAATTAAAGGGGAAAAGGGAAGGAGGCCTGTGGGTTGAGGTACAAACAATTTAATAATATAAAACAAAAAGAAAAACGTATAATAATATAAAACTAAAAGTAATAATGATAAAATAATGATTTTATATACATATGTTCATATAAGTGATGCACAGTGTAATTGCTCACCACCCCGTGGCCAATGCCTGTCCTGTCCTGGCAAGTGATCCCAAAACAGATCAGTCCCAACACTGTGATCCCTAATGAGCAAGAGGCCTGGGGGGGAGAGAGAGAGAGAGAACTTGGAGACACTGAGAGTCCAAGAGAGAGCCCTCAAAAGAGCAAGAGCTCTTCTTCCCTGTCAGCCCTCATCATCATACTGGGCATGACGTTGCATGGTATCACAGGTTCCGTTGGCCAATTCGGCCCTCGGTCCTAATCTGAAATCATAAGGGCAGTTGTGGACCCTTTGTCCTGGCTGTGTTTGCCCCCAGCCTCTTGTGCTGCTGCATACAGACAAAAACATGGGAATCTGAAAGGTCCCTGATGTCTCAGCACCAACTACAAACATCAGTGTTACCAACGTTCTTCTCGTAACGAATCCCAGACTGAATCCAAAGCACAGCGCTCTTCTAGCTGCTAAAAAGAAAAAACCCTGACTCTTTCCTGGTCAAAACCAGGGCATACGGAAATCCACGACATCTGCTCCTGAGTGTGCAGAAACTGAGGATAAAAATCAACGCTTGCTTTCACTCGTGCATAAACTCTAATCGACTAATTCACAGGTAAATGTTAGTTTCTTAATCGTGGAGTTTATTGACTTGGGTGTTAAGGCAGTGTGTGCGCTTCTGAATTCACATGCTGGCTTTGAAACACGGCACGCACGATTTACAATTCCTGGCGTGTTCTCTACCTATCACACAAAGTAGCTTAAACAATTTTAAAAGCGAATTTCGAGGAGATGCTGCTGGAGTGCCTTTCATTTTGTACTTGTAGCTTGTCTTACATGCCAAGGAGAAGAGATTCAGCTTGTGATTTAGACATCTAAAGGTAGGTGCCTGAGTTTGTGTCTTTTTACTCACTGGGAGTCTGAAACTGTATTCTAGGCAGGTAATCTTCATTGAGATCAGGATGGTTAAAGGAACCCAGTGTCATCCTAAAGTAGGCATATAACGGTTTTTCCAGCTGAACTGCACCCCAGCCTCCGCTGACTGCATTCATTAGGTTCCTGTTGATTAGAATGTTGATTAGCTCACAGGCAGACTCCTGGTTTAGATGGCCCATTTCAGATATTTTAATTGCAAAACGAATCCTACCAGTGAATCTCATCATCTGGTGATACTTACTTGGACTTTCATGCTGCAATTGCCTGTCGTAACATCTCAGGTTTTCTTCCTTCCCAGGACAACCCTATTGATATATGGTTCCCTCAAGTGTCGTGGGATCATTCCTGTCATCCTACCTTTCCCAGCCTGCTTTTGGATCTAGGCAATACTCATGCCATACTGTATCCCATTAAAGTGTTGCTAGAATTTTACTAGGTGAGGTTCTGCTGGCTGCAGTATTTCAGAGGGTTTAGAAGCTGTGAAATCATCTTACTTCACAGCTGTCGTGAGTGGCAATCTTTGAGTATGTTTGCAAATGAATCTTCATCCTAAAGTGTACAGAGTCCTCCTCTTTGACTGTCCTGATGTAATGGAAATGTATTTCCATAGTCAGTTTCTCACTCCATTTCTCTAGTTCTGTCTCTTTCTACTTTTAAATTAAGGGCCCTATTAAAAAACCCCAACTTTATTAACACCAGCTGACAACAGTTCAACTCTCTGTTTATCTCTCCTTCAAAAGCTAGATTGTTTTTTTAATGTATATATTTGGTAATATTTTAAAGTCTTTTCTTCTCTGTCCTTTTCCAATGAGAGAGGAAGTCTCTCTTGTGGTGGTTGATTCTAATTAGATGAGTAACTTCTAATATCTGAATCTGCATGTGTTTGTCATCTTTAAGTAGACCCAAATCTGTTCTCCCCACACTGTTTGCTGTTACTCTGTCTCCTAAACCATCCTGATCCGTGCAGAGATCTGGGAGCAGGCTTTGCTGCTTGGGAGACCAACAGTTATTGAAGATCCACAACCAGAAATCTGTAATAGTGTCATGACCTGTCCTCTAGGACAGTGGTCTCAAAACCTTTTTGACCACACATCCTTATCAGAAAAGAAGTTTTTAGCACTCACCTCTGATATGTTTACTTATTTATAAATTATATACTTGCACTACTGTACTAGTATATTATGTATGTGGTAAAACATGCAAAAATAGAAATGAAGAGAGGGTAAGGTAAAGATGAAATAAACACAATTTTTGTTTTAATGTTATTTATGTATGTGACAAAGCACAATTTCTTCCCACACACCAATGAATTGTCTTGTACACCCCACTTTGGAGACCATTGCTCTACAGCACGCCCAGAGGAGCCACAGGAGGTCATTTCAGAAACAGGTGATATACACATGATTTTCTGTTTATCTTTGTGAACGTACAACTATTTTGAATGTCTTTCTGAAACCTAATACAGACTTTCTGTATTTCTTTTAACTTTAAGCAAGGCACTCCACTCTTTCGCGGGTATAGATTCTCAAACCAGAGGTATAGGAGCACCTCTATTGTACAGCACTCCAGTACTTTATTCCAGAGTACTAAAAGGCTGCGCTTTTATAGAATCATAGAATCATAGAATGGTTTGGGTTGGAAGGGACCTCAAAGATCATCTAGTTCCAACCCCCCTGCCATGGGCAGGGACACCCTCTACTACACCAGGTTGCTCAAAGCCTCATCCAACCTGGCCTTGAACACTTCCAGGGATGGGGCATCTACAACTTCTCTGGGCAACCTGGTCCAGTGCCTCACCACCCTCCCAGTGAAATATTTCTTCCTTCTATCTAATCTAAATCTCCCCTCTTTCAGTTCAAGTCTATTGCCCTGTGTCCTTTCACTACATGCCCTTGTAAAAAGTCCCTCTCCAGCTTTCCTGTAGCCCCTTTAGGCACTGGAAGGCTGCTAGAAGATCACCCCGGAGCCTTCTCTTCTCCAGGTTGAACAGCCCCAACTCTCTCAGCCTGTCTCCATAGCAGAGGTGCTCCAGCCCTCGGATCATCTTCGTGGCCTCCTCTGGACCCACTCCAACAGCTCCATGTTCTTCTTGTGCTTGGGACTCCAGAGCTGAACACGGTATTCCAGGTGGGGTCTCAGGAGAGCAGAGCAGAGGGGCAGAATCCCCTCCCTCGCCCTGCTGCCCACGCTGCTGTGGATGCAGCCCAGGACACGGTTGGCTTTCTGGGCTGCCAGCGCATGGTGCCGGCTCATGTTGGGCTTCTCATTCACCAGCACTCCCAAGTCCTTTTCCTCAGGGCTGCTCTCAATCCATTCTCTGCCCAGCCTGTACTTGTGCTTGGGATTGCCATGACCCACGTGCAGGACCTTGCACTTGGCCTTGTGCCTTGTTGAACTTCATGAGGTTCTCACAGGCCCACCTTTCCAGCCTGTCCAGGTCCCTCTGGATGGCATCCCTTCCCTCCAGCGTGTCCGCAACACCACACAGCTTGGTGTTATCTGCGAACTTGCTGAGGGTGCACTCGATCCCACTGTCCATGTCACCAACAAAGATGTTAAATAGCACTGGTCCCAGTACCAACCCCTGAGGAACACCACTCATCACTGGCCTCCACTTGGACATTGAGCCAATGACCACAACACTTTGAGTGTGACCATCCAGCCAATTCCTTATCCACCGAATGGTTCATTCATCAAATCCATGTCTCTCCAGTTTAGAGACAAGGATGTCGTGTGGGACAGTATATCCACTGTGTGGGCTGGCTTTGGAGCTGTAGCCTAAGGGTGTAGATTTAACAGCTTCTCAGTACTGATGTTAGCCAGGAAGAGTCCTTTGTTACAAGGTGACAGAGGGCACAGTCCTTGGACTGCTGGAGTCTTGCTGGAATTCATTTTTGTGAAGGGCTACAACTTGTATGAAAAGATATTCAGCCAGTTTTAGCCTGAGGGTGTGTTCATCGTTGGTATCTTTAAAGAAAATGGCGATGTCTTAAAATTTACATGCAACACGTTATATCCTCTTTCTTGTGATAACATCAGAAGCATCCATACAGAGAATGTTTTTATCCCAGCAACTTTGTACTGCAGCCATAAAATGAATAAATAACTGGGGCAGTGGAAAAGAAATGCAGTTTCTGTCTTTGGGAAGTGGCTACAAACAGGCACAATTTTAATGTTAAGAAGCTTAGGATAGCAAAGTGAGGAAGAAACAGCCATCTGGGAGAGCAGATGTTTATAGGCTGCTGTAAAAGCTGCTTTGAAGGAATTGTTTTGATGAAATCAAGCAATTACAGGGTTATTTTATGTTAAAATTCTAACAATGCCCAACTTGTGTTTAACTTCTCTTCCCCTCTGAGAATTTGATTAAATTCAGATTAGTTTATCATCATGAAAAAGAATAACTAATTCTTTATTCCTTCACTGCTGAGAGAACTCTGAACCCATTGTGTTAGGGTAACGCAGTTATTTCTAATGGTGTCAGATTTCAAATCTTAATAATAGCATGTTTCCTTCAGAACATTTGAGAAATGTGTTTTTCCGTGAATGCTAATTAGTGCTGTAGTCAGTAATCACCACTAACTCCTACCCAGGAGTTGGAAGGTAGGTCCCAATGTTAAAATGTAAGGAAACCAGCACTGATTTAGTGCGTTTGTGGGCCTCCTTGAAAGTGGGGGCACCTCTTGGAGTGTCCCGTGGCTCACGGCGTGCACATCGCTGTGCAGCTTTCTGCTTTTGTTGTTGGGACAACCAGTGAACAAGTGGTCAGAAGGTTCCAGTCTCATACCAGGAGGTAAAACAACCATCCCTTTTTGCTAGCCTGCACTGCTGTCTGCTCGTTTGTTCCTCTGTTTCCTCACCCTTCTCTTCTGAAGCTGAGCTAAGGGTGGCTCCTCGTTCCGGGGACAGTTTCTCCTTTCGAGAATACAAGCCCAATTCTCAAGGAAGAACCCAACATTTGGTTAGAGCATGCGGTGTGTCCTAGAACTGGGAGAGAAAAGTGCTAAGTGTGGGAGGTTTTATCTTGTAGAGACTTGGTGCTGATGAAAGGGGAGACTTGATAGATTACTGTTGTTTCTTCTCAGTCAGGAACAGTTAAGAGGTTAGAAATACCTTCTGGATATCAGGTGGGAATTTTGTTCTCATGGCACTGCTCTCCCTTTTATTGTTTGTGTATAGTGCTTAGCACCTTTCGCCACTGCCTCCATGGCATTAGGTGCTTTACAGATAGAGGATGAAAAGAGAGATGCCCCCAACCCCAGAAGCTTACAGCTGAAATGTGAGGCAGTGAACGCCGACAGGAAGAAAGCGTGGTGAGACCTCTGCTTCGATGTGAAATTGCAGGTCGTGGATTGCGTTTTCCAGCTGTATGTCATGGCAGCAGCACCAAGGGAGAGTGCAGTGTAGGAATCTGTCCCCTCCGCAGTCACAGCTCTGGTGTCGCACCCCTGCACTGTGAGTCTGATGTGTTGGATGGCTGTCACTGCGGCACGGAGAACAGGGTCAGGCTGGTTTTCGGCACTGCCGCCTCTTCTGTCTGTCAGCAGCTTGATCACAGAATCACAGAATGGTTTGGGTTGGAAGGGACCTTAAAGATCATCCAGTTCCAACCCCCCTGCCATGGGCAGGGACACCCTCCACTACACCAGGTTGCTCAAAGCCTCATCCAACCTGGCCTTGAACACTTCCAGGGATGGGGCAGCCACAACTTCTCTGGGCAACCTGTCCCAGTGCCTCACCACCCTCTGAGTGAAAAATTTCTTCCTTAGATCTCATCAAAATCTCCCCTCTTTCAGTTTAAATCCAGTGCCCCTTGTCTTATCGCTACATGCCCTTGTAAAAAGCCCCTCTCCAGCTTTCCTGTAGGCCCCCTTTAGGTACTGGAAGGCTGCAATAAGATCACCCCGAAGCCTTCTCTTCTCCAGGCTGAACAGCCCCAACTCTTGCGGAGAAGGGATTTGGAGAAGTACTGAGACGACTCAATATGAGTTAGCTGCAAGAAGTCTCATTTAGTGCGCAGTTCTTATTGCTTATATAGACAGTATTTGCCAATAATCCTGAGACCACACCTTTTCTACACCATTATTGGATGATACATATGCTTGTCATGTTTAACAGCCTATTTCAAACAGACACCCACCTAGCGAAGCTCTGCTCTAAGCAAACACTACTCCCTTATCACACAGCATAGTTTTCTTATCCTTTACTTCAAGGGCATTCTGCCCTTGAGGCCTAACTTTCGAGCTCCAGTCCTTACTTACACAGGGTTTTCTTCGTGCAGTCATAGGATCATAGAATCATAGAATGGTTAGGGCTGGAAGGGGCCTTCAAAGGTCATCTAGTCCAACCCCCCTGCAAGGAACAGGGATATCTCCAACTAGATCAGGTTGCTCAGGGCCTCGTCCAACCTGGCCTTGAACGTCTCCAGGGATGGAGCATCCACCACCTCTCTGGGCAACCTGGTCCAGTGTTCTACAACTCTCATGGTAAAAAATTTTTTCCTAATATCCAACCTGAATCTACCTCCCTCTATTTTAAAACCATTACCCCTTGTCCTATCACAACAGGCCCTCCTGAACAGCCTCTCCCCATCTTTCCTGTAGGCCCCCTTGAGGTACTGGAAGACCGCTATAAGGTCACCCCGGAGCCTCCTCTTCTCCAGGCTGAACAGCCCCAACTCTTTCAGCCTGTCCTCATAGGAAAGGTGCTCCAGCCCTCTTATCATCTTCGTGGCCCTCCTCTGGACCCTCTCCAACTGATCCATGTCCTTCTTATGTTGGGGGCTCCAGCACTGGACGCAGTACTCCAAGTGAGGTCTCACGAGAGCAGAGTAGAGGGGGAGAATCACCTCCCTCGACCTGCTGGCCACGCTCCTCTTGATGCAGCCCAGGATGCGGTTGGCCTTCTGGGCCGTCTTTTTAGACAGTCTCTTTAAAGATCCACGCTCCAACAAACTCTCTCAGCCTGTCTCCATAGCAGAGGTGCTCCAGCCCTCTGATCATCTTCGTGGCCTCTTCTGGACCTGCTCCAGCAGCTGATCAGCTGGTTCTGAACTGGAAGAAAGCTATTCAGGGACATGCTCTTTGTCATTTATAAGCCCCGAGCAATTTTTATTAGGCTGGCTTACCATGGAGTTCTATTGGTAAAGCTTTGGAAGATCTTGTAAGCCAACATGTGATTATTACACACTGGTAGTTGCCTCAGCCACGTATTAATGATACCGGGATCTGTGCTCGTTCTGTGCTTGTTAGCAGGAGGTGACAAAGGAGCAGTATTGAGTAAAGAAATCATTATTCTAGAGCATAATTTTGATGGTTTAGGGCAGAAATGAGCTATAGGCAAGCAGTCATGTCCTGTGTTGAGAAACTCCCTGTTTGTCTCATTGCCAGTGGATATAGTGATTGACTTCAGAAGGAGGCCAGATTTGTGTCATCTCTGTAGCCTCCATGGGCATGTGAACTCATGGCCACAGACAGAGAATAATGCTCCTATTAGTTCTATACCTGAAACTGAGGTCAGGGAATATAGATACGGGTTTAGATGGAGACAGCAGTTATACTGGAGTTAAGAATTGTTTAGAAAAGTGAAGACTTTACAAAGACAGATCCTTAGCGGAGCCACAGAACACAAAAAAGCAAACCACCAAATATCTACCTTTAGTGCTGGCAAACAATTTTGTTATTAATTTCAAAAAAAAAAATTATCTTAGGCAATGAAATTCATTCAGATTTTGTTTCATTGCTGTAGTTATGAAAATTAGATAACTATACTGATGTGGAGAATGATAGGACTATGAGATAGTTGCTTGATGAATACATAATATTTTTGCTACACGATATTGCCAGCTAAATGTTGTATAAAGTAATAATATTTCACATTGTACAGGTAACTACTGCTGCCATGAAGTGGTTCCAGATTCAGTCAATGATATCTTATGATGTCTGCTATGAATTCCTGAATAGCATGACAAGAATCTGCAGAAGATGGTTTCATTGAGCATGAAATTGTCAGATATCTTTTTACTTGACAGCATTCATGTGTGTCTATTGCACATCCCTAGAGCTTACAGACCTTTCCCACTTAGAGATCTTCACCATTGCCTGTTAGTTGCACATTTTGATTTTATGAAAATCTGTATCCTGGTTATAGAACTAAATTAAAATGCCTGTATATTGTTCTAATTAAATATTGCTTGATAGCATATGTTGATCTCCATATTGCTTGCTTTGTAAAGATAAAAGCAGAATCCCCAAAGTCATGTGTTCTTCAGCTGAAGATAAATATCTACTTATATGCAACTAAATTGCAGTGAGTAAATGAAAATCGAAGCTATTATTACTTGTTTGACTTCCTAGCTTCTCCAGATTTTTGTTGCAACTTTTCTGAATTATCTCATAAAACTTCGTTAAAAAAAGAAATAAATCCTAGTGGTTCCTGTTCAACTGTGTAACCTAGATTTCCGCTCTCAGAGTATTTTCTGAATATGAATGACCTTTCAAGTGACTAGTGAACCTATTCTAAGTCTTCATTTGAGTAAAGAGCAACATACATGTTTGAACAAGCATAGTGTGCATGTGTTTTATATGTTAAAAAAAATATATATATAAAACCAACACGTCACAACTACATATATAGAATACACCTTGTATATATAAAATACTTATATATTTTGCATGTGTAAATATATTATTTTTACAAATTCAAATACAGGACCTGCTTAAGGTCAAACTCTCCATCAAATCAGGCTCTCTGTGATTCCTTAGGTCTCACAAGGAGTCAGTATCAGACCAAGTGTAGAATTTGGCATCCTGAGCCATAGTCCTCCAAGTAGTTATGAGCTGGGAGCCTCCGTCCATCACACACAAGCCTCCAGACTTGCTTATTAATCTGAGACTTTTTTTTTAAATTTTCATGTTGCCTTTCAGAGAACAATGCGAGGACCTTCGTGTACAGCAGATGAAGAAGCATCAGAAGGAACTGTGTGAAGACTGGCTGGCCCAGCTAGCTCTGAAGGAGGAACTGAAAGAGCAGCAGAAGAAGGAGGAGCAGATGTTTGCAGAGCTTTGGGAAGAGGATAGGCTGGCTAAGGAAAAGCGAGAGGCGAGGGAGATGCAGAAGTCAGCGGAACAGAATCGTGAAGTCCTGAACGGGCTTGGTGCCCAGGTAGCGGTGCTCAGCGCTCGCAAAGAGGAGGCCAAGCGGCTGAAGGAAGAAGAGGCTCGATTGCTGGTAATTTCCACATCGTTCTCTATTTATGCTTCTCTATAGGGCCCTCCTAACGATGGACTTACTAGATGTTTAGATTAACCCACACCTGATTTGTATCTTCACTGATTCCATTAGTATCTGAGAATGTCCTATGACGATAAGCCTCTTTTCCAGAGCTGTGGCAAACGCGTTCTTGTTTACAGAAGGAAATACATCTTTTGAAACTTAGCACGTAAAGGGTTTTGGCATTCAGAGCTTCTCAGAGCCTTTGTGGGAGGTGGAAATGGTTTTAAGCTTTTGCCAGACAGCTTTGCAACTTTCTGATTTCCAGTCTTCTGTGGGATGGCTAGTGAGTGTTGTGTCCCAGCTGTAATGCGTAACACCAGATCTCAGATCATGACATGTGTTTAGTCATCATGGTAAGTGCACTGGGAGGAAGCAGCAAGAGTGTGCTGCTCCCAGAAGGGAAGGCGAGCCAGGAGCCGAGGTCCTCCCCAATAAAAGTCCTGCGGTACCTGAAGGAATGGAGCAGAGCAGGTCTGCTGACAGTAACCGAGGTCATCTAACAGTCCAAACTGCTCGGCAGGCCTGTAGAATGAAGTTCAAGATGAAGCCAGCAAGTCAAGTCAGCAGGTCTGGATCAGGATCCACCTCAGGCATCAGCATACCGGCAGCATAGCTCATGCAGACACCAGGGGTGAGAGACTGAGCCTAACTGCAGCTCCCAAGCGACTCCTCTCAGCCCTTTCTCACACTGCTCTTTCCCAGCTCTCTGATCCAAGGCTCCCGTCAGGGCTGGCTGCGAGCACGGGCAGCCAAGCCCTGGCAGAGAGGTTGCAGAGCCTGTTGTTGCACCCAGGGCCCCGACACAGACACGAGGAGACACATCTATATGAAAAATTCCAACTGCTTATGCCCCAGCTGACTGAATTTCAGAATCTACATTCCCTTTTTTTTTATTTAAAAACAAGTTAGCAAGCAGTGCCTAAGCGCTCTCAGTGCTGGCTGCTGTTGGGCGTCATGTCACAGGAGGCATTTGGCTACTTTGGCCCAGCTATTTGGCCACTATCTTCTTGTTTCCTCATCTCTCCAGAGTGCAAGCTTGCTGTAGTTGTGCTGGCTTTAGTGGAGCTTGCTAGTTCACAGTGTTCTGTGTTGACTTTGTGAGTTCTGGGAGACTATCTAGTTCAGGCTCAGTCTTCATTTTGCAGCTATTTACATGTAGCAATTGAATGATCAGTCAGGGTACTCAGGCACTGGAAGCTGACGTTGGCAAGATATGTACTCCACTACCTTTTAAAAATAATGACAATAATGAATCTAAACCTCTGAAAATCCTGGCTGTAAAACAGTGGAGCCCTTATTCCTTGCTAGACTGTAATGTTTCATTTATTTAAATACATGCAGAATAAAATAATTTTCTTGTAACAACTTTTAATGCACTGCCAAACCTCCTAGGCAAAGAACACTTCTACTTAACTGGCCTTTTCAGAAAAATGCTATTAGAATAGAAGACTTTGTAGCTTCCCCTGAAGACAGCTGCCTTGAGCTCCATCAAGGGGATAAATTTCTGGTAGAGTGGTTTAGTCTCTGAGAAACAGCTTACTTCAAAGTGTCCATAAAGGAGAGTTTCTGTATTGAAATGGGGTGTAACCTTACGTCTGCTAGAGATGCAGTGCTTCGAAATCCAGCACAGACACGGGATGTATAATAGATGGAGAAACAGGAGGAAGATACAGATCATATGTGCTGCAATGATACCGATTTCTCTAAAGAGATGACTCTGTCTACTGGTGTGAAATATTTGGAGTCCATCAGGCATTCCAGTATTTTGGTATTGAAGTGCATGTGATAATTAAAGAGAAAAATTCTGAATTACAGTGAGTAATATGCGAACATGTTAGTGTTTCAACAGGTCTAATGGATGACCCTAATTCTCTAATGTTAGTGAGAAATTTATCTTTCCTCTTCAATGTTCCAATTAAACTAATTCTAACCATCACTTAGTTGTAAGTTATGCAATGATTTTACAAGCTGGATATTTTTACCATTGTAGGAAGAACAGCAGCAACTGCTTAAGCTAGAAAATGAACAACTTCAGATGGAGAAACTACAGAAACAGAAGGAATGCAGGGATATGTTGCTCAGTGCAGCACAGGACAAGAAAAATCGTCTTAATGAAGAAAAACAAGGTGAACTTGCCCTAGAGATGAAGATCTTAGATAAATCTCTTCAAGAACCCCAGGAAGACATTGAGGAGAAAACAAAAAGAAAAGTAAGAGCTAGATGTGTTTGTTGTCAAGTTGTGGGGCAATACCTCATTTAGACTGATTTTTGTGGCCCTTAGTGCACATCGCATAGTGTAAATGAAACCAGACACAAGCACTCTGAAGAAGTTGGTTCTGTTGTTGCATAGCCTGTTGCCTCTCCTCCTGTCAGTGCTCTACTTCTCTGAAGAAGCCCATTATCTGTTAAAACCACAGTGAGTACTTTGAAGTGTGCTTTATAATCAGAAAGGCTACCAGGCTGGACAAAAGTAGGGAGCTCTCGGGAAATCCTGGAATCTTGTCCCTCTGTGCTGACTTCCTTGTGTATAAATCACCTGAGCTTTTTCATCCTTATACTGCATGGATGTAATGGAGGTTAGAAAAATATTTTTTTGTTTCATGGACCTGATTTATGAAATATTTGTAACTGCAGAGGAAAGTACATGTTTAACTTACTCTAATTCATTAATACTAAGAAACAGGTTTAGATCTTTAATAGCTGGGTATCTAGAGGCAAAACCTCACGTAAATATCCTGGAGGTGCCATGAAATGATGGATGTGTCTGTCACTTCCTAAATTTAAAACAAGTAGATTATCCAACTTCAAGGTGAAAATGGGTCTCAAGATAGCTTCAAGAGCAGCATTCATTACTCTGTTCAAGGTATGTAGAAGCTCACGTAGGCCAGGAAAGTTGTATAAGCTCAAAGCTCACTGTTAGACCTTGGCGAAAAAAATGAAGGCGGTGATGTTTATTATTATTTATTATTACATGTATAGTTCCCAAGGCTTCTAATGCAGGTGGGGGTGAAGTAGTTTGGTAAGGTGTGGAAAGTCTTTGTAAAATGTCTGTGATGTAGGCAGCTGAGCTGCTATGGGGGAAGGGATCACTCCGTATTTGTTGTGCTCTTGTGCTGTAGTCCAGGCACTGCCAACTGGCCAGGAAGAAGATTCTGTACAGCTCTTTCCCGTGACAGGGTTCGGGATGGAGTTCTAGGCTCCCAGTTGCCACGTTGTCTGCCAACCACCACTTCACGTTTTGAAAGGCTGTTTTGAACTCCTTTACTCAGATCCGCAAATGTCCGTGTGTTTGCAGCAAGAGCAGCTCAAGGAGCAGCAGACTTACCTGGCATTCCTGGCTCAACAGCTGGAGGAAGAGAAGCAGCAAGAAAAAGAAGTGGACAAGCTCCTCGACGAAGAGATGGCGAGGATTTGGGCCAAGAAGGCTGAGCAAACACAATTAGAAAAGGAGGCTAGAAAGCAGCTTCTGAAAGATGTCCTGAATACGAGACAACTGCAAATCGAGGAGAAGTGTAAGTAATAACAGCTCGCTGTCTGTGCACCAAACCTACTGCATGAGTGCAAGTCTTGGCAGAGGCAGAGGGAGCACAACATGCTGCTTTTGGGAAGACCATCTGGCCCAGCCTGCACAGGCTTATATGGTTGAGTGGACAACAATGCTGCTGTCTCTGAGTCTGCTTCTGAAACTTTACTCCTACAGGCATTCCTTACACTAATTTCCCATTGCTATCACCAGAGAAAAGCCTAGTAAAGTAAGGATTGCATGAGCAAGCAGTCATTATTATTGATTACACTATTAAGTACTGAATGTGAAATCTTTTCTATGCTAAGTGGATGAAAAACAAGCTGAGAATACACTTGGCATTGTTCATGTGCCTCTTCAGAAGCAACAAAACTCAGGCTTGCTATTTAGGCTACTTGGCTTGAATACAGTACCACTGTCCCTGCAAGCTTAGTGGTGCTGTTACCTTCTACAGGTTTGTTTTGTTTTGTTTTGTTTTGATGCAGTGCAGAGAAATGCAAAAGAGCAGGAAGAACTCGCTCAAGAGAGGAAGTTGTTAGCTGAAGCAGATGCAGAATTCAAGCATATAGAAGAAGAAAAGCACGCGAGGTATTTTTCTTTTATGCTGCCAGTACATTTCTTTGCAGATCCATGTTTTAAACTTGCGAGTAGGCTAATCCTCATTTTTGGATAACTCTAGGAGCACTGGGTGGTTCAGAGAGGCTCTGCTCAATAGCAGCCTTGTTACATTGCCATTGGTATTAAATCACTAATTCTGACCTCGTCATACAAATAATGCTGTTTCATTACATATGCTTGTTTTGATCTTTTTGGACCATCATGTGACTGACATGGATGATGTTTATTAAATACATTATGTCATACTCTGAGCTGTTATTACGAGTGCAGAGGTTTGGGGAGGAGGGTTAATGAGAGGTTAGTTCGTTAAGTAATGAACCTTGGAGAACTAGTCGGTGTGTTCAGGCTTATTGCTAAACTCCACCCACATGCGTCCCGTAAACAACCATACACTCAGTCACGAAAATCCCGGTCTGCTGCCGTCACCCAGCTGTTCCCCTTCCCCTACAGTCCCTCGGGGTGAGAATATAGCTGTTCGCAGTAGCTGGAATGTTCCTCTGGGTGTCATGCAAAGCCCACAGCAAAGGGCCTTGCTTCACTTACCCAGTTTCCCTTTGGTACTCCTGCTCTTTCTCCATACCTGTCCGTGGGAGGTATCTGAGTAGCACCTTCCAGAGCCAGTATCTGTTGTCTTCTCTGATGGCTTTATTGATAACAGTGATCTGAGGGCTGGAGCACCTCTGCTATGAAGACAGACTGAGAGAGTTGGGGTTGTTCAGCCTGGAGAAGAGAAGGCTCCAGGGAGACCTTCCAGCATCCTTCCAGTACCTAAAGAGGCTACAAGAAAGCTGGAGAGGGGCTTTGGACAAGGGTGTGTAGTGATAGGACACGGGGCAATGGCTTTAAACTGAAAGAGGGGAGATTTAGATTAGATATAAGGGAGAAATTTTTTACATTGAGGGTGGTCAGGCACTGGCACAGGTTGCCCAGAGAAGTTGTGGCTGCCCCATCCCTGGCAGTGTTCAAGGCCAGGTTGGATGAGGCTTTGGGCAACCTGTAGTGGAGGGTGTCCCTGCCCATGGCAGGGGGGTTGGAACTAGATGATCTTCGAGGTCCCTTCTAACCCAAACCATTCTATGATTCTACATGGCAGAACTCTCACCCTTCTGAAAGAAACATGCTGGGCTTCGTTTTGGATATGCTTCACGCAGTGACACCATTGAATGCTGTCTCTGCCAAGTGCTGCATGGTTCGATGTGCTGTGGTAGCGCTTAAGTCTTGACCAGACCGTTGGCATCCTAAATGTCCACGTGAGTCTGTGTGACTCCTGCGCCAGAAGTGCCTGAGCACGTCGGTAGACTCCACCGCTGCTCCAGAGGGTAGTGAAAGTAATATATGAATCTCCAAGTAGAAGAATGATTTCTTCTGACAACTGTTCTGTAGAATATCAGCACGCCGCCGCAGCAGGAGCCGGCACCCTGCCTTCCCCATCAGTGGCAGCTTCTTATCTTCAGAACAAGGGAGTGGAGATGGGGTGTAAGGCTGCTGCAGCAGTGAGCCTGAACCAGGAAGGGACTGTGACCTGACACTCTCCGTCTGTGTCCTCTGAGCACCACCATGAGGGGCAGGGAAGGCGTGCTGATTGCAAGGAATTCTTGCCTTTTTTTTTTTCGTTAAGCACTGATTTTTGCAATCTGCTTTATAAGATACAACAGAATGCAATACATTCTCCATAGAACATAGGGTGAGCATGCAGCCTTTGGTTAATAGAGTTGTAGTTACCTAAAAGGAATTTTGAATGGTTCTTTGGTCTAAAGTTGAATGCTAACAGATTAAATAATAATAGAAGTTGCTTATTTTTTTACCTACACGTCATAAATAATTCATATGTCATTTCCAGAAAAGTAAAGGAAGCAAAAGAATACCAAGAGCAACTCAGGGCTCAAATTGCCCATCAACGACAGGCCCGTGATGCTGAGGAAGAAGAGAAGCAGAGAGAATACGAATCAGACGTCGCAGCAGAGAGAGCTTACCAAGAAAGGGTGCAGGACATTCTAGCAAGGCCTTGTGAGAAACTAGCAAAGACCCACCCTTTCAGAAGAAAACTGATGTCATAATTTATGCCGATTTTTTAGCTCACTTGGTTGCCTTAAAAAACATTTTTGAGGGTGTTTATAACTGACTTAACCCCTCTCTGCTGAAACGTGGTATTTTTAAAGGTTGTTTTCCCTCTATTGGATTTTCTTTGACAAAATGACACTCAAACCTAAGTGTTTAATACAAGAATACGGTTTGTTCTCTGCAGTATAGTAATGTATTGTTGTGACATGAAGGACATGCAGGGATTCTTTAAAATCAGCTCAAAGAAAACTTTGTTGAAGAGTTTCAGCAAACATTTATTAAAATGCCTTTCAAGCTGCAAGTATTTGCAAAACTGTTTTTGTATTTAGACAAAAAGTACTTGGTGACTCATCTTCATTTTCCTTGTTAAATATAAAACTATCAATCTATTTTTCTGTGGGCTAGATTGTAAAGAGCTGATATTGCTTTGCATATATTCTGGTAGCTATTGAATGATGTGTGGAATATCAGAGTCCCAGAGTTAGTCTGTGAGACCTCTGCTTGGACAGATTTAATTGTGCAGGACTGAAGTCATCCTTTTCTTGCAAAAAAAGGTTATTATTTATCATTTTGATGTCAACTCTGTCTGTTTGGACTGCCTTGGGATTGCCACCAATGCCGCAGTCTGAACACACAGAATGGGGGTTGTGGAGCACCGACAATATTTTAAGACAAAGCAACACAAAAAACAGTTAGATGTCAGCAGGAAGGTCTCAAAAGGGTTTTGATAGTGGGGAGAGAGAAGTTGCCAGAGAAGTTGTTGATGCCCCATCCCTGGAAGTGTTCAAGGCCAGGTTAGATGAGGCTTTGAGCAACCTGGTGTAGTGGAGGGTGTCCGTGCCCATGGCAAGGGGGTTGGAACTGGATGATCTTTGAGGTCCCTTCCAACTCTAACCATTCTGTGATTCTATGAGAGGAGACACCTCCTCACCGCTCTCTCAGCCCCCCTGTTAATGGCCAGGTTGCCCTTTGTGCAGGAGGAGCAGTGGGTGACACAAAGAGGACAGGTGGGAGCAATCCAGCTTCTCCCCATGGCATTGCCCTCCACGAGCTCCTGGCTATGAAATTCATTAGTTTTTCCTCTGTGCTTTTCAGAGAAGGGAAGAATCCATTTAAAACCTCATATCCTTTCTTGCTCATAGATGTTGCAGCATTCGGAAATGCTTTATCTTCTTTCTCACATTTTTCCATTGGAGCCTTTGCTGCTGCTTATCTGCAGATGTTTCTCTCTCCAGCTTTTCAGCTTTCACCATCTTTCCTCTAGCCCATGTTTTCCATCCTTTTCTTCTCCAAGTTCCATCTCTCATTAAGCGTTTCCTCTACCTTCTTCCTCTTCACTACCTTCCCTTTTCAGTGTTTGGCTCCCTGTTGGAAAATACCAGGACTCCTGTGTTTTTGTTGTGTGAGAATGTGAACAGATACACAGAGAAGGTGATAAATAGCTGGGATTGGAGCCCAGGAGTCCCAGCTCCCAGGCCTCTTGAAACGAATTGGGAATAAACTGCCTGCACATCACCTCACCTTCTTGGTTTAAAGCAGACACCAAGATGACAAACGCTTTTTGTCTGTGCAGAAAGGCCTACAGCTGTTTGCAAAAGGCCAGGTAGAGACATGTTAATCTGAAATGGTGTCAGCGATCTTAGCAGAGCAACCCCGCTGATTATGGGTGTAAATGGTGGAAGAACTCGGCCCTAAGACATAGCCCTGCTGAGGGGCACAGCACCATGTGTGGTTGGGGTTTTATTCTTGCTTACAGATAAAACTCTTAAGAGCAGCTTCCTGAGACAACAGATGGAGGAGGGACAAGTTCACACCATCCAGACAGGTGACTAGACAGAGCAGAGTGGAGCCTCTTTATGTCTTTTTCCTTGAATCACCTGTATCCAAGCAGGGTCTGTCTCCTACAGGTGTTGAGAAAGTTCATAAATGTGAAAACATCGCAAACCGGGAGAGGTGGGTGGTGAATTTTCAGCAGCCATCTCCAACCCCATAGAGAGGACTTCAAAGCTGCTCCTCCTGTTCTGTTAGGTGGGAAAGGCCATCGATAATCGAAATAGTTTCATTAGTCCAGAGAGCTCAGGTAGGTCTCTGCTCTCACCCCTGGGTCAAATTGGCAGAATGATTAAGAGATTAATTTCCTGGTCTGCCACAGGCTCCTGGTGTGGCCCTGCACAAGCAATATAGATTTTTTCTGTACTACTGTGACTGCGCTTTGAAAAATGAACATAACAGCACATTCAGAATTCCAGGATTAATTAAAGCGTGTTATTAAGGACTGTGACATTGTCGTCGGGCACGCCCAATATGAGACAAAAAAATACCACGCTGGTGAGCTTGGTGAATGTGAGCCATCCAGAACCATAATAGATCTTTTAAAAATAAAATAATAACTCAGAAGAGGTGGTCAGAGCTATCGAGCATTTATGAAGTGTCAAAGCTCCTGCTCCTGGAGGAGCAAAATCTCTCTGCAGTGAACGTGAAGTCTGCACTGAAACAAAAGATCAGACTGGAAGAGGTTTGCCTTCAGCAGAAATGAATTCCCATGGGATAACAGGCAATCGAACGCTTCCTGAGAGAAAACTGGCCATGGATGCTCATGTTGCTGAGTGCTGTGGAGACTTCAGGTGGATCTAGAATGACAGGTAAGGCTCATACCAGGCTGCTGAGCAGCTGGGTGGGTCAGCAGTCTCCCTTAGAAGCACCTTCTTCATGCCCCTAAGTAAGAACGATTTTCCGCTTCACGACTGGAGATTTTCCTTAATTGTGGCATTTCCCCTCAGTGTTTGAGGAATCCTGGAGCCAAACTGTCTGTTAAACCAACAGTGCGGGGGCACTGGTCTGGAAACAGCCTGGTGGCCTCTTCCTGCACCAAGGGTGTGAGCAACCTGGAGATGGTACCACTGGCATTTAAAAACCAGGTGGGTACAGCCTCTTCATCTATACAGGTACTAGAGCTTTGCATAATACACTTTCCTGTATTTTTTTACTACATTTTTCGTGCTGACGGAGGAAGAGTGGAGGTGTAGAGCGTGCTGGTGACTTGCCTGTGGCAGAGCCAAGACTGGCTGTCCCCCATCACGTCTTCCCAGACCCACTCCAAGGTTTGAACACCTTGCAAGTGTTCAAACAAGTGCTGCCAAGGCTTTACGACTGTTCTGCACCCACCTGTCTGCTCACAAGGGCTTTTATGCTGACCCCAGGACTTTCCACGGTGATGCTTTTGGCCACGTATGAGGCATTGAGCGAGGGACCTGTTCCTGGTGCCCTGTGGCATCTGGCTTGGTCCCTACTCCCTGAGGCTGGGCTGCAGGCTCCCGGGGCTGTGGGAGCACCTTGGGGGATGGAGGGTCACTGCAAATCTACATCCACATCCAGCCTTGGACAGAATCAGTCTTTTTTGCAGGAAAATCCTTCTTTGTTAATTATTCATTGCTTAAACACCTTGATTAATTGTTCATTAACACAGGTAGGAACACTTGCTGCAGAAATGGCCAGTACAGCCATGCCCAGGGTACGGTGACGCTGCAGCCTGAGACAGATCCAAGGATCGTGCCCAACCGTAGCACGTGACGACTTCTGCCTGGCCCAGGAGGAACGAAGTCCAGCTTTGAGGTCTTTGGGACAATTCTGCATGCAAAAACTCAAGCTTTGGTGTTGTATTTAGCAACAGTCAGCTCTGCCCTGATGCCATTTGGAGTTGTCAGAATCGATGCTCCATGTTTTTGCATTACCTGCCACCGTGCCCCACGCAGGCTCCGTCACAGGGAAAAGACACCCCGCGAGAGCACAAACCTTTCCCTGATAACCTCGATACACAGACAGGGAGTCTAAACTACTTGGAATTGTGCAGATATTGCCCTTTATTTCGAGGCATAAGGTTGACTGGGAGCCCATTTTAACCCCAGGCACCTGTGCTCTCAGAGGCAGATCCCGCTACGAAGTATTTCCGCAGAAGATTTCAGGATATGGTTATTGGTGTTGATGTACTCCTCTTGCATCGAAATTCAACGCTGTAACTGTAGTTTGAGGGTCAGGGGATTTCACTGAAGAAACACTGGTTTCCTCTGCCTGTCTGATTTCTATGGCCAACTTGCCTTCGCTCCTCTACCTCGATAAAACCCCAGAGCTGCCGTGGAAGGATGGGGTGCCTGTTGAAGAGCAGGTAGCTCCACTCCTAACCTCCAGCACCGGCCCCAGCATCCTGCCCGCCTCGCTGAGCCCTCCAGAGCCCCTCGCTGCTCTGTGCCATCATCCCTCTGGTCCCTGGGCTCTCCAGGTATTGTCGCAACACAGGGACAAGGCTGGGACCTGCGAGCATCTGGTGGAGCACACATATCCCTGGCGCCCATCCTGTACTTGCAAGGAAGCCTCTGGCTCTGCTTGGAGAGGAAAAAACCTGGTACTTGGTTAATTTTCACCTCTGGGTGCTTTCGTTGCGAATCAGTACCATAAAATGCTATTTAAGAGCCAGTATTCATTAAATATTGTGATCAACGCAAGTTTTAATTCCTGAGTGGAAAGAAGCTTTTGTCTCCTGAAGCAGATCATTTCCAGCAACTCAGCACTTAGGACACACTTCAGGGATTTCGTATGTATTTTGGAGGTTTTATTTTCTAACTTTAAAGTTTTAGATTACGATGAATTCGATGGAAAATCACACATGGCACCAGCTGGTATTTCATGGGAACGGCTGTGCTTTGCCTCTGGGCTATCACTGCTGCACAGGCTCCACTGAAACTTTTGCTCCCTATCGGGCCCGTACGTCAGATTTTGTTTCCAACTGTTGATTTATTAATAAAAGGAGATGAGCAAGTTTTGTTTGCCCAACAAAGCTATCATGGAGGCTTTGCAAAAGTTATGCTGTCAAATATGTCACCCAGGGTAATTTCTAGACCGGGTGCAGGTTTTTCTTCCCTTCTTTGCTCCTTCTCAAACTTCCCCTGCAGACACCTGCAATTTCTTTGGATTCGGAGCTGGAAAAGAGAGCTATCTGCGATGCTGGTTGTCCTCCCACCAAATCAACGCTGCTCCCTACCAGGGAGGCTGAGGGTGGGTAGTTCCACCCCTCAAGGGGCGAGGAGCAGAGGGTGAGATGCCACCAGCATCACTTTAACGAAAGGCTGTGGGTGCCTGGTGAGCAGCACAGCCCGAATCCACGGGAGGAGGATTCCCCGCTTTTGGAGCAAATAACTGTGGCAGAGAATAAGCCCCGCTGAGGATGTTTTCTGCCTGAGTTAGTATGCAAAATACCTTGAATGATAATGAACAGCAGTAGCGATTAATTAGGAATACTTTGCGTTTGCATCATCCTTCTCAGGCTCAGAAAGTGCCTTACAAGCATGAATTGAAGCACAGTGTGGTTCCCATGGGATGGAGCGAGGCAGCGCGGCCACAAACGGACAAGCTGGGGACAATTTTTGGCTCTTTCTGCCCAAGAAGCAATTCCTGACATCGGTGTAGGAGGGAGAGGTACACAAGCAGTGCCTGCTGTGCTGGTGGTGGGAACCCAAACTCTCCTCCAGGCAGGAGAAGACACAGAAGAATCCCTGGTGTGTTCCTTGAGTGCGTTTCCAGGGGGGCTCGTGCGGACAACGCTGCTCATCCCAGGCACAGGTGTGTAAGCACATCCCATTAAAACCATGTTCCTTGCACCCCGATCTACGTGTGATGCCCAACGGCTCAGCGGCTGGTGGGGACAGCAGAGCCCCAAGCCACCGAGGGGCACCTGCCGGGGCTTAATGACTCTTCTTGCGTGGGAAAGGAAGAGGAATGGAAGAATAAAAGGGAAAAAGAACCCGAACCCAACAACTGCGGTGCGTTCCAGCGCCTCGGGGGAAGGAAGCGGGGCGGCCGGCTTGGCCCCGCTGCCCGGAGCTGGGGCAGGAGCCGGGGTGGGCTGCGGGGACCTCCGGGGAGCGGCCGGGGCTGGGGAGGGCAAGGGAAGGAAAAAACTAATACAACAGAGCTTTTTGGGAAAAAAATAAATAATAAAAGCCGACGCAGGTGGTGACAGGCGCCGGGACAGCACTCCGGGGCGCGAGCGGGTGAGCCGAGCCGGGCCGAGCCAAGCTGAGCTGAGCCGAGCCGAGCCGAGCCGAGCAGGGCCGGGCCGAGCCGAGCCGGGCCGGGCCGAGCCGAGCAGGGCCGAGCCGAGCCGAGCCGAGCCAAGCCGGGCCGATCCGGGTCGAGCTGAGCTGAGCGAGCCGAACCGAGCCGAACCGAACCGCGCCGAGCCGGGCCGGGCCGAGCCGTGCCGAACCGTGCCGAGCCGAGCTGAGCGAGCCGAACCGAGCCGAGCCGAGCCGAGCCGGGCCGGGCCGGGCCGAGCTCCGCCGAACCGTGCCGAGCCGAGCCAAGCCGAGCCAAGCCGAGCCCTGCCGAACCATTCCAAGCTGAGCTGAGCCGAGCCCTGCCCTGCCGAACCGTTCCAAGCCGAGCCGAGCCGAGTCCGGCCGAGCCGCCCCATACCTGAGCGGGGCGCGGCGGAGGCGGAGCGGTGCTGCCTCCTCCTCCTCCTCCTCCTCCTGCCCGCCCCCCTCGCGCCGCTCCCTTCCCTCCCCCGCGCCCCGGCCGGCGGCGGGTGTAAAGGTCGGTCGGTCTGTCAGCCTCTTCCCTCGTCCGTCCGTCCGTCCGTCCGTCTCTCTCCGGCGCCGCTCGCCGCCCGCCGCCCCATGCCCCGCGCCTAGTGCCGCACGGCCCGGCCATGTCCGCCGCGCAGCTCTACACCAAGGTGAGCGGGCCGGGGGGGTGCGGGGGTGCGCGTTGTTGTCTTCCTCGTGTTTTGCGGGAGGTTGTTTCCCAGGCACGGCGGGGGGACCCGCAACTTTGGCCGTGCCCCCCGGAACGGCGCTCGCAGGTGCCCGGGGAGCGGCGGGGACCCGCCGCCCGCAGGTGCCTCCTCCGGGAGCCGGGACGGGTCCTGCCGGGGGGGGGGGGGGAGCGGCCCTTGCTGGGGTGTCCCCCGCTCCGGTGGGCGACGTGACTGTTTTTTTTTGCAGGGAACGGTGAACTTCGCCCGTGGGCCGGGGTCGTGTCGCCGTTCGCCGCGTCCTTCGTGGGGTCCGCCAGCTGCGCGGGCGAACGCGCAGCTGGAACACGCTGGGCTTCCCAAAATCCTCATAGAATTTTTTATTTTTTTTTTTTTTTCTCCTCATATTCCTGAAACACCAGCGTGGAGGGAGAGGGAGGAACAGTCCTCACACCTGCCCTAACTAACCGAAACGCTCTGAAGGTGCCCAGTTTCCTTTTTGTTCCGCAACTTCCCAGTAAATCCCTCGGCAGGGGTACGGCCAAACGCACCCGCTTCCCCGTGGCAACCGGGGAAGGCAGCGTGGCCACTGGCCTTGTGGGGCGAAACGGGCGGCCGGGCCGGTGCTCTGTGTACCGGCGGGGTGGCAGCCAGCCACCCTCCCTGTCGCTTCCCCGGGAGGAACCTGAATTTGCTCCGAAAAAGTGGTCGTTGTGACAATGGGAAGCTTGGATGCTTGCTTTTTTTTTTTTTTTTTTTTTTTTACTTTTATTTATTTATTTTTTTAATTATTCTGTGGCTGCGGGGTACTCAGGCAAGGTGAAGGGTATTCCCACTCCTTGGCCAAAGCGGGCTCGGGATGCACCCCACATGATTTGGGGTTTTCTACCCCTTTCCCAGCAAAAGGTTTGTGTCCGGAGAGATCTTTACTGATTGACTTGGTCTCATGAAATAGCTCCTCGCACGCCGCAGGAGATCCACCCGGTACGGAGCGATAACTGACGGGGAGGGAGCCCTCTCCCTGCGCTCAGCATCTTCCCGAGGCTACTCCGGAGTGCTGCGGGCAGCCAGGATCCCGGGAATGTGCTTAGTAAAAGCCATCAATAACACTAGGCAGGGGCTCATCGAGAAAAGTGCTTGGCTTCAGGAAGGTTTTTGCTGAAAGACGGTAAAGTGCCAGCATTGTCTACTATCAAAATGAGAATTTTAGTGTTTTTAGTTATTCCTGTGACTGTGGTCTGCATGGAGACGTTGCCAGGCTGGCACCAGCCCTCTCAGAGAACCACTTTTTGTCTCCGTGCCAGTCTCGTAAGCTTAACTTTGCTGCAGATTTCTGCTTCTGTACCTCGTTTTGCGGACAGCTTTTATGTAATGTTGGGGGTTGCCACTCATTTTTTTTCACCGTCGATATCAATCGGATGCAGGATGAATTGTGAACCTGGTGGCTCCTCCTTTGAACCTGCAGGAATTTAAGAAGCTCTGCTGGATTGAGCGGGGCTGTCCGTGAGCGGGCTGACCTCCGTCCTTCTTTGGAGTGCTTCAAAGTCTTGGGTTTGGAAACCCTTTTTCCTTTGGAAAATCTGAAGGGGAGCACAGGGAAAACTCTAGCTAAACTGCTCCGACACGCCGACCGCAGCATCTCAGATGAGCGCGTGGATGCAACGGCGAGCATCCCTGGGGAAGGGGGAGGCTGGCTGCAAGCGCTGTGTTATCTGTATCCATGGGCTGGTTGTAACAACCAGGTTAATTGATTCTTAACTTGATGATCAGGTAATTAACCTGTGCTGTGTTTTTATGGTGACTTGATGAGGTTTATATGGCTATTCATCTGCTGAATAGGTACAAGGTGCCTGATGGAGCATTGCTTGTGATCCCGTTGCTGATGAGGCATCTGGGAAGTGATGGGGATTTGGTGACAATCTGTGCATGTCATTATTTTCTGACTTCTGTTTAATAACAACAAAGATTCTTGATGAGAGCTGATGCTTCGGTGCTGGCCCTTCTGCTGGTGTCTGTCTGTCTTGCAGGGACGTTTTGGGGACACAGCTGGTGTGGTAGGTGGTGGGGCCACAGTTGGTGCCTTGAACCCATATGGGTCGTCTGTAGGGCTGAGTGCTGGCGTTGCGGTGAAATTCAGGACTGTCCTGTCTTCTCCATTGAGCCTCTGTGCTGGCTCTGGTCTTTGAAGCAGCAGAAAAATGTTTCCCATGATTTTGAGTATACAAGAAAAAAAAAGCAAAGACGGCTTTAAAAAAAACCCTAACAACTTTTAGATGCTGAGCCTGAGGGTGCCAGCTGCTGATGGAGGTCCCCAAGATGGTGCAGCTGTGTTGCTCTCTAGCCTGCTCTTGGAGAGCATTAAGGAAGGTCCCAGCTCTTCCTTGCACATCAGCTCGGTGTGGATGTGGGCGTTTGGCCCCATGAGCCTGTAGCTCTGCTGGGCACTTGTAGCTCCTGTATGGTCGAGGCCTCTGAGGGTGTGGTGGGGAGAAGACAACCTGCTGCAGAGGGTTGCTGTGCCCCCGGTGCTCAGGCGTTGGTGGACCCTTTGTGCACAGCTGCCAGAAGATGTGTTAATGGAGTAAGGTGGGAGAGATGGGAGGGAAGGAGGGAGTAAAGCATCTTCAGCACGATGTGACAGTTCGGGAGACGAATTTCCAAGTGTAGAGGTGGGGCCTCC
Source organism: Tauraco erythrolophus (assembly GCF_009769465.1). NCBI lineage: Eukaryota > Metazoa > Chordata > Aves > Musophagiformes > Musophagidae > Tauraco > Tauraco erythrolophus. Next base: position 2,674,594 of record NC_141496.1, read on the forward strand.
TGGGCCACCTCGTCGGCAGGATGGGGACGAGGCTTTTTGAGGGAAGAAGGCGGATGATCCAGGTCAATGGAATCGATACAGCTGTCTTGCTAAAAGCCTATCGATCCGATGTGTGGCGTTGCATTAGCACAGCCACAACAGCACCTCCCTTGGAGTCCTTCCTCCTCCTGCTTGAACCAGGAGGAGGTAAGCCACTGGGGAGTTGCTTTGAAGCAGCTGAGCGGGACTTCTTGGGTCCTCCCACCTCTCCTTTTCTGCAGCGGGAGCTGCTGTGTGCTATGTAGGGAGCCCTTACGTTCCACTTAATGTTTGCAAGAGATCTCCTGGAACCTCCTGGGACATGTAGTATTTTCTTGGTGCTTAAGTTCATGCTTGTTAAGCCGTGCTGGTGGCTTTGCTGTGTTAGACTCAGCACCGCCCTGAGGAGCACTCAGACTGGAGAGAAACCCATCCTGGAAACACGAGCGGCTGTGAGTTGCTGGTGGAGGCCCTCTTCGTGGGATGTCTCACCTGTGCCCCTTTAAGAGCAGGGATGACTGATGTTTTAATAGCCTCTGTCAAACAAGATCATAATTAGGCACAGCTGTTAATTAACATGAGAGTAGTTCCAAAACTGCATCAACCTTCAAGCACGTAGGATTCCACTTGGGTAAATAGTTACAGGAAGAAGGGTGTAATACTCTTCCCGCTCCCGATGCGGTCCCTGGAGGCTTTGGGATTATCCGGCTGTGGATTTTACTTCGTTGCAGCAGCAAACAGGAATTTAGTGCAAATTGTGTCCCAGCAGAAGAGGAGCTGTACGGTAAAGAGTGCAGACCTGGTCCTGGAGCTGCTGGCACCAGTGCGCGCAAGAGGACTAGGGGAGGTCGTGGCATTGAGGACTCCCACTTGCAAAAAAACCTGTTCCAGATGGAGAACCAGAGGAGCTTTGCCTGACCTGTGTGTCACCCAGTTACCCCATGCAAATGTCTTTCTAAGGCTGCCCAGGCTCGGTCCTGCTCCTGCCACGTCCCGGAGCGTGGCAGCGGTGGAACGTGCCCAGCTGCAGTGCTACCCAGCCAGACTGGTTGCAGCTGGGCATGGGAGCATCTCAAACCCTATTTAGCTGAAGCAGGAGGCCAAGGCAGCTCCCTGCATGCAATGCTTATTCCTTTCTCTCCAGCCAGAGCCCTCCAAAGAAACCTGTCGCTGATGCAGCCAAACTACAGCCAAGGTAACTGCAGTCCAATCCCCGTAAGCCTGTGCAGATGCCAGCATTACTCTGTAATGGGATAACGGGGACGCTCTGTTCCTCTGAGCTGGGTGCTGGGCAGGATGGAGGGAGGACATCGTCCCTGGAAGATGCTGTCTCCAGCAACAGTTTGATTTCCAGCATTAAACCAGAGATTAGAGTCGTTTGCATGGCTAGCCTTTGTTATTGTAACGTGAAGATCTTCATGTCACTAACACACATGTAATTGTTCTGGCTTCTGGATGTTCTGCTCTCTTAAAGATACTTCTTAAAATATGTTAATTGTTAATTTAAGCGTAGCCTCTGAACCTCATGCAAAACAGTGCTTCTGCCAGGCTAGGGAATAAGCTGCTCCTGGGGTGTTGTGCAGCTCGAGATGCACTGTTCAGAAGGTTTACAAGCTCTGGATGAGTAAGAAACCAGGGTATTTCTTTTTTGAAAAATGTTTTTTGCCCTCCCATTGTGCAAAATGACTTTTATTTGTCAAGTATTTTTAATTGACGATAGAACTTCATGCATGAAAAAATCCTCTTCTAATGGCTAGTGTCTGGTACAGAAAACTCTCTGGTTTTCCCGTAAAGTTGTATTAAATAAGGTAGCTGGAATGAATTGATGGCTTCTGACCCTGGGGAGAAACTTTTCAAAAGCAAACAAATATTGCCAGTGCAGTCCCAGTGAATTGGTGTAAACCTTCTAGCATAAAACCTTTCTGAAAAATGATTTATCCTTCAAGGCTTGGGGAGGATTCATCCTTAGTGGATGCCTGTATTCTGGTTTGGGGTCGAGGAGCAGCTGCGAAGGACCAGAGAAGATTTTCTGTGTATTGTGTAGAAAAAAAAAAAAAAATCTCTGGGAATAAGTGTAGGGGACAGGGAAAGTTTGGGATTCAGTCCCAGGATATCCACGGGACCTCCTGAACTCCTGCCTCCGCTGTTTGCAGATGCTGTTAGGAAAAGCAGGTGACACTTTTGGGTTTTTTTCCTTCTTTATTTTAGGTTAATGAGAGAACATGTCCGGGTCGTGCCACAAAGCGCAGGGACAGCTCGGAAGCTACACTGGGATTTTTAATTTTTTTTTTCTTTTAAAGATGAGGCCGTCTCACTGAAGGAGCCGGATCCATCGGCATCCCTGGTCTCTTCCCGATCCTGCCTCGTTATTAGCTGCAGTCACAGAGAGGAGATCACTGAAATGTAAAATATGATTGCTGCAGCTGGGGACTGTGCCAAGGGCATGGCCACCTCTGCAGCTGCCCGGGGGCCTCCTTGGCTTCCCCGGGACAGCATGGAGGAAAGAAAGCAAAGCCAAACTTGGGAGTTTAAATTCCTTTTAGTCCACTGGTTACATGGCCTTGAGTAGGTGTGAGGAAGGTGAGAGATGGGTGCTGGTGGCTTTGTGGCCATTTCCCTCCCTTGATGGACAGGAGATGGCCAGAGCATGCCACGCCAGGGGCTCTGTGCTGCAAAAATAACTGAGTATTTATTTCTGTTTATGCAATTGTTCATTCTTGGTTGTGCGTTTGTCAGCATCCGTGCTGGGGTTGGATGAGAGCCACCGAGCTAAGGCACAGGGAGCTCAGTGCAGGTGCTGGGTCACAGCCCAGGGAATGACTCTGGCAGGGCTTAATTAGCTTGATTCCTGCTTTACGGCCTCATGCTGGTTGGGATTAGTCAACTTGATTTCTTTTTTTTAAAACATTATTGTGAGCAATTCCTGCCCTGGTGCTGTTTTAAAGATGTGAAATGTGGGGGAAGGGAGGAATCCCAGTGCACGTGAGCTGAAGTTGCAGCGATTTGCTGGGTTAACCCCACGGTGCAGGATGGAAACGCGGAGATGGCAGCAGGTCCAGAGCCCGAGGCAGCACGTGGCTTGTACTTGTCTTGTGGGGTGGGATGGGATGAGTCGGTTGTACCCTTTTGTACCCTAAGGAAGGAGTTTAACCGAGGGTATTTGCCACAGGCAGCCTGGCTGCTGTTAAGGAATGTATTTACAAGGAAGGATTTTTGCTTTGTTATTCTTCTCTGCTGCAAATGACCAGGTGCAGAAAATAATGACCCTGAATGTGAACACGTCCCTTCTGGTGACCGAAAAAGAAGGCTACCTGTGGTTTTTTTTTTGTATGTTTGAAGCTGATCTCAGTTTGCTGTAGTGCAGTGCAGTTCTAAGCACGCTGGGCTTTTAATTGACGTGCCAATTAGTTTGTAGCTCTGGCCAAAAAAGGAGCGGTGTACCTTCCCTGCAATAGTTTTCCAGGAAGGAAACTACAGGAGCAGCCTAACTTCATCGTGAAGGTGGACTTTGGACTTTGGGTTAGTCGGTGGTGTAATAAATAGCAGGTAGTGTAGGTGAAGCCCTGAGTCGGGTTTTTTGTGGTGCTATTGTCTGCTCTTTGACCTATTCTGCAAACACAGGCATTACGTGGGGGTTAAAGAAATATCAGCATGAACTACAATTCAGGTCAGGAAAATGACTACTTTTGTTGCAGCAAGATCTCAAGCTTTGGCAGACGTCTGAAATGTTTTGCAAAACATTTTAGTGAGGAATTTTCTGTTTAGCGAAACTGAAAAAAATTCCCCGTGAGCTTTGTGCCTTGAGTTGGTTGGGTAAAGCAGTTGCCCTCATGTGCCTCTGGCCTGCTGCAAGACATATCTCATGGAGTTGTGTTTTGGCTTAGCCTGGTCCTCCAGAAATGAGCAGAAACGTGTCCAGAGATGGTGGCAGGGCTGGGGAGGACCAGGGGCCGGTGGGTGATGGGCTTCACATGGTCTTCCTCCTTTGAATGCTCTTTAACATGATGTCCAGGTCATGGTAAACTCATCAGTTTTGCTAATGAGGCTATTAAGGACTTGGTAGTTCCACTCTTTACCTTTCCTGCAGATTTCCAGAGGGTTTGGAGGGGGTCATCCCTACAGGGAAGAACCTGCAGGCTGGAAATGTGACCTTTCCCTCAGCTGTGTTCTCCTTTTGTCATCAGTTTGCCCGTGTCCAAAGTCCACTCCAGCTGACTGAAACCTCTGAGTCATGGGAATGGGTTCAACGTGTCAACGGCTGGACTGTAGGACTACAAGAACTATAAGCCACATGGGTCTGTAAACCCTCACTGTAAGGAATAGAAGCCTTTAATTGCAGGGTATGGCCCCAAACCCACAGCGTGGTGCAAGGGTGGTGGGATGGTGGTGCAGCTCCTTCAGCAGCCTGTGTGCCCAGCCTGCCGTGCCACCGTCCTTCGCCACTTTTAACCAAATCCCACTTGACTTTTCAAGTTTTATTTATTTATTTTCTCCTCCACGAGCAGTCTTTTTTTAGTACTGGCTTTTAGTTCCCTGGGCCTTCTGTATGAAACCTGCGGTCCTCTTAGTACATTCAGACCCAACTTTGGCAGTTACAGCAGATCACCAGTGATACCACGTAACGTGTCTCGCTGGCCTCCTCAGCTCTATTTATGGTCCAGGGTAGGTGGTGGGATACGACGGCCATCTCTTTCTTCATGCACGGCCATCACCTTCTTCAGTCTGTGTTTCTTGTTTCCATGTGGGCATTGGTGGTGGTTCCAGTGGAGTGGTTTTATGTCATCTGGGAGCTTGGTGTTGGTGTGCTTCACGTGTTTGGTGCTCATGTGGCTTGTCTCCTCAGTAGGAGATGTGTGCTGTGTCCACTTGTCCGTCCTGCCTTTTGGATGTTCCTGTTGGCTCTCATCCATCCTTCTGCCCATGAGTCTCCATTTGACGTGTGCCTTCAGCTTAGCTGTTCACTGAAAACAAGTCTTCTCCATGCTTGAGGTTGACCAAGCACATCAACTGATGACTGTTTCCCATCCTTCTGAACTACAGGCAGCCTTGCGGGGCTGGTGTGCTCCACCAAGGGACACTTTCCCTTGGTAGGTCCACTGAGGTGCAGAGCCAGTGCTTAAACTCAACTAATCCGTACCTTCACCCTTCCCATGAGTCATTTCCCAAGGTGCCTTACAATAGTCCCGCCGAGGTGTGAGATGCTGGTAGGGTGTGCTAACCACCATTTTACAGGGCTGTTGGGAGCAGGATGTGTTGTGGATGAGTCACGGCCACTACTTATCAAAACGACGTGTTCTTGGGGACGTGTCCTGGCAAGTCACTGCTCTTCAGAGAGGAAAGACCTTTAGTGGATTTAAAGATGGCTTTTAAAAATCAGAGGGGACAGTGATGGGAATGTCTGGTTTCTTCTGTAAGCCCCGTAGGGATAATTTCAGGTGTCTCGGGCCAACCTTCAGCTGCCGAATCACCGAGCAGACTGGACGTGAGCAGGCAGCCGAGGCCGCTGACATGTGTCTTAGCGAATGAACGTTGAAAACTTTTTAAAATAAATAATAATTAAAAAAAAAAAAAAAATCTGGTCCCCGTGCCTGCTTGGTGCTACACTGCAAGTGAGCAGAAGGTCGGCGTAAGCGTATCTCAAGGCAGCGAGTGGACGCGAAGGTACCGAGATGATGGAAGCTATAATTTTCAATCTAATTAAGCTGAGTAACTCCCTCATGGATTTATGCTTCTTAATTACTTTGAGCTCTGATAACATGGGTATCGCCGTTTTTTGGGCAGCGAGTGTGATGTCCAGCCAGGGGGGAGGAGTGGTACCCACTGAGTGCTTTGGGGACAGCGTGGGTCTTAATCAAGAGTAATTAATGGTACCAACAAGGCATGTTTTGGCTGAAGCAAGACCTTTATCACCACTAAAAAGCTCTTCTGGAAGCCATGCCTGCATGGGATGTGAACATCTCGCCCGGGGCTGGTGGAGAGCTGCCCTTGGGGGTGTCTGCAGGGACTTCCCTACTCCTGATATTGGGGTTTTCTCCCCCAGATTCTGGAGTTGCAGGGGTGCAGTTTGCTTTTCCTCTCCTGTCTGGCTGTGGCACGCTGGGGATGTGTTGTTTGTGGCTCGATGGCTTTCAGGGGACTGAGGTCCCTGCGTGAAGGACTCTGCTTTTAAGCTGAACCAGCCCTTGGCTCTCCTGTAGGATGTGTTTTATGGCCCTGGGTGCTATAAAGACCCTGGCCAGAGGGGCAGGAAGGTCATAGCTCGCTTCTGTAGACCCTAGAAATACTAGATTAGACCCTAGAAATACTACATTTGATATCTCTTGCTCTGCTTTCCTTCTGCTTGTGTTTTTTTTTTTTTATTTTCCTCCCTAAAGCCTGTGTTTTTGTTTGGACCCTGCCCCAGCGAGGTGAGAACTCATTCCTCCCTGTGCAGAGCGATGAGAGGAATGCTTATGCTTCGTCTGCCCTGATGTGGGGGTTAGAGGCAGAGCTCTTAAATAATTTTTTTTTTTTTTTTTAAAAAAAAAAAAGAAGAAGAAGAAAGTAGGGGGGGAGGGGGTTGGGAAGAAGAACCCGGGTATCCGAAGTGTGCAAATCTGAATTCCAGGAGATATTGATGCTCAAGGTTAAGTAAAGGGCTGTTGCTTTGGGTGTAACTGGTGGCAGGAAGGGCTGTGGATTTCAGCCTCGCTGCTGCTGCCCTTGGGGTGGTTTCTGCCGCCCGGCCCCTCGCCTGCTCACCGGGAGCTGCTTGGAAGCCTCGTGCGCTCTCGCCGTGCCAAAATAAACTCGGAGTCGAGGCTGTCGGAGCTAATCTTCATCCTTGTGTGCTTTGCCCTCCCCGCTGCTGTTTTGGTGAGGGAGGGCTGTACTCGCACCTGCTTATTTTAGGGACACCCCCCCCCCAACCCCGGCGTAGGGACCGTCCCCGTGATGCCGGATGGGCACGAGCAGTGCTGCCCAACTTTGAGAAACCTGAAAGATCCACTTGCTTGACCATCCAGGTGGCTCTAGATCATCTTTAGGAACAAAACTTGCTTGAATTTGCCTCGCAGCACCTGACACTCCGTGCTGGAGGAGATGGGATGGCCGAGGCTGTTCCAGGGTGCGCAGCCCCCAAAGAGCGAGCTGCCAGCAGGCTTCTCCTCCTCAAGTGCTGCTGCACCAGCGTTGGTGTCCAAAGTCCAGCATCGGGCAGAAAAAATGCTGATCTCACCCAAATGCAACCTCTTTTTGTTCGAGGAACGGTGTGGTGTAGAAATAAATGTTTTTTTTTTTTTTTTAAAAAAAAAGTCTTTTCTATGTCTATTCTCAGAAACAGAATGTTCTGTTTGGCAGTGACAAAAAGTCCGTAGACTCTCCAAGCTTTCACTGTTTTTATTTTTGAAAAATATTTTTATTTGTTTATTTTTTATTGGAAAAGATGCTGTCCGCTGGCAGCTTTGCTCTGGTACAAAGTTTCAGCACCAGAAGGTCATGTGAAGTAAATCAGCAAAATGCAAACTCTGCTATTACTTGCTAGACTTTGCCCAGATCTCATCTAATTATTGACCTGATAAGTATTTAAGAGCTCCAGCTCTTTTCCTGCAAGGAGGGGGCTGAGCTCCAGTCCCTGGGGCAGTGCTCGTCCTGGCTGAGCATCCTCCCAGGGGCCTGGCATTCTTCTGCTTCAAAGGGTGATATTTTTGAACCCTTTGGATATAAATTGTGTCAGAGCTATTACTTGCTGTTATATCCCAGTTTTAAATGGTATTTTCTTTTTTGAGTAGCAGATTTGCTGTATTTTCTCTTCTTTCCTTTTATTCTCAGGTGACTGCACTTCAATATTCGATCATTTGTGAGATATTACCCAAATTTAGGCTGTCACTACTCTCCAGCATGATGGTTTTTGGTGTCCCTGTGTGAGGAGCAGACTGGATGTTGTGACTGATAGAAAAATCCCTGGGACTTTAGTGCACAGAAGTGTTTTTAACTATAGGACCACTCAGCTTATAAGTCAGGTTTCATCCTTTTAGCAGCTTTAGAAGGCAGTTTCTTGTCTCTCCGTGCTCAGGACTAAAGGCTGAATGTTTCTAAAGGAAAAACCTCCCAACAAAACAGTTTAATTTTCCCCAGTAATATTTTTGGGGACAATCTGTTGGCGACTATTTTATCTGATGTGCCATCTCTCGGCTTATAACCCTCTTTGATGTGGCTCATTCAGGGGAAAAATGGCATTACACACTACCTCAATCACTCAGATGTCAGAGAAAATATCGTGTTTGACTAATCAGGGGAAATTTGGGAAGGTTTAGTAATTCCAGGAGACATGACCCACTTTCAGATAAACGCTTTTCAGACAATAGAGGTTGAGCTATATGGTGGGGGAGGGAGAAACATTCACAGGGTAGAAATAATTAATTATTATTTAGAACTTTTAAATTTTATTTTATTGTGCTGACCCTTTCCCAGGTGCTGACACCTGTCTGCTCACTCTCACGTGCCTGGGAAGCAGCTGGAAAGTTGGGAAGAGCTAGAATATATCTGGGATGTGGACAAACCTGTCCTGCAGTCAGGCTAAGCTTCAATATAGTTCACTTGTCTGGGAAGGAAGAGGCCGTTTTGGAAGGACTTGGCTCCACTCCTCCTGCTCACACAAAACGTGTGTAATTTAGCGAGTTGGGACAGAGCAAAGTGCAGCAGCCCAGGCCAGAAGGAGCCAGCCCAGCAGCTGGATGTGCTGGAGATGAATGCACATCTGAGCCATGGGTCATAATTGGAAAGCTAAATAGTTTTTGAAACACCCCAAGAGATGGGGGAGACCCTGGCTGTATCTGCCTTACCTGCTTCAACCCTGTAAACAGCACTGAGCTGCGGGAGCGGGTCCAGAGGAGGCCACGGAGATGATCCGAGGGCTGGAGCACCTCTGCTCTGGAGACAGGCTGGGAGAGTTGGGGCTGTTCAGCCTGGAGAAGAGAAGCCTCCGGGGAGACCTTCCAGCACCTTCCAGTACCTAAAGGGGCTGCAAGAAAGCTGGAGAGGGGATTTAGAATCATAGAATCATAGAATGGTTAGGGCTGGAAGGGACCTTCAAAGGTCATCTAGTCCAACCCCCCTGCAAGGAACAGGGATATCTCCAACTAGATCAGGTTGCTCAGGGCCTCATCCAACCTGGCCTTGAACGTCTCCAGGGATGGAGCATCCACCACCTCTCTGGGCAACCTGTTCCAGTGTTCTACAACTCTCATGGTAAAAAATTTTTTCCTAATATCCAACCTGAATCTACCTCCCTCTATTTTAAAACCATTACCCCTTGTCCTATCACAACTGGCCCTCCTGAACAGCCTCTCCCCATCTTTCTTGTAGGCCCCCTTGAGGTACTGGAAGACTGCTATAAGGTCACCCCGGAGCCTCCTCTTCTGCAGGCTGAACAGCCCCAACTCTTTCAGCCTGTCCTCATAGGAAAGGTGCTCCAGCCCTCTTATCATCTTCGTGGCCCTCCTCTGGACCCTCTCCAACTGGTCCATGTCCTTCTTATGTTGGGGACTCCAGAACTGGACGCAGTACTCCAAGTGAGGTCTCACGAGGGCAGAGTAGAGGGGGAGAATCACCTCCCTTGACCTGCTGGCCATGCTCCTCTTGATTTTGACAAGGGCTTGTAGTGACAGGACAAGGGGCAATGGATTTAAACTGAAAGAGGGGAGATTTTGATTAGATCTAAGGAAGAAATTTTTCACTCTGAGGGTGGTGAGGCACTGGCACAGGTTGCCCAGAGAAGCTGTGGCTGCCCCATCCCTGGCAGTGTTCAAGGCCAGGTTGGATGGGGCTTTGGGCAACCTGGTGTAGTGGAGGGTGTCCCTGCCCATGGCAGGGGGGCTGGAACTGGGTGAGCTTCGAGGTCCCTTCCAACCCAAACCATTCTGTGATTCTATGACTCTGATCTTTGTCTCTTAGAGATTTTAAACACAATTTATGTGTGTTAAGAGTTGGTTGCTGTATTAACAGTCAGTTGCTGTGTTGGTTGCCCAGGGCCTGTGATGCAAGCTCGGAGGAGTCCCTTGGGAGTCAAAGTGCCCATCCAAGGGATTCATGTTAGATGGTGGAGATGGGTTTTATTACAAATAGGCAGTGGAGATGCTGAGGTTTGGTTATCATAGAATAATCTGGGTGGGAAGGTACCTTTAAAGGTCATCTAGTCCACCCCCCACCCTGCAGTGAGCAGGGACTTCAACTTGATCAGGTTGCTCAGAGCCCCGTCCAGCCTGACCTTGAATGTTTTCAGGGATGGAGCATCTACCACCTCTCTGGGTGACCTGTCCCAGTGTGTCACCACCCTCATTGTAAACAATTTATTCCTTGTATCTGGTCTGGTTGTTTCCTTTCAAACGAAGCCCAGCCTTTTGACAGTGCTCTGACGGAGAGGAAACCTCAGAGAGCAGGATAAAATACCCTTTAAACAGGTTAAGCTGCTTTCCTATGAAAAGAGCTGTTGTGAAAACCAGTCCCTTGGGGTTTCTCACCGGGACTTCAGCGCTGGCAGCCAAAACAAGCTCGGTTCATGGCTGTACTGTGCCCATCAGTGACAGCCACCTGATCCCCTGCTTGTGCAGTGCTGTGGCCATCTTTGCACACCTCGCAAAGACTTGGGAAGCATTGGTTTTCAACTGACATGGCTTCTTTGAAATGCGTTAGGCTGGAGCTGAGATCCACGTTGCCATGTCTGGAAGTGCCAGCAACGGAGGGAGCGTGGAAATCTGGAGACTTCTGGACCATCTCCGTTGGGGAATGATCAAAAGTGTCAGGGTGGAGGAACAGGAGGTGACCAGCAGATCCCTGGGCATTGGGCTGAGCTGGTTTTTCTTTGGAGGATTGTTTGGCATGTGGCTTTCCAGCGTTAGTGCAGTTAATGCTGGGGACATCTTTAGCTTTGCGTCTGGAAGTGACCCCGTTTTGCAAATACAATACAGGGAGGACAGGGGAGAAGAGAGGAGAGCAAATATTTGCCTTTCTGCTGTTGAATCCATCTCGCTGATGCTCTTGATAGGACCTGTTCCTCTCTCTCTCAAGTCTCTGCTCTTGCTAAAGTAGTTCTGAATGTACCATTGTTTGCTGAAAGCAGGTCTTGTCTCCACCATAGCTGGGAATAGGGAGGCTGTGCTCCGAAAATAGCTTTAGTAATGTTCTGATAAGGGCTCCCCTCCGTCCTTGCAGGGAGAGACAGACGTCTTACGGGGAAGCGGCAGGGTGAGAGGTGCCATGGGGAGGAGAAAACACAAAATGGTGGCAAAGACTGGTTGGTGTTTGGCACTCTGTTTGGCTGTGGGTGGGGAAGGCGAAGAGCGTGGGCATGGTCCTAAATTTGGAAAGCACCTATGGACTGCTCACCTCAATATGCTGGGAGGAAAAGAGGCAAAGGTATGACTCCTTAGGTCAAAAAGGGATCTTGGTGACTGTTGCCAATCAAGTCATTGGTTTGAGGTTATTTTATTCCTTAAATGTCTCATACCTGAGTTTGGAAAAATAACTGATGAAAATAAGGTGTAGCAATAATTGTGGTAACTTGGGACTTGCATCTTATTTCCAAAACATCTGGGTAGATAGCTCTTGGAGATATCTTTGTGGCTTTAAGGGATTTTTGGGGAGGAAGAGGGAGTTGACCCAAGTGGAGAAGCATGGGATGGTATGGAAACCCCCTTCTAAACCCCATGTTTAGCTGAGCTTTGGATAACTCTGCAGTTTTCTCATGTGTTTTGGGTTCCTGGTGCTGCCTCAGTGAGGCCACCGTCCCCATGATTGCTCCTGAGCTCTGCCTGCCCTCCTGAGGTGGTCTGGAAAGCTGAAAGATTGAATTGTGGCTCTTCTGACCTGGTAAGCTGATGAAAAATTCACTCCAAATTCTGATTCTTAGTCTTGTGGCTTCATTTTATGTATAAAAAAAACCCAACCCACACCACACTCTCTCAACATTTCTACTTAAGGACTTCCCTGAGTTTAGCTGAAATTCCATGTTAAATATCTATTGCTTGAATAAAGGCTTTTAATTGTGCTCAAAGCCCAATAACCAATACTTAGGTTAGTTCTGATGTCACCTAGGAAAGCATGATTTGTGTGTGATGGAAGGGGTAGAAAAGAAGTGACCCTTTGTCTCCCCAGCCGGTGTTGGGGAACCCTTTTTGGTTCCTCCAGGCAGTTTTGACGTGTAACTGAAGTTTGGGTAATGAATTTCAGTTTAATCCCGTGGTCATGCTGTATGCTTGTTCGTAATGAAGGAAAACTTGCTTCTCAGTAGGTTGGGTGATGGGATCATGGCATGGGATGCTTCTACAGGCAAGAGGTGCCGGCGGTTGTATGTCTGAAAAACTGGCTTGATTTGGGACAGCAAGTTAGGAAGTGCTTTTAACTGTCCAAGATGAAGGTTAAAATACCTTGAACCTTTGCAGTTGTGGTGTGAAGCAGGTCTAAGGTTGCTCTGGGAGTTTTCACTTTGCATTTCTTAAGGTCTGGGAATTCAGCTGCAGCCTTTCCTCCACTTGGGCAGTCTTCTGCATTTTGAGAGATTCCCATCGAGATCTGATCTATTTTTGATGCCCATAAGTAAATGCTATAGAGACAGGCCCTTTTTGGAGGGAGCAGGAGACGGTGCTTTTCTGTATACACCGAGTATAAACAACTCCTCCATTCTTGGACAGTTACAGTCAGTTAGTAATTTAGATTAAAGAGATATTGCTGCTGTTATCCCCGTGCCAAATGTGACCCACAGAGCTGAATTCTGCATTTTGGTCTCTCTCGTTGAGCCCTTCCTGCAGAACACACATTGTTTTGCTAACGGCGTGTCCTCCCAAGTCTCCTGCTGCGATTCAAAATTGAGAGGTTGATGGAGATGGTCTTTTCCTCCGCCCTTCCTTATGTAAGTTTTCATCTTCCCTATGTTTATCGGAGGAAATTGTGTATGGGATTTAGGGGATGGTTTTCCAGGGAGCTGCTGTGTGATTATACGTAAGAGGCTGCAGGATATCAGTGCTGGAGGATCTGGAAAGTGAAAATCCCAGTATTTTAGCTGGACAGCTGAAGTTGCAAGGAAATAAGGAAGAAAATGTAGCTTGCTGCCTACCCATCCTGCACCTTTCATTTTATGTGTTAAAAGGAAGCTACCTTCAGATCGAGTTGCCTCGGAGATGTGTTTTAAAACCATTTCAGCTTAGTAATTGCAAGATCTTGCTTATTGTCTGTCTCACGGAAGAGATAAAGTATATACAGTGCTATAGAGTAACTCATCATACAAGTGTGCATTCGAGGTCTGACACATGGAATCATAGAATTGTCTGGTTGGAAGAGACCCTCAAGATCACTGAGTCCAACCATTCACCCTGCACTGTCAGGGTCCCTAAACCATGTTCCTCAACACCAAATCCACACGGTTTTGAAACACCTCCAGGGATGGGAACTCCACCACCTCCCTGGGCAGCCTGTTCCAATACCTCACAACCCTCTCTGGAAAGAAAATTTTCCTGATATCTAAAGAAATTTTTCCTGATATCTAAATATGGAGGTTCCAGGAGAAGCAGAGCCGGGCACAAGTCGCGTTCCCAAAGACCTGGGAATTACTGCAGTGAAATGAAAATGCATGGAGCAGTCCTTCCCTTCAGGAGACCCTTTCTCTGCCCCTCATTCCTAAGCAAATGGAGATGTGTGAATATTTGTTCACCACTTCAAATATTTTAATTAAACTTATTTGATTAAACTTATTTATTCCAGCTTTTTCTCTGGTGCCATTCTCCAAGCATCTAATGCCTTCTTGTGAACAAACCCTATTGCTTGGATTTTTTAGTTATAACCGGTAAAACATTGCTTACTTATCCCCTGTAATCAATTTGTTTTCCCTCAGTTCTTTAGCGATGAAGAGGATGCAGAGGTGGCCCGGGGTCCTTTCCAGCACACCCCTCTGCTTAGAAAGTGCTGAAGAAACCCTCCATAAATGCAACTCTTGATCAAACCCCCTCTGAATTAAGCACACATGGAGTGATGCCCCATGAGGGGTTTTAATGCACGTCTTCTGGAGAGGTGAGGGATATCTGTACAGGTTGATTAATCCAGCTACTTCTTTCTAATAAGGTTGAAAATCCAGTCTGGTGGAGAGGTTGCTCTGCAATTGAAGGTAGATTTTGTTGGTGCTGTTTGGGGGAAGTGGAGAAGGACTTCTGAGTGCTCCAGGGGTGAGGTGGTGTACACCCTGAATTTTGGAAGATGCTTGTGACACTGGATGCCACGGGTGTTACTGCAGCTACAACCTAGAAGCAGCTGCTGTTTTTAAAGTTTCCAGTTGGAAGTCCTGGTGTCCCTTGGCCATGTCCCATGCTTGGGGCTGCCCTGCCCTGTGCTGCTGAGCCTGGCTTCTCCCAGGATCACTTTAATATAAAATTGTTTAATGAAGGGTGTTCACTGCTCTGGGGAATGAACATGCCTGAGTTTCCTTCCCTAAAGTGTCACGAGGCCACGTTCTAGATAGAGGACTGAAAACCTGGGGTGGAAGGCCATTTTTAACTACTGAATTAAAACTCAAAAGCCATTTTTTAACTACTTTATTAATAGTCAAATGTATATAGTGTATACTGAGTAGTTTTTGGATCCAGCCTATGTTCATCAAGGTGCTTAAGTGGAGTTCAGATGAGGAATGGGACTATGAAGATGAGATTACACCAGAGCACTGCTCAAGGTTTTGATTAATCAAGAATTAGGCGAGAGAAGGGTAATTAATGCCAATCAACAGGGATTTGCAGAAAGTAGCCTGGAAGGGTTTAACTTTTGCGATATGACAGGCTATTTGGTAAAAGTCAAGCTACAGAGACACTTGGCCTCCACATGGAGTTTTTAATTAAAAAAGCCAAAAACCAAGTCCTTAAAAACCCCAGTAACCCTTACTGGAATAAAAATACTGGCTGCATGGCTGAGTTAGGACCACGGGTCCCTTAGACCTGATTCCCCTTAGACGCCAGGTCAAGGATTTTTTTCCTTGATCCTGTGCAATATGGCAATTTCTTAATCAATGACTTGAAGAAGAGGTGACGAGCCCTGGAGGGTGGCTGTGAGCATCCCATGGGTGCTGGATGCAGGGGAGATGCTTGGGAAGGGAGTGTTGAGCCTCCTGCTCCAAACTGCTGCTGCCTGCAGCTCTTCCAGGAGGAGCTGCAAGTCAAGTGCACGATTACCTGAGTTGGCTTTAGTGCTGGACTTTCTGGGCTTCCCAAGGGACTCTGCAGTGATTTAGGGATGTGCAGAGCATCCCTCTTTCTGGCAGCGTGGAAGAGACTGGGTGGTGATGGCTAAGCATCTTGTGGAGAAAATGGTGAGCGTCTTGCAGGGCTGAGCCAGGCCTAGAAGAGGAGAACCTCAGTGCTTTCTATGGCTCACTGGGGTGGCAATCCCCTCTTCCTGCTCCTCAATGGGACAGGACCTGGATGGAGAAAGCTCCTTCCACCCAGCAGACCGGTGGCTGCTGTCTCTTGGTGCAGCTAATGCAGGTGAATATTAAGTTATGGAGGGACTTTGCCAGGGTTTGTAGCAGATCCTCCTGTGCAGCACGTGCTTTAAATCCAGGTTGAGGCATCCAGAGGGGCAGCCTTGCCTCAGACCCTGCGATTTCATTGAGCTCCTCCCTGCATCCTTGCTTCGGATGCTTCACTGCTGCTGTTCGGAGCAACCAGAGGCAAAGGGCTCCTGTGCTTGACCTGATGCAAGGGCTGGAGAGGTAACGCTGCAGGAGGGCAGCGAGACCCCGAGTGCTGCCAGCTTCAATTAAACAGGCACAGATCTCCTCCTGTAACATCCCGGGCCACCGTGAGGACGGTTCGTTAGCGGCGATGCAGGCGATAACGCGCATCCCCTCTGGGTGGAGTCTTGTTGACCCTGGCAGAGAGGTTTTGTTGTTTCTTAGAGAAGAAAAGTAAAAATACAAGAGGTGTTGCACTGCCTGGAGCAAATCCTGGTCCCGCAGCCTATGAGGGGGTTGCTCCCCTGCCTGAGAGGGGCTGCTTTTCCCCTAAAATTAGGACAGAACGGTTTGTTTGTACTGTCCCAGAGCACCTGGAGCTCTACTTGGTTTAGCAGCGTCTAAGGACGTATTCCAAGAGGGATTTTGCATTTCAACCCGTTGCTGCAGCGAGAGCGGGGGCTGTGTGTGTGCCCGAGACCTTGGTGCTGAACCTGTCAGTCTTAATTAAGCCTGCAGTAACGAGCGCCGCTGAGATGCTGTGGAAGAAATGGTAGGGGAGAGGGTGGGAAGGCAGGAGTTGGCTGTTAGTTACATGTGAGACTATTGATTAGTCCTGGAAATCATATTTAATTAAAGCAAAGACTTCAGGATAGAAATACTGCGGGGAGCTTGGTGCTGGGGCTGCGGGCAAGCCCCGACCTGCTCGGTGCCCGTTTTACCTCCGCCGTCGGTGAGGTGAGACTAGTGCAATGAGGAACTGAAGCTTTTTAAACCCCCTTTCATTAGACATGCTGCTAATGAGCTGGTGGATAAATGCTGCAGGTGCTGCTTGTCCGAGCGGCTGAGTACTGCTCAGCTGCTGTGACACTTTATGCAAATCATCCTCTGAGTTAATTTGGGCTGGGGAATAAAATTCAGCAAAGAGGAATAGAGCAGATTTAGTGCCGGTGGGAGACGTGGAGCCATCCATCAGTGTGACGGCACTTCAAGGAGGAGGAAAATATCCCCGTGCCTAGGGAGGCACCAGCGAAGCACGTGCTTTGCTAGCTCAATTCCAGCGGCTCCTGCAGCGCTCTGGGATGAAAAGAGATTCTGCCCCAAATTTAGGAGCACCACCCTGTCAGGGGCACTGGGTAGGCGTTTGTGTGCTTTCCCTGGGTCCGTCTCCGCGCTGAAACGGTGAGGAGGATGGGGACTCAGACACACAGAGCAGATTATTCTCACCTGCCTTGGCCCAGCTGTTTGGGTTTGTGCGTTTTCGTCAGCCCTGAGAAACACACAAATTGCTCGTTCCCATGTTGAGTAATTAGAGATGCTTCTGCAGCATGCCACGGTTGTTCCCTTTGCATTTGACACTCTCAACAAGTTAACGTTTGCATTCTGTAGCTCAAAATCATGTTTTTTGTGTGGTTTTTTTTATTAAGCAAGTAAAACACAATATTATTATTTTCCCCCCTCCCTCCTACCTCTTGAGCATGATGTTGGAGTAGTGTGTGTCCCTTGCTGTGTGTTGAAATGTGAATTTGCCAATCATGACCTCAGCCTCTTTGGGTTTTTACGGTGAGGAAGAAGGTGGGCTTCGTGCCGGGGGCTGCTGGGCTCGTGTATGGTGTCCTGGTATCAAGTAGCAGCGCTGCAGAAGGGGGGAAGTGGAGACGTGTGCCATGCTGGAGCATCCATGCCTGACCAGTGAAACCCTCTGACATCCCCTCCTGACCCTTGTGAGGGTTTTCCGGCCAGTGGTACCCAGCACTTAATGGAGAAGCCAGCCTGGGGTGAGATGTGGGAGCCAGTTGGTCCCGGAGTCATGGCTCAGCTTGGGGAGCTCTGACCTAAATATGGGCTTTGCTTGTCTGTCTGGCAGGGGAGAAATCTCTCCTGGGATGAAAATCTCTTTTGGAGGATGGGAAAGGGAGGATTACGGTTTGCCATCTGCCCTGAAGTTCGATATTGTAAATAATAAAAATAAAAAGGTTAATGATCCACAAGTCGCTTAACAGAGAGGTTTTTGCCCTGCTGCCGAAGCACCTCGCCTTGCTGCGTCATGGGCGAAGCAGATTTTTCTCCTGAGTCATTGCCAAGTGGGACGGGAAGGATTTTTAAGGCTGCAAGAGCCCAGGAAAGCCCTGGAAGCCAGTGCATTTCCCTGCCGTCCTGCTGACAGCACTCACTGAGCTACTCTTCCCAGCACCAACAAGCGTGGTGGTTTGCACCAGCACCTTCAGCACAGCTAAGTAACTCCATAAATAACCACCTGTTAATCACGGGGATGTGGGATCCTGCTGTGGTAGGCATAACACCGGTGGGTGGGCAACAATACAGCGGTGACCCCACCAGTTCAGCCCAAGACTGCACGCCCAGTGCAAGTTAATGAAGAGAAGTTCGTTTGCTTTAGTGCGGAGCTGGAAGGGGATGCTGTTAGCATCCATGCACAGTGGCTGCAAGGAGAGTTCTCTGATTTTATTTTTTTTTTTTTTCTGCAAGAGTCTCTTTAAATTATCTTTGTGGAGTTATCTTTGATAGTGGTTTAAAAAAAAAAAATAAGGAAAAGAAAAATTACATCCAAACCCCAAATTGTGCTGTCTGGTGTGATCTCTTTTAATTTAAGGTAGATCTTGTATTTTGCTCTTTTTGCTTGGGAAAAGTGAAGTTTGGGAACACTTTAATTTTAGTCATAGATGGCTTGTGAGATCTGAAGAGTAGTTACCATGTTGTTTGAAATTTGACTGATAAACCATTCACATGTCTAAGAAGCTGTGGCTGCCCCATCCCTGGCAGTGTTCAAGGCCAGGTTGGATGGGGCTTTGGGCAACCTGGTGTAGTGGAGGGTGTCCCTGCCGATGGCAGGGGGTTGGAACTGGATGATCTTTGAGGTCCTTTTCAACCCAAACCATTCTCTGATTCTATATAAATGGAAATATTCTTGGGGAAGCCAGGACTGAGCTCATGCTATTCCCTTTCATAAGTGTTTTTGTCCTCTTCGAGAGCATCCAGTAATGCTGGAACATGTTGTTTCTTTGAACAATATAAAATGAAGTTGACAATAAGCCTACTGCAAAGGGGGGAAGGTAGAAGTTTGCTTGCTTTACAAAGAAAAATATACAGATATTTGTCCCAGTCTCCTTCTTAGCTGACATTTGTGTGTTCACCTTTGGTTTCTCTGAGGTGCACATCACGGTCTGTGGTTTCTACTAAAGTCCTTTAATGAGTTTTTCTTAACCTGTGTGGAAGAACTTTGGTCGTGAGATAGTACATATTAATCGTCGTTCCTGAATTCCTAATTGCTAGGTGGTCAGTGCTGTTTTATTGCTGGTATTGTGTTTTTTCTGCCATGCCTTCCCTCTGGCTGCATTCCTGTTGGATAGATGCCCCTGGAAAAGTGCCCTTGACCCAGGAGCAATGAAAACTTCCCGGGTCAGCTGTCAGTATTGCCATTCCTGAAATAACTCAGGGGATTAAAAAACAATAATAATAAAGGTGGATTTGCTGACTTCCAGCTTGCCATGAAGACCGTTGCAACCACCAAACAGCCCAGACTAAACTGATGTAGCTAATTTTTAAGCGTTTTTTTTTTTTTTTCCTTAATTTAATGGAAAACTACACCATTTTCTTAATTTAATGGGAGATTGTACACACTGTCAGTGTAACTGCTGTGCGGACCAGCGTCCCTTCCTGCTCGCTGGAGCATCCGCCGAGCGCATCGCGTGGAGTTTGCTGGGAGTGCCTTTGGCCAGCACCGAGCTGGTGCTGGTTTTGTCAGATGGCAAAACAAAACCCTCCTCTTCTCATTCAATGTTGGTTTTAATCCGCATCCGTAGCGGCAGCCTGCTAAAACCTTAATCAAATCGGGAGGCAGGGATTGAATTTATTAAGCTTAATCTGGGTGGAATAATGCGAGAGGCTTTGAGAGCACTGAATCACTTTGGTTTGTTGGCAATCTGGTTCAAACAAAACTTACTTTTTGTTTTATTTTTTTCTTCAGAGGCTGAGCAAGCAGAGCTATTTCCAGTTCACGCTAACACCTTGTTCAAAGGCATCTTCGAGCATTAAAGAAATGCTTTGCTTTCTGCCTTCTGTCTGTCTTCTGGTGACACTGGGGTGTCGGGAGGTTGAGTGGTTTGCCCAGGGTTGTGTTTCCTGAGCCTGAAGTCAGGCTGGTCCTCCAGTCCTAGTGCTTTGAGTTAGACCCACCTGCCCTTTCGCTTCCTAACAAGCTCCTGCAGAAGATCAAGAAGTTGTTAAAGCTAACGAAGCCAGGACATGACATATAGAATAGAATAATTATGCTAGAGGTGAGATTATGAAAGCAGAGGTTCAAAGAGATGCTCTCCTCCTGCCCAGGTGGGTACCTGCCTGGGGACATGCTTGTGGTGACACGGTGGCTCTCATCTGTATGAATTTAGTTGGCAAACGTGCTGTGTGTGAAGCTGCTTTGGAGGGAGCGGGTCGCAGAAGCTGGAGGCAGGGAAGGCAGGCGACGTGAGCGTGGTGCTCCAGCACACCCCCACCGTGGGCTGCCTCCAAGCCCCTGTGGGTTTTAATTAAAGCTCGCCTTGTAAAGATCTAAGAATGACAAAGTGCTTTTTATTTCAGCGCTGTATGGCTTGACATACTTGGGATTTATGTGTGAAAGGGAAGGGTTGGATGCGGGTTTGTGTAGCTGCCTGCCTTGCCTGGAGGGCTTGCGTCTCTGCTGGAGCACAGCAAGGAGGGGAGGACGGTGAAAACGCTCGACAAAGAAAATCGTGGTTCCGATTTTGGACGTGTGTGCGCGCGCACGCACGAGAGGACAGCATTATAGATGCTTGGGGAAATGCATTCATAACAGCCTATTCTCCCTAACAGCCTGCAGCTATTCAGCAAGATGGGAAGCGCTCGGTGCCGGGAGTGCTTGTGCTGGGACAGCGATTGCATTCGGGATCTCCCAGCTGGGGAACGAGTTACTCCCAGGGGTCCTGAGACCTTGAAAACCTCTGTATCTTATTGCCTTCTGTGCTGTGCGATCCCTCGCACATCTGTGTATGCAAAGAGTCTTGGAGAATCGGTGGTGTTATTAAAATCCAGTAGTTTTGTGGCTGGCATGGCTGATGGGATGTGAAATCTTTCACCACCAAGTTGTAAGTCCATCCCTGGGTGGTGGATGCGGAGAGCTGCCTCCCTCCGCCAATGGTTCCTACATCTCACCTGGGCGTTGGGTGGCTCCCAGCGATGAATTGCCACCATGAAATGTGACCTCTTACTTCTGCTGGAGGTAGACCCAAATTTCAGCCTCTAAAACATGCACAAGCACCACCCTGGTGGTTTTTGAGTTGCTTTGAGGTCAAGGTGCCCCTCTCTGCATCTGTCTGTCCAAGCAGGTCCATGGCTCAGCCCAGCCCCTTGTGCAGGTGGATAATTTGCAGAACTCCAGCCAACACCAGCCATGTCTTGTTTCTCAGGCTGCCTTGAGCCGGGTACATCCTGATCCCTGGATATTTTGGGCATTTCTAGAACGCGTTTGATCTCTCTTGTGCCAGCAGAGAGCTGGCACTGGATGAAACCGTGGTGGTGGGGATGAAAAGGCAGGCAAGGCGCTTTGCAGGAGGGCGGAGAGCCACAGCAATGGTCTGTAAAAGCCCTTCCTGTGGTGTCAGAGCATGGAGAAACTGGGGCGAGGTGCAGGGGGTGAGGAATGCAAAGTGATGCATCGCCACCTCGCTGGCTGCACTTACTCTTTGTTTCGTGGTCCAGCCAAAAAAGGGGGCTCCTGGCCATGCTGTAGAGATGTTACATCTCTCTCAGTGCTGCTTGCTAGAGGGGAGCAGGGGATGTTGGGCTGGGGGTCCCAAACCAGCAAAGGCTGGTTTCTTTGTCCTCTTGGCAAAGAAGGCACCAAAAGCTCGCGAAGTGCTAGAGATGGTGTGCTGAGAAAAGCCCACTTATTGATTTTATTGCTTTTCCCCCTCTTCCCTGGTAAAACTGCTGCTCTGGCAATGTATTTGTGTAGCTCCATTAACATCCAAGGGTTCCCGCTGCTGTAGCTATTGAGCAGCTCTAAAAATAATTACGGGCAATACATATAAAAATCTATTGCTCTTCAGCTGCAGAGTGGCCTGTTAGACAGCTGCTGCTGCTTTAACTCTTGGGTTGCTCCGAGTGTTACTTGGCCATCCAAAACCATCTCTGGTGCTAGGGTGCTGGTGTCGCTTGGATTTGCTGGGATTTCCCCCAACCCCTGTGTTTTGTGTAAGAATAAGTTTATATAGCATTCGTTTCAATCAGCAGGAAGAGTTGGAGGGGCACGTGCCCACCCCCAAAATGCCTATAAATAAGTGATCGTTGAGGTGTTCCTGTTGACTCTTGTGTTGGCTGGCTGAGTCTAGGATCAGGCTGGCTTTATGAGTCTGTATCCAGCACCAAAAGCCTGACTCAAGGTGAACTCCTTGCAGGGATGGAGCAATTTCGGGTCCTTTCGAGTTCTTTGGCTATGGCAGCCCTATGAGCAGAGAAACTCGTGCCTGCTCTGGCAAAAAGAAAGGTGGATGTAGAGGGCAAGGGAAACCCATGCATGGAGGTTGCAGTGTTACTGCTGGGTCCGCAATGCGTTTGTCCCGACTCCTGAGAGCAAGCACTGGAGATGTCAGCACAGCAACAGTTACTTGCTCGGCACGGGGGGGATGCTTTTGTGTAGCCTGGGCAGAGTATTTATCTCTGCATCATAAAAGCAAATTAAATCTCATTAGCAGGAGGTGTTGTGGCTCTGTGCCACGCCGTAATCTCGTTACGTGTGAGTGATGCTGATCACTTTTGGATTTTGTCTCTTCATGGATGCTTTGGCTGGGCTGTATGGGTCCACCTTTGGGGTTTCCTTTTGGGGGCATAAGGGTGGCCTAAACTTTGGAGATGCTAAAAAGGTTAAACGTTGCATGGAAGTGTTTTTTCTGGAGCCTTGAAGCCTTTTTGCAGGTTTACTTCTCAACTGAAGTTGGCTTTGATGTCCTCTGTTGCCTGATTAGCTCCGTGGTGGTGGGTTTGGGTTAGGGCTTGCTCTGTGGGGAGCAACCTATCGTTGCTTTGTGCACAAGAAATATGCTTTGGTGTACGGTTTGCTGCGGGGGGGAATTGTGTTATTTCATAAAATCTTCTAGAAGTCTGTTTGTTTTGTTTTTTTTTCCAGGGAAATTAAATTTCTTATTTTCTTTGAGTCTGTACTCAACTTTGTTAGATGGGTAACAAGCCAGCATACACCTCATTCAGGAGAAACCTGATTGAAAGTCTGATTGAAAATCAGACTTCTGGTCTATAGTTTACTCCCAAACCTAAAATTAGATTTTTTTTTTTTTTTTAATGAAAATAAATGGTTTAGCTGCGCTGACTTTACAATGAGTGTGGGATTGTATCCGTGGTGAATTAATTTATTTATGATTTAATTTCCTGAGGTTTCCTTGCATTTAAGCTCGCTCTTTCTTTTTTTCCCCTCCCTCTGCAGTACACTAGGGTTTGGATTCCTGACCCTGATGAAGTTTGGAGATCGGCAGAAATCATCAAGGATTACAAAGAGGGAGATAAAAGCCTCCATCTGAAACTTGAAGATGAAACAGTAAGCTTTTGAACATCGTTATTCCTTTCAGTAATTTAAATCTTCAAATTAATGTGTGAAGAAGCCTAAGCCATCTCATATTTTTGAGGAAGTGTTTTAAAATGTGTTTTATTGCCTTAGCCCTTCTAGCTTTTCCCTGTCCCCTCCCTCCCCAGATATTTGTGTTAAAGTAGGTTGTGAGAAAAGCCCTTGACCTCTCTCATCTTTTCTCAACCCTGGCAAAGTTGTAATAGTCTGTGATATCAGAATGATTTTTTAAATTTTATTTTATTTTTTAAAGAGCAGCAGTATGTTAGAATTACCAGTTTATTCTTTTTTCTGCTGAGCAAATTGGAAAGAGTGCTGTTGGTGGCATCTACTCAAATTTAGGTACTGATGGAAAAATCACGTAGAGTGCAGAAATGACTGCTGCGCAACAGCTTTCTCCGCGCCTTAGTTTTTCTGTTCAAGTATAATCTTATGCAAACCCCTTTTTTCTTCTTTTTTTTTTTTTTTAATAAATGCTCTAAAAGACAAAAATGAGAAACTCATTTAAATGTAGATGTTTTTTGGCAAGTGCTGCTTTCAAATGCATGAACAGCCCAGGCTGATGGCGTGTGTGCAGTCGGCGATAAATCATCCCCAAAGCAGGATGGAGGCAGAGGAGCAGCAGCTGCCTTCTGTCCCGCACGGGAAGCTGGTGGGGTGGGACGTCGGGTGACAGTGGGGGATTGCAGGTGAAGTTACCAGTGGCTTTTGCATCAGCTGCAAAATTCGGGTGGTTGGTGGGAAGAAGGGAGCAGCCGTCCTACGTGCCTGCCGCGACGTGCATTTCCCACGCGTGGTGCCTCATGTACCAGGAAGAATAAATACGTTTTTGCTGAAGAATTCCACCTAAGCCAGCTTTCTTCACTGAGCAGACAGGGCTTCCTTAGTTGCTTAGAGGGCCATCAGCTCTGTTGCTAAAAGAGTTAATAGAGGCCACTTTCTCCAAATTGAAAACGCTGTGAGGAAGGTGAGTAATCCACATCTCCTGCCAGCTGACCGTTTCCGTACTGCGGGGAATATTTTCACCCTGTTACTTAATGGGAAGATGGAGAACAGGAATGAGACACGCTTGATTAGGCTGTTCATCAAAACAATTCTTCTTTCAAAGCAGCGGAAGTGCGGGCCGTTTGCAGTATGTGAACGTGCCAGGATGGTGAAGAAGGTCCTTCGCCTTGAAGTCTGCGCCCGGCGCGCCTTGGTTTGCGCGTGGAGCTCTTGGTTCTGCTGAGGACAGCCCTGGATGTGCTCGTCCTCCCCAGTTTGCTCTTCCAGCATAGGGCAGGTCTTTGAGGAGGGTGAAGGGTGGATGATTGGCCACAACAACCCCCTGCAGCGTTCCAGGCTTGGGGAAGTGTGGCTGGAAAGCTGCACAGCAGGGAAGGGCCTGGGGGTGCTGGTCGACAGCCGATTGAACATGAGGCAGCAGTGTGCCCAAGCAGCCAAGAAAGCCAACGGAATCCTGGCATGGATCAGAAACTGTGTGGCCAGCAGGAACAGGGAAGTGACTGTCCCCCTATACTCAGCACTGGTGAGGCCACACTTGGAGTACTGTGTCCAGTTTTGGGCCCCTCACTTCAAGAAGGACGTTGAGGTGCTGGAGCGGGTTCAGAGAAGGGCAACGAAACTAGTGAAGCGTTTGGAGAACTTGTCCTATGAGGAGCTGCTGAGGGAGCTGGGACTGGTCAGTCTGGAGAAGAGGAGGCTCAGGGGGGACCTTGTCGCTCTCTACAATTACCTGAAAGGAAGTTGTAGGGAGATGGGGGTCGGTCTCTTCTCCCACATTAGGAATGACAGGACGAGAGGGAATGGCCTCAAGTTGCACCAGGGGAAACTTAGGTTGGATATCAGGGAAAATTTCTTTACAGAGAGGATTGTGAAGTATTGGAACAGGCTGCCCAGGGAGGTGGTGGAGTCCCCATCCCTGGAGGTGTTTAAAAACCATGTGGATTTGGTGTTGAGGAACATGGTTTAGGGACCCTGACAGTGCAGGGTGAATGGTTGGACTTGATGATCTTAAGGGTCTCTTCCAACCGGATGATTCTGTGATTCTATGATGCTCCTCTTGAGATGGTTTTTGCCTCTGTGGTGATACATCTGAATGAGGAGATGCATGGATGCCACCTCACTGTCCCCTGGAAACACCAGACATGTTCTCGTAGGACTATGAGTTACTGCTTCTTGCTTCCTGATGGGCTCCCTGCCCAATAGCCCTGTGGTTGGACCTCCTGGATTCACTATCCTGCATCTATTGTTCTTTATTTCAAGTCGTGTCAATCGTCCTTTGAGCGTTTCTTTTATCTAATGATCTGGTGCTTTGTGGTCATGATGCTCGTGTTGGGTGCGTTCCTGCCATTCCATGCAGCTTCTTGTCCCTGCCTCCTGGTGGCATCTGATGCCAGGTAGGAATACCCCTTGTTGCAGGTATTGCTGAGTGCTGGGAACTCTTTTGTACTTCGGGAAAAAAAAAAAACAACAAACAAATTTGCTCTTTAATCTGGGTATTTTCCTGGAAACCAAAGGGGCAACGAAGTCCTACAAGGTCTAGCCTTTTTGTACAGCTGAGCTTGAGGTTAGCAACATTAAAGTACAAGGAGATTAAAGGATTACTAGGTGTTGTAGACAGTAGCTTAATGAGCATGTCGCTGTCATGAAGAAACACGGGAACATCTCATTTTGGGGTTGTGCAAGAGACTGCAGCTTGCTGCAGGTGCTCCCAGAGACTCCTGTTTGCTCTTCTGTATGAAACCCTGCCTGGACCCAGGTCACGTGGGGCTGAAAAGCTTTAGAGAAGGGGAGCAATGCACGTGTGCATCAGATGGAGGTACCAAGCGTATGTATCTTCGGGGGGATGCGGAGCTGTGAGAGCCTTTTGTTCCTGCAGCCGACACGCATTACCACACTGTTTAGTGCTTCTCTTTTGTCCTCGTGCTTTAAGTGAATTTTCATGGATTTTGTGGTTTTTGGGCTGTAGTCTGTATGCAAGAGTACTCTTTTTGAATGAGGAGATGATTTTTAAATATCGCAAGGGGTCCCTGCTGTGTTTGCCATTAAACGTGAGGCTGAGCACAAACTCTTGAAAATTGGCATTGGCAACATGGAATTGGAGGATAAAACAAGCTTGAGGTTGTCAGATGAGCTGTGTGAGCCTGTCCTTGTGCACTTGGGTCGGTTTTCTGAGTGCTGTTTGCACGGGCAGCGATCCAGTGCCGATGCGACGGCAGTGGTGCCCTTTTGCTCACGAACTGGGATTCCTCTGTTCTGCTGGGAGCTGAGCATCCGGACCCCTTCCTTGAGACACCCTGTGGGAAGCAACGTCAGAGGCTTTTTTTCTTTTTTTCCACCACTATAAAAGAAAAAAAACCCTACACTTTTTCTGTAGTTGGTGGCTCTGCTGTTCGTTTAGGGGTGAGTTAAAAATAGTTAGCGTATGGGCAGCCATATGCCTCAACAGCATAACCTGGCTCTTCAGATATTTTAGCAGCAGGGACACTGTGCTTTTCCATGTCCTTCTCTGCCTGAAGGTGTGTAAGGTTTTGAGTATAAAAGTAACTTGAATTAAAATCGAGTTGAGAAATCACTCTGATGGGGAAGGATATGGTCTAGCTCCAGCTGCAAGGGTTGGAGCACCTCTGCTATGGAGACAGGCTGAGAGAGTTGGGGCTGTTCAGCCTGGAGAAGAGAAGGCTGCGGGGTCATCTTTCAGCAGCCTTCCAGTACCTAAAGGGCCTACAGGAAAGCTGGAGAGGGGCTTTTTACAAGGGCGTGTAGTGATAGGACAAGGGGCAATGGATTCAAATTGAAAGAGGGGAGATTTAGATTGGATCTAAGGAAGAAATTTTTTACATTGAGGGTGGTGAGGCACTGGCACAGGTTGCCCAGAGAAGTTGTGGCTGCCCCATCCCTGGAAGTGTTCAAGGCCAGGTTGGATGGGGCTTTGGGCAACCTGGTGTAGTGGAGGGTGTCCCTGTCCATGGCGGGGGGGTTGGAACTGGATGATCTTTGAGGTCCCTTCCAACCCAAATCATTCTGTGATTCTATGATTCTATAGTTTGAAATGAGGCTGCTTTTCAAAGAGCATGAAGATGCTCAGATCAGATGAAGCTGTGGTTTTCTGTATGGTGCCTGTTAGTGGAGCCTGCCTCGGAGCTGGCTAAAGGCTGTTTGCCCCAAGGCTGCCCTGAAAACAACTCAGGTGTGCTCAGGTTGGTGGTTGTGGACTAATCAGTGTCTGCCTGGACCATCTGTTGGCCAGCTCCAAGCCGTTTACCAAGGGGATGACCTGTCACCTGGTGCTGTGTCATCCAGGTCCCTATAGCATTTAGCATAAAGGGGGTTTCATTCCATTTAAAGCAGGATGTGTAAGTATTTTGTAGTATCAGGATGAAGTTATGCTTGAGTAAGTTATAAGAGGTTCAAAGAGCTGTTGGTTCTTGTGTTCTCATGTTTCTTGTGTGTGTCTCCTCAGCTCTTCGAATATCCTGTTGACCTCCAAGGAAATGAACTGCCTTTCCTGCGCAACCCGGATATCCTAGTGGGAGAGAATGACCTGACAGTCCTGAGCTACCTGCACGAACCTGCGGTCCTCCACAACCTCAAAGTCAGGTTCCTCGAGTCCAACCACATCTACACATACTGTGGTAAGTGTCCAGGCCACACATTCAGCTCCTGGAAAGCAGTGGGTTAGAGCACGTCCGCGTTGAAACCTCTTGAGGAACACAAGCCAGAGGCTGTGGCATGAGGAAGGTCTGGGAGCTGTGAATTTGGGGCGAGCGGGAGACACGTGTGTGTGCCAACAAGCTTTAGGTTGCAAAACCAGAGGTGGTTTTTGAAGGCTGGTGCCCTGTGAACTTCCTGAGCTTATGGTCCTCTTGCTGGAAACGCCTTGTGAGATAAGTTTGAAGGCAACTTTGCCATGTGCTTGATGGTGTGAGGGAGGAGGGGAAAAAAATGAGACCTAGCAAACCACTGGAGAAGAGCAGCGTGCCAGAAAGATGCAATCTAATTGTGAAATGCCCATGGTAGGCTTTCCTCCTGAAAGAGGAAAACTCTGCTGTAATGGGTTATGTATAATGGGGACTAGATATGTGGGATTTGATGTCCCAGGAAATTGCACAACTTTTCCAATCATGAGAGGCAAAAACAGTAGTTACGTTACGGAAGAGTAAGCAATAAAGATGTGCTGTTAGCATAGTTGCCAAGCACTGCTTTTTTCTTTTTTTTTTCTTTTTTTTTTCTGCAAGAGAAAGTCCATTCTGGAAAAGTTTCCATCCAGCATTTTAGTGATGCCCCAAAAAAATGCTTATCAGTAATAGGAGTCATCTGTACAGGGGAGAAAGACTGCAAAAAAACTTAACTGTTGTTTCCTGACTTTTCTTGGTGACTTTGGGGTCACCTAACTCTTAAATTCAAAGCAGGAGGAGGGCAAGGATGAACTTGGGTTTGTCATTCCCGGGGAGGATGACCTGCCATAATCATTCAAGACAGCAGTTACCTGTGAATGGACGGCAACGAATTGCAACCTGAAAAGAAAAACCTGGCTGTTTTTATTTAGTCACGTTGGAGAATATCGAATGTTGAACCCTCTTGCTGGCACTCAAGATGACCTCGCTAGCAGTGGTGCAGGTTAACTGTTTTGTAAGCGCCGAGTTGCAAGATTTCAGCAAAATCCGTGGGGCTTTGTGTGGCAGAGTGAAGGCTGGTATATACAGCTGTGATGGAGTGTTGCGATTCAAGGCTGTTGAGGAAATCCTTGACGGGAGGAGATGACTCTTTAGAGTAGCATCCTTGAAATAAGCGGCCTCAGTGGCTGGTAATAGTGGCATTTTTCCTTTAAATGGGTAATTATCTGTAATGTTAGACTATTGGCATGACTTGCAGCCTTTTGCAGCTGCATGTGTGCTCCCAGTCAGCTGCAAACGCCCTCTCTTCGTCCCACATCAGCACGGTTTCATTAGTACAGCTTGTCGTGAAGGTTTATGATAATTCCGAGCACAGCATCGCGCTGACGAGGATGCACGGGTTCGGACTTGGCTGTTTGGGCTTAGCAAGTGTGGGTTTAGCTGCAAAGCACCGTGCAGGTGCAGCGTACCTTGTGATTTGGCTATAAAGTAGTTCGGGAGGGGGGAAAATCATAGAATCATAGAATGGTTAGGGCTGGAAGGGGCCTTCAAAGGTCATCTAGTCCAACCCCCCTGCAAGGAACAGGGATATCTCCAACTAGATCAGGTTGCTCAGGGCCTCGTCCAACCTGGCCTTGAATGTCTGCAGGGATGGAGCATCCACCATCTCTCTGGGCAACCTGTTCCAGTGTTCTACCACTCTCATGGTAAAAATTTTTTTCCTAATATCCAACCTGAATCTACCTCCCTCTATTTTAAAACCATTACCCCTTGTCCTATCACAACAGGCCCTCCTGAACAGCCTCTCCCCATCTTTCTTGTAGGCCCCCTTGAGGTACTGGAAGACCGCTATAAGGTCACCCCGGAGCCTCCTCTTCTCCAGGCTGAGCAGCCCCAACTCTTTCAGCCTGTCCTCATAGGAAAGGTGCTCCAGCCCTCTTATCATCTTCGTGGCCCTCCTCTGGACCCTCTCCAACTGGTCCATGTCCTTCTTATGTTGGGGACTCCAGAACTGGACGCAGTACTCCAAGTGAGGTCTCACGAGAGCAGAGTAGAGGGGGAGAATCACCTCCCTCGACCTGCTGGCCACGCTCCTCTTGATGCAGCCCAGGACGCGGTTGGCCTTCTGGGCCGCAAGAGCACATTGCCGGCTCATATTGAGCTTCTCGTCCGCCAGTACTCCCAAGTCCTTCTCCTCAGGGCTGCTCTCGATCCATTCTCTGCCCAGTCTGTATTTGTGCCTGGGATTGCCACGACCCAGATGTAGGACCTTATCTGTGTCCTACAGATAAGCACTGTCCTACAGCTAGGACCAGTGCTTATCTGGGACCGAGTGCTGAGGCAGCTACTGCCCTTCAGCTCAGCGTGCGTTGTGGCTGCAGGCGTGTTTTCAGTCGCTAAGGGGAGGAGATGTGTGACCCCGACAGAGCCAAGATGCAGACAGATAGGAGCAGGGCACGATGGGGTGAAGCTGTTGGGTTCATGTCCCGTGGAGGCCGGTAACGTGGCTTAGATGACCTCTGCCTTCCGTCGTGGCTGAAGTCACCATCTCCTGGTGTTTGCTGCAGGCTGAGAGCTCCTGTGCTTTGCCGTAACTTGAGCGTGCCCGAGCCCTGCATCAGCCCGTTCCCACCGGCCACGTGCTCTCCGGAGCTCCTTGCCATAACAATTTAAACCGGCAAAACCGGAAGGTACTTGGAGGAGGTGGAATTCGTGAGCGTTTGAGTTTTGCGGGGTCGGAACGGCTCCCTCCAGCCCGTGGTAGCACCACGCGTGGCTTCGCATGTCGTTAATTCCCGGGCACACTGCCTCCTCCGGGCAGGCACGGCGTTCATAGATTCATAGATTTCTAGGTTGGAAAAGACCTTAGAGATCATCGAGTCCAACCGTCCCTCATCCCCATTAAACCATATCCTCAAGTAGATCATCCACCCTATTCTTAAACACATCCAGGGATGGGGACTCAACCACCTCCCTGGGCAGCCTATTCCAGTGGGCTGCCTGTTCCTACAGCTGGAGAAGAAAGAGAATTTAGAGCTTTAATGTAGGCCCTGTCCTTCCTTTCCTGTGGTTTATGCCTTTCATTTTGATTTTAGTACGTTCTTTGTTACGAGCTTTTAGTCAGAATTTAAGCCAGGGGAAAATCCGGGATATTTGTTTGTGTCTAGCAGAGCTTTGGTTGCGTAGGAATTGCTTTTCTGAGGTGATGGCTCAGGCACTGTTTAGCTCTTCTTGCTCTTTCTGCAAAGCCTGGCTTCACACAGTGAAGATTATTACATATTTGCTTTTCTCACCAGTTTCACATGCCTCCTCTGTAGCTGTACTGGAGCTTATAGCCTTGCTATCAAGGCGTAGCAGTTCAAAGGACATGCTGAGATAAAGATTAGGAGTCCTTCCTCGTTTCCCCATTCCCTTCTCATCCTTTTTTTTTTTTTTTTTTTTGCCTTAAGCATCATATTTAAAAAATTGATCAAGACAACTAACGCAAGCCCTGAAAAGCCTGAAACATTAACTCTGCACTTGGTTTGTAACGTATCTCTATTTATCTGCCCTAAGGTATTGTACTTGTTGCCATCAATCCGTATGAGGAGCTGCCAATCTACGAACAAGATGTCATCTACGCGTACAGTGGCCGGAACATGGGGGATATGGATCCTCACATCTTCGCGGTGGCGCAGGAAGCCTATGAGCAGATGGCCAGGTGAGTGGGCGCTCAGTCAACGGACCAAAAGCGACCAGATACCCAATTAAACACTGGAAGTATGCAATTAAAGTGAAGGCGTGGAAAAGTGTGTGAAACCTCCAGATTTTCATCTCTGGTGAGATTACGAGGTCTTCTATCATGCTTTTGTATCCCTGAGTTGGTATGGTGTCTCCCCATCGTGGTGACCCTCTTCTGTGAGATGCAAGGCGTGGTTCCTGCAGCAGTCTCCCTTGCACGGTGCAGAACTGCTTCATGTTAAAATCTCTTTGAGGTCGGATATTTCTAATTAATTCTGCTTACCGACTTGACCCCATTATCGACTGCCAAGTCTGCTGGGCTGATGGGGATCTATGTGGTCCTCAGGAACTCAAGGGTTCGGTGTAACCGTGATTCAGATGGGGATCCTCCTCCTGTTGCAGCTTGGATGAGTTTCCTGGAAGAAATTCAAACCACTCTGCAAATGTCATGTTTAATAGCTTGGAGGAAACTGCATTTCAGATAATTCAGTGAGATAATCAGACTAAACCCAGAAGCTAATGTTAGTTCTCTTTGTGGATGCACTGTTATTTTGAGTTAGGAGGTGACTGTCAGATCTTTGGAGATGTTTGTGGATCCTTCAAAGCAGTGTCTTCACCAGATGAACGCGGTGTGAGTTTTACCTTATTTATTTATGTATTTGTTTTATTGCTGAGAACAGATGCAGGATTTTGTTCTTACCAGAGAAGCCATGATCTAAAAGAGAGAATTTGAGGAAGCTGAAAGTTGTTGCGCCGGGGATCGTTTTATTATAGCTGTCTGGACTTGCACAGTGTGTTTAGATTTGCTTGTGGATTAGCTGTGATTTGTATACAGCCCTGGCTTTTAATAGCAAGAGTAAACATGGAACTGTTTACCAAGGGTTTCAGCCCGTTTCCTGCTGTGTCTTGGCTTTAAGTGGTGAGTTAGAACGCGTTTCTAATCAACGACGAGCCAGAGTTCCATCCAGAAATGCACCCGGGGGAGCGCTGCCACGGGCTGCCATCAGATGGGTTGTACCCAGACTGGCTCCAACCTGCAGCTCATACCTCCTACGAGTGCTTGTGCTTTGAGCAAGACCACTTTGGGAAGAATTTAGAGATTTGGGGAGCTGTCTGTGGAAAGAGGAAGAGTTAGGACTGCGTCCTTGTTACGTGAATCCAGGCTGAGCAGCAAGCTGCGTGGGTCTTTGTAGAAGAATCAGGGTTTGCTGACCAATGTGGACAGGATGCATGGGTATTCCTGGGCACACGTCTAAGATATCTAAGGCAACTGCTTGGTTTTTCTGCTGAAGTCTGTGCTGGGGAAGACTTGGGTGTTTTCCCACATCCCTGTGTGTTTTTTGCAGGTGGTGGGCTAATGGGCAGCTCTCCCCAGCGATGCTCAACTCTGCTCTCCCCCTTGTCAGAGTAAATCTCCTTTGACAGCCATCTATAGTTTTGATAGCCACGGTCTCTGGATGGTTGGGGCTGCTCTGTTTGCGAAATAACCACCTTCAAAGCTCTTAAACAAGGTACTTGCTGTTCAGCACTGCTCTCTGGTGCTTTTTGTCTTGGGCTGGTATTACGGTAATTGCAGGCTTGAGTACAAAAGAAGGATTCAAATGGGGCTGAGAGGAGATTGTAACGTGGATTATAGGAATCTGCCTGGTTGTTTGAAACGTACCTCAAGATGTAGCATGCTATATTTTAAATCTGAAAGCAGCTGGGTGGACGTTGTGTTCTCTGCAGTTTGATCTGGGCTTTCCCCTCCGCCGTGCTGCAGGGAGAGTGCTGGAGCTCCACAGACAGAGCGCGTGGATGGTGTGTCTCATGGATGATGGGTTGTAGTGCATTGGACAGGACTTGGTTTTTTTTTGTTTTTTTTTTTTTTTTTTTAACTGAATTACTAACAATGTGTGATGCCTCCTGTCTGAAGCTCTGCTTGAGGCAATAGGGGAACAATTAAGCGTGGTGGGAAACAGGTACTTGGGAAGCTCAGCCATCTGGATAGAGGTCTGTGAGCATGTTAAACCTAAACTGGTACAACACTTTCGTTCTTTTTGCAGTGCTTTAGCTTTTAAATGATTGCGTTGTGTCTATTGTCAATCCAACCTCCCTGTCATGGGCAGGGACGCCTCTCAACTAGACCAGGCTACTCAAGGCTCCGTCCAACCTGGCCTTGAACACCTCCAGGGAGGGGGCATCCACAGCTTCTCTGGGCAATTTATTCCAAAGTCTCACCACCCTCATACTGAAGAATTTCTTCCTAAGATCTAATCTAAATCTGTTCTCCTTCAACTTAAACCCATTTCCCCTTGTCCTATCAGTGGTCACTCTTGTAAAAAGTCCCTCCCCAGCCTTCCTGTAGGTTCCCTTCAGGTGTTGGAAGGCAGCTAATAGGTCCCCCCGAAGTCTTCTCTTTTCAAGGCTGAACAATCCCAGCTCCCGCAACCTGTCCTCGTAGCAGAGGTGCTCCAGCCTCTGGATCATCTTTGTGGCCCTCCTCTGAACACGCTCCAACAAATCTATGTCTCTCTTATGGTGGGGACACCAGAACTGGACGCAGTATTCGAGGTGGGGTCTCACAAGAGCAGAGTAGAGAGGGAGAATCACCTCTCTCGACCTGCTGACCACGCTTCTCTTGATACATCCCAGGATGTGGTTGGCCTTCTGGGTCGTGTGAGCGCACTGCCGGCTCATGTTGAGCTTCTCATCCATAAACACCCCCAAATCCTTCTCTTCAGGGCTACTCTCAACCCACTCTGTGCCCAGTTTGTATTTGTGCCTAGGACTGGCCCGACCCAGGTGAAGGACCTTGCATTTTGACTTGTTGAAGCTCATGCAGTTTGCACTGGCCCAATTCTCAAGCCTATCAAGGTCCCTCTGGATGGCATCTCTTCCCTCAAGTGGGTCCACGGCACCACACAACTTGGTGTCATTGGCAAACTTACTGAGGGTGCACTCAGTGCCGTCATCCATGTCGGTGACAAAGATGTTGAACAGCACTGGGCCCAGAACCGACCCCTGAGGGACACCGCTTGACACTGGTCTCCATGTAGACATCGCACCATTGACCACAACTCTTTGAGTGCGACCATCCAGCCAGTTCTTTATCCACCGAGTGGTCCATCTGTCAAATCCGTGTCTCTTCATTTTAGAGACAAGGATGTCATATGGGACAGTGTCAAACACCTTGCACAAGTCCAGGAAAACGACATCTGTTGCTTTACCCACGTCAACCAGTGCTGTAGCTTTGTCATAGAAGGCCACTAAATTAGTCAGGCACGACTTGCCCCTAGTGAAGCCATGCTGGCTGTCACCAACCACTTGGTTATTTTTTATGTGCCTTAGTACAGCTGCCAGGAGAATCTGTTCCATGATTTTACCTGGCACAGAGGTAAGGCTGACTGGTCTGTAGTTTCCCGGGTTGTCCTTGGTCCCTTTTTTAAAGATGGGGGTTACATTTGCCCTTTTCCAATCTGTAGGAACCTCACCAGACTGCCAGGACCTCTCAAATATGATGGCTGGTGGCCTAGCAACTTCAGCCGCCAGTTCCTTCAGGACCTGTGGATGTATCTCATCAGGTCCCATGGACTTGTGCACCTTCAGGTTCTCTAGGTGTTCCTGGACCTCATCTACTCCTACCCTGGGTGGTTCTTCACCCTCCCAGACCGAGCCAACATCCTCTGTGATTTGGGTGATGTGGTTCGAGTGGTTGCCAGTGAAGACTGAGGCAAAAAAGTTGTTGAATATTTCAGCCTTCTCCATGTCCTCAGCAACCAGGTCACCTGTATCCTTCTGGAGAGGCCCCACATTCTCTCTCGTTTTTCTTTTTTCTCTCGCATACCTATAAAATCCTTTTCTGTTATTTCTAATATCGCTGGCCAGATTTGACTCTGTCAGGGCCTTCGCTTTTCTAACCTGGTCTCTGAGTACACGAGCAACTTCCTTGTACTCATCCCAGGTTACCAGTCCCTGCTTCCATGCTTTGTGTAATCCCCTTTTGTATTTGATTTTAGCCAGGAGTTCTTTGTTTATCCATATAGGTCTTCTGGTGTTTTTGCCTGATTTCTTCCTTTTGGGGATGCAATGCCTTTGAACTTGGAGGAGATGATCCTTGAAAGTCAACCAGCAATCTTGGGCTCCTAGTCCCTCCAGGGCTTTATCCCATGGCACACCACCAAGGAGGTTCCTGAAGAGGCGAAAGTCAGCTCTTCTGAAATCGAGGGTTTCAAGCTTGCTGAGCTTCCCCCTCTTAGCTGCCCTTAGCATCTCAAGCTCCACCATCTCATGGTCACTGCAGCCAAGGCTACCCATGAGTTCAACATTACCTACCAGCCCTTCCCTATTGACGAGAACAAGGTCTAACATGGCACCTCTCCTCGTTGGTTCCTCTATCACTGGGATAAGGAAGTTATCCTTAATGCATTCCAGGAATCCCCTGGATTGCTTGTTCCCCGCCGTGTTGTTTTTCCAACTGATGTCAGGGTGGTTAAAATCCCCCATGAGGACCAGGGCTTGTGAACGAGCAGCAACTCCTATCTGCCTATGCAGGGCCTCATCCACTTGGTCCTCCTGGTTGGGTGGTCTGTAGCACACCCTCACTGTAAAGTCTCCTACCCTTCCTTTCGCCCTGGCCCACAGGCACTTGGTTCTTTCATCATCACTTGCCAGGTGGAGCTCCAAGCATTCTAGCTGTTCGTTGACACGGAGGGCAACACCCCCTCCTCGTGTCCCCTGCCTGTCCTTCCTGAACAGTTTATACCCCTCCAGTCCAACACACCAATCGCAGGAGTCGTTCCACCATGTCTCTGTGATGCCGATCAGGTCACAGCGCTGCAGGCTCACAAGCATCTCCAGCTCCTCTCGTTTATTGCCCAAGCTGCGGGCATTTGTATGGAGGCATATAGACTTATGTATTTTTAAAATAATGGAATTATTCATTCTAAACCCAAGTTAAATCATAGAATGATGAGTTGGAAGAGACTTCAAAGACCATCTAGTTCCAGCCCCCCTGCCACGGGCAAGGACACCTGCCACTACACCAGGTTGCTCAAAGCCTCATCCAGCCTGGCCTTGAACACTTCCAGGGATGGGGCAGCCACAGCTTCTCTGGGAAACCTGTTCCAGTGCCTCACCACCCTCAGAGTGAAAAATTTCTTTCTTTTATCTAATCTAAATCTCCCCTCTTTCAGTTTAAATCCATTGCCCCTTGTCCTGTCACTACTCACCCTAGTCAAAAGTCCCTCTCCAGCTTTCTTGAAGGCCCTTCAGGCACTGGAAGGCTGCTACAAAGTGTCCCCAGAGCCTTCTCTTCTCCAGGCTGAACAGCCCCAACTCTCTCAGCCTGTCTCCATAGCAGAGGTGCTCCAGCCCTCAGATCATCTTCGTGGCCTCCTCTGGACCTGCTCCAGCAGCTCCATGTCCTTCTTGTGTTGGGGACCCCAGAGCTGAACACAGCACTGCAGGGGGGTCTCAGGAGAGCAGAGCAGAGGGGCAGAATCCCCTCCCTCGACCTGCTGCCCACGCTGCTTTGGATGCAGCCCAGGACACGGTTGGCTTTCTGGGCTGCCAGTACACCAATGAAAATCACATTATAGAAAAACGAGAATAGTAGTGCAGATGTGCATTTTGTTTGAATTTCTCTGGTTTTCTTTCAATGAGAGTGTCCTCAATGGAAGAAATTCAAATGGGTAAAACAAGCCTTCTCTGCTGAAGATTGCTTGGAAGCAGCCGATGTTATTTGCAACATCACTGAGAAGAAAGCTGCTGAGTACATAACTTGCTGGACCCACTGAGCAGTCGTTGGGTTGAGCTCACTGCGTGAGCTTGTCCAGTGTCTGGTGGAGTGCCATCTCCAAGTTCTGCTGCAACGAGCAGCCTCTCTGTTGTTGTGCTTTTATATATGTCTGTGGGATGATGTTCATGGGATTTGTGGGGCAAAGCAGGACTTGATTAGCTGACTCTCATTAAACTGCTTCCTTGACGTCAGACACCGCACTGAGGTAATAAACCCTTCAAAACAAGGATTGCTCAAATGGCGCTCGAGACGTTTTTGAGGCCACGGGCAAACAGTGCAAACTTGGAGCGAGTGTGTGAGCGAGCTGGTGGTGCCGGCTTCTCTCCTGCTGCGGGGTTTCAAGGTGCAGCCGTTCTCCGAGGGCAAACTTTGTCCTTTTCATGAAGACCTCGATAAGGAAGGCTGCAAGGTGTGTCATATTTTTACAGGGCAAGCAAAGCAAGGACATAATTGTTGGAAAGCCAATTGTGTCCTGGGCTGCTTCCAAAGCAGCGTGGGCAGCAGGGCGAGGGAGGGGATTCTGCCCCTCTGCTCTGCTCTCCTGAGAGCCCCCCTGCAGTGCTGCCTTCAGCTCTGGGGTCCCCAACACAAGAAGGACATGGAACTGCTGGAGCGGGTCCAGAGAAGGGCCATGAAGATGATCCAAGGGCTGGAGCAGCTCTGCTATGGAGACAGGCTGAGAGAGTTGGGGCTGTTCCGCCTGGAGAAGAGAAGGCTCCGGGGTGATCTTATTGCAGCCTTCCAGTACCTAAAGGGGCTACAGGAAAGCTGGAGAGGGGCTTTTAACAAGGGTGTGTAGTGACAGGACAAGGGGCAATGGATTTAAACTGAAAGAGGGGAGATTTAGATTGGATTGAAGGAAGAAATTCTTCCCTCTGAGGGTGGTGAGGCACTGGACCAGGTTTCCCAGAGAAGTTGTAGATGTCCCATTCCTGCAAGTGTTCAAGGCCAGGTTGGATGAGGCTTTGGGCAACCTGGTGTAGTGGCAGGTGTCCCTGCCCATGGCAGGGGGTTGGAACTGGATGGTCTTTGAGGTCCTTTCCAACCCAAACCGTTCTGTGATTCTATGATTCTATAATGGGGAACCGTGAAGTCACCCTGAATAGCTCTTCTCCAGTGCAGAAGGCAAGTATATATATTAAAATATATATAAAATATATAAAATGCATAATATATGTATGTAATAAAAACATATATTTGTATATTTTAGCTTTATTAGTGCCCTATAGCACTCTGGGAAGACTCAGTGGAGGTGACTGAGTGGGACTGAGTGGAAGACAAGGAGAAAGGGCACAAAAACTTAAGGTTCTCTGTTAAATGAGAAAAATTGGAGGCAATTAGATTCTTAATTCTCTGGGCTTCTAGTATACTATTCTCATGTAGAGACAGGGTTCCAGGGCAGAACTTAAGACCTTTGCTGGTGTAAAAGTGTCAGTGAAGTTGTCCTGGGCTTTCTCGCCTGCCTCAAGCTGATAGTGTCCATGAGATGGGACTGGAGGCACCTTCACCAGTGGCTGTTAAGCTCTGCTGGATCCTGTGTCTGGTGTTGCCCCGTTGTCAGGAAATGCTTATTAAAAAAAAAAAGGAAAAAAAAAACCAAAAAAAGCTGAGTGGGCAGGGCAAAGGGCTGCAGAGAGTGTGTAATATTATCTGATCCTCTTTTGGGCCAAAATAGTTGGCAAAGCATCTGAACACTTACTGTGATAAGGGCGTGTGTCGAAACTCCCCTGTGAGTGAAAGCTTCTCCCAAAGAGGATGCTTTGCAGCACGTGCATGTAAAACAGCTTAAAAAAAAGAAAAAAAAAAAAAAAGGGGCAAGTGATTAAAATTCACATGTGATGGCCTCTAATTTTTCCGGTGACCAGCTCTTTAGAAACTCCCTGCATACCCAGTGTGAGGCTAAGTGCACTCGGTTCGTTGAAACAATATTGTTTGAGGCAAAACACACAGCGTGGAGTTAACTTTGCTCCAAGTGCTGCTACTGGAGGTGGTGGAATCAAGTGTTGGGGTGGTGGAAGGATGGATCATTTAGTGATTGCTAACAGTTGAGGCTGGGGGGCTGGGGAACACATTCCATGCAGGGCAATGCAATCATCTCTTCTCTGGTCTTGGTCCCCATCCTCCTGATACTACCTGGTGAGGTGTCCTTGGGTCTTGGTGTCTTTTACACCTTTGGGTGCTGCAGAAGCCTTTGTGCTCCTAAAAGCAGGCTAAAAGCTTTGGGGGAACATCCAGGATCCCCCGGAGAGCCAGTGTAGCTGCCAGTGCCTTGGCTGATTGCTTCTTGCTTTTCTTAGAGGAACAAAAGATCCCTTGTGTGCCTGAATCCTGGCGGTGGCTCTAATTTCCTTGTGTGTCATCGCTTTGGGCAGAAGCCTGGAGTCCAGCAAAAACTCCCCTTGAAACTTTATTTGTGCTGAAGTCAGCCCAACCAGCAGCTTCCCACGCATGAGCAGGGGTTGTTTCTCATTGTGTCTCCAGCCCTGCTTTTTTTTCTTCTGTCCAACTGTCTTGACCAGCTCAACTTGATGGTGTGGTCACCATGTTGTCTCCACGTGCTGAGCTGAGTCTGTTAGGAAAATCACTGCGTTGTGCTGAACTAGTGGATCTATTTGCGTGGTTTTTCTGTATCTGGGCCCCTATCTCTTCCTTTTGTACTGTTTGGGTTCGCTGTAGGCACAGGCCAGGACTTGCTAGTCTGAGTAAGGTTTGTTAATGTCTTTTAAGAAAAAATAATTACCCATCATACTTAACAAAATGCAAAATCAAACAGCTGTTGGTGATAGAGGTATGTGGTATGAGTAGCATTGCTGTGGGTGATAGAGCTGGAGAACAGGCCCTCCAAAGGCTGTTAACCGTCTTTTAAAACTGGGGAGCTCGTAGTGAAGGTGGTCTGCTCAAATCATAAAACCCAACTACAAAAGCACCATAACCCCCTTGCTGTGTATTCTGTGTGTTTTCCAGTTGGCATGTCTGAATCTTGCCACGATGGCAATTTTGTAGCACGTGTGTGGATCTTGTAATTAGCATGACATGTCAGCAGTCCATGTCAGCTAATAAACACAAAATAAGTGCAATGTTTGAATCTTACAGTGAAAAAGATCTCGGGTGATAGAGGACTTGCAGAAGCCTCCTGAAAAGTGTGTGGAGTGGGTGAAGGGCCATTTGCTTGTGCATCCATTGAGCTGGTGCTTTAACAGGAGGTGATTGGTGACAGCCAACATGGCTTCACTAAGGGCAAATCCTGCCTGACTAATTTGGTGGCCTTCTATGATGAGGTTACAGCATTGATGGATAGGGGAAGAGCAACTGACATCGTCTGCCTGGACTTATCCAAAGCTTTTGATACTGTCCCACACGACATCCTTGTCTCTAAACTGGAGAGACATGGTTTTGACGGGTGGACCGCTCGGTGGATAAGGAACTGGCTGGATGGTCGCACTCATAGAGTTGTGGTCAATGGTTCAATGTCTGCGTGGAGGCCAGTGATGAGTGGTGTTCCTCAGGGGTCGGTACTGGGACCAGTGCTATTTAACATCTTTGTTGGAGACATGGATAGTGGGATTAAGTGCACGCTCAGCAAGTTTGCAGATGACACCAAGCTGTGTGGTGTTGTGGACACGCTGGAGGGAAGGGATGCCATCCAGAGGGAGCTTGACAGGCTGGAGAGGTGGGCCTGTGAGAACCTCATGAAGTTCAACAAGGCCAAGTGCAAGGTCCTGCACGTGGGTCAGGACAATCCCAAGCACAAGTACAGGCTGGGCAGAGAATGGATTGAGAGCTGCCCTGAGGAGAAGGACTTGGGAGTGCTGGTGGGTGAGAAGCTCAACATGAGCCGGCACTGTGCACTGGCAGCCCAGAAAGCCAACTGTATCCTGGGCTGCATCCAAAGCAGCGTGGGCAGCAGGTTGAGGGAGGGGATTCTGCCCCTCTGCTCTGCTCTCCTGAGACCCCACCTAGAATACTGCCTTCAGCTCTGGGGTCCCCAACACAAGAAGGACATGGAGCTGCTGGAACGAGTCCAGAGGAGGCCACGAAGATGATCCGAGGGCTGGAGCACCTCTGCTATGGAGACAGGCTGAGAGAGTTGGGGCTGTTCAGCCTGGAGAAGAGAAGGCTCCGGGGTGATCTTATTGCAGCCTTCCAGTGTCTAAAGGGGCTACAGGAAAGCTGGGGAGGGGCTTTTTCCAAGGGCGTGTAGTGACAGGACAAGGGGCAACGGATTTAAACTGAAAGAGGGGAGATTTAGGTTAGATATATAAAAAAAATTCTTTACATTGAGGGTGGTGAGGTACTGGAACAGGTTGCCCAGAAAAGTTGTGGCTGCCCCATCCCTGGCAGTGTTCAAGGCCAGGTTGGATGAGGCTTTGGGCAACCTGGTATAGTGGAGGATGTCCCTGCCCATGGCAGGGGGGTTGGAACTGGATGATCTTTGAGGTCCCTTCCAACCCAAACCGTTCTGTGATTCTGTAACAGATGCATGATGTCTGCAATGCTGTTGCATGTGCGGACAAAAATATCTTCGATTGTAACCCTGCTAAATGGAACATGCAGAATGTTTTAATATTCTCCTGCCAGGAGCATGAAGGGGCTCTGCAGA
The DNA here is from genome assembly GCF_009769465.1 of Tauraco erythrolophus. Lineage (NCBI taxonomy): Eukaryota > Metazoa > Chordata > Aves > Musophagiformes > Musophagidae > Tauraco > Tauraco erythrolophus. The sequence goes on from NC_141496.1 coordinate 2,716,624, forward strand.
CCTACCTTATCTGACCCTCGCGACGCAGGTGGGAAAACACTTGAGGTGCAGATGGGTATCTCTGTTTAGTAGTGGCTTTCTGTTTTTGTTGGAAGTTAGTGCGCTTGAGTCTTGCGTGGCACCGTCAAAAGCATATGCTGAAACGTGAAAAATCACTGCTTGCCTACGCCAACAGGCAACACAGATGATCTGCATCTTGCAGAGATACAGATGCTGGTAGGGCTCTGCGTGGGGCCGTGCGTGGCCATGACCGCTCTCTTTTCTGCCGTGAGGTGCAATGCTGGAGCTGGAAAAGAGCAGAAATGGCAGCATCAACCCTGCCTATAACTTAATAGAGGCAGGGAAGGGGGTATGGGCACGGGTGGGGGATGTCCTTTGATAGCACTTTGAATTTCAAGCTTTACAAGAGGATTTAAAACCATACAATGAGAGAACGAGTAGGAGTTAAAAGAGAGATTAACCCCTGGCAGAGATGCAAGAGGAATCAGACTGGCACAATAAGTAAGACTGAATGCTGTGTTATATTAAAAGCAGGGAAGGGTTTAGATCTCCTGGTGAATGAGACTGGGTTTGGGGTTTGCAGGGGGCTGCGGGGCCGATCTGTGCTGCAGCTCAGCAGGGCTTTGCAGCAGGTACCATCTCAAAAATAAAGCTCTGGCCTAAGAAAAGGGTCAGAGGAAGAAACACTCAATAGCCTTGAATTTAGGAAGGGGAGAAACCACGGGGCATCTCTTCTGTTTGGAGTTAAAAGTGGGATAGGGAGGAGGGGAAAAGGTTTTGGAAGAGCTATCCTGTAAACATGCCAGTGCTGGTGTTAGACCTCGGGGTTTGCAAAAGCAACTGGACACAATGTCTTCAGAGGTGATGTAAAGAAAAAAACAAACTGGGAGAGACTCCAGGTAACATTTCCCAAGGACTGGGGGAGAGATCCTCCATTCTTACTTGCCCTGCTATGGGAGAGGACAGAGGTCTCCTGAGGATAAGTGGCCAACTAAATGAGCCTTTTTTTTAGTTTCTTTTTTTTTCCCTCTTTTTAGCAATTCCGAGTGAGAGCTATGCTATTCGCTAGCAGCTTTAATCATAAATGAGACGTCTCTTATAGAAAAATCATAAATACTCATGATGGGATGGCACTGGCATGGGAAAGCTGAAGGTACAGAAAGATCAGCGCCTGACTAAGAGTAATGATTGTCTGTGTGAAATATCACCGACCTGGAAGGAGTCATAATAGGCTACATCAGACACTGAATTACTGCTGCGATGCAGGAGAACTGTTTGAGCTCTGAGGTGTGAAAGCTGTAACACCGAATATCATTAAACACTCAAAATGGTGTTTATGGGCATCATCATTACATCAAAGCACAAAGACTTGCGATTGCCCTTGTCTACCTCCCTGTCACTGCTTGCTGTCCCACATCCTCAGTGAAGTTCTGGAGACCTCAGGATGGAGAACCCAGAGCACACACCAAAAGTCAATAGCCCCATTGTTTTCTGAAAATCTCTGTTTTTTTTTTTCCTAATGTACATCAACTGTAATTAATTAGAAGATAGTGTAGGAGTTTTACAAGCATTGGTGGTTGATGATGGTAGAGGTGATGATGGACTTTCTTTCCGGGACTGCCATGGGGTGGAAGAAGACTTGCCCTCCTGGTACCTGCAGAGCTGAACTGCTGGGGTAGCATCATTCAAGCTTGAGGAGCAGAAAGCCAGTGTGATTCTTGTTCTCATGTGATCCTTTTTGGGAAGATGCGGTACGAAAAGTCTGCAGTGCTCCACAGGGGCAAGCTGCTTCTTGTGGGTGGCTTGGGTTGGAGCCAGGGATGCTCTGTGTTGCCATCCCAGTGCAGAAAAGAGCATCAGGGTGCCAGAGAGCTAATAAAATTGTCTGGGCACGTGTTTTGCCCTTGTTAGAAACAGCTCACAAAAGAATCGCTGACCTCGTTTTAGAGTGGCCGAGGAGTTGCGTTCTTCTCCAACAAGGTATGCCAAGCGTAAATCCTGGGAGAAGGCCATCCTTCCTGCCTGCCCTCAAGAACTGGTGGAGAGACTGGAGACAGCTCAGCGTTTCACAGAAACTTTGAGTACGCAGGATTTTCCGTGCTGTCGAAGGGGCATTTCCATCCGGCTGCACAAAGCAGTCTGGGGAGAAAGTACCTTAATGAGCTGGGACCAGTGGGAGCCCCACCGCGCTCGCAGGAGGAGCGACTGGTTTGCTGGAGCATTGCATGAAAGCGCTCTGACCTCTGCAAAAACATCTTAATTGCTCCGTGGTGTTTGATTTCAGTGTTAGAAACACCTGGTTGATATGCATGTTACAGGGGGAAGGGATGCTTTGTGCTGCTGGTGACCGCTGCAGAAAATAAGGTTAATTTGCACTGTTACCTGTGCTTTGAGCACCATGCTACGTGCTCTTTCTTTCTCATTCAGTGCCAGACTGGTACTTTTAAGTTTTTTCCCAGCAACTCAGAGATTCAAGCCCATTTTTTCTCTCTGGCTTCTTGCTAAAACCCTGGTGTGTGTGAGCGAATCGACTCTGAAGCTGTGCGGGATGGACCCCGGGTGGTACGTCATCCACGATGCGTCTTCCTGAGTAAGACCCTTTATGGGCTGTGCATAATCTAACATCCCCCAGGGACACCTGCAACAGCTGGGTGATGTTATGCCAGGCTTTGGTATTGCTGAAATGGGATATTGCTGTTTTCTTCCCCTAGTTTGTTGCAGTAAGGTGTGACATTATCTTTGCAGTTGCGGTGGTACTGGGATGGGGAAGCTCTGGGGTGGTTCTGGCCAAAATGTGTTTTGGAGCTGTGATGTGGCCCGTGTGGATGTAGGTTCTTAGTGAAAAAATTCATTCTTCTCCCCCATTAGCATAATCCACTGTATGAAGAGTCATCTACCTCAAAAAAAAAAAGAAAAAAAAAAAAGAAAAGAGTTTTACAGGGTAATCTATGCTATTTATGAAAGATGGAGTGTGAAAAAGACCCAGATGAATATATAGCACTTGAAAAGCTGTCCTTATGTTGCTGCTGGCTTCAGCAGCTGCAGCATAAAACATGCTTTTGCAGCAGACGCTTGATAATGCAAACAGAAAGTGTGTCCTTAATCACTCGTGTCCAGCTGGATCCTAAGTAATATCTTCTTGGGTTTCTCGGAGGGAAAAGTCCAACTACTCCAAAGTCGTGTTTCCATGTTTGTGTTGACCAGCGATGCCAGATGTGGTATTCTAAAAGCCTGAATTAAAGCTAATGAGTAAAATTCTGCTAATTAAAGCTAATGCAGCAATGCTGCTGCAAAGTCCAGTTATCTCATGGAAATGGAAGTGATTCCTGGCTTCAGAGGCAGCTCTTCTCAGTGTAATGATGCTGCAACGCTCTGAGTTTTATTTTCACGATGTGCAACTGCTGTCTGTTCACGTGGAGGCAGAATTAGACCATCTCAGCTCTTCATCTCTGTCATTAGCATTTGGGGGGATGCAGTTCAAGGGTCATTAAATTATTGTGGTTTTATTTGTCGATAACAATGCAATTTAATAGCCATGCTCATTTTTAGCACAGCACTGTCAGTGCAGAAGTATATTAGAGCCTGTTGTGCATCAAGGCTTTATGGGTGTTCTTGTCATGGTTAGGCTAAATTCAAGCTACGATACTTAAAGCACTTTTAATCTTGAGATTGCTTTATGAACACTAATCCTCCAAGCATCCTGGAAGAAGTAGGTTAAATATGATTTCCGTGGTGGAAATGCAGGGAGACTCATTGACTTGTTCCACGACATGGAGAATTAGTGTCGGATCCGGGATTAGAGCTGGAGTGACCCCTGATAATTATGCACAGGGTCCGGCTCTGCTCTTGTTTGCTTCAGATATTTTTCCTTCTAAGAGGAGCCGTGTTTTTATTGCAACTGTTTTTGTTCTCACTGCTGAGCTCAAGATGAGGTGGTGCAGTGGTTTGCTTAAGCTGCTAGTGCTGGTGATGGCTTTCTGAAGAGGTGACTACGAAAGGTTCTAGGTCCATTCTCATGGCTTTATGTTTACTACTCCAAAGGAAGCTGACACTCGAAAAATTCTGACTGTGGTTTAGTTCTGGAGATTTGCAATCCCTTTGTCTTCAAATTTGCTTTTGAGCAGTAGTGGTGAAGGCTAAGGATCTTAGATGTGTACCTGTTCACTGAAATGTCTCCTATCTCGTCTTGATAGACAGAGGAGTGGTGGGAACGGGTAGTAGGAACCTACCACTCCTATCACTCTCCTTAGGTTCCACCTCTTTGCTATTGCCATGACTTGACCACTCCCTTTCCTGCAATGAGGAGTACCCAGGGATGTTCTACCCTGACTTAACCTGGTAAACTGATGGAGAATCGTATATTACAACGACTAATGGCATTCCCAGACTGGGAACTGCATTTGGAAACACTGAGCAGTGCCTCACCTCTGACTGCTCTGATGCCACCAAAATGCACGCAGCTCTTGGTACAGTTGGAGAGCTGCATCCAGCTGGGAAGGTTTGAAGCTTGGGCATTTTCAGACACCTTTCTCAGGCTGTTTGGAGGCACCTGGGAGGGCAGTGATATTCTCTACCTTGCTGCAGGTGATGGACCGACCGTTTAAAAAAAGCAGAGAAATCTATTTCCTTGATGCAGGTAATTAGAGACTGGTACTTAGCAGCTAGTCCTAATGAGCGTGAGTATCTGTTTGAAGTGCCCTTTCTCTTCGTACACAACTGACTTTTTTTTTCTTTTTTTTTTTTTTTTTTTTTTGCCTGGAGCAGCACCTTTAGATGTTACCTTAATAAAAAAAAAAATGATGTTTTTCATGTATTGTGAAAACTCCAGTGACTGCCTTATTTGTTTTGCTGGGCTGGATGCCTCGCCCACCTCTCGCTGTGTGGCCAAGGGTGAGAGTCTCGATGGGTATTGCTCATGACATGGCAAGTGCCTCTAAGGAAAAGAGATGTGTTACTCACCTGCATAGCAGCTTATAAACAGGTATTACTGCTTGAAGAGGGCGCGTTGAAATGGCAAAGTGAAGCGAAACATTCAGATTGTACAGACAGAGGCCAGTCTGTAGGCTGTATCAGATGCCACCAACGCTTGCAGCCCTCAACTTTGGATGTGCTGTTGCCCCGTGCATCAAAGAAGTAATCCTGGTCGTTGTTCTGGGTCTTTGTTCTAGTTGGACTTCCACACCTTGATGATTTTGTAAGTGTCCCTGATGGATGGAGGCTGTAGCAAAGGTCATGGTGTTAGTTTTCCAGGCTGTGGGTCATCTTGGAAAGCTCCCCTGAGTGAAGAAAGAAAAGTACTGCAGACCCATGGGGGCGAAGATTGAGGAGTTGCATCTTTAAGTGCCTCGTGCCTAGTTTTGAGCCGCAGCAGTGGCGCGTGGTGGGAGCAGCATTTTTGGCCGTGTTGAAGCCTGGTCCCTGTTGCACGCCCCGTGTTGCTGGATGAGCACGAGCACGTTGTGTGCTGGCACACGAGCACGTTGTGTGCTGGCACACGAGCACGTTGTGTGCTGGCACACGAGCACGTTGTGTGCTGGCACACGAGCACGTTGTGTGCTGGCACACGAGCACGTTGTGTGCTGGCACACGAGCACGTTGTGTGCTGGCACACGAGCACGCTGTGTGCTGGCACACGTGCATCGCGTGAGCTGTGTTTGCGGCGGGGAGGAGAGCGCTGACGCGCGTCGCGGCAGCACAACAGCCATGGTGGCAGCCCCAAGGTGCACAGGAGCCACGTGAGCCCCAGGAGGAGATGTGACACCATTGCAACGCTGCAGCGGGGCCAGTATTCACCCATAACATCTCATTTTATCCAGGCTTTATTTTCGTAGTAATTTTATTCTGTGCTGATGCTGCTAAAATTGACTGTATTTCGAGCAGCTGCGTTGCATACCGCACCTGCACAAAGGCCAAATGTTTCAGTATTTTTTTTTTTTTCATTCCATGCTGAATACAAACAAGTCCTGCCTGGTTTTAACCATTTCTGTTCACTGAGCAGCCTGTTTGCTACCAGCTGCTCTGTTGGGTTCATCTGTGTTTCTGTGCTGGCACCAGCAGTTGATTAACTTCTACGCTAAAGAAGGGAAAGTCTCCGCAGCCTTTTTTCCTGAAGGCTTTTATTCCTAAAGTTAGAAAAAACCTGATTTTTTCCACCAGAAGAACAGTAAAAGAGGTACGTTGCTGCAAATGCAGGAGCTCGAGTGGCCTTGCTGTCTTGCTTGGAAGCCAGCAGCTTTCATTTTGTTTTATTTTATTAATATAATACAACTCCAGATGTTTTCTTGTGCCATGGAGAACCAACCTGGCCAATTTCATGTGTCAGTACATCAGGTGTTAGGGCAAATTCTTGGGAAACTCTGGAAAAACATGACCTGGCAGAGCAGCTGCAATAGCAGTAAATGGTGTTGGTTATGTATTTTATCACTAGGTTCAGTGTCTTTTGGAGAGTGATGGTACTTTTAAAAAGACAAGCCAGAGGGAGGAATAAACCACTTGGGATGCTACATAAAAGGGCAATTTGTGATGGGACCTGTAGCCCGTAGAGACTGTGGGCTCGCAGGTGGGTTGGTCTCTATCTCCTCCAGGCACACCTCAATAGCTGATACGGAGAAGTTATGAAAGAGATCAAAATTGATATCGAGAGGTCATAATTATGAATCTTAGATAGAAAAGAAGGGGTTACAAAATATTATCTAGTAGCAATGCTGGCTGGATGCCAAGTGATCCATAATTCCTCTTTTTTTTCAGCTTTATTGGCTTTATTCTACTGAAGAGTCTCTACCAGCCTGTTTGTAGCTGGCATGAGTTTTGTGTGTTGTGTCCTACTGATGCCCAGCGTGGGACGTTTGCTGCTGGAGCTCAGCAAGCGGTTGTCTGCAAAGATGATCCAAGCAGAGGTGAAATTTCTCACCTACTTTAACCAGAGATAAACGTGATAAATCACTCATGGGTTCCCAGCAGCCCTGGGAACCGCTGCCATGGGTTTATCCAGCATACTCCTGGTTTTGGCACTTAGTCTTCCTTCCTCGCTTCGGAGCTGGCACCAATTTTTCTCCGTTGGGTTCGTGTGCCCGGTGGCCTGTGCTGCAAAAAGAGCTTATCACACACCCGAGGGAAGTCTAAAGGTGTGAGACGGGCGGGCTGGCAGCCCTGTGCCCAGATCCTGCCAGCTGGCTGCCCGTGGGAGAGTCACGGTGGCTTTGCCAAGGCGTGCGGAGGGCACGCAGCCATGACTTAGCAAGTCCTCGGTGAGACGTGCAGGCTGCGTCCTCCCCACCCGGGATGAGTCACTGGGAACACTGGCTCCAGGTTTGTTGGCCACCTGGGTGAGGTTGTGCTGGTTCACGGTTCACGCTGGTGGTGTTTCTGCATTAACTGCCTGATAGCTGGAGTGGTGGGAAGTTCCTCTCGCTTTCCTGCTGGTTGATGCCCAAGAGAGCAGTGGAGCTGGTCAGGGGATGGATTAAGTACTTTATGAATCAATCCATGAAAAATATAAACACGGCTGGAAATCAGCTCATCAGTCCTCTCCTGCTAGAAGCGTCAAAAATTTGTGGTTTGTGCCAAAATGTTACATGTTTGACATGACTGAGTTTGTTTTTTTTTTTTTCCAAACCAAGTATCTTGAGCCTAGAAGGAATTAAGAGTCACCTGCCTGACAGTGGAGGAAAGTGATGGTGTGGTGTTGCAGCATGTTTGTATATTTGTTGAAAGTGTAAGGGTGGTGTATGGCAATCGTTTAGCCTCTGTTCTCATCTCCCACTGGTATAAACTGGAACTGAGTATCTTAAATTGAAACAGGTGTTTCCTGGTGTCAAGAGAACTGCAAAGTGTAAATGTATTGTTGTGCTCATATACGTAGGATTTTGTGTGCCTGCATTCAGCTGTGTTCGTGAAAGTCAGACAGACTCTGGGAAGTTTAGTTTGATCTTGTTTAAAACCACACTCCATTACATAGTTAGAGCTTACCCCAATAGCTCTGATATTTTGGGAGCTTACATCAAATCCTGCAGTGAAAACTCTTTCCTTCCTGCAGACAGTGGCCAAGTTGCAGAGATGCTGGGTTTGCCGTGTGCTGACGGTGCCCTGGGGAGTGGATCCTGGTGCTGGCAGATCTTTGCCTGGAGGGATGTAGTTTTCCTTAAAATGAGCTCCTCTTATTGCCCTGACCCCTTCTCTGCCTGGGAGGTCAAGCACATTAAACTGATTAATTACTGGAATATATCTAGTGGGTGCCACATTGTGCACGTGTGGTGGGAAGGACTGGGTATTTTGATAAGTCCACAATGACTTGTGCAAGCCTTTGGTGTGAATGGTTCATTTTTCGGGTAGAAAAAGGCATTTGGATGAGTCTGGTGCTCCGTGCAAGGCTCAAAAGCTACATGAGGTGTTGCACTCTCAACTTCCCCGTCCAAAGTCCCGTGCCCTGTAGGTATCTGGTGGTCTGTGATAGTTCCGATGGCATCAGAGCTATGCCTGCAACCCAGCACCAGCCAAGACACGGGGCTTCAGTGGCTGCTCCCATCGTGGCTGGAGAAGGGTTTGCATCAGGCTCTCGGTGCCAGGATAACGCTTCCCACTCCTGAAAAGCATTTTCTCGTGTGCGAGTAGAAACGTCTGCTGTGCATTTGCTTGAATTTTGATATCCTGGTGCTGGTGCACCTGCATCCTTTTGTAAGCAAATTTGGTGTGTGCTTGGAGAGGGCACGGCTGCCTGTGCCTTCTGTTAATGAGCGAGTCCTCCTTAAAAAACATTTGTTTTGCAAAGCTTCAGGAGCTGAACAAACTCGACTTAGCGATGTCTACCAGCAATTGCTTTTAAACTCTTTATCCTCCTTTTCTTACTCCTTGGTCCCAGAAGTACTGCTGCACTTTGGAGCAGTGACTTACGGTTTGGCAGGGTTTGGGGATGAAGAGATGGTGTGAGCGTGACATCAGAAACGTGCTTTGCATTAGCGTGGTCAAAGTTTTAACCAGGTGCTGGGATATGTGTGAAAATACTGGTGTTGACATAATTGCATAGGGAATCAAATGACTTCTGCTATTTCCTGGTTTTAGGGTGCTTGATTTCACAACTTCAGTATTTTTAACATAATTTGAGCGTAGGGGAACCATTCTGAGTACCTATATTTTAATAGCTCAGCAGTAGGCTGCTTGAGCAAGTTTCACAACTAATTGCCTGTGTTTTGTTGAGGAAATCTCAAATGCTTGAGTGAAGGCGTTGGTAAAATTAAGTATATAGTATTAGAAGCTGATATTCAGCCAATGGCTGTTAATAGTTCTCCAGATAAATATTGAGCAGCAGAGGTTTGTTATTGCGACGTTACCAGGAATGGGCTTCCCAGTGCGGGGCTACGTGCTCCAGAGGTGAAGAGAAAGCAGCAGTGCTTCCTGCAGGGTTTCATCTCCTGCTGTCGCTGCAAGCCCTTGATGTTCTGGAGATGTTCAGAGAGTCCTTTGTGTTGTAGTTGAGGTGCATCACAACTGTGTATTATTCACTGTTACTTTGGTAGAGTCCAGAATAAATCCAGCATCCATAATATAGGTGGCAACAAGGCGAGGGAGACGGAGGCATGTGAAGATGGAAGATTGTTGCATGATCATAGAATCATAGAATGGTTAGGGCTGGAAGGGACCTTCAAAGGTCTTTTAGTCCAACCCCCCTGCAAGGAACAGGGATATCTCCAACTAGATCAGGTTGCTCAGGGCCTCATCCAACCTGGCCTTGAACGTCTCCAGGGATGGAGCATCCATCACCTCTCTGGGCAACCTGTTCCAGTGTTCTACAACTCTCATGGTAAAGCAGTTCATGATGCAAATGAACTGCTAATAAAAAAGCAGATTAATACAAAAGCCTTTCTTCTCTGCCACAACAGGGATGAGAAGAACCAGTCCATCATCGTGAGCGGGGAGTCAGGTGCTGGAAAAACTGTCTCTGCCAAACATGCCATGCACTTCTTCGCCACCGTCGGTGGTTCTGCCAGCGAGACCAATATTGAAGCCAAAGTCCTTGCGTCGAACCCAATTATGGAGGTAAAAGCTGCATAATTTCTTTTGTCCTGCTTGCAGTGGTCGCTGTGTCTCTCTAAACCAGTGAGGGCTGTAGGGACTTGTGAGCCAGACCTGATTTGCAGCCTCACAGCAGCCCTGAGCTGGTCTGAAAATACAGAAATGCGCTGATAAACCTGCATTTAGCCCACCCCAATTGCTCCTCTGTTTCTGGTCTTGAAGCGGGCCCTTGCATCCCCAGCATGACCCCAGGACCTGGGCTTTGGTGAGGATCTAGAGTGGGGAGCTTGAGAGGTGCTGCTGGCACCATTACTATTTTGTCATTGTCATCTTCCTCCTCCTTTGCCACCACATGGTGCCTCCTAATCTTCTTCTCTAATTGTATCAGCATGAAATAGAAGAGAGAGGGATTATTTAATCTATTTGAAGTATTTCAGTGCAGTTTTATTTTTGTTAGTTTTCTGTTGCCATCAGTCATACAGGGGAATAACAAGTCCCATTGTAGGGAAATCCCTACCCTATAGGAAAAAGTTTCCTTTTGCAAATAAAAAAGAAAGGGAAAGCTGTTTCATTTAATTGCACCATGACTGGATGGTGAAAACAAATGTCTGAGTGCCTAAATCCCATTTTCCGGACAGATTTTCGGAGTCCAAGTAACTTCATTTGCAAAATATCCAAGTCAGTGCGAGGACAAAATTTGGGCTTTTCTGAAGTTGGTTAAGCACTTCAGGCTTGTGTGACCTTTTTTTTTTTTTTTTCCCCAATGCTGCTGTAGTGGGATGTAGCTTGTCCTGTACTTAACTTGTCCTTCGCTTAACCTTAGGCTTGGCTTGACCTACAGGGAGGCTTCCCATCACAGTGCCTTGTGGCCAAATTGTCTAACAGGCACGGAGGTTGTGGCTGATCCAGGGTGAAAACCAACCCTAGCCCAGCCCGAGAGTCAGCACGAGTGGCCTGGCATCATGCTGCCTGGTGTGGGGTGCAAGCTGGAACGGTGAAACAAGTGGTGGTGCAAATGAGCAGTAAGAAGAACGTCTGGCAGAGGACCCTCGGGGATCTGTCGCAGCGTGGACTTCATGCTGTTTTCCCCCTTCTCCTGTGCCTCTGTCAGATGTAGCTGCAATGCCTGGGAACACTTTTAAAAGCATCCAAGTAAAAATTCGTAGTGCCTGCTGTTCTTCTATATGACCCCATAATTTTATTGGTCTAATTTTCTTGCCTGTGTTCAGTTCTGGACATAATTTCTAAATGCTGGGGCCAAGGACCCTGTCGGTCTTTACTGGAAATCACTGAGAACGTTGCCCACGCAAAAACCATAAAAGAGAACTGCCTGGTTTGCAAAAAAAAAAAATCCAACGTGAAGGTGTGAAGATGGAGTAGAAGGATGTGCGTGTCATGAAATAGCCCTTAGCAACGAGATGCGCTGTGTTTGATGTATGGGACGTATGTCCCTGGAGCAGGTGTCTCTACTTTGAAGACAAGGACTTGAAGATGAGGTTGATGATGGTGAATCTGGGTTGTAAAACATCTAGTTGTAGGGTTTGCTGTATCAGTCTGTGAACCTCCTGTTTCCCTGGGGGACTGGGCGATGGGCTCTGGGCAGAAGTAGAGACTGGGTACATTGCCTCTGCCCCACTGCTCTTATGCGTGGTCTGGGATGTGTGCTGGAGGGTTGGAGGTGGGAAGTGAGGGCTGTGGGTCTGGGAGCACCGTAAGCAATGGGGAAGGGTGAGCTGTGGTAAAGGGGTAAATAAAAGGGCCTTGGGGGAAGGAGGTGCGTTAGCGAGCAGAGGAGTTGGGGTGGTGGTGGATGGATGGGGTGGGAGAGGACAAGGCTTGCTGAGGTCATCTGCAAGGAGAGCCTGGGAAAGGCATCCAGCCTTCGAGAGGTGCACAGGGGCTCTTCCCTGTATGTGCCTATTCCCTTCCATTGGTGTTTCTGTCCTTGCTTGAGGCTCATCATCTCAGGGCAGTGGAAGGGTAGTAGAAAATAAGGCTAGTATAGCCCTGAATGGGAATATTGTTTTTTCTCTAGCCCTTTTGCATCACTACGAGTTGCTCCTTTGGCTGCTTGATGGATTCCCAAGTTTACAAGTGCTGCAGCCCTGCAGCACAGGGATGGATCCTCTCTTCTCCCTTCTGCCACTGCGTGTGGCAACATTACCTGCCCAGGAGGTGACACACAGGTGCTGGAGAGGCACAGAGAGGCTCTGGCTGTGTCACTAAATCCAGAGACTGAAGCCTGAACATCTGGAGATGGATTGCAACTGGTTCCCTCCCTCTCGCAATGCTTCGTTGCCCTTGTCTCCTCTAGGAAAGATGCCAATGTTGACTGTTCATGAGCAGAAGTGGGGGAACCCTATAAGAAAAAACAGGAGTGCTGTGGCTGTTGGGATGTGGAGGATCTAATTACTGTACAAATACTTTTGGCTGCTTATATGTGTTTTTCTTCCATAAAAAATTCTGGAGACATCACATTTGCAGTGAAGGGTCCTCCCCAAAGTCACGTTGTTGCTTTGTCTTCTGCATCTGGGAAGGGATTTTCCTCAAATCCTCCCTCTCTATGTCCTACACTCCCTACATGACTGTTTATGTGACACCGATTACAAACGTAAATGTTTAAAACATGTTAAGAATTAAAATAAAAATTAATGTTAAATCTTGTTTTATGCAGGCAATTGGAAATGCTAAAACAACAAGGAATTACAACAGCAGTCGCTTTGGGAAATACATTGAGATTGGCTTTGATAAAAGATACCATATCATTGGTGCCAACATGAGGACGTATCTGTTGGAAAAGTCACGAGTTGCGTTCCAGGTAGAGAGTCGTGTGTTTTATTTTCCCTTCTTTTCTGTCTTTTGAATGCTGTGCTCCAGGAATTGAATAGCCTGGATCTTTTCTTTGGATTAAAAAAACTGCTCTAAAAGTAGATTTTGGTGACATGGACAGCAGGATCAAGTGCACCCTCAGCAAGATTGCTGATGACACCAAGCTGTGTGGTGTTGTGGACACGCTGGAGGGAAGGGATGCCATCCAGAGGGACCTGGACAGGCTGGAGAGGTGGGCCTGTGAGAACCTCATGAAGTTCAACAAGGCCAAGTGCAAGGTCCTGCACGTGGGTCGGGGCAATCCCAAGCACAAGTACAGGCTGGGCGGAGAATGGATTGAGAGCAGCCCTGAGGAAAAGGACTTGGGAGTGCTGGTGGATGAGAAGCTCACCATGAGCCGGCACCGTGCGCTGGCAGCCCAGAAAGCCAACCGTGTCCTGGGCTGCATCCAGAGCAGCGTGGGCAGCAGGGTGAGGGAGGGGATTCTGTCCCTCTGCTCTGCTCTCCTGAGACCCCACCTGGAATACTGCCTTCAGCTCTGGGGTACCCAGCACAAGAAGGACACGGAGCTGTTGGAGCGGGTCCAGAGGAGGCCACGAAGATGATCCGAGGGCTGGAGCACCTCTGCTCTGGAGACAGACTGGGAGAGTTGGGGCTGTTCAGCCTGGAGAAGAGACGGCTCCGGGGAGACCTTCCAGCACCTTCCAGTACCTAAACGGGCTACAAGAAAGCTGGAGAGGGAATTTTTCCAAGGGCATATAGTGACAGGACATGGGGCAATGGATTTAAACTGAAAGAGGGGAGATTTCCATTAGATCTAAGGAAGAAATTATTTACAATGAGGGTGGTGAGTCACCGGACCAGGTTGCCCAGAGAAGCTGTGGCTGCCCCATCCCTGGCAGTGTTCAAGGCCAGGTTGGATGAGGCTTTGGGCACCCTGGTGTAGTGGAGGGTGTCCCTGCCCATGGCAGGGGGGTTGGAACTAGATGATCTTAAAGGTCCCTTCCAACCCAAACCATCCTATGATCCTATGATTTCGTGGTGAACACACACAGATGTGTCTTTCAGACTCAGTCTTTTGCAGTTGTTCTTGATGGTCCTAACCTGGTGACTTCCTTCTGGAGGAATATGTACCTGGGAGACTCATTAGTTGCCTTCTGGTTGTTTCGTCCATCTGCTTGAAGCTGGAGCCCTGAGGAAGGACCACTGCTCTTGACCAGGCTGCTGGGCAGGGATGGAAGCTTCTGAGATTTTTGAGAACCTCATAAAAAGCCAGGAAGAATAAATTGCAGGCAACAGCCTTAAACTTTGAGTTGTTAAATTTTGAAGATGGAAGGGGAGGCAGGAGAAAGACTGAGGAGGCTGATGTCTTTGCTGTGGCATATTCCCTGTTTTTTTTGTGCAGGGCTCAGGGCAACCTCTCTTGGACTTGATATCTTGGGTTCTTGATATCTAGCTCAGAAGTAACTGCAAAACTTTTGTCCTTACACAAAAAAAGACCAAACTATGAAAATCCTGAAACCAAACAATGTTGGGAAACCACAAGTGTAGGTCACCTCTTTTAATGTTGCTGTCAGTTTGCAATGTGGTCCTTGCTAGCTAACTTAGCCCAGTTATCCCAGAGAGGGGTAAGGCGTGGAGGGTGGTATGAAGTTATTTATTTCCTTTGCAAGATGGACAGCGTGCTTTGGTCAGGGCAAGGCTTGCCACCTCCTTTTTCCCAGGTGGCACAAGACTGCTGTCGTCTTGGTGACGCGGAGTCTGGATGGTGGGTAGCAGGGGAATGGGATCAGGGTGGCTCCAGGCTCAGCAGGAACCGGGCTGAGGGTGGGAGCACTGCTGTAACCTCTCCGTGCCTGGTAACTCAACGTTTTCTGCATAGGCAGAGGACGAGCGCAACTACCACATCTTCTACCAGCTCTGTGCCTCAGCGACTCTTTCGGAATTCAAAGACCTTGGACTAAGTAAGTAACTTCTACCTCCCTGCGTGCTGATGGCAGCTGCCTGGGTGTGATGACAACAGGAAGACGTTGTGAGATTAGAAAGGCAGGTCATCAATGCAGTTGTGTGTGCCTGTTCAGTGGGAGGAGGTGAAGGGGGATGAGCTTGAAGGGCTGCTTCTCCCCAGTGATGCACAGGTTTGCTCATGCCATCTCCAGGAATGTGGCACCTTGGATGGGATAACAGCCCTGGTCATCCCTGCTGTGCAGGAGCTTAGTGCATGAAGTTTGCGGTGCGCTGGTCGGTGCTGTCAGGCTCCTGCAAGTGCTGCTGGTGGGTGGGAGCTGTTGCTGGATGTTAGCCACGGTGGGAGAAGTGTTTTGTAGAAACTGCCCGCAGAACCGCAGCGAAACCACACGCTGTGGTAGATGCCAGCTGATGCAGAGATCATATGTTAATTTGTATGAAACTAGCGTAAGGATGTGTGTTTTAAATCACGTGTGAGTATGGGTCAATCTGGCCAGAGTCTTGGCAGGAGCAGTTGTGTCTTTTGAATCTATTTTTTCAGTGGTTAACTCCTGGGATGTATCCCGAGTTGTTTTTCTTCCCCAAGATTTGCAGCAAAACCTTTGTAAGACACCTGAATTAGAGGGTTTGCACTTGCAGTAGGGGGTGCAGAGATGTCTTGTGATTATCTTGAGTATTTGCTTTGTATTTAAGCCTGAAACGAGGCTTATAAGATGCTTTTAAGCATTTAAAAGGGCAAGCAAGGCAGGTTGTGATCCCAACGCAGGGCGTTTTGACCCTGCAGAGTCTTGCAGAGTTTTCCATCATGGCTACAGAGCAGTGGTAGGTCAAGAGAGAGCCTTTCAGTTTCTGGGTAATTCTGAGCTTGTCTTAATGACTTTTTGGGTCACTGCAGGCACGTTGGCCACGCTTACCGAGTGCTGGTGCTGCAGTGTGAGCACTTCTGTTCTTGTCCTCTTGTCACTGGTAAACCTTGGTGCATTACCCAGGTGTAGTCCGTACTCTGCCCAGTGACACCAAACCAGACAACCACGTCCGTGAGTTTGGTGCGGCGTAAGATAACTTCTGAGGCTGTCTAGTTGTAACCCTAACGTCTATCCCAGGATACCTGGGTGGGAGGTGAAAGTTTTGCATGATTCACTGAGTGCTGGCTCTGTAGGTCAAGCCTTGTGCTGGACCTCAGGCTCGTTTTGATATCTAAGGGTCCCAAAATGATGTTCTTCTGAAAGTGGCTTCCCAGCTACCATCGACAAGCCCGTGCTTGGTCCCCTTGCCTGCCCATACGACCCCAGAGCACATCTCTTTGATCACTTTAAAGAGTTTCTGCCATGGGCTCATACACTTCATTTTTGCAAAGATACCCAAAGTAATACTGTTGTCTGCTGGCATCTTAAAATTCAGACATAAATTATTTCAACCCAGTGTGGGAGATGAGTTGATGTGGGAGAGCTCCAGCTGTGAAACCACCTTTCTCCTCTTGGGAGTGTCTAGATCAGAGGAAGTCTCAGTCTTTTTCAAGACGACTCTCTAAAAGCATCATCTGTATTTGTGGTGACTGGTAACAGTGAAGGCTGAGAGCTCCCTGCTCTTCTGGTGTATCATCCAGGACATCTTTACCCTGTTGGGACTCCTGACTTCAGTGTCTCAAGGGAAAATGTTTAATGGCAACAGCTGGCAGCATAGGAGGTAGTGGGTGCCTTGGGCATGTATCTTAATGGTTTTGGCCTCAGATAAGCCCGTGTTTTAAGGAGGAGCGATCACATGTGAAGCTTTTTAAAGTGGGTGTAAATCCTTCGATCTCTTTGTGTTGTATCTGCGTTTGAATGCCCCTCAGTCTCTAGGATTTAGCTTTGTGTTGTCCTGAAATAACTTTGCTGAAGCACAATGTTAAAATGCTGGCACTTGCGGGTGATTCCCCATTCCCTTTGCTCCCCAGGTTTAAGGCATTATATGAGAAAGGTGTTAGGGTATCTTTGCCTATCACGGGTATGCAAAACAGGATAAAAAAAGCCTGAAAGTAGTAACCTTGGTGTTTGAAATAGTCTGCATCTGTGCAGTAGAGCGTTTATTTGAAACTTGAATATACCACAGCTCTGCCCTGGTTGAACTCGCTTTGCATGGAGAAGGGATTTCTTCTCTTCGAGAAGCAGTTACAGTCCCTTATCAAGGTTACACTTCATCCATACCATAGAATCATATGTATACTTAAAGGAGATGAGTGCCCTTCAGGGGTGGGCAGGACTGGGGGACAGGGAGCATCCCAGTGCATGGTCCGGAAATCTACTGCTTGCTGATACATTTCTTCTGTTTCTTCTCTCCTAGCGTGTGCCAAAGACTTTTTCTACACTTCTCAGGGAGGTGACACGTCTATCAATGGCGTGGACGATGCTGATGACCTTGAGAAAACCAGGCACGCCTTCACCCTGCTTGGTAAGGAGTTGCTCTGCTTGGAGGCTTCCCAGCAGAAGTCCCTTGCAAAAGTTTTTCAGTCTTTTGCCTGAATTATGTGGCTTTCCTGTGACATTAAGAGGTGTAAGTCCATCTTCCTGTGGACCTAGTTGGCTTTACCTTGTTCCTCAATGTGAGCTGCAGAAGTGTTTCTCACAGGTGTCTGCAAAGCAGCAGTGAAATGGAGGAGAATGCTGAATTTAAGAGAAACCTAAATAAACCATTTTGGAGCCAAAGCTGTGCTGAAGCTTTGCCGTGCTATTTTTTTACCCTGTTTACAGGCAGGAAAAGAGCTATTACTCTACAGTTCAACCCGTTTTTGGGTTGAGAGTGATGTCAGTTCTCGGACTATCACAGTATGGTACGGAGTAGCTGATTCCAGGGAATAACAAGCTGAGCAGGTCCCTGCTGTGCAGAGTCCACGTTTGCATGGCCAGCTGCAAAATCTACTGCTGTGACCACCACCCGTGCGCGCCGCGGTTGCACGGTGCCGTGGCCTGCCTGCAGCAACGACTGTTTGAAAGGAAAAACTATTTTTTCAAGGGAAAACTTTCACAGAGAGTTTATTAACATTTATCTGAAGCCAAATTTTTAAATCCCTGTAAGTTTTGGTGCCTCTCCGTTGCCTTCCATATGTTGGCAGAGGAGCTCGTCGCAGCCAGCTGTGGAATCGCTCCGAGCAGCTGTATTGTAGCTGCTGTGCTGTGCTGTGCTGGCAGCGAGCGTGGGGACTCATTGCAAACGTTGCAACTGCAGGTGTTTTCCCCCCAGTTTGTCCTTTTTGTGTTTTAGATGGCCTGGATCTTTTTCTTTGAGGTGACAGCAGGGTCTTGTCTTTACTCTGTTTTTGCAAATTCTATCTGTTAACTACTTAAAAACCAAAAAACCCCAAACAACTATGCCTCTGCTTCAAACTTGCCCATGGGGCTATAATCCACAGAAGACTCTTTCCCCATCCCCTTGCCACTTGCAGTCTCGCTTTGGTCCTCTTCTCTGTCTCCCCAGAGAGACCCCTCCATCTCCTTGCTGGTCCCTGTGAAGCACTGTGCAAGCATCTTCCTCTGCTGCCAACTTCTCCTGCTCTTCAGATGCTTCCTCTGGCTCTGCCTTTCCGCATTCTCCTTCAGTGTTTCCCAGCTCTGTCTGCTTCTGTTCAAGGCCCAGTGAAATGCCTACTACACTTTCTAGTCTTGCATTTTTACGTGTAGCAAGACTTCAGATTTATCTGCAAATCCCCACCCTAGGCAGGCTTAACTCCAATTAAGAGTGCCAAGTAACAGCAGAGCATTGCTCCTTTTAGTAACCTTGAAACGTTTCTCACTGTGCTGATAACAGAAAAGTCCCGAGAGGGAGAAATGAAAGCTCTTGATAATTCAAAAACCAGCAGGTGATGTCTCAGGCCTTGGTTAGGTAATTAGAACACCAGCACTGAACACAAAAGGGGCACAGGAAAACCAACTGGGATGTAAAAAATGCAAGAATTGGCAAGAAATCTGTGTGCAGGCTGCTGCTGAGCAAAGCCCCTGCTGGGAATGCCTGCCAGAAAAATAGATAAAGCAGTAACATCTTACACCCCCAGTGAAGACCTGCAACACATAGCTCCTGTTGAGACACCGGGGACAGTAAGACAGAGCTTCACATCACCTCCCTGGTGACTTGCTGTAGCACCAGTCTGGAGGCGTCGTGCGGCGTCGTGCATCATGTGCACAGCTTTAATTTTCTCTTCCTTTTTTGTGACACCAGCAATAAGCTGTAATTTCTGTGCTTCAGTTGTCAGCGATATCTCACTGTTGGACTGCGATCAGAGAGAAGCAACCCCTTGTTCTGTAAAAGCTGCAGAGCCCCCGTAGCTCTGATCCTGTTCCATCATTACGGAGGAGCATCCTTGGGTTTATGCACGTTTGCAGTAGTATTAAACCCATCTGTGATGAAATTTGCTTTGATGCAATCATTAGAGGTAAAGAAATAACATGAGGAGCTCCTCTCACCACCTCGGCTGTCGTTTTTGAGCGATGATTTTTTGATGGTGAGTTTACTGGGAGAGGGCTGATAACTCTGAAAACCAGCAGCCCGGGAAGGAAACCAAACACCGCGAGCGTTCTCAAGCGAACTGAAAATTGCCCTTTGTTTTCTGTTGTGAAAATCAGCTATCAATTGTTCCCCTAGGAGTGAAGGAGTCTCATCAGATGACCGTTTTTAGGATAATTGCTGCCATTCTGCACCTAGGAAATGTGGAAATCGAAGTGCAACGAGATGGCGATACCTGTAGCATACCGGTAGGTCACCAGCAAGAGTGGGGCACATGGAGGAGCTTTGTATGCTTATAAATCAGACCACATCAGGTGTTCTGAGCTTCACAGCAGTATCTTTTGGTAGAAAGCCCTTTTCCTTCTGTTTTTCTGTGCTTTTTTTTTGAAAATACATCATAACTTCGTGGTTGCATTGTTTTCCTGGAAGATAGTGCATTATTTCTCCTCTCTAGCCAGCCCATAAGCGAGGTGATTCAAAGGTCTCTTACCACCTGAAGTCCCAACCCATCTTTAAGTTTTCCTGCTTTCTTAAAAGACTTGATGCACAGAGTATTGGGGGAACGGTGACTCCCACCAGCAGAAGGTGTGATGCTCTACAACTGCTTTGCTACAGGCAAAGCCACGAGGCAGCTGCTTGTAATGTGGCCATCCAGTATTCAAAGGAGCACTCCACAGTTAATTAGCAGGAATAAATAAGACTAAAGACGCCTTAGTGGTGTGTTTTTTTCTGTGTTTGTTCAGGGAGGGGGGAAAAAAAAGTGATTACGTGGAAAAATACTGTCCTGTCAATTATCATTTGCATCTCAGACTGGATTGTTTGTTCCTAATTAAAGTATTAAAATGGGTTGTGTACACACTTTTAGTGATACCCTTGAGATGCTGTGTTGTGCAGTTAGTTGGATGCTGGGGGTAATTTGCTTGGTATTTGGCAACATGGATATGTAAAAGTGGTCTGCCTCGACAGTGTTGAGTTCTGTAATGGAGTTCATGTCGTTTAATTACCTTCAGATGTAATTGCATGGTGTTAAATCAATCCTGTTACGACTTTGAATCCATGGTCATGGAAAAAGCATCCTAGAGGTCTTTTAAAATGCAATTTTTTCTCCATCCCCAAACCCATCCAGCTTCTAAACAAGCATGTATCTGACTGGAAACGGTTTACTTCCTTTTAAATATGTATTGCTACACTGGGGAAAGGGAAATTGATTTCTCATTGTCTAAAAGGCAATATCTTAGCATAATAGAGACTCAGAACTGCCTTGTCTTAGTCTGAGGAGGAAAGTGCAATGCACTAGAGAAAATTAAGTTCACGTTTCATTTTATTGATTGTGCAAAACGCAGCCCCTTCTGGTAGTGCACATTTTGCAGCTTTGTTATTCAAAATGGATTGCATTTTTTGTAAAAGGCATGGTGTAATGGCATACCCCAAGCTTTGACTTGAGGCTTAATCGAGGTTGATCTGAAGAAGCGTGTAGCTGTGCCTCAAGGAGGAGTAGAGTGGAGAGCACTCTTGCCTGTTGGCAGCCACTGTGGAAATCCACTCTTTTTGAAGTTCAAGACCTTAAGGGCAGCCAGAGCAGAGGAAAGCCATAGTGTGTACCACCATTCAGAGCTCCGTGTGAGCTATTTCATCTGTGTCCATGAAGACTGGTGCAACTGGATGAGTGCGTATTGCTTTTCTGTTTCCTGTCAACCACAGAGAAACACGGTGTTTCCTTAGGTAATTACGAAATGCTGCTAATTTCTTGCACAGATGTGGGAACTCGGTGTTAAAAGTCCGGTTTTGGAATGCCACCACCTGCTGACTTTTGCTTCTCGTTACCTCCAGAACGAGGACGAGCACTTGAACAACTTCTGCGACTTGCTGGGCGTGGAGCACAGCCAGATGCAGCACTGGCTTTGCCATTGCAAGCTCGTCACCACATCCGAGACCTACGTGAAGAACATGTCCTTCCAGCAAGTGGTGAACGCCAGGAACGCCCTGGCCAAGCACATCTACGCCCAGCTCTTCAGCTGGATCGTGCAGCACATCAACAAGGCCCTGCACACCACCGTCAAGCAGCACTCCTTCATCGGCGTGCTCGACATCTACGGGTAGGCGTGCTTTCTGCTTTTAAGGCTGTTTAATTAGTCCTTTCTGATTTGTCTCGCCCTTCACGGCAGCACACGTTTGACCTTGGCTTGTGGCAGGGCATGGGAATAGTAGAAAAGGATGCAAAAAAAGTGCGATTGTGGTACCCAGGCTGGAAAATAATAGAGCTTTGAGACGGAGCCGTGTGGGTGATAGTGGGTCACTGCAGAAAATTGGATGTCTGAGTTAGAAAATCAGACGCAGATTTTCAGAAATCTGGATAAAAGGAGGCTTGAGGATAATGCTCATGAAAGATTAAGTTGGGCTTGAAAACCTGTTGGTGTGGAAGAAAAACCTGCCTTAGCTGCAGGTCTCCTGTGCATCCTGTCCAGTGCATGGGCCAGCAGATACCTTTACAGCACTGGTGTCACCGCAGAGCACAGTGGGCTCTTCTTTTTCCTGCAGGTCTTATCAAAAGAAGAAGGTTTGCAGAGGAAGGGTGTCCATGCTCTGGGCCATTAACACTTGTGTGTGAATCCAGTATCCTAAAGAGATGGTAAATCCTTTTCAGAATAGGGTATTTCTTTCTAAATGCTGAGTAATTAACAATGCAGGTACCTTGGGTGCTGGCAACTTGAGTCTCTGCGGTCCTTGAAAGTAGTTTGATTCCCCAAACTCAGGTTATTTGGGAGCTTTAATGCGTTCTGCCAAATATGTTTTTTTTTTTTTTTTTTTTTCAAAATGTCTGTTGTTCTTCCTTTCCCTCCTGGGGAAGAATTAAGCTAGAAAGGCAGGGAGCCTGCACACAGCCTCCACTGCATGTCCGTCGCATCCCAAGGGCACCTCTGTCCCAGCGCTCCTGGGGGAGGACTGTCCCCATGGGTGGGATTTCTAGGGATGAGGTCTGGACTGAGGGTGCAGAGGCTGTGAGGTTTGCCTCCTAATTCTGTAACGCTCAACCCTGCATCCTTAGTCCTGTTAGGATTAGGGTGAGAGGGTGCAGCATTAAAAACCTTTATGTGTTTGTTGAAAGTGCCCCGTTTGCTGCAGTCGTGGTACCACAGTCCATCCAGAGAGTGGATTTATGTGGCTGGCTTGTTTTTCCTCTGCTTGCCATGTGAAGGGAAGTCTGAGCACCCAGGCAGCCAGCTGCATGCTGGACTTATTTATGAACTTTAAATATTTCAGTGTAAACCCCCGGTACTGCAGCAGATTTAGGAGACAGCTGTCACACACGCGGAGCAAGGAACAGGAGAAAAGCCAAAATGCCGTGTCTGCCCCTCGATACCTGCTCGTGACAGCTGTCCCCAGGCTGGGATGTGCCTTCCTGGGAGCCACGGTGATGGATCGAAGTGGTGACTGCATATTTTTTTGCACCAGGATATCGGCACTGAAATGAATAGAAACAAAACAGCTGTTGGTTCGCTTTTCCCGTTAGGATGTCTTAATGCAATCACTTTGTGCGGGCGGGACTTCCTGGCGAGGGCACGCATGGAGCTGGCAACCAAACTGCTCCATCAATTAACAAATTGTGCTGGCAGAGTCCCTTAATTAGCGACTTCACGAAATCTCCCTCGGAGTTGATGTTGTACAGCTGGTCTGCCCCCGGCCAGCGCTTGCTGAGAGGCTTCATAAATCACATCTGGTGTCTCTGAAGTGGAAAAAGAGCTCCCACTCCAATATCTTTTCCTCTTGTACCCCCACGCTCGTGTTTTTCCACCTAGCTCTCCCTGCCTCTCTGTTTTGCTTAAATTTTTTCTTGCCCTGTTGCTCTGATCATGAACCTGCAGGAGTTGGTGTTTCCACGGAGTAGACTCTAGTTGCAAGAGCTGAAGGCACTGATCTGCTTGGCGTGATGGCCATGCAACCAAGGTCAAGCACAGCAGGAGCTCTTCAAGGACATGCTTGTCATTGAGGCTCTGGCCACGTGTTTAATACAAACACTCGTTAATCTCAGGCACCAGATTTTTGTTGCACTGAAGATTGTAAAGCTCAGTTCATGGGATGGGGAGAGACTGAACATCCTCTGCTTGGCATGAGCTGTGCCAGCTCTGGAGGCGATGCCAGCCCTGGGGCAGGCAAAAAGAGCTGGTTCAGGGTTTCCTCAAGTCCTCTGGGGCTGATAAAAGCACAGAAGAGGCTCCTTTCTCCTGTTTTCCTTTTCCATTGCCTTTTCTTGGGCGCTGAGTTTTTTCTATAGCGAGTGCATTGTCACCTGGCAATACCTGGGGAAAAACTGCATCGTGTGGATAACAGCCAGGTAGTCCTCAGAAAGTACTAGAAATACTGATTTGGGGGCAAAAAAGAGCTTAATTTGTTTAGTGCCTTAAGACTATTCTGCCAGCTCCTACTGCACCTATTACCTGACCAATTATTTCGCTGTGCATTCGTCACGACGGCAGCTTATTCGCAAAGTGCAGGGAGTTTTGCCACTGCTTCTCTTAATTTAATCCTTGCAGTCATGTGTCAAAGTCTTCTTTTCCTCCCTCCTCCAACTGTGTTTTAAAAATGGAAGTATAAATAACGTAAATCCCCGTGGTAGCTGAAAAATGTCCTTTTTTTTAAGAGCAAGCCTGGATCCCTCTGCCTGTCCCTGGGCATTGCGTGCTTCAGCCCCAACTGCCGCAGGCGCTGCGCTGGCTTTCTGCTGCCTGCCAGTAGTTTGTGTTATTAAAACTGCGTATTTTTTCCTTTTCTAATTGTGACTAGGAAACCAGTTTTGAGCTCTGTTTGGAGTTGGTTGGTGGGATAATGTTTTGTCAAGGGGAGCTTTGGAAGCCCAGGTGAAGAGATCTCGGATCGCCGAGACCAACACCAAACTCCCTCTAAGGAACGTGTTGGAATTGGAGCTGAAAGCACCATTTCTCCCTCTGTTTCCAAGAACTCGCTTGCTCACGTGTATTTAATTTTTATGCTATCAAGGATTCAATACAGAGGCTATGATTATGAATTCAATACCTTCTTTTTCTGCTCTATTGAATTGCATTAAAAATACTGTGTTGGGTCTTTTAAGACAGCAGCTACTGTTTCTCCATCACCTTTGCAGTGAATATATTTGGACTTAATATTTCATAATATTTTTCCCCAAGAGAGGCTGTTACATTTCTCATCTCAGACAGCACCAGTGCCTGATGGGCAGGAAGCTACAGTCGTACCAAATATCTTATTCGTGCTTAGCAGAAGAGACCTCTTGAATCCCTCGAGTTGTGGCAAGGAAAGATAGACGTTTCAGGGAATGAGGAATAAAGTGTAGATCTGGGATAAGGGGAATGCGAAGAGACGGTTGAGTAACTGGTGTTCCCCACCACACAGATGACACCGTTGCAGAGAAAAGTAGATTTTTTGAGACGAAGCACCGCTTAATGCTGATTTATTCATTGCTTTGCAGGTTTGAAACTTTTGAAGTGAATAGCTTTGAACAGTTTTGTATCAACTACGCCAACGAAAAGCTCCAGCAGCAGTTCAACTTGGTAAGGTCAGCTTGGAAACGTTCCCATGAAGCTGAGCAGGAGATGCATCAAGGCGGGATTATTGTATGTCTGGCTTCTGCTTAGTGGCACTTGCCTGCAGCTTGGCCAGATCACACGGCCACCATGAATGTAGTCCTTGAGATACCATCTCTCCCAGGCAATAATTGTGCATTGCAATTGCACAAAATGTTCATATCAAGTTGAAAATGCTGCTTTGCTGATTTATAAGCTTGATGCTGGAAGCAGGAGTGCGAGTGGTTTTTTGCAAAGGTCCATGGATAGTTTTGAATAAGCAGAGAGTTTGCCAAGTGTATTTTTTGGTGTAGTTTCAATCCTAAACCGAGCTAAACCTGGACGGTCTTGTGCAGAGTCCTGACTTCCAGTGCTGAGACAAAGCATGGGTGGAAACCTGCCTGTTAGGTGCGACTTAAACTTCTGCAGACAAAACTCTGTATTAAATGGCAGGATTGGACACATTCCTCATTTTTTCAGTTGGATACACCTCACCAAAAAAATTAGCTTCTTGTATTTTATTAGATGCAAGTGCTTACCTGCACTGGAAAAGAAACCAGTAAGGGGTTGTCTTCTGTTTTTGTTGTAAGCAGGGAAAAAATTAGTTTCAGAGTATGAGAGGGAAAAAAACTTGTTAAGTTTTAGCAGCTAAGTACTACAGAGTAGTTTGCCACTGTGAAGTGATATCATATGCGTCGACATGAACGTTTGCAGTGTATCTAATGCATCAGATCGTTGCTGCTAAAAATGAAAAGTAAATTATGGATTCTATTTGCACTGTTCATATCTTACTTAGTATGTCCAGCTATCACTTCTGAAGCTTATAAATTCAAACTCTGAGATGACATGTTTGAAGAGATTTTAAAAAGCTATCTTTGAAGAAAAAAGTGCATTTGAAAAATCATTTTTTAATATGCTTAGAGTATCTCAGAAATAGCCAGAGACAATTTATCTGCTTGGGCAGAGGTCTGAGATATATAAGCTGTGCAAAGATTATATATATTTTTTTTAGTGTTTTAATTTTTATAAAATAAGAATCTGCACTAGAAACGTTCCTGAGTCAGTTAGATACTGCTGCTGATATCCCTTCTAGGACAATGGGTGCTCTTTGTGAAGCTCTGCTTGGCTCTTGGCTTGTGAACCTGCTGCAGGTCACTAGTTTAATCAGCAGAGCACCAAAGGAGGGAGGGATTTTTCTCAGCCCAAGGGAGATGTTTGTCATTGCTGTTCCAATATGTGTCTCCCACCTAAATGTAGTGACAGCTTCGGTCATTTTCTAGTGAAAGTCACTTAAAGCCATTTTTTTTCCTTCTCCATAGTTTCCTAGTGCAATGCTTTTATTTTTCTTGCCAGAAGCTAGATTGTGTAAATGGCAGAGCCTGTACGAAGCTGTACGTGAGGGCACCTAAAGCTTCTCTGGCTTCTGGATGGGCTGAGGGAAAACTCTCCTCCAGTGGAGCCAAGTGGGTGAATGGAGAAGGGGCTGGTGCTGTGCTGGCTGGGGTCACGATCAGTAACTCTGCTGTTTTTCCAATCTCAGCACGTGTTTAAGCTGGAACAAGAAGAGTACATGAAGGAGGGCATCCCTTGGACTCTCATAGACTTCTGCGATAACCAGCCCTGCATAGACCTTATAGAGGCAAAGCTTGGTATCTTGGACCTCCTGGATGAAGAGTGCAAGGTAAAGAGGACCACTCACCTTTTCACTGGCATTTTAATTTATTTTTTTTTTAAAGGCTAAAGAATGGGCTTTAACCTGTGGTAGCTTGCAAGAGAGTAGGCATCTCCTTTCACTTGTACTGCTGGGGTGCTCATGGCTAGGATAGACTGTGGCATTTCCTTTGCCTTAGGACCATTCAGAATCTCCTTGGCAGATGCTGGTTACCAACTTGGATACCTGCTCTCACGATGTATTGTCACAGCCCGTGTTTCTGTCCTGACTGCACATAGTGATAGTCATTGCTTGCAACGTTTGATTCCACCAGTGTTATCCAGGAGCTGGAGTTCCTCCCTGTCTCAAGCCTTATTTGTCCCAGGGGAAACCTGGTTCCTCTTGCAGTAGCTGTTTGGGGTAAAGTCGACTGCATTTAGTGCACAGACTTTAGATACTGGAATTTGTGCTTCAGTGACACGTGGCGTATAGAAAAAAAGGTGTCTCGGAGGGTCTCCTGTTAGGGGTTAACTTTGCAGCGTCAAGGGACATCAGCCACCTAAGGATGATTTGGTGAAGTCAATGCCAAGCTCTGACTGACTTCAGGCAGCCTGGATTTACGTGGGTTTTGTGGAAGACTGAAATTGCGTGTCCCTTCTGCTCCTTAGAGATAGAGAAGCAGGAGCCAGTGATGACGTATAGAAGCATCTGCAGTTGTGTAGGCTTCTTGTTTAGCCATTGCTTCCGTGTTCTTCTGTTGGGGTTGGCAATTGTGTCTTCCCTCAGCTTTTCTGAGTTTGTGGTTTGTGGTTGGTTGATCTGGTTGGTTTGGTATTTTTAAACCAAGCTTGTAGTGTTGGTGGAGTAGTTTGTAGTAGTATCTTTTACCTTGTGCCTCTCATAACAGCCTAAATTAGATCTTGCTTAAACATTGAGCACAAATGCCAGAACAGCAACGCTTCATGAGAATATAGAAGAAAGGTTGGACTCCTTCTTCACTCCTTGTTCAGTCACGAATTGTCAAATGTATCTGTGAACAAGAAATGTGAGATGGGAGATTTTCTTGGGGAGTTGGGATGCCTGTTTTAAAGGTCTTCAGCATGAAAAATAAGTGGAAGATCCAGAGTCTTTTAGGTATGGTCATCTCAACAGGAGAGATCAATGTGATGCCATGATGAGAAGGGCTTCTACGTTGGGCAGAGCAGCTCAGGTCTTTTCCAGTGTTCTGGTATCTACACAGCAATGATGATGAGAAAATACTGGAGAGTGTGCTATCAGATCAGGGCTATAATAAAATACTGTGGTACTGAGAATAAAGAAACATGAGTGCTTCACATGAGTGGTTGTGATACTCAGTGGGAGGGTTTTCAGACCTTTTGGCAGAAGAAAACCCTAGCATGCAATAGCTAGATGTTCAAGTTAGATTCAATCATGTAGTAATCCTTTTTAATGCTGAGAACAGCCTATTGGAAGGGGGTGATAGCAGCCTTGCTGCTGGATGTGGCTGCCTTGTGGAGCCTCAGACTGGTTTTGCTATGGTGTGATCAACGAGTTGTCTTTGGGAAGAGTTTCCATCAAGACTTGGATATATTCTGTGCCCTGCAATGTGTTACTAATAGTGGAAGGGCTTTTGAACAAGGGCAGGGAAGGGTGAGGCAAGGGGTGGTGAGAGAACTGAAGCAGGGAAGGGGCTCCTCACCAGGGTAGCCAAGGTGATGAGAAGGGCACAACAAATTCTTGTTGGCTCTGTGGGATCCATGGGTAGGGGACAGATCCAGTGGCCCAAGGGCAGGAGTGTCACGTTGCATCAGAGGGAAAGGTTTTGCATCCATTATTTAGACTAGTGTCCCTGTTGGGATTTCAGGAGATGTATGACCTGTCCTTGTCTGGGAGGGAGGTCACCTGTCAAGTGGCTGCTCTCCTCCAAGTGACAGGGCTGCCTTCCCAGGCACGACAGGACTGTCCCAACCTGCACAACCCACAAGCTGAGCCCTTGTCTGGGGTACGGACACTCTGGCTATCACTTTGCTGGAGTTGGGGCTTTGCCCTGTTCAGATCCAGTCTCAGGAAGACTCCTTAAAAATGAGAACAAATTAAAGTTAATTTGATGTTCTTAAAAATAGCATCTTAGCCAGTGCTGGCTCAGAAGGAGGTCAGATTAATTGCTTGATGTTCAGCACCATTTCATTTGGTCTCTGCACTATTAAGCCTGGTAAATCCTTCAGGCTTGAACTGGCTCTGGGGTGTTGTGAAGACCATAAGGAAAGTTTCCCTCGTGCCTTATTGACTGGTAACGCCCTTTGCGCGTCTCCGAAGCACCTGGTGCTGGTTGCTGCTGCTGACATTGCATTAGATGGAGCAACTCCTGTGCACCAGCAGTAATTTGGGCAGCTTTGCTGTAGATCTGCCTGGTCCTCTTTTTTTTTTTTTTTTCATCCACACTACTGCTTTTTTCATCCGTACTTCTTTTTTTTTTGACCAAAATAACGAAACACAAGGTCTGCTCCCCCTCCGCATCAAATGCTGATTTTCTGAGTATTTACCTGTCAGTGGGGAATGCTTATTACGGGCCCTATAATAGGCTCTTTTGTAACAACCTGCAAGCGTTCTCCAGCTTTATGAAAATTTCAGCGAAGCCTGTTGACTGAAAACACAAGTTTATGGATGAAAACCTTCACCCCCCGCATCACCAGCAGCAGAGTTTCACCTCTCGGGGAGAGCCGGCCGCGAGACCACCATAGGGTAATTGCGAGTCATCTCGCTAGCACGTACATCAGTGGATAAATATACTCCTGGAATGAAATGGTGTCGAGGGGAGGTCTTGGTGACATAATGAAACATCAGCGCAAATGCGGAGGGTTTGTCGCTAGTGTTCTCGCTTCACGGTGTGGATTTTGTTTTCCATCTTTAACATGAGGCTGGGGAAGGAGGTGGCTGGGTATAGAGTGAAGCAGTCGTAGACCTTCGGTGTGTGATGAGAGTCTGGTTACCCTTTAGAGAAGAAAGGGACCAGACAGGGTTGAAATGGGAATCGGCAATGAAAGAGAGGTCTCTCAAATTGAACTTCGGGTTTTAAGGACTGAACTTGTCTCGTGAAAGCAAATGAGACAAAAAAAGCTCTGAAAAAAAAGAGTACTTTAGAATACGTTTGGATTTGTGAGTTTTTAAACAGCTTTGAACTCCTAGAAGTTGGAAGCTGTTGTACAACTTTTTTAAGGTTGGAGAGGGCTTCTGAAGGTCATTTGGTCCAACCTCCAGTTATGTCCCTGGTCTGCCCAGGAAGCCTTATTATCTCCATGGGACTGTGACTTAGTGCCCTCTGCTAAGTGACCCTGGAGTCTTCAAAGAGCCTATTCTCCATTTCCTGCACTGGAGTGTCACCTGCTTGGATCTGAAGGTTTTAGGACCTATCGGTTTTGCTTTGGCCTAGAAAGATGCTGGAGGAACAGCAGTAGTTCATGTCCCATGCACAGAAATGTCCTTAGCCAGAAACCAAGGCCACCGCAACAGGTGCAACATTGAAGTGCTCTAGCACAAACTGGTGAGCCTGAAGAGGAGGAGAAGGGGAGTAGAGCATCCAGGAGAACCTCCTTGACGCTGAGCTGTGAAGTAGGGCCAATGGTGGTGGTGGTAAATAATTTGGGATAAGAGCAGACCCCTTGAGAAGTACAAGGAGATCAATGTGGAACCCATCAGAAGAGGCAGGCATTAAGGAGGGAGGTGATCTTCTGAAAATCCAGTTGTGGGAAGTTGAGAGGGCATGGGGAAGATTGCTTGGGTGTCTGAGATGGCTTTAGGATATGGTTGGCCTTATTGTGGAGGAGAATGACTTTGATGGAGGGACAGCAGACTTCCTAGGAGGACTTTGAAGGCTTTGAGGTTGGAGAGAACACAAGAAGAGCAACTGCAGTGCTTTGCAGAGGAGGAGCCAGTCAGGGTTGATTTTTCAAGAGACTTGTTCTCAGGGGAAATTGAAAACTTTCTAAGAAATGCAGCCAAGTCTCTGCATCAAAGCTGGATGAGATGTCCTGGTTTTCAGGCTGAAAATGCTCGCTCTGAGAGTGCCTCGTGTCTTCCATACGTTTCCCATTCCCTTCGTGTGTCATTCAGGGGTACACTCTGAAGTTGCTGCAGATGTCCAGGTTTCCCTGTAAGGTGTGCTGCTTCTTGGCTGCTTTCTTGCTTTTGCCTATGCTGTTGGGATGGGAGTGGGAATGGAAAAACTAATGAAAAAAATTTTCTATTAGCAAGAAACAGATCTTAAAAGGGTTTGATCAAGAGCAGGCCAGTTGGAAGGGTTGACGTGTCAATCACAGCATTAGCCTCCAAGATTTATTATGGACCTGTGATGGTTTGATGTGGGAGGGTTCTGGTGGCAGGAGAGGGGATTTGCTCCCTGTGACTTCCCTGGTTTTGGAACTGGGTCAGACCCAGTTCTGGCCACCAGATCGGACTCCCATCCCCCTCGGGGTTGAGCCAATTGACATCTCTGTGAATTGCCCTATTTAAGCTGGGACAAAGGAACCAGAAAAGGTGCTTTGCCCCCGGGATGAGGAGAGAAGGGAGGAGGGCACTGCCCCCACTCCCTGGCCCCTGGCCATGGACTGCCCGCGCCAGGCTGGTGCCACCCGCTGAGGATGGCGGCGGCGGAGCCACTCAGGGAACTCGGGGAGCACCCCACTCCTGGGGTGCCCCTGGGCCGAGTTCACCCGGAGAGGGCTGAGATCTGGGAGAAACGGCCACATCGACACCAGGTCAGTGAAGGTGGAACGGGACGAGGTGTCCCAGAGCTGAGTTTCCCCTGCAGCCGGTGGCGAGACGGCAGGCGGCCCCCTGCAGCCAGGGATGGACTCGGCGGAGCAGAGACCCGCTCGCAGCCCATGAAGAAGCCCACGTTGGAGAAGAGATGCCTGAGCCTGAGAGAAGTCATGGAGCATGGGATGCACGACAAGGTAGAGGGGCATCTAGAGTCCGTGGGACGACCCACGCCGGAGCAAGTGGCAACAGCTCCCGAAGAATCCAAGACTGTGGCAAAGCCTGCACTGGAGTGATCCGATGGGGAAGGATCGCGTCCTGCGGGTAGGACTCACTCTGGAGAAGTCTGTGGATTTTTTCCTTGTGGGTAGGGGATCCACTGGAGCAAGGGAAAATGGTGTAAGGACTCCTCCTCCTTTAAGAAAAGGAGCGGCAGGAACAACATGGAATGAACTGACCTGCACCCCCCATTCCCTGCCCACCTGTGCCGCTGGGGGAGGAGGTAGAGCCGGAAAGAAAAGGAAAGAAAGGGGAAAGGTGTTGTTTTTAAGATCTGGCCTTGTTTCTTTTTTATCCTCTCAAGTAACTGGTTTTGTTTCCCTTTGTCCTTTTAAGTAACTGTTAATAAATTGCTTTGCTTTGAGAGAGCCAAGTCTGTTTTGCCCAGGACCATGGTTGGTGGGTGCTCCCTCTCTGTTCTTGTCTTGACCCTCAGTCCTTTTTTTTTTTTTTTTTTTCCCCCTCCTCTCCACTTCACTGGGGAAGGAGTGAGAGAGCAGCTGTGTGGAGTTTAATTGCCGGATCGACCTAAACCATGGCAGGATCCTACTGAAATTCCATAGATTTCATAGATTTCTAGGTTGGAAAAGACCTTAGAGATCATCGAGTCCAACCATCCCTAATCCCCATTAAACCATACACCTAAGTAGATCATCCACCCTTTTCTTAAACACATCCAGGGATGGGGACTCAACCACCTCCCTGGGCAGCCTATTCCAGTGGCTGACAACCCTTTCAGAGAAGAAATACTTCCTAACATCCAACCTGAATCTCCCCTGACTAAGCTTATGCCCAATATATTTTTTCTCTGCTGGCGGTGTGACGCTGAGGCTGCCAAAGGGGGATGTGTCTCACCAAACCCACGAGCTCCCTGATGTTCTCCAACTCTCTTGTGGATCAGCTGTGTGTGTTATGGCACGTTGCCATCGTGTTACGCTGTTAATGTGCCAAGTGCATTTTGTGACGCTGTTGAAAAGATGCTCTTTAACCTTTCCTGTGTTCTTCTGTCAAGTGCCAGAAACACTGAAGTCTGCTTCTAGCAGAGCGTTTTTTTTAATCCGGTTTGTCTCCGTGCATTGCCGTGAACTCGGGTATCTGAGCAAATGTGTTTTCCTTGTCTGGACTTGTTAGTTTTTTAAACATCAGAAATCATCATGTCATCTTCCTGTGCCGTGCAGTCCTATCCGGGAGGATTTCTGCTCCATGAGCAGATACATGGTGGTTGGACCTCTGGGCTTTCCTTTCGGGCGGACCGCCTAATCTGACGGCAGAATAGCCTTGCCTACATCACGCTGTCACCTTTTATGACTTGAAAGTCGGGCACATCACTTGCAGTGGAACGTGTCTCTGGAGCGTGGAGGAAGCCCAGGCTCCTTTCAGGCTTTTACATATATTGGAGTGATACGGAGAAAAGAACTAAAATGTATATAGCTCCTACTGCCTTCTCAGAGAGTTGACGTTTAGATCATTTTAGGTATGAATGGACCTTCATTGTTTATCCAGTTAATTGTCCTTCTGTTGAAGGTGATGGTAGAGTGAATCACCCTTTGGTCCAAATAGCTCCAAACATCTCCTTGGCCATCTGGTGGTTGTGGTGGGTTCTTGATCCTGGGACACTTCTGATCCAAAGGCGGTGGACTCGAGCCTGGGGGCTGACCCTGGCTGCACTGCGTAGGTTTGATTTTGGCATCATAGAATGGTTAGGGTTGGAAGGGACCTTCAATATCATCTAGTTCCAACCCCCCTGCCATGGGCAGGGACACCCTCCACTAGACCAGGTTGCCCAAAGCCTCATCCAACCTGGCCTTGAACACTTCCAGGGATGGGGCAGCCACAGCTTCTCTGGGCAACCTGTTCCAGTGCCTCACCACCCTCAGAGTGAGGAATTTCTTCCTTAGATCTGATGTAAATCTCCCCTCTTTCAGTTTGAAGCCATTGCCCCGTGTCCTATCACTACACGCCCTTGTAAAAAGTCCCTCTCCAGCTTTCCTGTAGGCCCCCTTTAGGTACTGG
Source organism: Tauraco erythrolophus (assembly GCF_009769465.1). Classification (NCBI taxonomy): domain Eukaryota; kingdom Metazoa; phylum Chordata; class Aves; order Musophagiformes; family Musophagidae; genus Tauraco; species Tauraco erythrolophus. Next base: position 2,750,158 of record NC_141496.1, read on the forward strand.
AAGGCTGCTGGAAGATCACCCCGGAGCCTTCTCTTCTCCAGGCTGAACAGCCCCAACTCTCTCAGCCTGTCTCCACAGCAGAGGTGCTCCAGCCCTCGGATCATCTTCGTGGCCTCCTCTGGACCCGCTCCAGCAGCTCCATGTCCTTCTTGTGCTGGGGACTCCAGAGCTGAACACAGTATTCCAGGTGGGGTCTCAGGAGCGCAGAGCAGAGGGGCAGAATCCCCTCCCTCGCCCTGCTGCCCACGCTGCTCTGGGTGCAGCCCAGGACACGGGTGGCTCTCTGGGCTGCCAGCGCACGGTGCCGGCTCATGTTGAGCTTCTCATCCACCAGCACTCCCAAGTCCTTCTCCTCAGGGCTGCTCTCAATCCATTCTCCGCCCAGCCTCTCCTTGTGCTTGGGATTGCCCCGACCCACGTGCAGGACGTTGCACTTGGCCTTGTTGAACTTCATCAGCTTTTCATTGCAGTAGCTCCTGGCAGCTCAGAGAATGATGTATGGAGACGGAAGGTCATGCTGGCCGGGATTACACAACCCGACCGATTTTATGCAGTGACGGGTGGAGGGACAGTGAGGACAGACGAGCAGAAGTTGGGGCCTTGTGAAATTACGGGTCTAAAGTTTTTTCCTGTTTAGAGGCTTCCATGCAATACTTGCAAGGCAGTTGACTTTCCTCTTCCCCGTCCTGTAAAAAAGTCTTGCACTGACGAAATAATCTCTAAATAACTTTCTCAGTTACTTTAAGACTTTAAACTGCTAGGACAATACCAAAAGCCGTTAATAGTTCAGATAACGGCCCTGCTAATTTTCATCTCCAGGACTTGGTCCCTATCAGATGCTTCTCAGGCACCTAAAAACACCCGGACTGCACAATGGTGAGCGGTGCACGGTGTGAGTACGGCAAAAGCGGCTTTCTGAGAGGCAGGAGTGATGCCTTTGAAGTTCAACTCTGAGATGTGCAGTTTTTTCAGCAAGTGGATGGCCTAAAAGAGAGCTGGTGCAGGATAAATCTGCTCTCTGCAGCGTCGGGCAGCTCAGGTGACTGCAGTGCTCCTGCTCTGCACCCACGGTTTGGTCCTGAGCAGGAGAGACCTAACGATCGCTTCAGAGATGGTGGTTTCATCAGTTATATTTCATATTTATATGTAAAAAAAAACCCCAATGTTCATTTAGGTAGCCCTATAGTTTAAATACACATGTCCATCTTTCATAAATAAAGATAAATTACTTTTTAAAATCTTTTTTAAATGGCATACATTGTGAATGTAATGGCATAAATAAATACCTTTTGGTATTTATAGATAATCTACATTATTTCTATGCATATCTGTAATTGGCTATGCCTGCAACTATAAAATACAAACCACTTCTGGGTTAGCACAGCTTGCATGAGTGGCTGCTGCATTGAATTCAGCTGCCTCTTCCACTTAACAGGGACAGGCAGGAGCTGAACATCCCTGTGTCCAGAACCCCTCGGGCGTGTTTTGACTTGCTGCCGTGAAATCAAAGGCTGTTTCAGAGCATCCATAAAGAAATACTCCTCATCTGTCTCAAGTTTTCCTCTTGTTGTTTGCTGCCTTTGTTTCCTCTATTGCTTTTCATACAAAAGTCTATGTAAAGACCTGATGGATGATCCAGAGCTTTCCCTCATATTGCACAGTTCTTCTGTGGTTTCTGGGCTCTGTCCCATCTAATTTTAAATATCACTTAACACTTTTCTTCTGACTCTTCTCTTTCTCTAACCTAAATAATCCAGTCAGCCATTTTTTGTTAAAAATTGTGTGTGTAGGTATGTGCAACCATTGCTGCCCTGTTGGCCAGTGGTGGAGAGTCCACCAGCCTTTTCGTGTCCTTGCCAGGCAGGCAGGAGGGATGGGGACAAACCCCATCAGCTGTGGTCCTCAGCCTTCAAGTGTAGAAACTTCGCTCCTTGTTTCCTTTGGTTTTCAAGAATTTTGCTTTGTGGCAAACTTGTTGCACTGGAAAAATACACAATAATGGATATTTACAGCCATGGTGCTTTCCTCCTACACCTTTATGTCTTTTGGAAAGCTTTGAGGGTTTTGGCCAGTTAGAAGAGAGAGACCTAAACATACCTTAAAAAAATGAGTCTTTATGGGAATTGTAATCATGAGAGTATCAGAAGTTACATTGTCATATGCTACTATACAGCTATATATGCTTACAAAATAATGAAACAGAACAGATTTTTTTTTTTCCTCCTGATGTTGTCAATATATCATCACATTAAGTTACATTTACAATGGTTTAGTGGGTAAAAACTGCAGGTGCTGAGTAGGAAGGGAAGCTCAAACCCTCCTTGTAACTGCTGATTTGTGAAAAGTAGCCCATTCCCTTGCTGCACAAGTGGTGCTGTGAGTTGTTGGTTTTGGGGTGTTTTTTTAGCCATTACAGTTGTTGAGGAATTTCTCCATTCTCTGCCCCATCCTGTCAAAGCAACGTCTTGGGCAACACCTGGTATCTTGGTGCACTATGGCCAAATTCTTTCAAGGGCAGGTCCACGTAGGACTTGCACCTTGATTTCAGTGTAAATAGGATGCAGAAGGGTGGTTTGATGTCCAGGAGATTCATAGTACAGGGGGTTGGATGTGTAGGAAGGGGACATGGGAATCATTTGACTGTGGTAGGACAGATATGTGAGTCTGACGTCCCAGCCATGTGTGCAATGGAGGTTGGGATCCAAGTGACCCCACCCCAAACCTGCTGAGAAGCAGAAGTTTCTTAAAAATTATAATTTTCTTATTATTTTAATATTTTTAAATTATTTTATCACTGTCATTTTAAAACAAATAGAACCTCTTGCTTTGTTGTCTCAGGTGGTACTTTGTAAAATTATTTGGTCACCAAAAATTGCGTTTAAAAAAAGCAACGTTGATGCCTGAGCAATGTTAAAGGAGAAACTGCTGCCTGAGCATTCACACAGTTGTTCAAGGAGTCAGTCTCATACCACCTGAGACTTTAACTGCGAGGACCGAAGCCTCTCCACAGCGGGCGACTCCAGGAAGCCAACGGGTGCCCCTTCCAGCTCTTTGCACGCACACGCACTCTCTCAGTCTTGGGTGCTGCTTCTTCCTTCAGGTTCAAGCCTAGGTTTCCTGTGGAAGACATCTCAGGCATCAGATTTTCTAAAAACTAATAGACTGGTACAACAGCAGGGTCTGCTTGAGCTGGATGCCTCCAGGAAGGGATCAAACAAAGAGCTCCCTGGACAATTTTACCCCCTATACCTCTGCATCCGCTTCTCATGCGTGCTTCACACACTCTTTTGGTCCAATGTTGATTTCTGGTCTGGGGTCTCCTAATACTTTATTGGATTCTCCCTGAGGAGAAGGACTTGGGAGTGCTGGTTGATGAGAAGCTCACCATGAGCCGCACTGTGCGCTGGCAGCCCAGAAAGCCAACCGTGTCCTGGGCTGCATCCAAACCAGCCTGGGCAGCAGGGCGAGGGAGGGGATTGTGCCCCTCTGCTCTCCTGAGACCCCACCTGGAATACTGCGTTCAGCTCTGGGGTCCCCAGCACAAGAAGGACATGGAGCTGCTGGAGCGGGTCCAGAGGAGGCCACAAAGATGATCCGAGGGCTGGAGCACCTCTGCTATGGAGACAGGCTGAGAGAGTTGGGGCTGTTCAGCCTGGGGAAGGGAAGGCTCCAGGGTGATCTTCCTTCACCTTCCAGTACCTAAAGGGGGCTACAGGAAAGCTGGAGAGGGGCTTTTTCCAAGGGTGTGTAGTGACAGGACAAGGGGCAATGGATTTAAACTGAAAGAGGGGAGATTTCGATTAGATATAAGGGAGAAATTCTACACTCAGAGGGTGGTGAGGCACTGGACCATTTTGTCGAGAGAAGCTGAGGCTGCCCCATCCCTGGCAGTGTTCAAGGCCAGATTGGATGAGGCTTTGGGCAACCTGGTGTAGGGGAGGGTGTCCCTGCCCATGGCAGGGGGATTGGAACTGGATGATCTTTGAGGTCTTTTCCAACCCAAACCATTCCATGATTCTCTCTGTCTCTCAGGTGGGCAGGCCGTTAGCCATTCTTGTCTTAACCGAGTTGCAGCTTCTGCTGTTGGTTGTAGCCCCCTCATCTTCTGATATATGCTGCTTCTGCACTTGGCACCAGCAGAATATGAGAAACACTGAAAAAGTCCTGGACTTTTTCTAGGATAAACCCTACTCAGCAACAGCCAAAACATCAGTGTTATCAGCATTATTCTCACACTAAATCCAAAATAAAGCGCTGTACCAACTGCAAAGAAGGAAATTAACTCTACTCCAGCTAAAAGCATGTCGAAGGAGAAGTTCACAGCTTGTGGCTTACGGCTCCAGCAATTCTAGCTACTGATGCTAAGTTAGTAAAGCTGGACACAGAGTATATACCCTGACCTCTGCATCCTAACACTAGGTGATTGACTCTGAGCCATTCCTTGTATTTAAAACCTGCGGATTTAAGCTAATTAACTAGTATTTCTTAGCAGTAATCAATGTAACTTAAGTACAAAAATACTACTTTAATTTTTTTTTCCTGCAAGAGCTGTCCTGGCTGTTGGAGCAGAACCAGCATTTGAGTGTTTTTCACTGGAAACAAAATTTTAGTGTGTATGTCAAGAATATACATGAAAGCATGCAGCACGTGCTCCTAGAACTGGGAGGTGGACTTTGCTTCTCAAATATTCCTGTAGCCTATGTGGACTACAGGAAACCCACAAGGGGAGTTCCTCCAAAATCTCCCTGCACCTCTTTTGCATGCCTGACCACAACTTTTTGGTCCGTTTTCTCCTCATCCAGGTTCCCAAAGGCACTGACCAGAACTGGGCACAGAAGCTCTACGACCGGCATGCCAGCAGCCAGCACTTCCAGAAGCCCCGTATGTCCAACACCTCCTTCATCGTCCTGCACTTCGCCGATAAGGTAGCTGGGCACGTCACGTGTGCTGGGACTTGAACACAGAAATGGGAAACGTGGAGAGGGGGAGAAAGAGCCTCAGGAAGGAAAACTAGTTTATAGAACCAGGGAGCTGCTTTATGGGCATGTGGGTGCCTGATTGTCAGTAATCTTGGTTTGGTGCGCAAATCTAGACCAGCTTGGAGGACTTCAGCCTCTGAACTATTGCACTAAGCTTTAAGTAGTTGTGCTTTCTAGGTGAGAGAAAAATCCTCTTTCTCAAAGCTGCGGCAAAATTAATTTCTGTTAGGGCAGCTTGACTGAAAATGTATCAGAAAGGGGAATTATTTTGGAAGAGTAGGAGCTGCAAGCGTCAGCAAGGCACGGTGGGGAGGAGCATCTGAGAGGTGGCCCTGGGCTGAGCCCACCCTTCTGAGGGAGAAGATGCCAACGTGGGACTCTAAATCCCAGTGTCTGTTGCTGTAGGGTCTCGTCCATGGGCTCCAGGTTCACTGAAACCCTGATGTGACAGGCATCGCTCGCAGCAAATGAGAATCTTAAAATTTTGCAGTTATCCAAAGCGCATGTTTGTTAGAAAGGAAAACATTAAGACCAATCTGGGATTGTGTCCGAGGAGCCAGGCAACAGGCAGGTGCTGTGATCACATACAGGAGGTCCTTCTCGTACCCAGGGTTGCTCTGGATGTGAACGGCACTTTTCATGGCAGAAGTTGATACTTTTCTTGCCTAGGCATGTTATTTTGCACATGTATCCTTCACAAACGTGTCTTTTTCCTAGTTCCCCCCCCTTTTTTTTTGTGATCAGTTGTTTCAGCCAACTTCAAATGTAAAAAAAAAAATAGATTTTTTTCCTCTTCCCTCAAAGTTCTTCATTTGCATCCCAACCCTCTGCAATTTCAAAACCAAGAGACCTGCAAGAGATGTAGCCAGGGCGTCTTTTGAGGTTTATTGATTAACTTACAAAGATTTCAGGAGGGAACAAAAGAGCGTGTAGAGGTACTGATGACCTTTGCATTTTTACCCATGGTTTCCATGGAAGTGCAGTTGGGTCCTGTACAGAGCAGTTTAATGACTATGCAACAATCTGCGTTTGCAGTAAGGATTTTGTTTTCATTCAGATTCACTTTCTTTGATAAAAAGAGACCTTTAAGTTCCAGCTTTTCCCCTCCCTTCTCCCTCTCAAGGATTTTTCAGGTGAGCTCCTGACAGCAGGGGAGCGGTGGGACACAGCACCTTGTTGCTATGTGGTTGGACATTACCCTCTGGGCTTCTTCCTTTGTCTCCTACCAGGTGGAATACCAGAGCGAGGGATTTCTGGAGAAGAACAGGGACACAGTACACGAGGAACAGATCAACATCCTGAAAGCCAGCAAGGTAAAACCAGTGAGCTGGGAGATAATGAGCACTGCTGCTTTCCAAAGCGTGAGCTTCATGCTTGTGTTCTGGTGCCGTGCCACCACAGGTCATGTAAACAAAAGTGGTTGGAGGCACCTGGGTGAACAGCAGCGAAAAAGGCAAATAAATGGGGTATGGAGGAGGGAGTAAGGGGGAAGAGGAGGGGTGAGGCTGCTGGGGGGCTGTGGTTGCACCCAGGTTTGGATGTGTGTGGTCCTCTTCTCCACCTTGGCGTCGGTGTTCCATTGAGGTGCATCAGAAAAATCCTTTCCAGACTCTTTATTTTTTTCATCACCAAGAGCAAAAATCAACATCAGCTAGTTACGGGGCAGTGCAGATCCCACTTAACTCTTGCTCAGAGCTCCCCATCCATCCCCTGACACCAAAGGTGTTCTCAAAAGCATGTAGAGCCACGGGTGATCCTGGGATTAAAAGGCACAGTCAGCAGTGTAGTTTGTATATTGTGGGTAACGTTGCTGACCCCACACTCTTCTGTATGAAAACGGCTGTTCGTCTTAGACGCAGTCCATCATACTTGGCCTTGTGACTTAATAACTTTAATAATTAGTATGCAGAAAATAGGGTTAATTGACACAAACTCTGAGACATTCCAGAGCTGTTTTATGCTGCTGCCAATACGTAGTATCAGCAAATTAACACATATTGATGACCACGCTTGCTCTCACTCCTGTTTTACAAGATTTTGTGCCGCGTACCTTTCCTCTCCCGAGTATTGCAAAAACAACTTATCAGCATCTCGTTGCATCAGTGCCAACAGAGATGTGTTGACTGACCTCAAATACCAAGCCTGCTGGTAAAGAGCTTGTTGGCCCCTGGGGTTTAAAGTCTCCCTTAGTCCCGAGGGCTCTGAGCTGGGTGGGCTGTTGGAAGCAGAAAAGCAGTAGCCGTGGGGCTCTGCAGGCTTTGGCGTGGGTCATGCCTGCAGTAAACGAGTGCTTGGCAAGCAGGCTTCCAGTTGGAGACTTTGCAGTTGGATGTATGGACTGTGGGGATTTTACACTGACTTCCAGTACTGCGCTGCTCTTCTCCATGAGCGTGCGTCTGCGCTTGAGTAGGCTGGGTTAGAAGTGTCAACAACACAGGTGTCTAAGGAATTTCAAGTCCTCCTTTAAAACCAGACTAGAAGTTCCTCCCTGCCACCTTGAGTCTTTCATTGTCAGTTAATGAGTCAAGACTTTAAACTACCTTAACTGTTCCCAAGGCCAGCTGGAAGTTAGTATGAAAATCCATCCCTGCAAAGTCCAACACACCATCCAGCAGCCAAAATCGAGACTGCATGGCTCTGGGCCACCATTGTTTCCACCAGACTTTGTGTGTGGTGTAGGGAAGGAACACATCTGCTTTTCTCCAAACTATTTCAAAGCCTCCCCCAACACAAACCCGCTTGTGAACTTGCATTTACTTTTTTGCGTTGCAAACTTTGAATCCCCCCTGCATGTTGCAAGCAGATGTGTTGTGTATCCAGACTTCTCCTCTTTGTGCCACCTCGCTTGGGTTTATGGCTAGATGTGACCTTCCAAATGCCACCCTAAGTAAGGAGTGTGATGTGGGGAGATGGAGGAAGTATTATTTTTAGGAGCGTTTTAAGGAGGAGTTGGTTCTTGTCAAAGTAAGAGAGATGAGAATGAGGGAAATTGAGTGGTGTCAGTGGCTCACCCTCTGTCTAAGCTATGAATTCACACCAAGATGGCAAGATGTTAGTTTTTCTCATCCATGAGGGTAGTTGCGAGTCCTAATAACTGTGATGCTGGGTTTTAATAGTGCCTAAATCAAGATCTCTGTGAGTTTGGGAAGCTCAGAGCTTCCCCAGGGTAAAAGCCAGGCATGATTAGAACTTATTAGAAACACCAGGTAACCTCCAGGAATAATTGATGCTGTATGATGAATTATTTAGCCAGCAGTGAACTTGCTGTTGGAGGTAGTGCTGCAGAACTGGCTGTGTCTGAAAGAGGTTTCTGTTTGACTTCTCCCTGTGGCTGCTGCAGAGTAGGTGCAGGGGAGGGCTGTAACTCACTAGGGTGGTGTGTTGTACAGTGGGGAGGACGGTGCCACCTTCAACTCCTTCCTTACAAAAAAAAAAAAATTAAAAAAAAATGCTGAAATGTGTTTATTAACAGCATCTCCTCCTCGTCACTCTTTCATATATGAGGACCATAATATAACATCAGAGTGGGCTGGGCTTTTGTTTAATACTAAAAAAAAACAACAAACAAACCCTGCTCCTTCCAACTGGTTTGCTTGGCCTAAAACATGTTGTTTCTTAAGCCATTAACATGTATGTCTCAGGGCCAAGGATTTGGGCTCACCTGGCCTGCACACTAAGCAAATGCTCCTTGGGATCAGGTGTTAGGACCTTGTGAATTCACAGTGGTGGCTCTGTAGGTGACAACAAAATGCGCATTTGTGGCCTAGATTAAAACACTCTCAAATGGACTTGGCTCTGGGAGTCTTTGGGGTGATACTGTGATGGGCTTGTGCTTTTAAGCCATTTCTTTAACGATGTGGGAACAGTGGCTGTTGTCAGCTTGTGCTGGGAGACAGCACTTCCCTTGGCAGGACCATCTTCATCCTCCTCCTGAAAAGCCTCCAAATCTTCTGCTCCTGCTTTCACTAACCCTGTTGGCCAGCAGATTCAGTTATCCTGATTTTTTTTTTTTTTTTTTTTTGCCTCTTGCCTGCCACATACCCTCCAGGGGTATAGAGATAATTTTTTTTTTTTTTTCTTTTTGCTGTAAACAGCAGCCTGGCTTCTCTGAACCAAAAAGAGCAGCGATTGCAGCACTGAGTCCGCTGCTCATGTGACTAGAACTTAAATTTGTGCTGCAAAAGGCTGTACGACGAGGACTTTGTCCTGTAATACAGGGCTGATCCTGAGTACGGTAATCACTGCTTTCCTCTTTGTGTTCCCACTAAGGCGATGCACAGGGCAAGGGGGGACGCTGTCAATTTAACACAGCAAGGACTTAAACACCTCTCTGTCAGCAAGTGCATCGCTGATGAAGCACTTCCACCAAGGCAGAACTGCATTCTGCTAATTAGAATGCAATTACTGCTGTCAACAAGATGGTGGAAGAGACTTTTTAAAGAAGCTAATTAGTTTTGTTAGCACTGGTCAGCTAAAATAGTTGCCAGATGATGTTCTTTGAATTAAGGAAACGGACTTGAATACTGATTGAAAGCGTACAGGCATGCCGTTAAGATATTATATTCCAGTCCTCTGTAATTACAAATAATGCACCAGTGGTTTTGGCTCTGCTGGTTGGGAAGGAGGGATCTGTCCTCCTCACTTATCCCCCAGCAACCGTGGAATAGATCCTGGGTGCTGCAGATGGTCCCATTTACACCAGTTTTGCTTTAAGCCAGCTGAAAACTCACCTCTGAGATTCTTGTCGAGCATTTGTGCGGCAGTAAGCACTCCTGTTATCAATAGCAGTCGGACAGAGGGCTCGATGGCACTCCCAGCTATGCACTGAGAAGATATTTTGAAACCTGAAATGACAGCCGGGGGTTCCACCGCGTTGTCAAGAGTGAGACAGTGAAGTGGAGCCTGTGTTGGATGTCTTCCAGCATCAAGCACCTGCCACCTGAACGTCCCGTGTTTGCAGGACTCGCGGCATCCAAGGCAGTAGCATGTCGCCAAAGTAAAACAGCTGTCAGGATGTCTTTTTTTTGGGGGGGATAGAGGGTTAGGCAAAGAAGGTGTGAGCCTTTATTCTGGCGAGTTTGCTTGGAGCCCACAAGCAGTTTGCTGATGTAATGCAAAGGGTTTCCTTTCCACGGTGGTGTTCAGGCTGCCGTGCTAGCAAATGGTGCCAACAGCCTGCGAGACCAAGTTTGGGAATACTCCTGTCTCCGTTTGGGGACGTGGCAGGGAGCCAGGCAGCCCTTTATGGCATGGGGCTGTCGTTAGTGTCTCTGAAGTGGTAAACCCCTGTGCTCTTCTTGGGATCTGATTGGAAATACACCCAAGCGGGGCTTTCGGAGGAGCCTGGGATGGAGAGAAGAGCCTCGCGTCAGTGTTTTTGCATGGACGTGTCGGGCACATTGTGCCATGGACAAGGGAAGCGTGATGCTCGTGCCCTCCCCCACGGATGCCAGTGGTGTGCATGCTGCTGGGATGGCACCATGGATGCTTTGGCAGTGTCACCAGGCTGGAGCCCAGCCCAGCTTGGTGATAAGTCAAATCCCACCTGGTGACAGGTGCATACAGCTCCTATGAAGACAGGCTGAGAGAGTTGGGGCCGTTCAGCCTGGGGAAGAGAAGGCTCCGGGGACACCTTCCAGCAGCCTTCTAGTACCTACAAGAGCTACAAGAAAGCTGGAGAGGGGCTTTGGACAAGGGTGTGTAGTGACACAACAGGGGGCAATGGCTTTGAACTGAAAGAGGGCAGATTTAGATTAGGTCTAAGGAAGAAATTCTTCCCTCTGAGGGTGGTGAGGCACTGGCACAGGTTGCCCAGAGAAGCTGTGGCTGCCCCATCCCTGGCAGTGTTCACGGCCAGGTTGGATGAGGCTTTGAGCAACCTGGTCTAGTGGCAGGTGTCCCTGCCCATGGCAGGGGAGTTGGAAGTAGATGATATTGAAGGTCCCTTCCAACCCAGACCATTCCATGATATAAGAATTTACTGTTTGAACGTGAGTGCAGCTGTAGCTGGAACCTGTGTGGGCACACAGCTGGAGTCGAGAAGTAAAAATATAACAGCCCTCTGAAGCAGACCAGATTTATTGTGACTTACTAAGTATTCAAGTTCCTGAGACTGGTACAAATTTGAAGATCCTACTTAAAAAATCCAACAGCGTTGACTGTATTTACCAGCTCACCTGTTCTCCTGTTTATGAAGCGGAGATGCCCCAGAAGCCCCAGGCTGGGCTAAATGCTGTGCTTTCAGGGCTGCAGAATGGCAGTCCTGCTGTTGCCTTGCTAATTCACACTGGAATGCAGGTTATTAGTGAGGAAATCCTGGTGTCTCTTAATTGTTTGGAAAAGCAGGGTTGCCTCTGGAGCCATGATGGGAGCAGGCTGCTGCTTGTCCTCATGTGGAGGTGGGCAGCGTCCTTGCTGCCATCAGGACTGAATGAGGAGCCTTGATGATAGCCATCTTCTTTTTCTGGCTTGTTTGATTTAATGTGCACATTTCAAGACTCGATGAACTGCAAAAGAGAATGGCCAAAGGTCCTGCTGGCGTGGTTTGTGTAGGCAATGCTTCTTGATTTCCCTTTATTGCCCTTTTTTCCCCTTCCTGCTTTAAGATGGGGAAAAAACGACCACAGCAATGCAACTTGGGTGGGCTCATTCAGCAGAGATGCAGGGCCAGAGGTGCTCAGATGTTGTCTTTTGTTTTAGTATCAAATCGTAGCAGACTTATTCCAAGATGAGGAGGATGCTTCACCCGCCGCTTCCATGGGAAAGAAAGCATCCAAAATCAGTATCCGTTCCGCCAGGCCAGTGACCAAAGCTGCCAATAAGAAGCACAAGAAAACGGTGGGACACCAGGTAACGTATAATATGAGCAGGCTGGTCAATGGCAGGTGAATCCAGATACATTTTTACAGTTCGGATCTTGTTTCTTCATTTTGAAGCAGAGATGAATGAAAAGCTGTTGAAGAGGCCTTCCCGTGACCTCTGATGAGGACGGGCACAGTTTGGCTATTGCATTTTGGACACCTTCTAGCAGTGTCTCTGGAAGAGCAGGCTCGAGTAGTCTTGACTGGAAGGAGTTGAGGCATGGTTTAAGGAGGGTGGAGACCACTCTGGGATTCAGTGTGCTGTATCCCAGTGTACTATGGTGCTCGTAAATTGAAATACCTTGAGAAAAAGAGCGTTTTCAACCCTGAGTGGACAGTCAAGCAGTGCAACAGGGGCTCAGAGAGGCTGTGCTGTCTCCACCCTTGGAGATTTTCAAAACCCAACTGGGCAAAGCCCCAAGCAAACACTTACTGCTGTTATACGTCGTTGAGCTGGAAGCCTTTAACCCACCAGTGTCTTCTCTGAATTGCTCCTGCATGTGCTGGGCTGATGGGAAGGTTCACGCTGTGTCACATCCAGAGGCCAGCACCGCAGGTGGTTTCTTGCACTGCCTGCCAGCTTGGGTTGCATGACACAGCACCTCCACCCCTCCTCCAAAAGAGTGCTTTTGTCTTTCAGTTCCGCAGCTCGTTGCATTTGCTCATGGAGACTCTGAACGCCACCACCCCACACTACGTGCGCTGCATCAAGCCGAACGACGAGAAGCTCCCCTTTAAGTAAGTGGGCTCTCAGATGAGTGTTCAACGTTAGAGCAACAGTGTGTGCTTTGGACTTTTCCTCTAGCTAAAGAGATCACTCCTCTTGTGATGTCGTTCCCATAACTGGAAGGTCCCAGTAGCTCGCTGGAGTCACTTCTCTTGGGTTTCACGATGTGGTTTTTTGTGCCTCTGAAATGAAGACTAATTCAGGTCCTAGTAATTCACAGATGTACTCTGCTGATATTGAGCGTCCTTGCTTTGCAATGATAGGGTCTTTGTACAATTTCATCTTAGAATTGCTTTGTTTTGAATAGTCATGGTACTAAACAGTGGAAAGTAGCAGAGATAGGAATGGAAAAGTGGAGATAAGCAGTGTGCTTGCAGAATGGCCTGTGAAATGAACAAAAATGTCTTGGTGCTTCCAAAATAAATGTGGAAAAAGTAAGGACATGACTTGTATCAACTTCAGGCAGGTTTCCAGATGAGTGAAGAGCTGAAGCAAAAAGCCAGTCTTGATCTTCCTCTGTAGTTCGGGGGTGTATCAGAAGCTGTGAACACTGCTAGCAAATAGATGTTATCCTTGTTTGACTTCTCAGATGACGTATTTGTGCCTGATTTTTTTCCCCTGTAACTTTGAAAAAGCTTGGCTGTTAGTACGCAGGGACCTGATAGATCTTGTGATGTCTGTTACAGGCTCTGACGTGATCTGCAGGTGGTGACATCTAAGAAAGCAGAGTTGTCGTTGTGACCCATAATCAGGGAGGCATTGCCCTCCAGCTGATCCAGGGCAGTCTGAGTGCTCCTGGTGGGTCATGTCACCTCGGCTCCAACAGCGTCCTGCAAAGGAGAGCGAAGCATCCATACAAAGAGGCTCACCCTTGGTTGTGATATGCTGGTGGATATGTATGGACCAGGAAGCTTTCCCAGCTTGGCAGCATAGCTGCCCCAGCTTTTGAACATAGTAGGGACTGGAGACCTCCTAAAGTCTCTTGCAACCTGCTTTACTCTTATTCATACTTTAGGTTCTTGGTGCCAAGATAAGGTTTGTTTCTTAGGGAGGTGGAGAGGTGTCAGACTTCCAGCCTGGAAGAAGTGTTTTAACCACTTAGTGATATTTGCTGTGTCTGAGGTTGATCCCTCATGGAGAAGACTTAAAAGAGAGTGGTGCAAGGGGAATACCTGACTTCAGCTTGTACCTTCGACAGTTTTCCTTCCAAACTCTGTTTTGTGCAGGGCTTGTGATCTCTTACTTGGGTTTCCAGGCCAAAAGCAACCTGCTGGGTGCTGCTGCTTGCCATGGCACGGAAAAAGACTTTATAATAATGTGTATTGTCCTACTTGTAAGCTCCTTATTTCAGCCTCAGCCTGTAGCTGTAGTTGTCACTGGAGAAGGTCCTGACTTTCCATGCTGATAAAGCACTGTAGCTGGTCTGGTTACTGCATCTCACCCCCACGTTGCAGAAGATTCCCCTTATGTACAATGTGGATTGCCCTGGGATCTTCCAGGACTGAAGCTTCCCCATCGGTCTACCAGTCCTACTTATTTATTCTTACGGAAATTGTACCCTTGTGGATTCTTCCTTGAAGTGAGTGACAGCCAAGACTGATTTTTCCACCCTGCATCATGTTTATGGTGTTGTAGAGAATAACTTGCTGTAGACTTGACAGGTGCAGGGAATTTAAAAATGCACAGAGTAGCAGGGACCTATTTCTTATGCTACTTTTGCACGGCAGAGGCAAAGCAGAATTATTCATGCACTCTTCACCGGCCGGTATAAATACTTTGGGCTTTCAGGACAGGGCAAGCAGGTACCTGAGAAGATTTTGTTCCTCAGCCTTATTCTAGAAATCTAATGCAGCAACTATGGACATATACATCGTATGAGTCCAAGCTTGATCCATCGACCTCTTCCAGAGTCCAGCATCTCGAGCTGGAGACCTGGGACCTCTTTGTGCAGTCGGTGTCAGGGGTGGAAGGAGAGAGAAGTGATGGGTGATGCTGGTACCTGCACTCTGTGCAAAGATAGACTGATCTGAAGGTGGGTTCATGCCAGGAGCAAGAGAGAACTCTGCCCGAGTATTCAGCTGAAGGTTGGCATGAAGTTTTTCAGCACAAATTGCTGACGGAAATGAGAGGGATAATGCCTCCTAAAAGGAGGAAGGTGGACAGCTGAGAGCAGGATTACCTTGAATTTCCACATGACACCTACCAAAGCCCTTAGTCAGGAACACGAACACTGCTGTTCTTGGTAAACTTATCAGTCTGCAAACCCATGGGATCTGTTAATTGCTCAGTTTTGGTATGGAATTTAATTTGTCAGATCTGTTTTGCTGTTAAATTGGATTTCTTTCCAGAAATATGTTGTTGCCCTTATAGCTGCAAAAGTAATACTGTCTGGTTCACCAGGCAGCCTGTGATGGGGTCGCCTGTTCCCTTCTTTATCTTACTTGTGTTGCTTTATGTAGCTGGGTAGGTTATGGCTGTAGAGACTAATTGCAGCAGATTGTTGCCTTGTCCCAAGAGTACCTCTTGGCATTGATAGCAGGGCAATAGCAAGGTCTATTGCACTTGAAAAGCACAACGTCTTGTGACGTGGAGACAAAACGTGTGACATCTGTGCAGCCTGTTCCCAAAGCAAGGCATGGGATTTGTGGTTATACAGAGGTCTGCAAGGGAATGGCTATGGACAAAAGCCATCCGCAGATGTGTGGGTTTCTTCAGCCCTTATACTAATGATGAGAGCAGAGCTTCTTTCCACAAATCAGAAGCTAACTTCTGTCCCTGAATGAATCACCATCAAACTGTTCCAGGCCATAGTACGTTTTTCTTGCAGCATAGTGTACTGATGATGCCCCATCCCTGGAAGTGTTCCAGGCCAGGTTGGATGAGGCTTTGAGCAACCTGGTGTAGTGGAGGATGTCCCTGTCCATGGCCGGGGGGTTGGAACTGGATGATCTTTGAGATCCCTTCCAACCCAAACCATTCTGTGAGTCTAGGACGGAATTCCCTAACATGTACTGTGTATGTCAACAGGTTCAAAATTAGAGACCCGGCAAAGGATGCTAACATAAATGCTCTCGTGGATGCTTTAGATTGATGATGTGTGCTCCTCCTCACGGTGTTAATCTCTGTTTTAAATATAATTGCAGATTTGATCCGAAGAGAGCAGTACAGCAGCTGAGAGCTTGTGGAGTGCTGGAGACCATCCGCATCAGTGCAGCTGGATTCCCGTCCAGGTACCGTGCCGGGAATTTGGCATTGTGCTGCTGGCGTGTTTTGCTCAGCCAGTCGTTATCTGGGGCAATATCTGGGGAAGAAAACACTGATGTTTTCAGGACAGACAAGGTTTATTTAGGCTGTTTTGTATCCAGGATAGATTTTCCCCTTTCTATTTTTTATTTTGCAAAGCCCCCTCCGACTCTTGCATTCCTCGAATCTAAGGGATGCGTTGTCGAGCAATGAGCTGCAAAGTGAGGCTGCTGGAGATGGTGGTGTGCTGTGTCCAGCGTGTCAGTTGGTGCTTTCAGCTTGGTCCTGAGGAGCAATTTGATGTGATGAAATCTCTGAAAATGCTGGTGCATGGCAGATGAATGAATCCAGCTTTGATCCCGTACGGAGGTGGACAGCCAGTAACAAAATAACGTCTCTGTATCTCCTGCATCCAGCTTGCCTGGGAACAAGGATTGCTTTGGAGGACTTCTCTGCTTGCCTCAAGCTCCCCATATAAAATCACCTGGTTTTGTACAGTTTGCTTTCCTTTTTTTTTTTTTTTTTTCTGACTTCAGACATCAACTGCAATTGTCATTTCAGCCCAAAAAAATGTTGTTATACTTGCAGAGAAAGAAAATAAAGGTCGTAAATTATTATTGCAGTCTTTCACACCACGCATCCAAAGCGTAGTAGGCTTCAAACTCCTGCGTCTCCAAAAGCAGAAGTTATGGGTGGTATGACTCTTTCTGATTTTGACACAAAATTCCAAAGAGGTTTTTTAGGGCCTAATAAATGAGAAAACATAAACATGAAGACGAGAGGGGCAAGTAATTCTAAAATGCATCAACTGTGTTTTAGTGCCAAGCAGCTTTGTGTTAATGTCAGCATAGCCATCAGCCTTTTTATATGGAACAAAGGAGTTATAAATACGGTCAGTGAAGAGTCGGCTGAGCGTGGTGCTGAACGCCATGAGGAACTCCCTGTCCCAGTTTTTGGGGAGGATTGTGCTGCCTATTGATTACTGTCATCTCGTGCAAAGCTGCAAAGAGCCTCTGACAATTGATGGCAGCTTCTGTGCCTTGATGTGGGATGGCTCTGCTGCACTGAGCCCGTGTAAAACCTCTGTTGGCCAGTGGCCTCCACGGACAGGCAAAAACTGGTGATGGGGATCTCCCTGGCCAGCTAAGCTCAACTGTTTTAAGACGAGGAAAAGAGAGGAAAAAAGGAAAAAAAAAAAGGTCCCCGGAAACCAATTTTCCCTCTCCTCTGCCAGTGTGCGAGGGTGGCAGAGAGGCGAATGGAGATTTGAGTCCTCCTCTTGGGGCTCTGGCCCTGTTAGAAGACCCAGCACCACGTCTGACTCCCTTCTCTGAAGTCTTCAAGGCGTTTGTGGAAGTAAATACTAAAAAATTGCTCTTAAATTACATGATCTCTAGGGCACAGGAGAGAAATTGAGAACCAGCCCATGGGATGGATCTTTTATTATCTTCTTTGTTAAAGCAGCTGCATGCTCAAATCTGTCTATCCTCTTGAAGTGGAATCCCTGAAGCAGTGAAACAGCTGTGGTTTTATTTGGAAAAGGCCACATAAATGCAGTTTTACACTCCCTAAGCAAGTAGTGGTGTTCCCCAGTGCGGTGGATGCTCCTGGCTCTGCAGCGATGGATCTCGGGAGGTTTGGGGTACTCTGACTTGAGGCTTGTCCACAGTTTTGCTACAGGTCTCAGCATAGCTGCAGGGATACCCTGTTCCTCTCCATTCATCATTTTCCTCAAAATTTGTCACGTTTTTCCATCTCTGCTCACTTAACTCTGGGCAGTTTAGACCTTGCGACACTAAAATCGATGTATAGTTAGTAACTGGGGAGGGGGAACACAGGGGAGAAACCACTGCAGCACCTGGAGACCAGCCAAGATCTATTTATGGCAAGTAATTGACCGGTCTGAAGAGACCGCTCCATCCCAAAAAACTCAAAAGCAGTGCTTTTGGCTCTGCCTGCGCGCTTTTTGTTATGATGTCTTTTTTTCCCAGGACACTAAGAATACAAAACTCTTCCACCACTGCAACTTGTCAGCTTTTTTTCTTCTTCTAGGGTTAAAAAAAGGGTGCAAATAGCTATTTCAACCTTTCAGAGTGACCTTCTCCAGTTCAGTGTTTGGGATGCTTCAAGGACAGATTTTTGTTTATTTTAATTTTTCTAGAAGATAATCGTATAAAGGAACAGCTCTGTGCTAAATAAGAGACTCGCTTTGGGTTGTGGTAGTTCTTCACCCTCCTTGGTGATAAAATTCCAGTCTTGAAAAGCCAGACCTAGGAGCTGGGCAATATCATTGAAAGATTGTGAGTAATCTGTATATTTGAATTGGCTTTATAAACCAGCTTGGCAAAAGCTGCTTCCACGGGATCTTATTTTGTGGGAAATGTAATAGATGTTTGAGTTCTTTCTGAGGTTTTACGTGCGTGAGATCAGTCTCAGTTTTCATCACAGCAAGCATTGGTTATTTCTTCTCATTTCCTTATGTTTTGAGACAAGTCAGATTATAATGATTGATTAAGGATCACCCAAAAGGAGGGTTGCTGCTTTAGGTTTAAACCCTGTGTGGAGGCTATACATTTAAGCCACTCAAAATAATAATGGAAAACTTGATCTTCAACAGTTTTGCTTCGCTTGGGTGTGAGCAATTTACCTTCAAAGCAAGAGAGAGTTTTCAGAATGTTTTATGTCGAGAAATGTTTTCTTACAGAAACAGGAGAACATGTTTATTTTCATCCTGTAGTATTTACATCTGAATATTTCCCAGCATACTGTCACAAGACTAACTTCTGAGAGGGATGTGGCTTTGGGTCAGAGATCTCTGGATAAAGCCACCTTCTGCTCTTATCTCACCATCATGGTTACTTTATGGGTTGAAGAATGGAATGTTTTGAGGCTTCGGTAATTTTTTTGCCTGGTTCCTTTAAGCAAAAAAAAAAAAAAAAAGTTTTAATATAATTTTCAGTGTTCTTTAACCCATGTAAGACATGATCTATTCCCACCAAAAGATGAGGTGTCGTGCTCCCCGCTTTGGGTACGCCGGCTTGATTTTGCCATTTCCATGGAATGCTGCACTCTGCTGCTATCTCATGTAAATTGGAAAGGTGTTGTTTGGTTTGAAATGTTACAGAGCAGTTAAGAAATCTATTTGTTAGCATGGACATAAATGACTGGTGATGAATGGGCTGTCTTAAGTGTGTAGATAGTAAATCTGTCATCAGCTTCCGTGGGTAAAGTATGGAAGGTGTCTCTGTGCTATAAACCCATTCATCTTTGTAGAAACTGACTAGGTAAAGATAATGCTATAGAGAATTAATTGGAGGCTATACAGAATTAATGGATGCAGCTCTCAGTTAATAACAAAATACTCTTCAGAACAAGTTTACTGGGTTTGGCTGGGACAGAGTTTTTTCTTTTTTAGCAGCTGGAAGAGCTCTGTATTTTGGATCTAGTCTGGGATTTGTCATGAGAAGAACGTTGACAGTGCACTGATGTTTGCAGTTGGTGCTGAGACATCAAGGACCTTTCAGCTTCTCATGTTGTGCCAGTGTGCAGGAGCACAACGGGCTGGCGGGGAGCAAAGGGTCCACAACTCCTTCCTTAGGATTTGGACTTAGAGATAGGATTGAGGTTCAAATTAGGCAACAGAATGTTCCATATCATGCAACGTTATGCCCAGTATATAGAAGAGAGTTGGCGGGAAAGTTTGTTTTCTCGAGTTCTCTCTGTCTCTTGTCACGGAAAGAAACCATTTTATGGTTAAGTCGTAAAAGCTTTAAGCTCTTATTATACTCTTCCTTCCAGCTCTTTGTTCAGTGCTGCTGAAATATCATTGTGGTCACCCTAAAACAATAGATTGGACATATTTGGGGCAGTTGCTGGCTGCTTGGAGAGACGGTTTTTGGAGGCTTCCTCGGGAGTCAGAATTTCACCCCTGGTTTCTTACCTGAGCCCTCCCTTTAATGACAAGGTTGTAATAAATCCAACTGGCTCTGCTCTTGAGTTCCTAGCCCCACAATTTTGGGCAGTAGCAGCCCCTTTGCTTTGCACCTAGTTGTAGTTTTGTGTAGAGCATCCAAACCTTGTGTTTTTTTAAACCACGTATACAAGGTTTAATTTGGGGCGTGTGTTATGGCTTATTTCCTCTGTCTAATTGCTGTAGATGACAAAGAAATCGCTGGATTGACCAAGTCTCCTGCTCCTGGCCAAGCCCTCAAGCATCCTCCTTGCTGCTCAAGCCCAGGGAGGTGTGTTTTTTTTTTTCACAGGCTTAAGTTATTTTCCTGTGTCCTTCCATTTGTTTTATTATCTCTTCCCTTTAGTTATCTGTGCTGACTGAAAAGGAAAAGTTCAATGTTTGAAGTTGGTTGTGCTTGATCTCAGCCCTGAGATTTTTTTTATTTTTCCTTGGGAAAGTTTGAGTAGTATCTGTCCAGTCCTTTGTGCCTCTTTCTCCCTCTTTCTCAGTTGTTCTGGTACAAAAATCCTCCTGGTTACAGCTCTTCACCTTTGCCACCTGTCTGGATGTTATAAATTGATAATTGTAAGGAATCGTGTTTATTTAGTGGCCCTTAGTGATTTCCATCAACCAGCACTGAGGCATGCCTGTGTTGTGTGGCAGCATCCTGAAAACCTGAGTTCTGCTTCTAATTTACTACCCGTGGTCAAGTTGAGCTGAGGTGTGTAACCTTCCCACAATCTCTCCTGACCTGACGAGCTGTGGGGTAACTTGGCTCAGCTTTTGTCTCATACTGGGAATTGCTTTGTGGTCTGGCAAGAGGGAAATAAGTTTTCTCTTTTTGACTTTCCTCTGCTGAAGATGCAGATGTTGAACCCAAAAAACCCAACGTGTGCGTGCACAAGAATAAAAGAAATGGTGTGTGCACCAAAGCATTGAGCTTCGATATTTCTGCACCAGAGAGGTCTCTCTTGTAGGGCTGGGGACGGCGTTGGTTTCTCTCAAAGCACATAGTTGTAAGGTAATTTTATACTGCTTTGAGCCTGAAGTGGTTTAACCAGGGATGTTACATTACACCTGAGTGCTTTAATTGTTCTTTGTCTGGCGGGGAATCCTGTAACAGCACCTCTGAACGCCCGCAGCTTTCCTTTGCTTGTGAACTGGGACGGCAAGTGTTCTGGTGAAACTCCTGATGGACCGTGGCAGAGATTTTTATCTTGACGTTCTGTGGACAATAATACAAGCAGTGTGACCTCAGGACTGTCATCTCCTGTGAAATCGTCGAGGACGGTGAGAGCAGCCAGGGTGAAGCAATGTGGTGCCATGGAGGTGTGGTGTTTGGCTGTGAACCTCTGGGAGATGTGGATAGAGGACTACGGATGCCACCAGCCCAGCAGAACACCCCGACGGCAGTCAGTGAGCATATTCCCTGCCAATTCCAATGCCTCATGTGAGACTTAATCCTAAAAAGTGAGCTATCTGTGTTAAAGGTGGACTCAAATGGAAACGAGTGAGAGTCAGTTTTTACCACCATGAAATGAGAGAGACAGGCTCCGAAGAAAGACCCTCAATGTAGTGACTTATGATCTACTCTAAAGGAGTTTCTGCAGGTGTCTGACTCCTGTTCAAAAGCAGCTGCGGGATCTCCATCTCTGTCTCAGTGCAGGAAGATGATGGATTTTGCTGCTTTCTGCCCAGATTGGACCTGTGCCCTCAGCTACGCGTGTTGCCTCTTCGCCATCTGCTCTTTGCCAGAGGGGTCCGGGTGGCACCTGCAGGATGATTTCTCCTTCTGCATAGCAGTAGTTAATAATATCAGCCCCTGAATTGACCCTGACACGTTAATGGGAATACTCCCTCCTCCTCTTTTTCTCCCCGCCAAGCTCTCCCTGGCTTGAGTAGTCCCTGAGCCAGGCAGGAGATCTCCAGCATCGCGCGCTTGGCCGCGCGCCTCCGGCACTGCCTGCTCTGCTGCTATCAGGTTTGATCTGGAGCCGTGTAAAGCCTCGAACGTGCTTGAAATGAAAACAGGTTTTGTTTGCATGAAGCAAAAGGATTAATGCACGGGTATAAAATGGGAAAAGTAATTATAAAATGAAGGCATTTAGAACACAAAGAGAAAGGAAGTTTGGGCTTAAACCCTACATGGCACAAGCCGAAGTCTTGCATGATCTTTTGAATTCAGTTTTGCTGTACCTCACACTAGAGAGAGCTCCCCATAGTAGGTATATTTTTTTTTTTTTTTTTTTGTCATAATCCAATACTTTTGGTCATTCAAGAGTGGGTAGCCTTGGCTGTCTGTCCCCAAGGCTATCCCATGTAGATGGGGATGCAATGTTCACTAAGGCTGGCTACTGCAGAGCTGCTCAGAGCAATATGAGCGTGGGAAACCCTCTCATCACAGCTCCCTTCTTGTTGCTGCCTTCAGGAGCCCTCCATTTACCTTTTGCTTCAGGAACAACATTAAGGACTCTCTGTAGTTGTTGCCGTTCCCATATTCTTTGCCAATGGTGTCCTGGGTGCAATGTGTCCATGCAGGAATTGCACGGCACTTGGCAATCTTTAATTATTATTATTTTCTTGCTTTTTCTTCCTTCTCGTTGTAAACATTTTCTTCTCCTATGTTCTTTTAATTAAAATATTGCTTTTAATCAAACTGGCTTTCCTCCCGTGCTGCATTTTCTGATGTGGATCTGTGTTGGTCGTGTATTTTAAATTGTTATATTTCTGGTATGCCTATCTTACCAAATATCCCAGCTTCCAGCCTTCAAGAAGTTTCATTAGAGATTGCATCAGCAGTTGGACTAGATGATTTTTGTGGATCCCTTCCAACTGGACTATTCTGTTCTGTTCTGTGAAGTATTTTATAGAGACGACAGTCTTGAACACAGGAGGTGCTCAGGGTGCTGCGATGTCTCACCCAGCCCCACCACTGCAAAGTGGCCAAGTATAAAGACCTGTCACAAGCATTGCACTTGGCAATTCGTTTTGCCTTTCTTCATCCCTCTCTTGATGCCCAGAAGTGGAAAAATAGGAAGAATTGGGTGTGATAACACAAAAATAAAGGCATGCATGGGGCTGTTAGGTGGAGGAGGAGATGTTTCTGTGTGGCTGCTCTTCATATAGTGTGTTTTTCTTCTTGGATGCTGTCCTAGTTTTGGCTGGGACGGAGTTAAGGTGGGTTTTTTTAGTAGCTGGAATAGCTCTGTGGGTTTTTTTGATTTAGTATGAGATTTGTTATGAGAGAAATGTTGATAGCACACTGATGTTATAGTTGGTGCTGAGACATCAAGGACTTTTCAGCTTCCCATGTTTTGCCAGCATGCAGGAGCTCTACAGACTGGGGCGGGGGGCAAGGCCAGGACAAAGGGTCCACAACTCTCCTTGTGATTTGAACTTGGACACAGAGAGGGTTGAGGGCCAATTGATTCAAATTGGCCAATGGAATTTTCCGTGTCGTGCAACGTCATGCTCAGTTTATAGATGAGGGTTGGCTGGGAAGTCTTTCTTCTCAGGTTCTCTGTGTCTCTCACTCTCTTTTTGAGCCTCTCACCCCTTCCAAGATTGCAGTTTCGGGAATTCTCTGTTTCGAGATCGTTTGCTGGGACGGGATAGGCTGGGCGTTGGTCGCCGGGCAGTGAGCAGTTACTTGATGCATCACCTGTTCGTATATCTTACTATTATTTTATATATTATTAGTGTTTTAATAATTATTTTTTAATTTCAATTGTTTTCTTATATCAGCCCACAGTTCCCCTTCCCTTTTCCCCTTCAGTTCTCTTCCCTATCCCGTGGGAGTGGGTGAACGAGTGGCTGCGTGGTGATTAGTGGTTGGCAGGGTTAAACCACGGCAGCTGCCGGAGCATCCATGTGGATGAGGATTGGGCTCACAGATGGTTTCGTTGAGTGAGGGCAGAAATCAAAATCTCTGCAGTTCTCTCCCTGGATGTTTGTTATGCATGGTCTTTTGAAATAACAGCGGCGGTGCTTGACAGTGCTGGAAATTCCTAGTGTTTTAATTAAAAACTCAGGTTCTGAGAGGTCCGTAACTCACTGTGTTAATTTGGAGAAGGCTGAAACTTGGCAGACACTGAGCCAATTTCGGAATCCAGTCTGCAGGCTCCACATCTAACAGCGGTGGCAGGAGATGATGTTTCCTAGCAGTAAGATACAGTGCTCTAATTTCTTCCATTAGTGTTACGTGTTTGGGAACTTCTCTGCTGGTGACAGTGAGATATCTTCCATGTGGCTGCTTTGTCTTTTCAGGTCCAAAGACTTCGAGTTTGTTTTAAGGGTCTCAGCCACAGACTAGAGTGATGGTTAAATGAATCGACTCAAATTCTTATTCAACAGAGTTTGGAAAAGCAAAATAAGGAAGATTTTCTATTTGATTCATTATCTATTGTCTTATCAAGATTGCTTTTTAAAATATTTTTGGCCAAATCAGGAGTTCCATGATCCCTTCATAATTAGCATATTGTTTCCGAAGGGAGCAGTTTCGTTGCGTTTGACTGGCAAAGTGCATCAGCTTGGGAAGCACATCAGGAGGAGTGAAAACAAGGTGATCTGTGGCCTTTCTGTTCCAGGCTAGAAATGCACAGATCAGGGCGTTAAGTAGCAGGGAAGGGGGGCTGAGGCTGGGGGTCAGGCTTTAGTGACCTAGCTCCTTTCAGGTGGCTTCACGTGATGCTGAGGGTGGTGTTGAGAGATCCCTCGCTATATGAGTTTCATGTTTTGACTCGTCTCTCACTCCAAAATGCTTTATTTGAAGGAAATAATGCCCAGCATGCTGTCTGATCCTGTGTATGCTTTCCTTTCAGGTGGACCTACCATGACTTTTTCAATAGGTATCGTGTTCTTATGAAAAACAGACACCACTCTAAGACAGGCAAGAAGCAGCTCTGTCAGGCCCTGTTGGAAGACCTCATTAAGGTGAGCTGGGACCAAATCTTTGGCAGTGATTTCTACACCATGAAAGTTTGTGGCTTTGATATGATTTGAATTGCTCTTCCTATTCCTGCTTCACCTGCTGCTCGTGCAGGTGCTCGTTCAGTCTCGGCAGCCTGGGGCTTTTTCCAAAATGAGATAGTCTTGCAAGGAGGTAGCGAGAGCCTGTGTGACACGGGATCTCTTGACTGCAGTCAAGCTGAACGTGCTATTTCTGTGCTGCTGAAGTCCAGAGTTTGTTATCACTGACTCGCATGAGCAACTGCCCGTCTCCAGAACGCTCATCCAGCTCCTCCATCCAGATGTAGCTGGAGCATATTTTAGAGGTCCAGCTTTGACTACTGTGTACAGCATCATGAACTTTAGTCAAAGTCGGTTCAGTCACCCCATCATTAAATGTCTCTTTGCAGAAACGAGTAAGTGAAAAATACAGTAACAGCTGCATCATGATGTGTGGGAGGCTTCCAATGGCCTCTAATATGTAGAAAGACCCTATAGATTGGGACTTTTTACCCTTTGATGTGTAAGAAAATAAGAAGCCTTTGCCGCCACCCCCTTTCCAAAACCATACTACTCACTAACGTGCATTGTTTTTAAATTGGAACTGTGCTTGTAAGGGTTTCTTCTTGTTGTCTTGCTGTTGAGGAGCCCAGAATGTGCACAGCATCTTAGACAGGTTTTAATTTTTGATCCTTGTTTTCCTCGTGGGATTTTGAGGAATTTACTCAGTTGGGTTCCCCTCTGCAAAGGCCGTTCTCCTTATGCACCAAGTGTTTGTCTTGGCTGCAGAACCATTTGCAGTGCATGTATGACTTTGCAGATGTAAGTTTTAAGATTTCTTTCTCAAAAAAATTATTTTTTTTAATGTTATCTGGCGTTGCATTGCTCTATTTAACTTAAAGCCAAAAAAAAACCCCCAAAACCCAACCAAAAAAACGTTCAAAATTTGTATAAATGTGTGGAAGTTAAGACTGAATCCTTGTGCTGCATTCCTCAATGGGTACTCAAGTACTTCAGAGTCTAATTCATTGATTTTAATTTCCTTTATGCTTTAGGGGGACGAAAAAGAGTTTGCCTTAATTAATTCGATTTTGTTTCCTTTATGCTTTTGAAAAGGATCCAGACAAGTTCCAGTTTGGACATACCAAGATCTTTTTCCGTGCAGGCCAGGTGGCATATCTGGAGAAACTGCGAGCGGATAAGTTAAGAGCTGCCACAATCATGATTCAGAAGACGGTGCGGGGCTGGCTGCAAAGGATCAAGTACCAAAGGCTGAGACAAGCTGCAATTGTCATCCAGCGCTACGTGCGCGGGCACCTGGCGCGGAGGTGGGTCCTAGGAAGCCCTTTGAGGAAGGGCTGGGAGGTCAAGTAGAAACAACACTTTCTGAGCACTTCTATTTTCAATCCGTTCCATCTTGTAGACCTTAAGCTTTGGGGCTTCTTAGGGGAAGATCACTCTGCATGGAGTGTTGCCTTCCAGCCCCATGAAAGCAAGACCCATATTATGCATGTAGATACCACTATGGTGGATGCTTCTGTGCTGAAGTCAGAACTTGTTCCTGGCCTTTCTCTCCAGCGTTATTTGGGGGCAGGAGATCAAAATGCTTTGCCTCAGACTGGTTTTGTATCTGTATTCATTTAATTTCTATGTTCTGGGGCAGGGCTATAGCATAGGCAGCTAGGCTGTAATCAGATGACTAAAGTACTCTGAGATATTTAGGTGAAAATGTTTCACAGAACTGATATTTTTCTGCGAATACCTCTGGCACAAGGCATTTGGATCGGCCAGTAAGCGTTTTGCTAGTTGGTATGCGCTCCTCTTCTGCAGAGACCAGGTTTGTACCTCCTTGATACCTCAGAATTGATTTACTGTATCCTTTATAATGAGAAAAATCACTCCAAATCACTCCAATGGGGCTATTTACGGAATAATAGAGCTCAGAGTTTAACTCTCTGTGTGCAGGAACCTCAAGCTTCCTCGTGTCAGCAGCTTGCTGGGGTTTCTGTAAATAGCATCGCATTGGAGAGTAGGCTGGTAGCAGATGTGAGGTTGCTGTAAGGAGGCAGTAAATCAATTTTTTAGCATCTCAACGCACAAGTCACCTTGTATCTTGTGCCCCTTATTCAAGTCAAACACTGCCATTCTTCTGCATCCAGCCAAGCTGGCTTCAGGCACTTTGCAGATAGGAACAAGGAGTAGATTCAAGGAACAAGTCCTTTCAACTTTGTTTCTCTTCTTGTTTTCCACTTAGAGAAGGTGTGGTGTGTTAGCTATGTTGCTTGGTTTTGAGCAGCAGTATTCTCCCTGGCTCCAAGTTAGCATCAGCCCATCAGAAGTGCTGCTGCACAATTAATTCTGCTTGCACTTGGGCAACGTGAGATGCTGCCTGTCCTGCTGCACAGTCACTTCACTCCTGATTGCTGGATAAGTGTCGATTTCTATCCGTTATTGAAGCAACCAAGGGGGAAGAACTTCCATGTTTCTTCCAGGGATTTCCTCTAAATCATACTGTATTTTGGAAGAACGTCAGAGATGCTATATGAATTTGAGATACTCTTTGTTCTTGTGAAAGGGATTGGCTTCTTGGAGAATCCAGGGATGAGAAGGTCTCAAATGAGAAAACTGGGCAGTTTGGCGGCTTTTATTTTAAAACTGAGCTCAGACTTTTCTTGTCCTAAGAGGTCCATGTAGTTCTCTAGGCCAGTGGCTGCAGGTCCCTCTGCAGGAGGGACAAGGCACGTGAGACCTAAGCAATAAGAGGCAGGTTAAGAAAAAGGGAGATTTGGTGATTAACTTTAGCCTCTCTGGGCTCTCCATGCACATCTACAGACTTGGACTCTACATTTGGCTTTGCCTCAGCCAGCCATCCCTCTAAGGAGGGGAAGACGAATCCCTGGTGATGTTGAAGTGTTGAGGTATGAGCTAAAAGAGAGGCTGCAAGCAGATGTGCAGAAACCACCTGCTGTAGTGTTTCTTCAACATGATTTTTCAGGTCACCTCTCTGAGCTGCTTTCATAGCCATGGATATCATTTGAGTAATTCTTTTCTCTTCTCCTTGGAAACAGACCATCCCTTGTCCTTTTTAGCAAGCTCTGGTTCTGCAGGTCCCAATGAGAAACCTTGGCAAAAAGAATATATAAGCCAGTCCCGTATAGCTCTTTTAGTTTCAATATACTTTTCACAAAATAATTGGATCAAATATCTATATAAAGCTTCATGCTGAGAGCAATAAACGAATCATAAATTCAGCAAAACAAGCTAATTATCAAATTAAATGGAGGTTTTATGGGCATTTATTAACCCGTGTAACAGCAAATGGAACATGAATTCAGTTGCAGAATGGGACCGTGGAGCTGACCACGTCCCTCATTATTTACTCTCTGTGAATTGCTTGGGGCTCTGCTCATGAATTTTACCAAACCAGTGCACACTGGTTTAAATGTCAAATCAATTTTCTGCCGTTTTCATTGAGTTGGTGGATACCCTGTGCAAGGCTTGCTTTTTATAGTTAGGGAAGTGATGGAGCCAGCCTGGACGTTGATTGGCTCAAGTACGTAAGGCAGAGAGTTCAAACCAAGGGGAAAAGATGGAAAATATTTGGTTTTAATGCTGTTTAGGAATAATGAGGTGTGTTGATTTCTGGTTCCAGTGCCCCTGGATGCTGTCTGATCGCATATGTGTTCTCATTATTCTAACAGAGACATGCTGTCAGCTGTTCTTTTCTTAGCCTTACTGCTGGGATGGTCTTGCTTGAATACCATCAAGCTACTTTTGGAGAAAAGGTTTTTCTCTCTGTCCAGTTCAAAACTTATTATGACAGAAAAAAAAAAAAAAAAAAAGGAGTTCAGTTTTACTGCTAACCTTTTTCCTGTGCCTTGCAGGCTTGCTGAGTACCTGAGAAGGACAAGAGCTGCCATCATCTTCCAGAAGCAGTACCGAATGCTGCGGATCCTCCGAGCTTTCCAGAGGGTCCGCAACGCCACCATCACCATTCAGGCTTTCGCTCGGGGCATGTTTGTCAGGAGGATTTATCACAAGGTATGACTCCACGGAGTGTCTTGGCATTAGAAAAGAGTAGGAAGAGCCTTTATATTTACCTCCACTGCCATAGCACAGCGGTGTATTTATTGTGGCCCTTCTGATGTTTTCCGAAGCCGACTGCCTCTGCTGTTTCTGCAGAGCACACGGTGACGGCGAGCGTCGCCCTTTAAAGCTGTGCAAGCAAAAAACGATTTTGGCAGCACCTCAGAGGAGCAGCTAAATGAAGTTAGTCATTCGGATGCCGGGAGGCATTGTGGAAATCTGGAAATGTCATCTGATCTAACCCATACTCTGCAAAAATCTCCCTGGCAAACCCAATTTGTGTCTAAGCTGTGCTGTGGGTACCATTTCCAGTATGGTGAGAAGAGTGGTAGAGTCTGTCATGAGAAGTATCAAGTCATTTATTGATATGAATCCCTCTTTAATTAGTTCTCTCCATTAGCTTTCTGCGTTAAACCAGGAGCTGAAAGCAAGGAAGTAGAGGCTTAATAACAGTAGGTGATATGGTTTCTGTAAAGAAACCGAGAACAGCTTTGGGGGATCTTCTGTCCACTCTTCAAATCCAGCCTTACTTTAGTAGTCACCTAAATTTATGCCTAATGGGTGGTCCTGAGGCTGCTTGAAATTAGAGGCACCTAACGGGATGAGCCCATCCTGGAGGTGATGGAGGTTACCTGGACACCGGGTGACCCTCCAGCGAGATTGGAGATGTCCCCCAAAACAGAGCAGATGGATGCTGGTGATCAGGAATTTGTGCTGCTGATGCTTTTTCAGCATCTATTTTTTTAAATTGGAAGCCTCTGCAGGAGAGGCAGCTGGTCCAGCGTTTAAACTCTCTTGAGATTCAAGGCAACACAAAATCTTAACAAGGTGTAGAAGCTGGCTGAAGGTCAGGCCTCTCAAAACTGAACATTCTTAATCTTTGGAGCTTCTGGATACAGGTATTGGATATAGATGTCAATTCAAGTGCATGCTCAGTAACAGATGCAGGGCTGTAAGTGATGCTCCATGGGATCAGGACATGCTTGATACCCGCCAAGACTTTGCTGTAAGGCTGGAATAGGACCCTAAGGCAATGCCGTAGGGTTTCTTCTAGCTCTTTGGGCACCCTCAGCTGTCTCCATCTGTGAGAGTGCCAAGGCTGGAGACATTTCAGAGTAAGCTCATTTCAGAGTAACTGCTACTGCATCCTAAGTTCACACAATCACTTTAGTCTGAATTTAAATTTGCAAGTGCTGAGAAAGCCTTAGGGCGCAACAAAAGATTTGTAAGAGAAGCTGATTTGGTATCATTTCTGATACAAGCAACGTGTTAAAAACTTGCTTATGTTGATCTCTGCTGCAGTATTAGGAGGAAAGAAATACTGGGGGAATTTAAAGATTATGAGACACTTTGCTGTTTCTAGTTTGGGATAAGTTGTATCTCTAACATGTCAGCCCTCAGTTTTAGAGGAAGGAATTGAACTGCCACCTACTGTGAAGATTGCTGTGAATTTTGGGGGAGAAATACAATGCAAAAGTGCCAGAAGTTTCACAGAACCAGATAAGTTTATAGACATTGAATTATGCAAGAGAACTGGCTGCAGACTGTAGTGAGAGGACTCCAAGGTTTTATTTGAAGGTTATCTGTACGATAAGAAATCCCACCAGGACAGCATTTATCTGCAGTATAAATTATCATATTGCAGGGGTAGAACATAGAAAAAAAATATAAATCTAAAAACCTATTCTGGTGTGAGTTATACCTGATGTTGAAGGGACAATAAGTTTATTGCTAAGTGTTTTTGTGTCAGTTAACTGCTAGTTATGGATCTTACAGATCCATAGTCTGAGTACTATTCTGAGGTAGAATGTATGTTCTATTCCATGAAATATGTGAGCCCAGATGTCTCCTGTCCCTGTCGAGTCTCCTAGTTACCAACCAGGACCATATCCCCTCTTGTTTCACTGGCCAAGCAGGTCTTGACTCTTCAGAGAGCAGAGTTTTTCCTAAGAGAGGACTTGATGTGTCCTGTCTGCATCAGTTGAGCGCAGTGACTGGAGAAACCCCCCAGGAGGGGGTTTTGAAGTACCCCTTCCCTTCTACAAAAGAGAATGGAAAATAACAACCTCCATCTCCAGCTATCACCCCTTGCGCCTACCAAGACATTCCTGCTTGGAGGAGAAGCCCTTTGGAAGGCAGATTGGGAAGCATTGAGTGCCATGCTGCAGCCAAACCAAGGCAGCCGCAGCCATTGCAGGGTGACTTTTCTCCTTTGGTTGTCCCATTTCTGCCCATGTTTTGTAGATCCTTGTGGAGCACAAAGCCATCATCCTCCAGAAGTATGCCCGTGGCTGGCTGGCCCGCACTCACTTCCTCCGGATCAGAGGTGCCACCATCACCCTGCAGTGCTATTACCGGCGCATGAAGGCCAGGCAGGAGCTGAAGGCGTTGAAGATCGAGGCCCGCTCAGCAGAGCACCTGAAGAAGCTCAACATTGGCATGGAGAACAAGGTGGTCCAGCTTCAAAGGAAGATCGATGAGCAGGTACGTCCTGAGCATTGCTGGGACGAGCGTGGTCCTGCTTCTGCTTTGCCTCTCTTGTGCTGTCCTGTCTGGGAAGGTTTTTATCTTCCCATGATGTCTGGGAAGGATGTCATGGTGGTGGCAGCCTTCTGCGACTGCTGGCTAGACACTTGTAAGGGTGGGACACCACCGTGGAAGTGCAAATGCATTTGAATCTTGGGTCTTCACCTTGCTGTCTGAAGAACTTGCTCGGCAAGCTGCAACAGCTGCATTGTAATTGGTGTGAGAACTGCCCAGAAGGAGTCGGAGAAAGAAGATAAAATGGCAGTTTTGAAAGCTGTTACTTGAAAACCCAAGCCAGCTCCACGTGAGATCCCTGTGTCAAACAGGCTCTGGGCTGGATTGTTCCGTTATGCTTTCCGCAGAGCATTTGCCACAGTCTGTTGTACTGAACCATATGTCTTTTGAGCCACGTCACCTGGAAGGGAAACGGTAAATTGGGTAAATACTCACTTTGCAAAGTAGTTTGAGCATGATTGTGTTGCTGGATGTAAAAACTGTTTGGAGGTGGGATGTGTGGTGAGGGGTGAGATGGCATGATGTAAGCAGTAGATGCCTGTGTGGATGGCTTGACGGTCTTACAACATGATCACAGAGAAGTCTTCCTCTAATGCCCCTTCTCATTAATGAGGTACAGAATAATAGTTTGATTACACACTACTTAAGAGGAGGATTTTCTCGCCGACTAACAAGAGTGTGCAAGTTACTCAGATAACTACCCTCTGTGTTGCTTCCAGTGCTGTACAGGGACTTCTGGGATGAGTGTAAGAAATGCTGAGTAGGGCCCAGTTGTCCACTAATATTAATGGAGAAATTAACATCCACCTATATCCTTAAAACGCCCTTTTACCGGCAGGAGAATCTTTGTAAGTCAGGATACCTACTTATTTGTAGTACCAGTTATCAGTAATTAGAGTTTATCGTTCTGTTTGGGATGTGTCAAGAGCCCTTATACATCACATGCTGCTTCCTCGCTGCCTTAAACCTCTCCCACCCCTGTATGACATGAGAGGTCCCGCGATGAAGATGATGAGAAATGACGCTGCGTTGGCTCGGATGCTGCAGAGTCAAGACAGCCGGTGGTTTGCATTACTGCTGGCTGCTCTCGTGGCTGTATTAACTGGCTGCCAAGCGTGCAGCGCAGCAGAGTCTGACTTTCAAACTGGGGTGTTCAGTTTTACAACGCCTGCTTGCGTACTTAAATTTTGCAGGCAAACCGTAGCTTGGCAGTAGAAAACCGTAGGCATAAGATTCTCTGCATATCTGTGTATTGGAAACCTGTTTGATACGACTGTCCTTCATCTGGAGGGTGTTTAGTGGAATTAATTAAGATGAATCATTTCAGGTGCTTGCGTTTGGTCTGGACTCATGCAGTGAGTGTGGATGTCTGCGTTAGGTCTGTTGAGCTGCTGGGCTCGGAGGTGATTTTCTATTCACTGCTAGGAAAAGAGTAGGGGTGGAACAATAAAGAAAAACAATCTTTGGTTAATATTGGCTTTTTGGTCTTGGATTATGAAAGCAGCAGAAAGGTCTACTTTAGGGAAGGAGACATGGAGAGCTTTTAAGTAGGCAGAAATAATGGGCTGGAGCTCATCTTGATCTCCCTCGGTCTCTGCACAGACCATTTTGAAGGAGTTACTTTGCTTGCTTTCTTTTGCGGGAAAGAATTACTGCTCTGTATTACTGGTGGTGGTCTGTCCAGTGAGCTAATTTTAACCATCATTTCAGGACTGACAGGTTTCCCTGGGATGCTTTGGATGTGCTAATGAGCACTGTTCCAGTGGACTTTCTTTTCAGTGGACTGGATTTTTTTCTGGCAGCAGTGACTTTGCCGCATCGTGTTTTCCCTGAAGTATCTTGATTTCAGTCTTTGCTAATCTATAAACATGCATATAAACACATAACCTATAAACATGTAAAATGCCAATTAACTTTTTAAGAAAAATAAATTTGCAGGTAACCTGGAAAGCTGCAATCTCTGTTTCTGCTACTTTAGCTCATGCATAGAGGATGCAATACTCCGTGTGCCCCTGAAGAAGAGAAGATCATTCTTTGAAAACATTGAAACCTATTATTGTATGTCAGCCTCAGCTCACATGCTCCAGCATCCATAACTGGGCCTATTTAATTCAGTTTCTAAATAGGGTGAGGGATTTTTTTGGCACACACAAGAAAGGTTTAAATCTAGTTTGCTGCAAAATATCCACACTGGACCACTTTCTTCTGTCCTCGTTGGACCAATTTCTTCCTTTTTTCCTATTCTTTTCAGCCAAGTGAGGTTTTTGAAAATATTTATATTTGTATTGTAGCTGCCTGAGACACTTTTAAGGCTGTTACTCATTTTAGTGTCGTGTGTTCATGCAGCTGATATTTCGACTCACAGTGAGCTCCCTACAGTGTCTCTGCAAGTGAGAGTATCTCTGTGAGCAGTTGTTGTGAATAACAGTAGTTTAGGTAACAGCAGTAATGAAGTTGTTGTCTCTGTCATTGGTAGTAAAAGAAACTCTGGATAGGTCCGTGGAGCCTGGGTTGAATCCAGGACTGTCACAGTTCTGCTGGGCTGGATAATGATTTAAAATAAAGCAAGTTCAAGTTTATGGAGCTGTTGGAGCAGGTCCAGAGGAGGCTACAAAAGATGATCCGAGGGCTGGAGCACCTCTGCTATGGAGACAGGCTGAGAGAGTTGGGGATGTTCAGCCTGGAGAAGAGAAGGCTCCAGGGACACCTTCCAGCAGCCTTCCTAAAGGGGGCCTACAGGAAAGCTGGAGAGGGGCTTTTTCCAAGGGCGTGTAGTGATAGGACAAGAGGCAATGGATTTAGACTGAAAGAGGGCAGATTTAGGTTAGATCTAAGGAGGCTTGTCCGTTGTTTACTTGTTTTTCTATTTGAAATGTGTTATAATCTTGCTTCGGAGAGCTGAGACTGCAGCAAGAAAGGACTGCTTTGGGAGGACACCTAGAGGGGTGCCAAAAGGATGATCAGAGCCACGAATGAAGAAATGATCCTAACACTTGAAATCTAGAAGAGACTCATCCAAAGTATGGGTGGGGATTTTGGTATCCACTAGCTCACCATACATTTGTACAGGGGCCTGTTTGGTCTGGAAGAACCTGTGTAGGTCTAGAAGATAAAATTCTGTACTTTTATGGATGTGTTTTTTCTTTTCCAGGCTATAAAGGTCTTTGAAAACTGTTGTGCAGGAGCTAATGGGACCTTTGACTCCATTACAGAGATAGATCATAATTTTATGCATTGAAATTTTTTTTCTTGCCTAGTTGACTCTGGTGAATATCTTCGAGGAAGATATGGCATCTTTATTGCTTATCCTGATCAGTCAAAAATTGTATATCAGGACTTCCTTAGTCCATTGACTTTTTAAAATGATACATTTGGGTCTTTTAAAACTCCTGGCTTCTTCACCTCAAGCTTTTCTTAGCCTCCACATGAACTCAGAACTTCTGGATAGAAGGAGCAATTTCTCGTGAGCTGCTGTGACTCTGTGGGTGACTAAAGCTCTGAGAAACAGCAAAAGGCTAAGTTGCAGATTACCAGGCCCCTCGTCTGGTCTGGACAACAATCTGCATTTTCCAGCAAGACCAGGAAAGACCAAAACTGTTACTTCTGATGCTCAAGTGAAATATCCACCCAAGTCCCATTTATGAAAGGAAAGCCTTTCGGGTCTTTTGTACAGTGACTGATAATGAGCCCAGATCTTTAAAGCTGTATTGAAAGCTTTCAGAAAGGAAACTTCAAAAACCAGACTGCATTTTCAATTTCAAAATTATTCCTTCGCTCTCGTGGTTACCCACCTAATGTTAGCAAAGCTATGGGATAGACTCTTTACTGCAGCTCTTGGTCTGTTGTGAATTCATTATCATTTCTGGGGCTGGCTAATAACGATGATGTTTTATTAGCCACGATGTAGTTCCCATCAACTTTGATTTGAACTACAAAAATCAAATAAAGCTGCGGAATTTTCAGGTCTCAACACTTGAGAGTAAATCATTGCTGAGTGCTTTAAAAGAGAAAATCTGGGCAAGTAAAGAGGCGATTGAGCTGGCACATGACTTAAAGCTGGGGTTTAGGGAACTTTTTGTGCTCAAGGCTGCAGTTATGCTACACTACATTGTCACCCCAGGTTCCTGCCAGGATAGGAGTCAGGAATAAAAGAATAAACTGCAAACCAAGTATTGCAAAAAAAAAAAACCAAAACAAACCCAACCAAATTGCACGCCAGTTGCATTAAGCAACGTAGTTTGGAAGCTGTCACAATTGTAAGATTTATTTTTTATTTTCCGGTGCTACTGAGCATTGTTTACCTTTGCTTCAAGGGTAACATCAACGTAACGAATGCTTGTATAATCGTTACCAAAATATTATTGAGCTTTTGTCACAGTTTTGAAATTTTTAGCTTTGTGAGCTTTATTAGCACATGCGTGGAAAAGTTCGTTGTTGGAAGTTTGTTACCCACCACGCTCAAGGATTTTTGATGATTACTTTTGTAGCACATCAGTGCACGCATTGGTCTTGCTTATTGTCTGTCTTACTTGTTTTTGGGATGTTGGCTGCAGAACAAGGAATACAAACTTCTGAAGGAGAAGTTCTCTGTGCTCACAGCTGCCCAGTCCTCTGAGTTGGAAACGCTGAGGAAGGAACTGTTGCAATATCAGCAGAGCCACCAGGGTGGTGACGACCAGCTTGTCAATGTACAAAAAGAGGTAGAGCACCTCCAGCTGGAGATTGAAAAAGCTTATGAGGAGAAGGCGGCTGTGGAAGACAAGAATGCTAAGGAGAAAGCTCTACTGGAAAAGGTACGTGTATTTGTCATGTCTCATATTGTGTATGTAGGTGGTCATGCTGGTGAAATCTCACTCTTCACAAGTCTGGAGGGGAAAGAATTTCTGTTCTTTAATTGAGATTTTTTTCCTTTTGTCACTGAATGCACCTAGAACTTGCCTTTTAACCAGGACATGGGGCAGCAAGGGCAGGTGGACGTTTCTGCAAGAGCAGCAACTGCCTCATGTTGGAGGATGTCCATCTCAATGCGTTTTGTACAGCCAACCATGAAGAAACTCCCCAAACCAAGAGGAACGGGTCAAGGATTTGCTTCGCCAGCTGGATGCCCACAAGTCTATGGGGCCTGATGGTATCCACCCGAGAGTCCTGAGAGAGCTGGCGGATGTCATTGCCAAACCCCTGTCCATTATCTTTGGGCAGTCTTGGCTCACTGGGGAAGTTCCACTGGAATGGAGGCTGGTGGATGTTACCCCCATTTACAAAAAAGGGCGGAAGGAGGATCTGGGGAACTACAGGCCTGTCAGTTTGACCTCGGTGACGGGCAAAGTCATGGAACAGGTTATCTTGAGTGCTATTAATGAGCACGTACAGGTTAACCGGGTGATCAGGCCCAGTCAACTTGGGTTTATGAAAGGCAGGTCTTGCCAATCAAACCTGATCACCTTCTATGACAGGGTGACCCGCCTGGTTGACGAGGGAAGGGCTGTGGATGTAGTTTTCCTGGACCTCAGTAAAGCTTTCAATACAGTCTCTCAGTGTGACCTCAGTAAAACCTTCAATACAGTCTCTCAGTGTTCTGGTTGAGAAACTGATAACTGCTGGCCTGGACTGGCACACCCTCCTTTGGGTTAAAAACTGGCTGGATGGCCGGGCCCAAAGAGTGGTGGTAAATGGGGCTAAATCTGGCTGGAGGCCGGTCACCAGTGGGGTTCCCCAGGGCTCAGTGCTGGGTCCAGTTCTGTTTAACATCTTTATCAATGACCTGGATGAGGGGATTGAATGTACCCTCAGTAAATTTGCGGACGACACCAAGCTGGGAGGCTGTGTCGATCTGCTCGAGGGTAGGGAGGCCCTTCAGAGGGATTTGAACAGCCTGGATCGTTGGGCTGAGGCCAATGGCATGAGCTTTAATAAGGCCAAGTGCAGAGTCCTTCACTTGGGGTGTAAAAACCCCAAGCATCGCTATAGGCTCGGGGAGGAGTGGCTGGAGAGCTGCCTGGCGGAAAAGGACCTGGGGGTGTTGGTTGACTACCGGCTTGATATGAGCCAGCAGTGTGCCCAGGTGGCCAAAAAGGCCAATGGGATACTGGCGTGTATCAAGAATAGTGTGACTAGCAGGAGCAGGGAAGTGATCCTGCCCCTGTACTCGGCACTGGTGAGGCCGCACCTGGAATATTGTGTCCAGTTTTGGGCCCCTCGCTTTAAGAGAGATATTGAGCTCCTGGAGCGGGTCCAGAGAAGGGCGACTAAACTGGTCAAGGGGCTGGAAAATAAAACTTATGGGGAGCAGCTGAGGGAGTTGGGGCTGTTTAGCCTGGAGAAGAGGAGGCTGAGGGGAGACCTGATTACGGCCTATAAATACTTGAGAAGGGATGGTGGGGAGGTGGGGGAAGGGCTCTTTACATTAGTGATGGGTGATAGAACAAGAGGAAATGGGTATAAGCTTAGTCAGGGGAGATTCAGGTTGGATGTTAGGAAGTATTTCTTCTCTGAAAGGGTTGTCAGCCACTGGAATAGGCTGCCCAGGGAGGTGGTTGAGTCCCCACCCCTGGATGTGTTTAAGAAAAGGGTGGATGTACTGCTTAGGGACATGGTTTAATTGGGGTATTAGGGACGGTTGGACTGGATGATCTCTAAGGTCTTTTCCAACCTAGAAATTCTATGATTCTACGAACCCAGACTCGTCTGGAAATACAGGCATTTAATAACCATGAATACGCCAGAGCTTTGTGCATATGCAGTGATTCCTCATGGTATGTAATGCAAAATTTTGGAGAAGGCTGCCATAGATGCTGTAAATATTAGCAAAATGTCCTTCCTTAGTCCAGCTTGATAAGGGACATCAGGCTTGGTTTCTGCCATGCGGTCCGTGACCGTTGGAGCTGGTTGTAGTGGCTGGTGTTGTAGGTACGTGCAGAGTATGACTGGTGTGGGGACCAACTCGTCTCTCCCAAGCAGAGGCACTGCTCCAACACCAGCCAGACTGGTTGTTATGAGCCTTTATAGGGTTTGGAGCTGTGATGTAGACTAAACATCTTTATTTTTTTTCTCCTCCTTCATGCAAATTTTGTGAGCTTTCTGGATCCTTTGAATGGCTACAGCACTGCCACTGTTGTACAAGAAACCATTCTAGTGGGAGAAAAAGGCTTAATGTACAAAGTTTTGCAAATAGTGAAAATGAACCTTTTTCCCTGAATTTCTTTGGTCGGGTTCATTTTGAATTACCTTCACACTCATTCTCATAACCTAAGGCGCTAAGGTATGGGTGCAGTTTCCTGCTGTGAATGCTTGTGGCTGCTTAGTTTAAATCCATGATCTTTCTGCACCAGCAATTGAAGTGGTTTCTTTGATCCCACTATTGGAAAGAACTTAGGGCTTTTCTACTCTATGTATAACACAGATACATACATATAGCACAGATATATACAGCATAGATAAAGCTGTTTTGCAGGTGTTATAGAATAGCTCTTTTTGTGTGACAACCTGAAGATTAAAAAAAAAAGTCTGGGATTAGCTGTATTTCTGTGGTTTTTTTTATGGTGGAAGAGTGCCCAGATGAGGCGCTTTTGGGGCCCTTCACCCAGCAGCACCTGCCCTGGCCAACCTCCCTTTGTGGGTAAGCCCTGGGACGGTGGGTTTGGGTGAGTAGCTGTGGGGACTCTGTCGTCGGGATAACTGAGTCTCAACAACTAGCACAGCTGAAATGTATTTTTGGGTGTACTTCTCAACAAAAGAACATTCAGCCTGAACATGTGTTGTCTCTTGGCTGGATACAACAGAGAAAAGTAGTGGCTCTGCTCTTTGCCCATATATTGCACCCACACAGGGACATATGGGAGTCAGTGATTTTCTTTTCTCCAACACCAAACGGCAAGATCCTTTTTGGCACAGGGCTCAGTTCATCAGCTGGCTGCAGTGCAGGCTTTTAGAGCCTGAAAGGAAGGATGCTTTATTTTGAAGGTGATGCAGCTGGGGGAAAACTGCTTCTCTTTGTTCTTGATTGCAAATCCCCTTTGAGCACTCAGAAGAAAGGTTGATTTAATGACCGAAGAAATGCTTTCAAAAAGCATGAAAACAAAGCAAAAGCTTTCCCTTGTTGTTTAAGTGCCTAACAGCAGAGCAAATACTGTGCACTTTTCCATGACAGTAAATGGTTTAATTATAAAATATTTTGCTGAGCAGGGCAGACTCCCATTTCTGACATTAACTTTCAATCTCCTTTCGGTTTATTGACCATGGGAAGATGGAGAAGACCTGTTTCCTTCCTGAAAACACTCACTTAGCCAAAAAATCACTTTCTGATAAAAATTCTGATAGAGATCTTTGAGTAGTTCTAAAAACTACCAAAAGCGTGGGGAGTGTTGTGAAACCAAATTCAGGTGGGAGAAGCACTTTTCACCTTCAATAGCAAGACTGCAGCGTGGTCGTGGTGGGATGTGCTTGCTCTGGAGATGACACCCAAAGTCAGTTGGACACTTCTGAGTGAGACTGAGACAGCCTGAATTTTACTGACTTGAGCTGGGGCTGCAGCTTCTGCAAATCCATATTAATTATGATTTTGTCACTGAAAAGAATGTCCTTTAATCTCTTCCTTATAGCTTTTTTCTCCAACTCCTTAGTTTTAGAGTAGCCCTTCTTAAATCATTTCATGATAAAGTTTAGAACGTCAGATCTAGAACAACTCTTCCTAGGGCTTTCAGTAGCACCTCATCATCTCAGTTGGTGAGCTAGGATGGTTCAAAGCCTGGCCAGGACTCTTATCGGGAAAATCCTAAATGCCATCATCCTCTCCTTGCAAGATTAGGGGAGGACCAGAGCCGGATCTCGTGGGCAGGTCATTCCAGTGTAGCACTTAAATAAGGGCTGAAGCCATCACGAGTGGTCACTGCTCAGCATCTTCCATAGAAATTCTTCAAAGAGGGTGCTGTTGCGTTTGAAGCACCTTCAGAGATGTTTTCTATAGAAGGATGTGTGTGAGGCACAAAAGGTACCTGAGATGGAGTTTGTGCTGCTTGGCCGTTGTGTAACCTGCTCCGCTTGTCCCTACTGGTGTTTAATGGACTGTTTTCGTTCTCATTGGGTTTCTGTTAAACACAAATTCCAAATTCCAGCCTGTCTCTGATTCACATGTAAACAAGAATGCGATAAATGAGTTAAGATCACTTAAGATCACATCTTAAAAATATCTACATCCAATCTGGATTAGAAATTTTTAAACCTGGGAATAATCGTTGCGGATTCTACCAAGCCTTTCAGTTTTAAAATATCCCCCCCAGCACAGTTGGACGTACTCCAAGTTTTTGTCTTGTTTTGTTTTCCAATCATCATTACTTTGCTCTCTGGGCAGAAGAGTTCATTTTCAGCACCCGTTAAAGAGTGCTAGTAAAATAATCCCATTGCCTTAAATCTTTTCCCTGATGGGATAAACGAGTCTTGTTCCTCACTGTCCCATTGCAGCACAGATTTTCCTTCCCTTCTGTCGCTCTTGTAGCTCTTCTCCATTTTTTTAAGAACACATCCTAACTTGAAGATGCTAGTGCTGATCTAATGGCTGCACATCTGCTAAGTGATACTTACCTGAAGTGATGTATAAATGAAGGAAGGATCCGGGGGAACGAAAGGAGGATCCGGGGAACTACAGGCCTGTCAGTTTGACCTCGGTGACGGGCAAAGTCATGGAACAGGTTATCCTGAGTGCTATTAATGAGCACATACTGGTTAACCGGGTGATCAGGCCCAGTCAACATGGGTTTATGAAAGGCAGGTCTTGCCAATCAAACCTGATCACCTTCTATGACAGGGTGACCCGCCTGGTTGACGAGGGAAGGGCTGTGGATGTAGTTTTCCTTGACCTCAGTAAAGCCTTTGATACAGTTTCTCATAGTGTTCTGGTGGAGAAACTGGTAACTGCTGGCCTGGATAGGCACACCCTCCTTTGGGTTAAAAACTGGCTGGATGGCCGGGCCCAAAGAGTGGTGGTAAATGGGGCTAAATCCGGCTGGAGGCCGGTCACCAGTGGGGTTCCCCAGGGCTCAGTGCTGGGTCCAGTTCTGTTTAACATCTTTATCAATGACCTGGATGAGGGGATTGAATGTACCCTCAGTAAATTCGCGGACGACACCAAGCTGGGAGGCTGTGTCGATCTGCTCGAGGGTAGGGAGGCCCTTCAGCGGGATTTGGACAGACTGGATCGTTGGGCTGAGGCCAATGGCATGAGCTTTAATAAGGCCAAGTGCAGAGTCCTTCACTTGGGGTGTAAAAACCCCAAGCATCGCTACAGGCTCGGGGAGGAGTGGCTGGAGAGCTGCCTGGCGGAGAAGGACCTGGGGGTGTTGGTTGACTACCGGCTTGATATGAGCCAGCAGTGTGCCCAGGTGGCCAAAAAGGCCAATGGGATGCTGGCGTGTATCAAGAATAGTGTAACCAGCAGGAGCAGGGAAGTGATCCTGCCCCTGTACTCGGCACTGGTGAGGCCGCACCTGGAATATTGTGCCCAGTTTTGGGCCCCTCGCTTTCAGAGAGATATTGAGCTCCTGGAGCGGGTCCAGAGAAGGGCGACTAAACTGGTCAAGGGGCTGGAAAATAAAACTTATGGGGAGCGGCTGAGGGAGTTGGGGCTGTTTAGCCTGGAGAAGAGGAGGCTGAGGGGAGACCTGATTACGGCCTATAACTACTTGAGAAAAGATGGTGGGGAGGTAGAGGAAGGACTCTTTACATTAGTGATGGGTGATAGAACAAGAGGAAATGGGCATAAGCTTAGTCAGGGGAGATTCAGGTTGGATGTTAGGAAGTATTTCTTCTCTGAAAGGGTTGTCAGCCACTGGAATAGGCTGCCCAGGGAGGTGGTTGAGTCCCCATCCCTGGATGTGTTTAAGAATAGGGTGGATGAGCTACTTGAGGATATGGTTTAATGGGGATTAG
The DNA here is from genome assembly GCF_009769465.1 of Tauraco erythrolophus. NCBI lineage: Eukaryota > Metazoa > Chordata > Aves > Musophagiformes > Musophagidae > Tauraco > Tauraco erythrolophus. The sequence continues at coordinate 2,792,413 of NC_141496.1, forward strand.
GGACGGTTGGACTGGATGATCTCTAAGGTCTTTTCCAACCTAGAAATCTATGAATCTATGAATATAGTTGGTTTTAGTACTGAATATTAACATCATGGCTCAGTTCAGAGCATTCAGAATACCAGTAGTGCTGCATACCTTAAATTGTGTTTTCTTCACTTTCTAGTTGTATTTCCAGTGTCCAACTTTTCTATTATATGAAGACATGCAGGAGATTGCAGTCTCATACAGATAGCTGGAGCAAATGAACGGATCGGAGACCGAGGGATAGTGGGGTCTTCTAGTTTCTGTGCACAGGATAAGGCTGCTTCATTTGTGACTAACAGTAAAATACTCATTATGCTTTTATCCTCACCGTTAATATGTGTCTAGCACATGCAGCATTTGACAAAATACCTTGGTTTGAGCATGTTTGTGTGGAAGACTGAAGTCTGTGCTAGGAGTAGGTGCCAGCTGGGCTGCCTGTAACTTTTATCTGGTGGTGACAGCAAAATTGTTATTTCTGGCACTGATAACTTTTATTATGGTGTGTACGGTGTTGTTTATCTCTGACATCTTGAGATCCTTCTGCTGTATGTAGCTGTGTTCTAAGCCGTGGCCAGAGGATGCGATGGAGCAGGCAGAGGGAATGACATTATGCTGGGATGATGTGTCAGTTTGTCCTCTGACCTGACAGCAGCAGAATCATCCTGCTTAACCGTAGCAACGTATTTCCCTTGATAATGTGATGGTTTTGTGATAACACTGTTGAATGCATCAGAATTCCTGAGGATGAACGAAATTACAGGATGGATTGCTGTCAGAGTCAGCCCAGCCTTATTGTTGTGACAAGTGGCCTTACTTCCCTTCATTTTTATTAAAGAGGTAGTTAAAAAAAAAAAAGGAAAGAATTCTGTTTTGCAGGATTTAGTTTCTGTTTTCATTTCAGCACTAGTGTGATGCATTTAAGTGACTACAGTCTTGTTACATGAAATGATATGCATGAGGTTAAAAAACCCTGAACTGTGTAGTCTTAGTGCTCACATTTGCTCTGTCCATCTTAACTGCTCAAGTGCTTTGTTGCTTGAAACAGTCAGCAGGTTTTTTTCCCCCCAACAGCAGTCAGTGCTGTGACTTGGAGAAAGGAATGAAGCCCATGGAGATGTGGGAATAAAACTCTAAATTGGTGACCTGATCACTTGTAGGAGTTTCACTCCTGCAGATTGTGATCACCAAGTCCAGGTATTTTGTAAGATTCTGCTAAAAACATTGATTTAAGAGGGAAACTCACCCAGGAAAAGAAAAGCCAGTCTCTGTTTTTGCAGTGTGGTTCTCCTACGCTTCAACTCCTGATGTACAAAGGATAACTGGCAAAGCACAAGGAGGTAGATCTTTTAAACAGCAGAGGAAGCCCAAACAAAGCTCTCTGTTTCCAGCCAGGTGAAACGTAATCCCTTGCAGAGGCTCTGACCTGCAGCAAGCAGTAATTTTTTGCCTTATTTCATAGCACATATCTGACTTGGAAAAAGAAAATGCTCTCCTGAAGCAGGAAACTGAGGAGCTTCACAGCAGGATCCTGTGTCAACGCGAAGGTAAGAAAAAATGCTTATAGCATTGCAATGCCTCCACTAAACGAGGAGCTTGACTCTTCTCTCCTCAAATTTGTTTTTCCTGCATGTTTTTTTTTTCCTGCTTTTAAAAGCGCTAATCTTCCTGCACCCCTTTCCTGGTGTTTTCTGTCATTGTTTTTGTTGTGGGGACAGTTCTGCTCATGCTGTCCTGCTGGTGGGTGGCAAGACAGAGGCTGGTTTAATTGGTGAAATATGGAATAAAGTACCTAAAAGGGCTCTTTAGTTCTGTTAATGTTGCAGCATTTACTGTGGGTGATGTGGGAGGCAGCGAGGCTGCTAGGTGTGGAGAATAACAGCATCCCAAGATGGATGAATAGAGGAACAGCACAGCTGATGATATTGAGCTGTTAACAAAGGTTTTCTCTAATGTGACATGAGTCTTAGAGTGTTTTTTAAAACAGAGACTTAGATGGTGAGACATACATAGAGTAAAACAGCCTGGGAAAATCCCAAGCCACGAAAGAAACTAGCATGTGTGTATTGAGCTTTTTTATTTTGTATCATCCTTTTCAGCTTTGATTTTGTTGCAGGATTTACAAAGAGCATCACACATCATTCTATGGATGTGTCTATCACTGTCCCGTGGTACTGGTGAAGTACCTCTTGCTCTCAGCCTGATGCAAAATAAAGGAATGAAACTAACATGTTAAAAAGAAACTTGCTGCAAATATTTCTTCATCTTTTATGGAATGCTTTAGGAGCATCGAAGCGTGGGGAAAGCAAGTGGAGGGGTTTTGCTGGGTGTCCACTCATTTAAAAGGACACACGGACTATATTTGCCCAGTTTCTTAAAAAGGGGAGGGAGCAAATTTGCTTCCGAAAAGGAGTTTTTAACAAAATAATGAATTTAATTGGATATAAAATAGTTTCAACCGTGGTAGATGATTGATGGTGACATGAGAAAGAGATGCTGCTGTTAATTTGCTCCTATGCCAAATCTGGTGGTGGGAAGCAGGCAGAGAAGTATTTAAATGCAGCGAGTACCAAAGGCACTTCTTAAACGTGATTATATTTCCATACTGTGCTGGTCTTTTCTTAAAGTGGGTTTATGACTGTCCCACAGGAGCTGCAGCTGGTGTAGCTGAGTTACATGTCATAGATCTGATGGTTTGTAGGGGCTGGAGATTTTTCTTTAAGTCAGATGGCAGAGAACTCTGCTCTCTGAGCAGAAGAGCTCAAGCTGTTCCAAACGATGAGGAGACAGATCTAGATTATAATAGTCTCTAAATATTGGAGAATGCTTCTATGTCTTTTAAAGGCTCTTGACAGAGAGCAATTCATTAATTAGTCATTGTCATTGCACATGTTTACAAGAAGTTCATTTCAGAGATAAAGGTCACAATTCATTTTTTTTTTTCCTTATTTTAAAGACGAATTTGCACAAAAAGCATTGGAGGAAAATAACCAGCTGAAGAAAGAGCTGGAAGAGGAGAGGTCTCGTTATCAGAACCTGGTAAAGGAGTATTCGAGGCTGGAGCAGAGATATGACAATCTGCAGGACGAAATTACTATTGCAAAGGTAATTAAACTGAAATTATCCCTCTTCTGTTGTGTCCTGGACATAATGTTGATGACTTGGTAACGTGACTCACTCATCCCCAAAACACTTAATAGAACAGACGTTATTGTGCAGTTTGTGCTTTTTATTTATAAGACTGAACTTCTACTCTGAAGCTGAACCATATGTGTGCCTTGAAAAAGGAGCCTGATCTTTCATGCTTCTCTGTTAACTACACAGAGATATCTTTGAATCTCAGGAAGAGCTGGTTCACGCTTCTTGTTTTGCTTTTTGTTTCAGTAATGTTCATGTGTAGGTGTTGGATTAAAAAAGCAAAAACCAAGAAAAACCCCAACAACATGGCCTCAGAATTTCAAAAGCCAAAGTTCTTAGGTTCAGCTTTGCTACTGTTGAAAATTAAATTAAATAGAGTTGTGCTGGATTAGGTGGAAGGTTGAGTGTTCAAAGGGAGTCCCAGAGGGTGCTGTGAACAGCATAATCTTGAGCTCAGATTTGCTCAAGATGAACATGTGAACAGCATAATCTTGAGCTCAGATTTTGCTTGTACTTGGCAGGCGTCTGGCGTCATGAAAAGTCTTTAATTCATGCAGAATTTTTCAACTGAACTTCTGTATCACTTCACTGTTTTAAAGTATTCCATTGTGTGAAGATGAATATTATGGTAGGGCATGAGAACCAGAAAGTGGAATTTGCTGTAAGGTGATGGTTAAGCCTTTTGTAAAGGTAACCTTAATGTATAAACACATATTTGCTTTAAGAAACAATGCTTTGTGAGGAATCCGTCCTTAAACACCGAACGCTTTACGTGTCTTCACCTCTTCTTGGCAGCAATCCCTGGGGCACAGAAGAAACCCATCCAACCAGAGCAGTTTGGAGTCCGATTCCAATTGTGCGTCGGTAGCAGCCTCCGAGATAGGAGACACCGAGGATGTCATACAACAAGTGGAGGTACGATACGTCGGGCAGGCTCGGGGGGAGAGCCCTGCTCTGCACAGATCGTTGATGTGGGTCTTGGAGCACGCAGGAGGAACGCAGGATGGGCTGTAAGGTGTGAGGGATTAAATTGACCTCACGCCCCGGGAATACATCGTTAATTGTGTGAGAGGGACTGCAGCGTTGCGGTGCAGGCTGCTGGAGCGGGTCCAGAGGAAGGACACGAAGATGATCCGAGGGCTGGAGCACCTCTGCTATGGAGACAGGCTGAGAGAGTTGGGGCTGTTCAGCCTGGAGAAGAAAAGGCTCTGGGGAGACCTTCCAGCAGCCTCCCAGTACCTAAAGGGGGCCTAGAAGAAAGCTGGAGAAGGACTTTTTCCCAGGGCACGTAGTGACAGGACAAGGGGCAATGGCTTTAAACTGAAAGAGGGGAGATTTAGATTAGATATAAGGAAGAAATTCCTCACTCTAAGGGTAGTGGGGCACTGGACCAGGTTGCCCAGACAAGCTGTGGCTGCCCCATCTCTGGAAGTGTTCAAGGCCAGGTTGGATGAGGCTTTGGGCAACCTGGTGTAGTGGAGGGTGTCCCGGCCCATGGCAGGGGGTGTTGGAACTGGATGATCTTTGAGGTCCCTTCCAACCCAAACCATTCTCTGATTCTATGTTCTGTGCTGTGGCAAATGCCTACTTGTTTGTGAGGTCAGACTTAAATAGGGCTCTAAATGTAACAAAGTGTTGTCTTTTGGCCATACTGACTTAAAGACTGATGAAAATTCATCAAAGCAGTCAGCGTCATTACATGTGGTTATTCCTAGCACCGATGGCAGTGACCGTATAGCGATCCTTCTCCGCTCGGATGCCAGAGTTCATTACCCCCTTGCGCTGAGCAGTTTCATTCCAGTGCATCTTCACGGATGCTTTGCTGGCCAGCGCAGCCCCTGTAATCAACAGGCTCTTAAGACAGAAAAGAGTGGCATAAATTATTCCCTGGCTGTGAAGAATCACAAGGAGAAGGGAAACATGGTCTTTGCTTACGTTTGCTGGAATAGGCTGCTTTTTACACTCAACTTTCAGGACTCACGAGCACGCGTGGATGATGAATGTTTTTAGGATCTGCGACCCCACTGGCAGGACCATATTTTGGGTCCCACATACCACGCCTGTGGAAACCCTCACTCCCCTTTGTTGGCTGCTCTGTTATAGCTTTAATATTTCTGAACTGCTCTGAGAGCATTTGCTGAAGTCAAAGTCATCGGTATTGGCAGTGCTCTAATGTAAAATAGTCCAGGTGAAAGCCCATTAAAAACCAACTAATAAATACTTGGCTAGAAGGGACTCAGTAGGGCATGTTAATGTTCTTAGCTGTGGCCACATCAGCCTGCTTATCTGTTGGGCTGTTAAACATTCAGTGGTTTATTAAAATGAGTCAACTGTTCATTGACTTTAAAAATAGGTGCTTAAAATGGGAGTTTGGTCTTTGAAAATACGTGCCCTTCTTCGGATGCGTCTGTTACTGGCGGTGGCTGGGGTCGGTGCTGGTGTACAGTCAGGGTGTATCTGGCACTGTGCCTGGTTATAAAACTTGACTGATGTCTTCTCTTTTTTTCCACTCTCCTGTTCTTCTCCAGGAGATCGAGACAGAGAATGTAGACATGGACATGAACCTCTTCCTAAAGCTACAGACGCGAGTGAGGGAGCTCGAGCACGAGAAGAAGAAGCTGCAAAGCCAGCTAGAGAAAAAGAAGCAAGAGAGCAATAAATCCCAAGTAAGAGATGTCTTTTTGTTTATACCAATGTTTCATGTTGACAACTGGCTCTCCTTGATTGCCTGAGGACACGTGATGTAAGAATTGAGGTTTGAGAGTGATGAGGTCAAGTTAAGAGGCAGCAAATCCAGCTGGAAAATGGAGAGAAACTGTTTTGGCAGCTAAGGACAGTTCATAGAATCAGAGAATGGTTTGGGTTGGAAAGAACCTTCAAGATTATCTAGTTCCGATCCCCCTGCCATGGGCAGGGACACTTACCACTACACCAGGTTGCTTCAAGCCTCGTCCAACCTGGCCTTGAACACCTCCAGGGATGGGGCATCCATGACTTCTCTGGGCAACCTCTTCCAGTGCCTCACCACCCTCACAATGAAGAATTTCTTCCTTGGATCTAATCGAAATCTACACTTTTTCAGTTTAAATCCATTTCCCCTTGTCCTATCACTACACGTCCTTGTAAAAAGCCCCTCTCCAGCTTTCCTGTAGCCCCTTTGAAGTACTGGAAGGCTGCTAGAAGGTGTCTGCAGAGCCTTCTCTTCTTCAGGCTGACAGCACCCAGTCTTTCAGCCTTTTATTTTATTTTTTTATTTTTTTTTTTTTTTAGTGAACTGGTTATAACTGATTTAGGGCAGTATCTTAAGTATCTTGAAAGCAATGAAGTGTAGAATCAATTTTGGAGCATTTTAGTCTGCCTACACTGGTCCAGTTTCCTTGTCTTAAGAAGTTTGAAGCATGGACTGAGTTTTGTTAGCAAAGGTGAGAACAAGAAAGGGGAGCATGAGTATTTGGAGGATTGCAGATGGACGTGGTGCTGCACGGACACAGATACCACCTTTTGGCTGGATCAAACCCAGAAGAGAAAGGCCCTGGTGCCCCACATCTCCTCATGTCTTTCAGTTGATTTGGGTTAATGAAGCGCTTCTTTGCAGTCCTGGCTTCCCCCTGTCCAGCAGCGTGTGGTGTGAGCTAATAAGCACTTCACAGACATGCCAGGCTTGTGTCCTCTGTTTGGTATTGTTATAATCTGTGTAGTTTGTTTTGGGTTTTTTTTTTTCCCCTGGTAATGATCATATAGGAATGTAGCTTTAAAAATGGTATAGTAAATCAGAAATAGCAAGATAGCTGTTAGAAGAATGGGTTCTTTCTTTCTTTTGTATGATAGGGGTATTACTTTGATATAAGCTTTCTTCCTTATGAAAAAATATCTTCCTACAGTCTGCGTTGTTCGCATGGAAGTAATTTTTTTTTTTTTTTAAATACTAAAAAAAATCAAGATTACTGACAGCATAGCAGTAACTTAAGGGACAGGATTCCATCCAGGCTTGCAACTGGAATCTGAAAATACAGATCCCTGGCTATGGATGAGCTGATGTTTAGCATGGGGAGGGCTTTTAATAGCAGATCTCTTGTATATGTTTTACGCTGCCATCTGTAACTGAGGCTCTGTGGCTTGTTCAGAGGCCAGAACGTGGGATACGATGCGTGCCATGAAACAGCAGTGCTGTATGGATGGTATCACGAAGCAGTAAAGATGCTCTTATATAAAATGCTGAGCAAATGCCATCACTCTTGGTTTCATAATTGAAATTTCTGGGGCTGTTGTTGCTTTGTTTGGGAATTATTTTGTTTATTTCTCTCTGGTGCGGTGTCTGTTGACAAATGCAATGAGAGACTCAACAAAAGTCATCAACAGTAATTAGTTACTTCCATCACCAGATATTTTTACTTATCACCTCTAGTAATTTGCAGGAAATAGATGAAATAGGAAACTTCCCCAGCCTCTCATCCTTGCTGCAGAGGCAGATTGAAAACCTACTTCCCAACCGCTATGTTGAAGATTCTCCCCCTAATGACTTTCATTGTTTGAAAGCTGGAGTGAGCCACAGTTGGCGAGATATTAATGAGAGATTAAACCGTTTTCTCCTGAAGTGGCCCCTGCCCCACTATGGGTTGCTGGGACTCTGTCAAATGGCAGTTGGTAACGTTATTGTGGTCGAGCTGTCTAGCAGCGATGCAGCTGTGGATGGAGCCATGCCTTGCCAGTTCCTCTGGCTGCTTTTAGATATTAATTTATCTCTTTAATCCACGCAGGTAGTTGAAACGAAGACTGAAGTGACTTCAGACCGTGAAGATTTTGCATACAACAGTCTGAAGGTGAGTGAGGAGCTCCTACTTAGTGCTGTTACCTATTGCAAGGCTCCAACAGCCCAAACAAATTGTCTGACTGTGGTAATAACCCAAAACCACCTGTAATTTGTTCTGACTATTAGAGATAGCAGTTTGAAAGCTGTAGCTCTTGGGTCTTGGGTGGGCTCGCAGATGTTTCTCTCTGGGGCAACATCTGTTCTGCTCTGATCTAGTTGTTTGAGTCTTCCACGGCCCATTCATGGTGAAGGGTGCTTTTTGCACCGCATGCTTTCCCACTGGGACTTTTTTGGATTTCCTTTGATGTGACACTGCAGGTCTTGGCAATTTGCACGCAGTAGGTGCGAGTTCTTGTGGCTGAAGCCCAATGTGTTTCTTGTTCCAGACTCCAACTCTGCTTCTTGTCTGCTTTCCTTGCATTCCCAAAGTGCCACTCAAGCCAAAATAAAATAAATCTGCTGCCTGGATTGCAGTAGGAGCCTCCATCTCCCAGCAGGAGTGCTGGTTGGCCATAGTCATCTTGTGTCTTCTCAGCTATTACCCTACCCTGCATTTCATCTTGTCCCTGAGCTCTAAATCCCTACAGTTCTGCCTCCGTCATTTTTTTTCCCTACAACATGTGGAGCAACTGAAACCTGTTAGGCTCCTCTTACAATTTGTGTGGGTTTGTGTCCTCCTGCTCTAACTGTACCTAAATACTTCTGGTCTTGACTGTTAGGCCAGTTCTTATGTCCTGCTCATCCTCAGAAAACCAGTTTCTAGGATAGGCTTTGTAAGGGATTTTTTTTTTCTTCTTTTCCCAGTGCAGACCTGCCTTTCTGTCATGGTTTAACCAGGTGGGCAACTAAACGCCACACAACCACTTACTCACCCTCCACCACCCCCAGGGGGTGGGAAAGAGACTTAAAGGGGAAAAAGGGAAAGAGACCCATGGGTGGAGATAAAAACAATTTCATACTGCTTATACTAATATATGAATATATATATATGTATGATGATAATAATATATACAAACAAGTGATGCACAGTGTAATTGCTCACCACCCAGTGTCCAAGGCCCATCCTGTGCTGGACTAATGATCCCAAAATAGATAAGTCTTATCCCAATAGATAAGTCTGTCCCAAAATAGATAAGTCTCGACACTGCAATCCCAAACGAGCGAGAGGCCCGAAAATAGAGAGAGCAAGTGATCTCAAAGTCCGAGAGTGAGAGCCCCGGAACAGCAAAAGCCCTTCTTTCTGGTCCACCCTCATCTATACACTGGGCATGGCGCTGCATGATATGGAATACTTCATGGCCCCTTTGTCCAGCCGTGCTCCACCCCAGCCTGTTGTGCTCCTGCACACTGGAAAAACATGGGAAGCTTAAAGGTCCTTGACGTCTCAGCACCAATTGTAAATATCAGTGCACTGTCAACATTCTTCTCGTAACAAGTCCTTTACTAAAACCAAAACACACAGCTCTTCCCAACACAAGAAGGACATGGAGCTGCTGGAGTGCGTCCAGAGGAGGCTACGAAGATGATCCAAGGGCTGGAGCACCTCTGCTATGGAGACAGGCTGAGAGAGTTGGGGCTGTTCAGCCTGGAGAAGGCTCTGGGAAGACCTTCCAGCAGCCTCCCAGTACCTAAAGAGGCTACAGGAAAGCTGTAGAGGGGCTTTTTACAAGGGCGTGTAGTGACAGGACAAGGGGCAATGGATTTAAACTGAAAGAGGGGAGATTTAGATTGGATATAAGGAAGAAATTCTTCACTCTGAGGGTGGTGAGGCACTGGCACAGGTTGCCCAGAGAAGTTGTGGCTGCCCCATCCCTGGAAGTGTTCAAGGCCAGGTTGGATGGGGCTTTGAGCAACCTGGTGTAGTGGAGGGTGTCCCTGCCCATGGCAGGGGGGTTGGAACTGGATGATCTTTGAGGTCCCTTCCAACCCAAACCATTCTATGATTCTAGCTGTTAAAAGGAACTAAGTCTGTCCCAGCTGAAACCAGAACACTTTCAGATGCACCTTCTCTCCCTGTCCGCTTAATTGGAGTATAAACATGGCAGAAGCTTTGAGATCGTTGCCCAAGTGTCTTCCAGTTGGTTAAATGTGGCTATGGAAGTTCTAAGTTTCTTGACCTTGTAAAGCAAAGTGAAGTTGCAGTTTGGGAGAACCTTCTTAAATGGCTTCTCAGTTCTGACTCTGATGAGTTTACAAATTGTGTTTTCTTCAAGTTTTAACGCAAGAAGTTCAGAACGGAAATATTAATTTCGGATTTTCCTATTTTCTGCATTCCTAACACACTAACACACATAGTCCTACATATCTAACAAACCTTAATAACTCTCTATTCATACCCTTTGATAGGAATAGGTAGCACATGTTACGAAAAAGCAGAGTTCCTTACTTAACCTTTAGCCTAAAACATGTGGAAAATGAACTTGCAAGGAAACAGATCTCAGAGTTAGTTTTTAGTGGTGTTGCACTGTAAGAGGTTCTCTTTAAAGATCTCCACAAGGTTCTTTCTGGAGTTGCAGCAACAAGGAACAACCAGGTCTAAGAGCTTCCTTTAGCACAGTGCAGACCCGCACAGACCAGCTGTAACACGTGATATTTTGGGTACTGGCACGTTGGGTGAATGTCACTCTAGGGAGAGGTAAGGACCCTGTGAAAAGCGAGGAGCAATTGCTTCAGATGCCATAGTGAAAGGCAACTCCTAGTCCTAAAGTAAACTTCTCCTGTGGATGCTCTTGAATGGTCCATGAGATACTGGCTTGTGGAGAAGGAAGAGATGTTGGCTTTGATACACCACTGGTGCACTGTGTTTTGAAAACAGAGGCTCCTTAGCCAGTTTAGAAAGGTTTCAGAAGGTTTTAGAAAGGTGGCTGCAGTGTCTTTTCAGAGTATATTTCCCTGAAATTAATATGAATTTTGACCGAGGTGAGGCATGAAGACTTACTGATGCAGCTGAACAGCTCATCTTGGTGTAGGGCTCTTGCACTGGATGGAAGAGGAGATGCCACCTTTGTGACCTGAGTCTCCACTGCCTCCTGTTCACTTTTGGGTCCCATTCAAGATATTTTTGATGTGCTTAGCCCCTCAAGCGGGACAATACAAGGTGTGGATGTTAGTGGATGGCTGTGCAGACTTGGTTTTTGCAACCAGCATATGACCTGCTACTTCATACGTGTCTACTGTCATCCAGCTTTGTGTCTCAGTGTAATTGTCCTGGACTGTCACAGCACCCACCACAGCAGGGATTTGCCTTTGGGATTAGCTTTTGGTTGTGGACCTGTTCTTAGTGCGCATTTTGATGGAGGGAAGCGGGTGAGCTACAGTCCCTCCTTAGAGAAGCTCATGTGGATGAGGGTTGGTTGTTTCTTCTTGTAGCGCTGCTAAGGAACATGAGAAACTTGGGCTAACAGTGCTGTATTTACACCAGGCCTGCATTATGTGTCCTTTGTAGCAGATAAATAGTTTTCAGTAGATGCTGTCCCAAAATATGCCCATCCAGGTGTTTGGTTAGTCATGATGCAGGGCTAGAGGGACATGAATCGTCTCCCTGGTGGGACATATGTCCCTGAGCCACTCCTCTACAACAAGAAGTTTCCCAGTGAAAAATGTGTTTTCCATCTTGTTTTTTCAGGGTGGGAAAGTGGGAGTGAGAATGAAAACACCGAAGAGCCCTTGCCCTGACTTCGTGTTCCTAGCAGGAGCACAATGCATAATTTGATTTCTCGCTCTTCACATGGCTGGGATGTTTGTTTCATCCCTTAGACTTGGAAGCTCATCATAAAATGAGCTTCTAGAGGATTTTATTTTCTTTTCCTATCGAGTACCAGAAATAGAAGAGAGGGAAAATTCCTGGCATGGCAGTGCTAACCTCAGATTTGCACAGGCCCATGCTTCACCCAGCGCTCCTATATAAGCCCCCCACTAAAGAGTGAGGCTATTTCCATCACCGTTAGTGCTTGGGTGTCCCTTTCACACCTCCATAATGCTGTACATGTTGGGACAAGCGTAAGTTCAAATTTAGGATGTTCTGAGTGTATAACTTGTCAAATAAATCAGCGCTATTGAACTGTGCTGAAGAAAGACCGTTTCTCACAGCGCATGTAGAAATCTCCCTTTCCACATTCCAAGCATTTTATTTCAGCTTTGGTTCTGCCATTGCTGATGCTGGTGCAAAAATGGTGTACAGGCAGGGGACATCTGTTGTGCCCATGTCTATAGATATTTTAACATCCCTCCATGAAATCCACCGAGAAAGGAGCAGGGGTGAATTTAAATGGAAACTCTGAAAGGAATACAGGGCATGGGCTCTTGGAGCAGGGCTGTTGGTTATCACTTTCTTTCCTGATCTTCCTGACTTTATTTCTAACTGGACCACAGCTTGGTATGGCCAGTTGCTGGAGTTAGCAGTGTGGCTGACTTGTTAGAAAAAACAAACCTAGAACAAAAGGTGGGGGGAAGAAAAGGAGGAGGGGAGGAAAAAAAAAAAAGGAGAGAAAAACATGAAAAGGAAGAGAGGAAAAAAGAGGAAGGGGAAGAAGAAGGAGGAAGGGAGGGGGAAGAAGAAGAAGGAGGAAGGGAGGGGGATGAAGAAGAAGGAGGAAGGGAGGGGGAAGAAGGAGGAAGAAGGGAGGGGGAAGAAGAAGGAGGAAGAAGGGAGGGGGAAGAAGAAGGGAGGGGGAAGAAGAAGGAGGAGGAAGGGAGGGGGAAGAAGAAGGAGGAGGAAGGGAGGGGGAAGAAGAAGGAGGAGGAAGGGAGGGGGAAGAAGAAGGAGGAGGAAGGGAGGGGGACGAAGAAGGAGGAGGAAGGGAGGGGGAAGAAGGAGGAGGAGGAAGGGAGGGGGAAGAAGGAGGAGGAGGAAGGGAGGGGGAAGAAGGAGGAGGAGGAAGGGAGGGGGAAGAAGGAGGAGGAGGAAGGGAGGGGGAAGAAGGAGGAGGAGGAAGGGAGGGGGAGAAGTGGGGAGGTGGAAGGAGGAGGAGGAGGAAGGGAGGGGGAAGAAGGAGGAGGAGGAAGGGAGGGGGAAGAAGGAGGAGGAAAGGACGAGAAAGGAGGAGGGAAGGAGAAGGAAAGGCGGGGGAAGGAGGAGGAAAGGAAGGGGAAGAAGAAGGAAGAGGACGGGAGGGGAAAGAAGAAGGAGGAGGAGAAAAAAAGACAAAAAGGAAAGCACGGTTCGTATTCAGCAAATAACAATAGAATCTCAGAAGAGCCATTAGTATAGAAAAACAGTTGATCGCTTTCTTCTTACTCTTCGCCTGTCTCCAAGCATGATCAGAAGTGTGGAGAGTGAGTTGACGCTTTCGCCACATGGCCAGAAGAGTTACACCCAGTTTGGTACAGATTCGTGCACACTTTTCAAACTCCTGTTTTAAAACCAGTTACAGAAAAGCCAGTGTCTCATACACTCCCTCTGCTGAGCGCTGGTTAATGTGGATGTGGAGGAACTGCTGGATCTAATGCATTTCTTATCCTTTTTGGGTTTTAATGACAGATGATCTAAAGTACCTGACTATGCTCCGTTGCTGATGGTGTTTGTTCAGCGAGGGGTATGTCCAGGTGCCAGATCAGCTATTCTGTTCACACCTCTGCTGTGATAAGGCATGCTATTTGTAATTTGTAAGGATTTGTAATTATAATACCCATTTCCTGTGGAAGCAAGGATTGCACAGCTGTGCTAGCTACACACTGTGTAAATTGTGTAATTTGCTCCCGTTCCCCACCCGCAGCCATTTTCAGATTCATTAGCTCGCCTCAGCTGAAGTTGATAACAAAGCAGATATCCCACAGATAAGAGGCATCATGCAAGAAAACCAAGAAAACTGTGGAAAGGGTCAAAAAGCACTGGGGAAGAGCTCGTGCTGTTGTAGACACTAGAGAATCCACGTGGGGGTCAGTCGGCCCTGAGGAAAGAGCTGACTCCAAATGGCTCAGAGACCAGGCGTGGTCAGCTCACTTGCAGGCATCTCTGGTTTGGATGTGTGCGATGGTTGGATGATGTTCCCGTTGGGTTTGGCATTGCCGAGAGACCTGGGTGCATCGGGACAGGAGGGAGCAGTCCTAGGTGCCACCATGCAGCAGATGGTGATGGAGGATCTGGTGCAAAGAGGAGGTGGGCTGTTGGGATTCGGGCTGTGAGCAGGACCCCGGGAGTCTTGGCTGCCTCCTGCTCCGTGACCCACAGCAAGGACTGCACCATCCACAGGAGAAAAGCTGCTCTTGACCCAGCTGGGATGCTCCAGGTGGGTTTTAGGTGCTGGCGAAGAGCTGCCAAATGTGGTGTCACCACCTACTGCATAGTGAAATATTGAAATAGAGGCTGACTTAGCTGCCCAAGCTTTTTTCTTCTGTCTTCTGCAGAAGCAGAAGCAAATAAGCCTTTCAGTTGTCTTGGCAAATACAGCGATAGTCACACATCGTTACTCAGGAGAAGCAGTTGGCGTCAAAGTTGTACGATATTGTCCCTGCCTGTCAAATGCCAGGGGCTGGTGAGACATCAGGGCGAGAAAATCCTCCAACAGCACACATTGCACTGGGTGAGGGAATTCCAAAATGTGTGAGAAAAGAAGCTGTAGTGGGAATTGACACAGCTGTAGCTCACCTAATGGGATGCCTGCCGTGGTGAAGGGTCACGTAAATCAGCGTCTTCCACCTTATTTAATGAATATTAAGGATTCTGCTCTGGAGACAGGCTGAGAGAGTTGGGGCTGTTCAGCCTGGAGAAGAGAAGGCTCTGGGGTGATCTTATTGCAGCCTCCCAGTACCTAAAGGGGCTACAGGAAAGCTGGAGAGGGAATTTTTACAAGGGCGTCTAGTGACAGGACAAGGGGCAATGGCTTTAAACTGAACGAGAGGAGATTTAGATTAGATATAAGGAAGAAATTTTTCACTCTGAGGGTGGTGAGGCACTGGACCAGGTTGCCCAGAGAAGCTGTGGCTGCCCCATCCCTGGAAGTGTTCAAGGCCAGGTTGGATGGGGCTTTGAGCAACCTGGTGTAGTGGAGGGTGTCCCTGCCCATGGCAGGGGGGTTGGAACTGGATGATCTTTGAGGTCCCTTCCAACCCAAACCATTCTGTGATTCTATGAGTTAAACATTGTGGGGTTAGTGGTGATTCCTTGGATTGAGAAGGAAGAGGGGTGGAGAAGAAACAAATGTATTTGGCTTCTTTAACAGGTTGCTTTTGTTAAAAATAGTGTCAACAAATGAAAATATCTCCTGTGTCACCCTGCGGTGTTGTGAAATAGCAACAGGCTGCTGATGACAGCAAAAATCTTTTCTGAACCACACATGGCCGGACGGGCAGCAAAATCTGGATCCTGGCATAAACTGATCATTCAGCTGTGATCATCGGTAATTGAGTCACCTTAGAGGTGTCTCAGAAAGGATGAGGCATTGCAAGAAAGTTTAGATAAACTGGTTAATGGCTTGGTATTTTCCAGAGGCAAGAGCTGGAGTCGGAGAACAAGAAGCTGAAAAATGACCTCAATGAGCTGAGGAAGGCTCTCGCAGACCTAGCGACCCAAAACAACTCTTCCAACGATACTCAGGACAGTTACAACCTCCTACTGAATCAGCTGAAATCGGCCGACGAGGAGTTGGAAGTGCGGAAGGAAGAGGTTCTCATCCTGAGGACGCAGATTATGAACGCAGCCCAGCAAAAAGACACAAGGAAAAACGTGGTAATTGGGAGGGTAACGGATTTTCTTTTCCTTTTTCCATTCTATCGCAGAAAGTTCGGTGCCTGCCTGAGCAATACTGTTGCTGCTTTGGTAGGCTTTGGGTGTCAAGATGGCTCGGGGAGGTTATAGGAGGTTCTGCATGGTCGTAGGAGGTTCAGCCTGTGGACAAGATGCATAGTCCATGACATCATGTCACACGGAGCAGGACTGTATGCCCAGTGGTGGTCTGAACTGCTGACCTGATGAGGTCTAGCCAGCCCACACAGAGGAACAACTTCTCCAGCCCTACACGGAGGTGTGGTGGTCTGAGATGTTCCCAGTGATGTTTCGTGACAGATGGCTTATTCTGCAAGTGAATAGGATGGGGAAGAGAGCTTCTGGACAAGATTCTGCTCACTTGGTGCTGGTGCAGCTGTAATGTGTTTCTGCTGGTGTGTAGGCAAGAAAAGAGCCTGTCCCATGACAGTTGAGGGCTTTTTTCTTTGGATGCTATTCTGACTGAAGAGTGTGTTTCCTGAAAACTCTCGCTTGGGCTTTTTAATTCAGTGCCGTATCATTCCTTGAGATTTTGGTATGTTTTGTGTTTCAGACCACACATTCCCCTTATCTCTCAGATTCACTGCTTCCTGCTTCCATCTCCTCGTCTCTGCTGCTGTCTGTTTGCATGCGTATGAATTCGTAGAAACTCTCCAGTCCAATGGATGCCCTGAGGAAGCTCTGTTAAGGATGGTTGGGAGTTGTTTGGTATCAGGAACTTTGAAAGACAGAAAGATATGTGCAGATGTGCAGGATGTCATGCTGCTGTGTTTTGCATCTCGAATTTAGGAGACCAACACCCCCAATGCCAGCTGGCCGAACAGTGACAAGCACATTGATCAGGAGAGCACGGTGGAAGCCTACCAGGAGCTGTGCGAGACGAACCGGTAAGTGTGGCCAAAATTTTTCCAGCTGCAGAAGGGAGCTGGCCAAAGCGTGAGAGATGAGATCCAGACCAAAGCTGACAAAACATTTTAGAGAGTTATCAGCTTCTGCATTGTGTTCTGGACCTTGGGTCAAGGACAGACCTGAAAAATGGGACCAAAGATGCAGGTTTTGTAACGAGCGAGGAGCCCCTCATCATTGGGGCAGTGTGTCCCCAGGGGAGGGGGGATACTGGGCAGGTAGAAAAGCCAACATGAAAGTGAGCAAAACTGAATTTTGACTTTGCTTCCAGTACAGAAATAGTAGCAAGACTACGATTTGGGATATATTTAAGAGTTGCTTATTTCAAGTACGTCCTCATGCTATGCTGGGAAGACAGCACGGTTCCCCTCTCGTTTTCCCAAAGGCAAAACCCCGTGATGGTGAACTGAGCTAACGAACACACGCTGCATTCTCTGACGACACCCATGTCATTGGTTTTCTTGCATCTAAACCAAGAGTCAGGGACGTTTGTTTGATTACAGTTTCCCATAGCAAGGGTCAATATTGTGAACGTTTGTCTGTCCTTATAGTAACAATGAGCTTATATTGCAAGGTGTGAAATCAATCCTTGCAGCTATTCAGGAGAACATCAAATAAAAAAAGTAGCATCTTGCAAGAAGACAAAATTACGTTAATTAAACAGCAAGATACTGTGTAAAGTAAGTATTTATTTTATGGCAAGGATGTTGAATGTTCTTCTCCTTTTTTCTTGACAAATGCAGGTGTTTGAGGCTCTTTTCCTAAATAATTTGCATTCAGCAAGGTGGTCAGAAGATTTAACCATTGTGGGTTAATATCCTTTAATAACATGGTAAACTTTGCCACTTGCCAGTAAACTGGTTGCAGAACGTTGTTAGCAGTCCGGGCTGGGAAGGACCATGAGTTAATTAAGGTTTTATTCATGCCTGTACAAATATGAGCAAAGACACGTCATGTTTGAATGCAATATGAAAAATCCTGAAGAGCTGATGAACGCGTTCAGAACTGCATGGCCAAGAAGGTGCAATGGGAAACCCATGTACCTGGATTGATGTGCAGAAATTCCATGTATATGTAGCTGTGCAGTTGACTTTGGTCATTATATCTGTGCTGCATGTCCTCCAAATTCCTGCCATAGTACAGGCTGGATTTTCTGACTTTGCATCTATTTTACTTCTTGGGAAAGCCCTAGGAGAACCTGTGGAGATCTCCTAGTGTGTGAGTACAGAGATGGGCTTGCTGGAAGGGCTGGGTTCCATATGCGTTGCATTTAAACATAGCTTAAAACCCTGATGGGTGGACTGAGGCTCTGCCCACGCTAGTACTGCCAGCTTTCACTGTGGCCTGGGCACCTGGAGGAGTGGGGAGCGTTGGGGTCCAGGACTCTAGCAACACTGGTTTCTCAGCTGGGCATCATGTCTGTCAGATCAGGACCACTGTCTGGGTTTTTTTTTTCCATTTTTTGCCATTGAGTATTTGCTGGAGTGAACTTGCTGATGAAATTTCTGCCCCTCCTGCAGTAGAGGTGACGACATTGATTTAAACATCACCTTTTTGTCAATGAATCAATGGGGCTCAGCGTGCTTCCTACTGCAAGGTGTGGTTTTCAGTCATTTGATGAATTCTGTGGATTTTGTCTTATTTCCTTCCAACCTACTCCTGGACTTGTGGGCGTTAGTATGGGATGTGGAATCCCATTGTCAGGCACAGTGTTAGTTACTCCCTAACCTGCATTTCCCAGTGTGCATGTGTAGAGGTGGTTAGTTTATGTTCAGGTGTTGGCCAAGGAGTTGAAGTCAAGAAAAAAAAAAAAGAGTTGTTGCTCTCATAGGGCACGTGTCTGACCAGGTTGTATTGCTCGTCCCCTGTAGTAATCAATATTTGACCATCCTGGAGTACATGTTGTCTGCTTTCAGCCAACCCCCTGGGAGACTTCTTCAGCAGTTCTGGTTTCCAGGCTTAACAAATTCTGCAGTGAGGATGGAGTCACGCACAGAAGTCCTCAAAAATGCTGCAATGATCTAGTTTTCCACAAAAGTACGAATCTCTTTCCTTGCCGTTGCACAGGCCTTGGTGTTTTTTGGCCTCTTGAGATTTGGGAGGGAAAATCTGCAGCCTCCAGGCTCAGTTTCCTGTTACCTCTCTTGTCTACCTGTCATGAAGGCTGGCTGAAGCTTGGCTCTTGCACTCCATGACGTACAAATACCCAGTGGCTCGTTAATCACCACCGGCGTCCCCGTTACAGGGTTCCCCGTGCGTTTGTTTGCATATTGGGTTGGTTTATAAACCGTAGGCTGGAATCGGTGGCAATAAACCAGATGAAAACAAACGCTCAGGGAGCATGGATTATTGTATTTGTGGATATAAATTAACGCTCCCGCCCCCCCCAGCACAAATTGGCATTCGTACTTATGCAGCTTTATACCCAAGTGTGGCAGCATGAGGAATAAAACCTCTCTCTCCTTCTAATCTTGATCAATGAATATTTTAACGGAAAGCTTTTCTGGTGGGATTGCAGTTCTGAAGTGGGATTAATAAGCAAGAGCCACTTTTTCTCCCACCTGTGCTGCAGGGAGCACTCCCTTTTCTCTTTACCCTGATACCTCTCATTCTGGTGGCTGCTGCTAACCGAGATGGATGCTCTTCCACTGGTCCAGTCTGACCGATGTGGTAAAGCCATGGTCCACCCATGGGTCTCTCCTATCCTGAAGTCATCATGTCTTAGCAATGTAGGCTGTGGATGGACCATGACTTTGACGGGAGACAGACCCTTTTATTCTTTCTATGTCTATGTAATCCAAGATTTTTAAATACAGCAGGAGGAAAATGGGGAAAATCTTCCAGATGCTGCTAACCCTGCCCACATAGTGATTCTTTCTCCACACTGCTCTTGAGGAAAAACCCTTTGGTGCCAGGTCAAGGAGAAGTTTGAATTAAAAGCAGCCCCTTATAAATGCAGTGGACTCAGCTTTTTTTCCTTTTCCTTTTTTTTTTTTGTTTTTTTTTTTTCCCCTCCCTCTTGCTGACTTCCAGCTGCTGAAGGGAAAAGCTTCAGGTTGGTTTCCAGCTAATTTTCTGCTTCAATAACTGAATGTAAAGCTTAGTAGGCTCTTTGTTCCCCATTTCAGTTCTCGGGATCTTTCTTTCATGCCTGTTTGATCTTGGTGGAAATGTAGAGCCAACAAAAGACCAGGTGATGATGTTAGAGATAATAACCTGGCAGCTCAAAGCAGCTCAGGCTTAGTCTTTGAAATTAACTTCTGTGATGAACTTCCAAATGATTTCCGTGGAGTACATGGCTTTTTCTTCTGCTGGGTAAGTCCCACCTGCAGCCGCAGTGCAAAGTGAAGGGCTGATGGTGGCTTCATGTGGCTTCGTGTGGAGGATGCTTTTGCAGCTGGAAGAGGCCATCTCATAGAAAGGGTCTGTATCACTGATTACCACTCTCCAATGCATCTCCTCTTCCTCTTCTTCTACATCTTCCCACTCGGTTGTGTATGTAGTCTGTGATGTGCGTTAGTTTTCCGTTTAATTAAAAAAAAACCCACGCCTATCTGTGTTTGAAAACGAAATGCCCCTTCTTTGTTAAGACATGATAATTATCCAAAGATGCTAAAATTAATATCTCTGGGGTTTGGTGTACCTTCACCTCCTTTAAACAGCTTTGGAGGGGGAAGGGAGGTGTTTGGGCAGGAATTTCCCCTTCATTAAGGGCAGTTTGCCAACCGCAGGTCGCCAGCTGCTCCCCCAGACCCTACCTCTAAGATAAGGATGAAGGAGAAAAGAGGCTGTGAGTCATGTCCTTTCAACTCCTTTCAGCCTTATTTGAGAGAAGGATTTACCAGGATTACTCAGCATTTTAGGAAATTATTTTGGCACAAACTAATTAATGTAATTAGCTGGAAAGGACTCCTGTTGACTTCTAGTGTATCAGTCAATATGAACTTCTGGGAGAAGTTCTCAATGATTTCTGATTCAGTGCCGTGTTGATGAACTTGGATCAAATGCTTATTTCCCAGGGCAGTTTTATATGGTATTTCAGTATAATGGCACCCCCTTGAGATGCTTTCCTCGTTTACCACAACGCCTATGATTAAAAAAAGGAAGGAAAGCTATTTTTCAAAGGAGGTTATCCAGGAAGATGAATCTCTTAAAAATGCTGCTCATCGTGTGAGATTTCCCAGGTTACTGACACATAATAAAGAGCGAGGATCCTTCCTGGTTTTGTTGGTTTTGGGTTTTTGTTTGTGTTTTTTTTTTTTCCCTTGGTTTTCAGTGTCTGAGTACATGTTCTGTTAAGATTCTGAACCAAAACAAAAAAAAGACCTAACTAACAAATTGACCCAAATTAGACCAATAAGTCTCCTTCTATCTATCAGCCTACAGACAGTTCTGGAAACCTGCTATGTATGAGGTAAAAACAAGGTTTTAATTAAAATTCATACATACAGCTTTAACAGATAAGTTTTCCAAATGTTAATGCCTGAAATGTTTGCTAGTTTTGAGGAATGCCATGCTCATACACCGGGACGAAAGGGATGTACAAGCTGTCTGCAGCGATGAGGCACCTCTTGAGTCCTTTTCTGGTAGTGCTGCATCACCACAGTTTTCACTGCTTTCTGTGTGTGAAAATTTGCTATAGAAAGTTTGTGCTTTTGCACTTAAATTTGCAGAGTTTTCCTTGCCAGGGAATGGTATCTGCTACTCTTCTTTTCAAAATAGAAGATGCATATTAGTTCTTTTCTTCTCTGAAAGTTTAATTATGTACTAAGTGATTTTTGTTATTGTTTTTTAATTTTTTAAATTATTATTTCCAAAAAGAACAACTGTTTTCCTAACTCACATCAAAGCTAAGTAAAATCTCACTGTAGCAAGTGTTCCTGATCAGGTTGACCAGCTTTCATCATTCATTTATAATGTGTTCAACACCTCATTAAAGAAGATAAATGAGTTTTCTACCTTTTGTCACTTAAAAAAAAAAATTCCAACTGTTAAAAGGAAACTTTAGTATTGAAGTGAAATGAGACTTTTCTGGGCATTTTTCTGCCTGGGTGAATATGGAGAAGATTGGAGCTCATATGGATGTGAGGAAACAAACATCCAAGGCGTTGCTTTGAGGAAAGGCTAATGTCTTTGGCTTAATGATTGAGAAGACCCTCGACTGGAGTAGAAGGAAGAGAATTTATTTTAGACCTGTGGAAATTACTGCAGAAGGAAGGAAATGGAGAAACTTGTCCTAAAAATGTCTTGTAGTGAGATGTGCCAGAGCACAGAATGTCTGGAAGAGGAGTGAGCTGTTCCAGGCTGTCAGCGTGCAGCAATCAGTGGGGTTGGGTTATGTTTGCACTGTGGTTTGGAAGTGCATGTGGGCTCAAAAATAGTAGGTTTTTTTTTGAGGAGGAAGCAAAGAAACCTGTTGGGAAGTGGTAAGAATCACTCTCTGCTTTTCATTTTACCCACTCTGTGTTTAGACACTTCTTCCTT
Organism: Tauraco erythrolophus; assembly: GCF_009769465.1. Classification (NCBI taxonomy): domain Eukaryota; kingdom Metazoa; phylum Chordata; class Aves; order Musophagiformes; family Musophagidae; genus Tauraco; species Tauraco erythrolophus. The sequence goes on from NC_141496.1 coordinate 2,814,477, forward strand.
ACCCCTGGTGCTGACTTCTGCTCTCTCGTTTATCCCTCTTGGTCCTTGTTTCTTCTCCCTGCTTTTTAAGCATAAGGTTTTAAAGAGGATTTCAGCTAGCTGGGGTGGTGTGAGCTTGCCAGCTTTTCCTTGCAATCAAATGGGAAACAGTTTAGCCATACAGAAACAAAAACTCAGGCTCTGACCTCCAGGAGTTGGGCTTTTGGGTAAAAACAGTAACATTTCAGGAACGGTGATAACCTGCCAGGAGGTTCGACTGGGTGATCTCCAATGGTCCCTTCTGATCCAAACGATTTTGGGTTCCTGTGTCAGCTGCGGTGGGTTGGGGAGGAAGGGGCTGCACGAGGACATGTTTCACGGTTGGAAAGAGAGGAGAAGCTCTACTAGCTTTGGTTTTGGTTGTCGTACGAGGCACAACCAAGACATGGTTCTCCTTCACCGTGTGGTGGACAAGGAAATACAATGTAATGAAAGTGTGTTTTAAAAAATGCCACAAAATTAAACTAATAAGGTTCCTGCACCTTTTCCCCTTCTATTGCAATTGACCTTTTGTCTTTCTCTGTCCTCTTGTTTCCTTTTTCTGTCCTTTGTTTCTAGCAAGACTGAGGACTGGGGGTATCTCAATGAAGATGGAGAGCTCGGCTTGGCTTATCAAGGTTTAAAGCAAGTTGCCAGGTCAAACGCTTTCTTTTTTCCCCACCGTTTCCTCTCCCCCTTTCGCTTGCCCTTTTGTTTCTTTCTCTTCCTCTGCTATTCTCCTGTTGTCCTCTGTAGGACCTGTTGCCCTCTCTGGGAGAAGCTGGAGGTCAGATATCTGAACCAGAGGGATCGAGACTCTCCTCTAATTTTCAGAGGAGTCATTGCAATTCTAATGGGGCATTGCTGATGGTGGCTGTTGTCACTAATGCCTGAGCTGTGATTCACTAAGAACTATGTTACGTTAATAGGAAATTGTGTGATAAAGGTTTTGGGAAGCTGTAATCTCCAGGAAGCCCCCCAAAAAACCCCAAAACGCCTTAGATGTTTTTTTCCCAAATTGCACTGAGATGTAGCACCTCCTTGAAGCGTTTTCTCCCAATCTTTGACATGTCAGGAGCGGAGTCCCTGTGCTTGTATTGTGATGCTGCCTGCCTGCTTTGCATGGTCCCGGGGTTGTGTGCTCCCATCTGTGCATTGCCTATAGGTGTAAGGATGATAGCGCGTGACGGACACACAGTGCCATCTTCCACAGCTGTCCCCATGTGCTGGTCTGATGGGCGAATATCCCAGTGGGACACACCAGGGCAGTATCTGCAACCTCTGTATCTTCTGGGGATGCCAGCGATGCTGTGAGGATCTCTCATCTCCCAGCTGATGAACATTAATTAGTTGTTAATCAGTGTGTGCTCTCCTGCAGGGCAGTTATGAGGCTCCAATAGGTATGATTTTTATAAAAGGTATGAAACGAGCTGATTAAGGACAGTGTAGAGAGGAAAAGTTAAAATAATCTTTTGTATAAAGCAGTCTAAAGTGGTCACATCTAGAACAGTCAGAGTAGAACTAAACAATAAAAGGAAAAATAACAGAGGTGATTCATTTGTTTTTCAAAGCAATGTAGGAACCCAAGTTCATAGCAGGACTGTGTTTTACTGAGCGTGGCTCACAGTTAATCCAAACCCACGTGAAGAAATAAAATGAAAATCAAGTACTTAATACTTATTTCATGATGGGCCTGTATTTTCCAAGCCTATTAAGAATAACTCCTGACAACATGATTATGAGGCTGACTGCATGATTGCCCATGTTTCTGTAGTTGGAAAACATGCTTTTCTGTCTTTTGCTGGGAAGTGGGAGTAGAGATTGAGTTGTCTAGGTCTTCTAAAACCAGCAACAACAACAAAACAAACTGGAGAGTGATTAATACTTTTCATCCAAAAATCTTCCGTAGAAAGCATGCATTTTTGTATGATCCTTAAAAAAACCCACCCTGAAACAACAACAAAAAAAACCCAAACCTGTGCTTAATTGTTCCTGCAGGGAAACATCTCACAGATGTGAATCTCCATTAATTTTCCAGTGGACTCGAAAGAGTTGTAGCTTTTTCCCCACTGTCACGGCTCCGTGTCTGTGTATGTCCTGGGTAAATGCCAAGCTTGTCATTAGGAAGATGCCAGAGTCTTCCTCACCTTTGATTGCCATTTGCATCGGATGCCAGAGGAGCCGAAGCCCCTGAGCCGGGTGCATTGCTGTCCGTACCTCCACCCAGGAGAGCAAATCCATGAGCTACTGCAAGGACACAGGCTTGGTTGTTCCCCTGGGTCATTCCTCCTCTTTGCCACCATCACCCTGTGTGATCTGAGACTAATGTTTTGCAGTTTCTGGCTTGATGCCCCATCCTCATACCTTCTGGAGTCACTGATTTCAGTCGTCTTGAAAAAACTGGTGGACTAAGGGGGAGACATATTTAGCAAGGGGATACCCTTAAAAAACCTGATTACCATGTCGCTTGCCAGGTTTGTCAGCATCCCCATCATCACTGGTGTGTACAGGAGGGCAGTTAACGTCTCAGTGATGAATCATGCTTCGCACTGGATTGCGGAAGGCATTCTGGTTTAGCAAACGGCTGGATAATGCACTGAATAAATTCCTTACCCTTCAGCTCGACGTTTCCTCCTGGGCTTGTCCTTGTGCACAGGCTCAGGGCAGGGCTGGAAGGAGACCTGGTATAGGGGAAAGGGGGGTGGGAGAGGGTGACAGGATAAATTATTAGAGAAAAAGTTGGGTACCCACCTAAAAGGAGGGGAAGGGCTGGTTTTGGTGACTTCTGCCAACTGTGTATTAAGGTGTTAGTATTTGTATGTCATGGAATACAAGGAAAACACGTCTTTATGCCCCTGCTGAAGAGTCCTGGTGAAGTCAGCAGTGATGACGAAAGCAGGAACTGATCAAGACGACAGAAAATTCCTTTGTGGGTAGTTTATGAATGAAGATGAAGATATAAATGAATATACTTCTCTTTAAGCAAACAGCAGCTCTACAAACAACTAGAAGGAATGAAGGTTTCAGCTTCTGCCTTTCTTGAAACTCCCAGCAGTGGTAAAGCCAAGCCTCTAGCAGTCCAACTGAACGGAGCTATTTGCAAGACATACAGTTCCGTTTTCAAGAGTAAGAAATGATGTTTGAAAGGGGATGAGCATAACAACAAGTGCCCTTCAAGATGATGTTTTGAAAAACCCTCAGGCATTGATCTGCATTGCTTTCTTGCCACGCATTTGCTTTTTGCTAATGGGAAGAGTAAAGGAACCCAGATTCGTGATACGGTTGCAGAAAAATGGGAGCTCTTGGATATCCCCCCCCACCCCGTCCCTTTTATTTGGAAAAAAATCTAACTTTTGATCTCATGTCTCTAATTTCAAAAGTATTTAATCTACAGTATAGCAAATGACAGACTAGTGTGACAATAAGAGCTGTACCACCCCTTTGTGTGTGTCGGTTTTATAGCGACGTTGACCGGGTCGGCTGACTTTGAAGGATCTGAACTTAAAGAGTGGTTACTGCCATGGTGCCAAGATCACGGGCTGATCGGTGTGGTCCTTTTCTCAGGTTGCTGGAATCACAGCTCCAGGATCAGAAAAGAAAGTACGATGAGGAGGTAGAAGCTCTGAAAAAACAGGTGGATGTAACGAAGGAGCAGCTGGAGAAGCAGCAGCAGACATACCTGCAGATCGCGCAGCTGTCTCCGGAGGCCCAGGTGGAGTTTGGAATTCAGCAAGAAATTACACGTCTCACCAATGAAAATCTGGTAAGAGGCTGTACTTAACACAGAGTTAGGAAGAGGGAACACAGATTAAGGAAGAGGGGAAAAAAAACAGGTTGAGAGAAAGAGGAGATAGGAAACGTGAAGGGGAGGAGAAAGCACTGGGGTCTGTGCTCTGATCCTTCAGCATCTCCCACTGGTCCATTTGGGAGCGTTGGTACTTGGCCGTGAACTGTTGTTCAGTGACTATATGACTCTTGTGACTCCGTAGGTACTTTTATTTTTTATCTTTTTTACACCTGCTTACTTTGTGGCGCTACCTACCGAATGAGATTGCTGAGGACCCCTATACTCTGTAATCATGCAGGAAGACAACACGATCCCTTCTTCTTACTTGCATTTATTAGGAGCATGGGAGGCAGTTGCCATTCTGAAAAGCTGACCTGGCTAATCATAAATTTTTCCCCTTTCACCTCCTGTATCTGTGTGCAAGGTCTGGAGTGAACATTGGCCCCTCCTAAGTTCAGGTGAGGGCTGCTTGCCTTTCTCAACAGCTCTAAACAGTGTTGGAACTGTTTAAATATGATTAGGAGCCAGGAATAAAAATGTTTTGGGTGGTGTGTTCTGAGTATCGCCTGCTATAGGCTACTTCTAGAAGAAGCAGGCGCACAACATCCACAGTCTTTGCAGTGTAGACAAGGGTCTCTCCGAGCGAACCTGAAATAACACAGCTCTTGTACCGAGGTGCTCCCACCACGCAGTAGTGGTGCATAGACCAGACCGTGTGCTCCTGACTGCTGAGTGACTCCAGCCTCAAACTCACCCCAAATGAGCCGGTTTTGGGTTTAATTTTTTTTGACCCAGTGCCTCTTCTGTTTTTCAGGATCTTAAAGAATTGGTAGAGAATTTGGAAAAGAATGAAAAGAAGCTGAAGAAGCAGCTGAAGATTTCCATGAAGAAGGTTCAAGATCACAAAGGTGACTTAGGCGTTGGTAGACATTGGGGTGGGGGAACAGCACTCTGGTTTACCTCCTTTGGCCAGCCTTGGAGAGCTGCAGGTTTTTCTCTTTTTCTTTCTATTAAAGTAAGACCGTGTGCATTCTGGCACGCTGAAGTAGTGCTGAGCTCATTGTTGGCAGGACAGCAGGGAATGGAAAGTCCAAATGAAGCTCCTGGGTCATGCTTAGGCTGCCTTTGAGCAAGTACAGCTGCGCTGCTGTAGCTTTAGCTTGTTAACATGGTTGCATGCAGTAAATTTGGAAGAGGGATGGCAGGGATGGAAGAGGGTGATGATTTGGTAGGGATGGAAGGTGAGCAATTGCTGGAGGTGTTGCTCTGATGCTTGGTTCACTGGTGTTTAAGAAACCTTTTTGTTTTCGTCGCCATCAGTGCTGTGACCCAAGCAGAGGTGCAGAGAGGATACCAGTGGCTGGCTGGAAACTGCTCTGATCTGACAATTTGGGGCAGTATTAAAACAGTTTAGGGTTAAAATATATATGTATATTCTTCTTGATCAGAAAACACCTCAAACACAATTTCCGTGTTGTACAGAAGGAGCTTCCCATTCTCTGGAGATGCCGTGATTAGTCACGTAACATTGTTCTAGTCAGCTAATTTCTGAAAATTAGGCATTAAGTGAAATTAAGCTGAATAACCAGAGGGTTTCCATGGCTAGCACAGCTGATCTCTGTCAGTGTGATCTGCATGCAGCAGCCTGCTGTTTACTTCAAGACTTGCACGTGGTTTCTCCTGTTTTATTAAACTTTCACGGAAGCACAGCACTCGATGGTGTGCCACCACTGTTCTTCAGCTTTACAGCCAGCCAGAAGATGTGGTGCTTAGGTATTTTTTCATTGCCTGGCTACTTATTTTTCCCCTCTGTGAAAATGATACACTAAAAAGCTTCCCAGAAGGTTACTACCTTCTAACCTGTGGTTCCTCAGAAAATAAAAAATTACTTCATCCTATCCCCTTTAGGTCCAACTTTTACACTCTTTCTTTTACTCAGAGTCAGAACCACTACTGACTGGTAATTCAAGACCTGGTTCTTTATGTTTTCATAAGTCTGTTGAAGCTGATGACATTATTGGAAACTTTATATATAATGTTTTGACCTGGTGTCTGCTCTAAGGCCAATGGAGGATGTGAATAGTTCTCTATCACCAGATACCACCTTTCATCCTCTTTTCTCTTCACAGCATCCCAAGCCATGGTACTGCCGGAGGGGAGGCAGTACGACTTCAACATGGAAGTTGCTGTCCAGAGGAAGGAGAAAGATTTTCAGGGCATGTTGGAATATCATGCAGAAGATGAGCCGTTCCTCATCCAAAACCTCATTACAGGTGAGGAACTTGCTCTGCTCTTGTGCCTGGCTCCTTCTCCTCTTGCCTGGGAGAGTTTGCAAACTTGATATCTCAAGATAGACAAATCTTCTCAGATTAATCCCTCCTGGGGCCGTATGTTTATGGTGATGGTAGTTTTGGTAGGTAGAGCAGCACAGCACTAAGCAGATAGACCAGCCTGGATATAATTCTTAGGGATAGCAAAAAATGGAAAATGTGAAAAGGAGGCTGCAGTTTTTAGAGCAGGCAGTAACTTGAAGAGCTTGATACGATGTGGTAATAGGTGGGGAGGTGATAGCAAGGGATAGACTCTGGGGATTTTGCACAGCAATGGAACAAAAGTAATTTGGTTTCTGAGACGTTTGATGGTAACTGCAGTGGACGATAAACTTGTGAGCTCTTTTACACCAGAAGGTCTGACCAGAATTGCTGCCATCATCCCCTTATTCAACGCTGTTAGAGAAGTCGTGCTTCCCTGGCTCAGTGAAAGTATTTACCATCACTCTCTAACCCCAGCATAGTCTGGCGAGGATCTGAAAAGTACTCAGAGCAGTGCTAGACCATTGCTGTGGTCTTTGAACTTCCACTGTTCAGACAAGCTGCCTTTAGAGGCTGCAAATTCCTGCAGCTGCTCTTAGGATTTAGTATCTTCAGGGAAAGAGTGATTTAATAAGTCATGAATTCAGAGGAGGGGTTTGTAACCCATAAGAGGTTATTCCTGAAATAGTCAGGGAGTTTTCCCAAGGCTGCGTGCTGCTCACCTAGGCTTTCACATGGTGAAGATCTAGTGCTCCCTGTGCATCCGTAAGGCATAATGGGATAGTGTCACAAACCTCAGCGCAGACAGTGCTGCCCTCCCAAGTGCTGGTGCTCTGGCTGTTCTGCTTTGGCCAGCTCCAGCAGGTCCCTCTGTCCTGCAGTTGGACCTCTGATTCTGTGTCCATGCTGCAGAGAGGGATGCAAGTTGCAGAGCCAAAAACTTGGCTTCTCCAGGGCTGAGGGGAGAGGGGTTTGCCTGGGTATGTCTCCAGCTCTTGTGTTCCCTGCTTCATCTAGCTGTTGCTGAATTTTAAGATGATTTAAAAAAAAAAAAAAATCACAAACCAATCCTTCTAGATCTCAAGCCACAGGCAGTGTCTGCTACTGTTCCCTGCCTTCCTGCCTACATCCTCTACATGTGCATCAGGCACACGGATTACATCAGCGATGACCAAAAACTGCACTCCTTGCTCACCTCCACCATCAATGGCATTAAGAAAGTGCTGAAAGTAGGTGCCAGTTTTCTCTTGTCTTGGGCTTAAGGTGGTGTAGGATGGTTATAACCAAGTCAAAGTGTGTGATATTCAGCTCTCATAGTGATTTTCAAACCAAATCATTCTTAGAGCTTCCCTTTTTAGAAGAACAAGGAGAATTATGATCTTAGTAATAAAACTGTTTGCATTTACAAACGTTCGCAGGGAAGGAATGGCTAATAGTACCCACCTGCAGAGAGAGACCTTCCTCACCTAGGTGGTGAAACTCAAAGTCATTTTGTCTTACTGTGCCAGCACTCCCCGCTGAAGCAGAGGGTCTCACATGTTTTAATTTTGCTCCTCCAGAAACACAACCATGACTTCGAGATGACGTCATTTTGGCTGGCGAATACGTGCCGCCTGCTGCACTGTTTAAGGCAATACAGCGGAGAAGCGGTAAGAAACTCGTCTCTGATCTTGAGTATTCTGGCATTGCTCCAGGGAGGGTCCTCAAATCTCCTGGGTCTCATGGCTTCCCTCTGGCTCCAACGTGGGGCCATCTCTGACTTTCCTCCTTTATTGATTTGGATATGGCATGAGGCAGCTCCTAGAGTCATAGAATCACAGAATAGTTTGGGTTGGAAGGGACCTTTAGAGGTTATCTAGTCCAACCCCGCTGCAATGAGCAGGCACATCTTCAACTAGATCAGGTTTCTGAGAGCATCTGCCACCTCTCTGGGCAGCCTGTTCCAGTGTCTCACCACTCTCATCGTAAGCAATTTCTTCCTTATATCTAGTCTGAACTAGACCAGAGTTTCGTGGGACATTACACCAAGACAAGGCATTTGAGAGCTGAGACCAGGACCCTTGCAACACAACATGCAACAGAATATTTTGAATTTCGTGGCCAGCCATGCACTTTCATTTGTCTGAACAGGGGATTTCCTTCTGGTAGGCTGTTTTGAAGGCTGTTCTCCTAGTTTTAGTGTAGGTCCTGCAGCTTTTCATTAACCAAGATTTTCAGACAGAGGAAAAGTGTTCCAAATCCTGCAATTTTATTCTGAATATTTGTACTGATTTTTTCCTGTTCTGTTCAACTAGTTTGAAATAACCACACTTTGAAAGAGTGAAACTGCATAATTGCAATGTAAGACTTTGGAAGGAAATACTCATTTCTTGTCATCTCAGTAATATTTCATAAGTTGAAATAAGTTTTACTGTAGTTGATCCCCTCTGACAAAATCAGATCATCACAGTCGTCTTAGTACATTGCAGACTGCCATCCTTGTAGCCATATGTTCTGGATATTAAAATTTTCAATAGAGCCAAATTATGTCATTTCTCATTTAGTCTCAATTTGTGTTAGATATATTGAGCAATCAAGCTTTAAGAATAAAGAAAAAAATGTCATGTAATCAAATTAACAATTCAGATCATTCACAAGATAGTGACTGGTGTGTAAATCTCAGTGCTGGACTTCCAAGATTTAAATTACAAAGAAAAATAATTCAGATAATAGTTACTAATAGTTATGCTCCTGTTTGCCCTCTTCTGCCCGGATAACAACATTACATTAAAAGCAAATTCTCCCCAGAAAACCAGCAAAGTAAAAAAAAAAAAACCAAAACCCAAAACCAACCAAAAACCAAAACTTAAATTTCATTCTTTGCAATGATTTACTGTGTTAAATGAACCAGCTGTTTACAAATTCAGTTGATAATTTGGTGGAAAAAAAAAAAAAAACAAAAACACGGAAGGGGGGGGACTAGATGACCTTTGAAGGTCCCTTCCAGCCCTAACCATTCTATGATTCTATAAGGGAAAAATCATTCTGAGCAGTTTCTGAAACACTGTTCTCTTTAGTTTGAAATCCAACCTATTTTTAATAAACCAGTTTAAAGGAAAATCCCAAACTAAGCACAATCTTGCAGTGCAAGGAGTATGATGCTTCTTTTGTTACCAGGAAAAATAAGAAATTCTGAAGCCAAGTCAAATTGTCCATTGTTGTTTGCTGACTAGCAAAATCCAAAAATACAACAAAAAGTCTTGCATGGTTCTCGTTTTGGCACCAAATGGATAAGACCATATGAACAGGCAATTAAAGCATCTGTGTTATTTACAAAATTGAGTTTAGATCACATTTGCTTATGCCACCAAAACTGGCATTAATATATGAGCCCAAAACTCAGGGCTACAACATTGCTTTGCAGGATCAGAGATCAGCTGCTTCTTCAGCAAACGGTAGGGAATAAGTTCAGTGACTTGGAGAGACTTCTGAGCTTCAGATCAGTTTAAAATGCTGTCAGAGTGTATAGCATGTGGTTATTGTCATTTTTTTTTCTATTTTCTAAAATCTTAATCTCAAAATATTTGGTTTCCCATAAATAATTGCAACTCACAGGGATAAACAAATGACTAAAAAAAGTTTCTCAGGGATTCAAATGTCATCTCAGGGGAAATTTAGGTTAGATATCAGGAAAAATTTCTTTCCAGAGAGGGTTGTGAAGTGTTGGAACAGGCTGTCCAGGGAGGTGGTGGAGTCCCCATCCCTGGAGGTGTTTAAAAAACGTGTGGATTTGGTGTTGAGGAACATGGTTTAGGGACCCTGACAGTGCAGGGTGAATGGTTGGACTCGATGATCTTGAAGGTCTCTTCCAACCAGACGATTCCATGATTCTATGATCTCCTAATCTATATTGCAGTTAACACAAACGTTGCTCCTCACTAAAGCTAAAATGAAAAACTTACTGCTTACTGAAGCTTTTCTTCAAAAAGCATCCCTCTAGTAATAATTTATGAGCAAATGGCTGAGTAAATCAAAGGTGATTTATGAGTCTTGATCTTTTCTATAATAGTGTAAAAATGTACTTTGGTAACATACCTGGATACATTGTACTCTAAGGTGTTTTTTTAATACAGTGATTTCACTGGACTATAAATAGATGTCATAATGAAAGCGGGTTTTTAATCTTCTCTTCAGAATTTCATGACACAAAACACACCTAAGCAGAATGAGCACTGCCTGCAGAACTTTGACCTGACCGAGTACCACCAGGTGCTGAGCCGCCTCTCCATCCAGATCTACCAGCAGGTCATTAAGGTAGCAGAGGGCGTGCTCCAACCCATGGTTGGTAAGTTCACAGCATGTTAGCTTTTAGGAAGGCAGGGTTTGGGGTTTTTTTGCTGTAATTATGTCCTCTGACTGTTTTTCAGACCTTTGTAGGGTGCTAGCATGACTTCTCCCCAAAGGAAAAGGCTGCAGTTGGCAAAAAGGCTTATGTTACAAAAAACTTACTGGTTTGGAGCAGGTCCTCGTGTCAGCAGTGACTGGAGTTAGGGAGGCAGACCTGGACGAGTTCTTATTTTTCCCTATGACAGAAACTAATAGAGATGAGTTTTTTTTCCCCCAAGGTAGAATATACCACCTTCCTTCCTTTCTGTTGGGGAGGTGGTGGCTGAGCTGAGGTGGTGCTGGTGGGTCATTAGAACAGTGTTCCCCTCCATATCAGGTTCATGGTTAAGCTTTTTATGGGTGGAAATGCACATTATGAGGGAGGAGAGACTTGAGAAGAGGACAAAGAGAGACTAATAAAGGTGAGTCAGTAAGAGAAGAGTTACCTTCTCAGCTAAATCTGTCCTCCTTGCAAAGCTAATGGAGGGGCTGTTCTCAGTGCTATGTATTTTCTAGCTGCTGATGTTTTCCTTGAGTTCCCAGCCTGGGTGCCTTCATATCTGGAAATCTTTCCCTGTACCCTCCAAATGTCATTGTACAAATTCTGGCTGTATCTGATGGCATCATCTCCTACCATTGCTGCATGTACCTCCTGCTCCTTGAAGAAAGTTGTCCTGTTCCTCTATCAGTTAGTCAGGCTGTAAGGATTTTATTACTTTTCATCTATATTCGTTTCTCCCAATCCTTTGAGCCAATTAATCATTTTAACTGCAGAGTTTAAGGCTCTGTGGTGGGCGTAGAGGGAGAGTTGATTACAACTCAAAGGAGAGGTGTTCCCAGTTTCTGCAGCATGGTAAGTGATATCTGTGAAATAACACTGAGTGGGGAAAAAAAAGTGTGATCTTACAGATATTCTGTATGCTTCCACTATTTCATATTGTCACGATAAACTAGCAGTTCATGGATCTGTCCTCCTTTCAGACTGCCCAGCATCCATCATGTTGCATCACTGAGACTGCTGCACGTTTATGACTGCCCATGGAGGCACCAGTTGTTACCTCTAGTGACTAATAGGTGGATGCAGGCTCTTTTTAGCTTGTTTTTCTCCCTTTTTCAGTGCCTGCAGTGTTGGAATATGAAAGTATCCAGGGACTTTCTGGTATCAAACGGATGGGCTACAGGAGTCACTCCTCCAACATGGCAGACAGTGACAGCTCCTACAGCTTAGACACAATCATTCGCCAGCTGAACACGTTCCACAGCATCATGTGTGACCACGGCCTGGACCCAGAGATCATACAGCAGGTCTTCAAGCAGCTCTTCTACATGATCAACGCAGTCGCCCTGAACAATCTCCTCCTGCGGAAGGATGTCTGCTCGTGGAGCACGGGCATGCAGCTAAGGTGGTCCACGGGCTTGGGGCAGGGATGTACCTGCTTAAGGCCGTTTTGTTAGTTTTATAAGCTGGTGGAAAAATAGGAAAATAAAATGCAGCGGTGTAAGTAAGGGGAGAAACTGTTTGGACTCAGCAGGAGACATACGCAGTGGCAGTTAAAGCTCACCCCCACTGAGTAGTGCCTGTGTGATGCAGTTTGCTGTGCCACTTGTGAATTAAGTCTGTGTTACAGTAATTATCTCTGGGGTTGGCTTTCCCCAGCCTTTCCTCACCCAGCCTGAGTGGGAAGCCTGCACGGCCCAGTGACTACACCAGGTGATGTAGGGTGGGTTACGTGTTGGGATGGAGAAGTCTCCGTGGTTCTCTCCCACTGCCGTGTCTGCCATTTTAAACGTGACAAAAGTAGTGCCAAAGGATCTGATCCTGCAGGTGGACCTCAAAGACAAACCCCTGTTGCTCTGCGCAGTGCCTCCAACCTCTCGTGAGCTGCCAGCAAGTGGCAGCATGGACGTCTGCTGGGCTGGGATCAGGGGTCCACGTGCCCCACCACTCTCTTAGCGTAGTCTTGTAATAAGGATTGAAATTTGAAAGGACAGGTAGTGCAAACCTGCCAGAAAGGGGTTATGACTATTTATCAGCCCTGGCATAAATCTATCTACTTACTTCTTGGTGTAAGTGATTTAAACCTTGGTTTTGCTACCCTCTCCCCTTCCCACAGTGGTCCTTTGCATGTTCCCTTGAGCCTGGGAATGGGCACAGGCAAAGGCATTTTTTGTGTAGATATTTTCAAAGGCATTTAGGTGCCTCGCAGGATTTTGTTAGCATTTAAAAGCTTGTTAAAAGCTTAATTTTAATTGACTTCTGAAACTTGAACTTATCTGAATGTTGAAGAAAAGCACATTCCATGTGCTGTTCAGCTGTTACATGGCTCATCTATTTCTAAGGTACACAGGGTGTAAATTTTGCTTTATCTCTCGGCGCTCAGCTCACGTCTCACCTTGGCTGCTTACCCAGGTTTAACATAAGCCAGCTGGAGGAATGGCTGCATGCGAAGAACCTGCAGCAGAGTGGAGCAGCAAAAACTTTGGAGCCCTTGATTCAGGCAGCACAGCTGCTGCAGCTGAAAAAGAAAACCTCAGAAGATGCCGAGGCCATCTGCTCCTTGTGCACATCACTCACCATGCAGCAGGTAGGGAACAGGGCAGAGATTTACACCAGGGGGCACTGATAATTAATGGAGTGGGAAAGGGTGGTCTCCCAGTGCCACCTAGGCTGGCTGGATCCAAACTTAAAACTTTGGGACTCCATTCCAGGAGGATATAAACTTATGTTTTATGCTGCTGCATTGCCTGGCCTTAATTTGATAATGTGGTAGGAAGGGAGAAGGGAGAGGTGTGAGATGATCTCCGATGATTCTTGGGGATCCTTTCTCCTGTATCTCCATCTCCCTGTCTTGAGCATGTGTTCTTGAGAGGAGCTGAGAGGTGAGAGTGGAGGAGCAGGAGTGAGGGAGCATCAGGAGAAGTGTTGTAGAGGTGACATCAGAAGTACTGGGAGGTGGCCACCCGTGTCACTATGTGCCAACCAAGGGAGTCCCTAAATAAATCTGTTATTCAAGTCTATTCCCGACTTACAAACATTGCATAAGAAATGACTTTGACAGGTCCATAGAGGCTTGCTGTACCTTACAGCAGGCAAAGGAACACCAGGATGATACTTGTGCTGCTTCTGCTTCTCACTAGATGGCCATATCAAGACAAGCTGTTAGTGCTTTGTATTCTGGAAAGGTTTGGCTTGTTCTCATGACTGTCTGTAATCCCATTTTGTTTTCAACAGATTGTAAAAATACTTAATCTCTACACTCCTGTGAATGAGTTCGAAGAACGTGTGACAGTAGCTTTCATACGTGACATACAGGTAAATGAAAGGGCTGTAAAGTGGAGGTGATAGTAATGATCTAATGCAGATCTCATTAGTACTAACTCAGGCATTTTGCAATACGTATGCTGATGCATGTTGTCTTGAATTTAGTGCTCTGCGTGTGCACACGCTTCCTTGCAACGCAGAGCTGCAGGGATAGCCAGGCTGTTGGTCACAAAGAGCAATAAGCACCTGAGTTCCCAGCTCAGCTAATCCAGTGCTCTTTAGTAGCAGCGCAACTCAGAAGGAAGGTTGCAGGAGTCAACGAAACATCGGTGAAATGGAGTTACTTCTGAGCTACAAGGCAGAAATTGGCAACTAAAGGAAAAAGAAATAAGCGGAAAAAAAAAAAAGAAAAAACAAACATCTCTTGATGTTCGCAAGGAGGAGGCAGGAAATGGAAACAGAAGTTTGTGTGTACAACTCCTCCTAGAATATGTCTCCGTCACTGAGCAGCTGGATCAAAAATGGTCTGCTGGTATCATGCAATGCTGCTTTTGCTGTGCAAGGGGGTCACGTTGTTTCCAAGTCCTGTATCTTGTGTCATGGTCATGTAGAAAACATAGCCAGGTTCTTCTGGAGCAGCACTTCCTACAGTCTGTGTAGGAGTTCCGTTAAATATTTGCACAGAGGAAGGCTGCTGCAATAGAGGACAAAATAGTTCTCCCTGTTTCTTGCAATGTCTCTAAAATTGTGCACGTTCTTAAACCTTTGATGATGTTAAAGATGACAAATGCAAAGGCAACAACTGATACGAAATTTGTTTTCTTTTCCCACGCCTTGTAGACGCACTTGCAAGAGCGAAATGACCCTCCGCAGCTGCTGTTAGACTTCAAGCACATGTTCCCAGTTTTGTTTCCGTTCAACCCATCCTCCATAACCATGGACTCTATTCATATCCCTGCTTCTCTTAACTTGGAATTTCTCAACAAAGTCTGAATAAAGTATAATTAAGCCCACCTCTCACACCCAGAGACCTACAGCAAAGAAAAAAAAAAGAAAAAGATTAAAGAAACGTAAGGAGCTCTTCAAATTTGAACCTAACAGGTTTCTGGAAGAACCAATACACAGTAAAAAAAGAGGTAGTTTGCAGCTCAGCCAGGCTTGGACGCTGCTTGTTTCCACTGGCGTGGAATTTGTCACAAATTCTATGTTTGAGAAATGCAGATGCTCCTTCTAACTACATCCAGTTCATCTGCTTCATGAGAACTCAAATAAACTGGCATTTTGGACATTCTTCCATTACAAAATTCGCATTGTGACTTGCAAAATTTTTGTCCTGGTGAAATAATCTCGAAACGAGAAACTGCCTTAGGCTTCCTGCTTCTAGTATAGATGAGCATCACCCTGATCCCTACTGTTGGCTTTCCCTGTGCTTTTGAAAGTCAAAAACTTTCATGCAATGGCTATCGAGGCTCTTAGACCTCTTACATGGCCTGTATCAGAATCACATGCAAGGCAATTCAGTTTAATATTTGGGTTCAATGGGTTAGTCCTATTCGGTTCAATAGCCATCTGAAATTTTACCAGTCATGCAAATACAGGGCTTAGATAAATGAAGAATACTTTTAAGAAAGAAAAAAAAAAAAAAAGTAAGATAGTGTGCCAGTAATGCAAGCCATTTCTTTAAGAGTGAACGTGAACTCTTTTATCTACAATGATAGATAAATGAATAATTTCAATCAATTCAAATTCTGTTAGGATTTTTTTTTTTACCTGATTTATAAATTAAAACAAACCAACCCACCCTCTGACTTCACCAGGTAGATGTTGAAAGGTGCCAGCTACTCACAAAAGCAGTCACTGATTTTTCCGTTACTGCGGAGCCACTCTCCTTGCTGAGGAAGGGGAAAGGTGGGTTCCGGAGGCTGTAAAACAGTTCTGATGGGGATAAGTCTTCAAAACAATTCTGATGGGGATAAGTCTGCAAAACAATTCTGATGGGGATATGTCTGCAGACTGTTCGGAGTGGCGACGCGTCTGCCGTAGCTCAGCGTGCCAAAATGCAGCGAGGATGTTTGGCAGCGGCGAAAGCCTCGCTGGCCGTGGCACTGTGAGCATTTTGCCTTTTCCACTTCTGTAACAGTCTAAGTAGATCTTAACTTACCTGCTTTTGTGGTTGCGGTTCCTGGAGTCTCAGCAATTCCACGATGATTAGGAGCTTTCAGAAAAATCTCTCTGCATCTGACTGCTTTTAGTTGGTGTAAATCATGTCCAACCAGCAAATTTATGACCAGGTGCTCTGGCTGCTCAGAGGATTAAAAGAGAATGTGAAGTCTTTTAAAGATACACCTTTAAATAAATCTAAATACCTTTAGATACAGTCTTTTAAATCCCACCATGCTGCAGCCACCTTTTTAGATAAAGAGTATGTTTTGATTTAAACATAATTTATAAAATCTATGTATAAACAAACTGTAGTAGTCCTGTATGTAATATATATATATATAAAAACTATCCAAAAAGCACATTTTTAAAAGAAAAAGTTGAGTGCTGTGAAGAACTACATTGGTCTCTGCTGGTGCGTAAATACCTTGTTTCAAACGGAACACGGCTTCGGACGGCTGTTACGGGTGAAGGACGGGCTTACGGCCATTCCCTAGGGAAAAGTTATCTTTTCCCATAGCCACCACTCAGCTAATTTTACAAGAAAATGTATTGCTTGTATAGTAGCAGCACTACCTCCAGACTACGATCCTTGAGCACTTACATTCACTGCGTGTATTCAGTAGTGCCTTTATCTCCCCGTCATACACAGTGAGGATGACGCCACCGTTGTGCTGTCTGTGCTTAGCAAGCCCACGCTCTTCTGTCCCTTGCTCATCTACAATGTTTTTATTTATTGTTGACTACATCTTTTCACGTTTTGCAAATGAATGTTTTTGCAATGCTGTGAATTTATTTTTTTCAATTATCGCTGTTTTCCACGATGTAGTAGTCATCACAGTTTAAAAATAAAAGAAAACAATTCAAAGCAGATTTCAGTCTTTCTGTAAGGTGTTTTTGTCATAGTGCTATTTCTCAGAATTATCTTAGGCCAGCACTTTCCTCTCAGGCTCTTCAGGTCTCTACCTCTCTCTGATGTAAATTATTCTGAGTACAATTCCCAACAGATTGATTAAAACAATGCTTATTGTTTAGACTAAATGACAGGTTGCTGCAGAATCATAGAACCATAGAATGGTTTGGGTTGGAAGAGACCTTCAAGATCTTCTAGTTCCAACCCTCCTGCCATGGGCAGGGACACCTGCCACTAGATCAGGTTGCCCAAAGCCTCATCCAACCTGGCCTTGAACACCTCCAGGGATGGGGCAGCCGCAGCTTCTCTGGGCAACCTGGTCCAGTGACTCAGCATCCTCAGAGTCAAGAAGTTCTTCCTTCTATCTAATCTAAATCTCCCCTCTTTCAGTTTAAAGCCATTGCCCCTTGTCCTGTCACTACATGCCCTTGTCAAAAGGCTGAACAGCCCCAACTCTCTCAGCCTGTCTCCATAGCAGAGGTGCTCCAGCCCTCGGATCATCTTTGTGGCCTCCTCTGGACCCGCTCCAGCAGCTCCATGTCCTTCTTTAGTTGGGGACCCCGGAGCTGAAGGCAGCATTGCAGGGGGGTCTCAGGAGAGCAGAGCAGAGGGGCAGAATCCCCTCCCTCGCCCTGCTGCCCACGCTGCTTTGGATGCAGCCCAGGACACAGTTGGCTTTCTGGGCTGCCAGCGCACAGTGCCGGCTCATGTTGAGCTTCTCATCCACCAGCACCCCCAAGACCTTTTCCTCAGGGCTGCTCTCAATCCATTCTCCGCCCAGCGTGTACTTGTGCTTGGGATTGCCCCGACCCACGTGCAGGACCTTGCACTTGGCCTTGTTGAACTTCATGAGGTTCTCACAGGCCCGTCTGTGGACGTCCCATCTGCGGACGACACCAAGCTGGGAGGCTGTGTCGATCTGCTCGAGGGTAGGGAGGCCCTTCAGAGGGATTTGAACAGACTGGATCGTTGGGCTGAGGCCAATGGCATGAGCTTTAATAAGGCCAAGTGCAGAGTCCTTCACTTGGGGTGTAAAAACCCCAAGCATCGCTATAGGCTCGGGGAGGAGTGGCTGGAGAGCTGCCTGGCGGAGAAGGACCTGGGGGTGTTGGTTGACTACCGGCTTGATATGAGCCAGCAGTGTGCCCAGGTGGCCAAAAAGGCCAATGGGATACTGGCGTGTATCAAGAATAGTGTGACCAGCAGGAGCAGGGAAGTGATCCTGCCCCTGTACTCGGCACTGGTGAGGCCGCACCTGGAATATTGTGCCCAGTTTTGGGCCCCTCGCTTTAAGAGAGATATTGAGCTCCTGGAGCGGGTCCAGAGAAGGGCGACTAAACTGGTCAAGGGGCTGGAAAATAAAACTTATGGGGAGCGGCTGAGGGAGTTGGGGCTGTTTAGCCTGGAGAAGAGGAGGCTGAGGGGAGACCTGATTACGGCCTACAAATACTTGAGAAGGGATGGTGGGGAGGTGGGGGAAGGGCTCTTTACATTAGTGTTGGGTGATAGAACAAGAGGAAATGGGTACAAGCTTAGTCAGGGGAGATTGAGGTTGGATGTTAGGAAGTATTTCTTCTCTGAAAGGGTTGTCAGCCACTGGAATAGGCTGCCCAGGGAGGTGGTTGAGTCCCCATCCTGGATGTGTTTACGAAAAGGGTGGATGATCTACTTAGGGGTATGGTTTAATGGGGGATTAGGGACGGTTGGACTGGATGATCTCTAAGGACTTTTCCAACCTAGAAATCTATGAAATCTCTCCAGCCTGTCAAGGTCCCTCTGGATGGCATCCCTTCCCTCCAGCGTGTCCACAACACCACACAGCTTGGTGTCATCTGCAAACTTGCTGAGGGTGCACTCGATCCCACTGTCCATGTCTCCAACAAAGATGTTAAATAGCACTGGTCCCAATACTGACCCCTGAGGAACACCACTTGTCACTGGCCTCCACTTAGACATTGAACCGTTGACCACAACTCTTTGAGTGCGACCATCCAGCCAGTTCCTTATCCACTGAGTGGTCCATCCATCAAAACCATGTCTTTCCAGTTTAGAGACAAGGATGTCGTGTGGGACAGTATCAAATGCTTTGGATAAGTCCAGGTAGACGATGTCAGTTGCTCTTCCCCTATCCATCAATGTTGTAACCCCATCATAGAGGGCCACCAAATTAGTCAGGCAGGATTTGTCCTCAGTGAAGCCATGTTGGCTGTCACCAATCACCTCCTTATTTTCTATGTGCCTTAGCATAGTTGCCAGGAGGATCTGCTCCATGATCTTGCCGGGCACAGAGGAGAGACTGACTGGTCTGTAGTTCCCTGGGTCTTCTTTTTTTCCCTTTTTAAAAATTCCATTCTGCAACAATTTCGTTGCTAATTGCCATTATACAATGTGGATAATAGTCTTTCACTGGCATTTTCAGGATCACAATTTACGTGTACAACAAGGAGACTTTCTTAAAAACTCTTAGTACATATAGATGGGAACTGGGATTTATAGAATCATACAATGGTCTTCCAACCCCCTGCCATGGGCAGGGACACCCTCCACTACACCAGGTTGCCCAAAGCCTCATCCAGCCTGGCCTTGAACACTGCCAGGGACGGGGCAACTACAACTTCTCTGACCTACGAAAAGCATCCAGAACAACATACGCACTTTGTTCTCACCAAAAAGTTACTCTGATTTTTTTATTCTCTTCTTTTTTCTTTTATTGGCATTTCGTAGCTGAGGTTGTTTATGTTTTGGCTGGTAAAGCTGCTGCAGCAGTTGACTGTTGAAACGAACATTAGACTTCAAGTCTTGAATTGGTGTAATCCTACATAAACATTTTTTGCTCGTACAACGTATTGCACTGCATTTAAAAGGACCATCTTTGTACGAGTGAAACAGGAACAAAATGTGGGCATGCTTCAGATTTTAAGCATAGTGGCTACCTTTCCTGATGCTACATGTTAAACACAGAAATCAGAAAGCTGCCTAAAGTCTTTGCAAGGTATGACCCTCTATTTGTGTGATTTGCGAAAGATGTAAGTGACAAAGATGCACTTGAATCAACAGGTTGGTTTTTTTTTGCTTTTCAACAGTGAATGAACAAAACTGTGCAAAATCTATTCTCTCAGACCATGTCTAGCTGAAAAATTCGCATTTTGCCATTGCATATAAAGAAAACCTAATTACAATTAATTTCATGAACTGCCATGAACCTTTTTCCTCCAACTTTATTGGTTCGTGTATATTCCTGCTATATATTGTTGTTTGTTTGTTTGTTTGTTTTCTGAAAGAAGTTTTAGCAATGTACATGTTAGGTAAAACAATCCAGAGGACATATTCCCCAATGAGTACATCATTTACTTTGAAATGTAAATGTCAGTGCACAAAAAGTTTCAAATTAAGTTGGAATTAGGAAAAAAATACAAAAAAAAATATGCTACTATAGTGCAATGTCTGTTTTGTTTGTTTGTTTGAGGATTTGGGGAGGGAGTTTGTGAAGTCTCATTACCTTAACGAGCAGAAGGTATAGCTGCTCTCGAAGAAGTTGAATGATATACAGGAGTGAACACTGCAGATGAAATACTACTGCTTAAAAAATATTTTTCCATCTCGAACCAATCTGTAAACTACACCTTTGTTTATAGGAAAATGCTTGTAATAATCGATGTGATGTTCAGCTGTGGATAAAAAAAAAAAAAGTGAAATAAACACTTTTGAAGATATTGTGACTTTTGGTCAAAGACGGTAACGTAAAAAATACACTTTATATTTGCTTCTATATATTGGAAACGTTTCTATTTTAAAATTAGGAAGTACTTTACAAACACAAATAAACAGTCTCTTTTACTTAAGGCTTCAAAAGGTTTCAGAGGTGCTTAAGTACCCTGAGCTAATTAGAAACCTACTGACCTAACCTATTAACAAAGACATACAGCAACTTTTATTTGTTTGTGAACCAAAAATTCCGTACTAATCACCATACTGATCCTCCTGTCTTCTGCCAGACAGCCTGAACGGTTCCATAAAGGCTTTGTGCACGTCAATCTCAGCTCAATGTGCATTTTCAACCACCTGAGCTTTGAAAAGTGGGTATTTTGGGTTTTTTTTGCGGATCCCTTACACGCAATATGTGGATTTTTTTTTTTTTTTTTGGCGAATCCCTTACACACAATATATGAATTTTATTTTTTTTCTGCGGATCCCATCCCTTACACATAATATGAATTTTTTTTTTTTTTCAGATCCTTTACACACAATATGTGATTTTTTTTTTTTGTGGATCCCTTACACACAACATGTGGATTTTTTTTTTTTTTTTTCAGATCCCTTACACACAACATGTGGATTTTTTTTTTTTTTTGCAGATCCCTTACACACAACATGTAGATTTTTTTTGTTGTTTTGCGAATCCCTTACACACGGACAGGGGACGCGCAGAGGAAACTCCTCCTCTCCCCCACGCAAGTCCAGAAGGGATAAAGCTTGGGAAGACGGGCAGCGCCGCGGCAGCCGAGGGCTGCGAGCCCCCGTTAAATCCCCACTCCCGGGAGGGAGCAGCGCTGCCCTCGGGGGTCCCGGGGCCGCCCCCGTTCGCCGCCCGCGGGTCTCGGGCGCCTTCCCCACACGGGCTTCCTCACCGCTCCCGCGGAACTCGGCTTGAGCCGCGGCTGCTCATCACGGACCGCGGTGGGGCGGTCCCGGCCCCGGCCCCGGCCCCGATCCCGGCCCCGGTCCGCCCGCCGCCGCCGTTGCCGCGGTAACGCAACGCCGCGGGCTCCGCGCCGCCAATCCCGCCGTTTCCTTCGCCGCCGATTCGCCAACGCCCGCGCCGCCCTTCCCAGACGCGGGCAGGGACTGGGGACGGGCACGGCGAGGAGGGAGAAATCCAATCGAGTAGAAGTGAAATTAAAAAAAAAAAAAAAAGGGATTTAAAACGGGTGGAAAAGCGCCGCCTGCGCGTGCGCGCCCCCTCCCGCGTGGCGAATGTGCGGGGCAGGGCGGGAGGCGGAGCGGCACGGCACGACGCGGCGCGGACATGGCGCTCCTGCGGGGTGAGGCTCCTGTCGGCCCCTGGCGGGGCGGGCGGCTCCCGGACACCCTGGCGGGGGGTGGTGGTGGGGAATGGCGGGTCTCTGGCTCGTCAGCGGGGGTCGTGCGGCCGCCGAGGGGAAGCAGGGCCCGGGCTGGCTCCGTGAGGGCGGGCCGGTGCGCTGGGGAGGCTGGGCCGGGTCTGAGGCGGTGCCGCGGCCGTCCCGGCTGTCCTGCCCGGGCGGGTGGGAGCGGGCCCCGCCGGCGGAGGCCCGTAACCCCGCGGCAGCTCCCGGTGTCCGTCGGAAAATCCCGGTTGGAGCCTCCGCAGCCATTCCCGTCCTCCGAGGGGGGTTCTGTCCGTGCGGCGAACAGCTGGAAAGAACCGCGACCTTTCCAAAAACACCCAGCTGCCGGGGGTGGAGGAGGAGCGCGCGGTGCCGGTCACAAACCTCTCCGTACTGAGCACTGTTTGAGTATATGTTGAGTATAGATTAGATATTAGATTGGATATAAGGAAGAAATTTTTCACTCTGAGGGTGGTGAGGCACTGGAACAGGTTGCCCAGAGAAGCTGTGGCTGCCTCATCCCTGGAAGTGTTCCAGGCCAGGTTGGATGAGGCTTTGGGCAACCTGGTGTAGTGGAGGGTGTCCCTGCCCATGGCAGGGGGGTTGGAACTGGATGATCTTTGAGGTCCCTTCCAACTCTAACCATTCTATGAATATACTGTGTTTGACCTTCTGAAGCCACCTGTGGTACCTACAAACCTATAGCAAAGGGTGCCTGTGTACGCCCGACGAGTGGCCGTGTCTACGTGTCA
Source organism: Tauraco erythrolophus (assembly GCF_009769465.1). Lineage (NCBI taxonomy): Eukaryota > Metazoa > Chordata > Aves > Musophagiformes > Musophagidae > Tauraco > Tauraco erythrolophus. The sequence goes on from NC_141496.1 coordinate 2,837,133, forward strand.
CCAGAAGTGGCACTGGAAGTGTCGGTGGCTGGAAGTTTCCTTTGTCTCATCCGCCTCCTGCCTGTGTCAGCGGTCACAGTGCGGGATGACCTCTGTTTGTGAGTGCCAGCAGTTCCTGAAAGCGTTTTGCATGAAGAACTGATTTGTTCTCTCCGTGATTTAGAGTTTTTGTCTCTTAAAAACAAGATGAATGTGCCCTTTAATACCTGACCTTTTTTTTAGCAACAAAAGCGAAATTTATTGACGTAGAGGTTTCTGCCTGTTTGACAGTGCTCTTTTACTTGACAGGCTGTACCTAAATAATAACATATGTGTATGTTAGGGTTGGAGGTTTCAGTGCTGAAAGGCTGTCTAGCCAGTGCTGCAGTAGTTCCGTGTTGCTCTGCTGAACTGGATAACACAGAGAGCAGCTTTGCCCATACTTGTTTGGTGTTAGTTTTCTGTGCCTGTTTGGGGATCTTCTCTTATCTCTTGCCACAGTATTTTTCATACACTGTTCTTGCTCCTTTTTTTTTTTTTTTTTTGAGATTAATGGTTTGTTTTCAGGCCTTCAGAATAGGATCCGACGATGAAATATTTTCGTACCAAGTGGATTTGAGAAATGTTGGAGGCTTAGAGGGTATTTCAGATCTGCAATAGAGATCCCCATTTGACAGCAGGTGGTTAACAAAACCAGGTTAATAGATGTCTTGAATTGAGTGTTGATAAGGATTCAGAGTGACCTTGGCTTTCTATCCCCAAAAGCGTACACATTCGGTAGTATTCTGCTCTCATCCAGTGTTTATCACCTTGGAAGATGGCACAGGCTCTGGAAATCTTGTCGTGGTAAGGTAGAACATTAATGGGGATTTAGGGAGAGGTGACAAAGGCCTTGGAGTCCTTTCTCACTCAGGACTTCAGCCACCCCTTGTTGCCCCTCCTGAAGTTTTGTGGAGGGAGTAGCATTTGTAGGTGTCTCCCCAATGAAGCAAAATTCCTCAGGCTCTGGAGTAATACACCCGTAGGGGAACGGCTCTGTGGTCAGTTTAATTCAGCATGACTCAACACAGGTTGTGCTGCTCCTTCCCTCACTGCTTCAGTCCAGCCTTCTCTCTTCGTCTGGAGTTACTGATTTATTGAGCAGTCAGAAAGTTGGCTCAGGCCCAGAACTGATCCAAGTGAAAATTAGCCCCTCGTTTTCTGCCGACTCTGGATCAGTCTCCAGCCGCTGCGGCTGTGTGATCTGGGCTGGTTTACGCTTTGGCCCCGCGGCGCCGTTGTGAAGAAAGACGTGGGCAGCAGTGAGCAGCCCCGGTGAAAGAGAGAGGTGGTGTGATTGTGAAAGGAAGGTTTAAGGGCAAAGTTCCATCCTTGCCCCCGGACTGTTTGTGAGGCAGCACGGGGCATGTGGTTCAGCAAATAACGTGGATAACCAACACCCTGGCCAAAAGGGAGGAGAAAATGTTCTTTTAGCTTGGTCAGGTCCCTGAGCTGGTCTGCAGCAAAGCCTTGTAGTCGCCGATTGCTGGCACAATTTCGAAGGACTCAGAGGGACAGGAATCAGTGGGCAGGAGGAGTAGGGGCAAGGTGAGTGTCAAGGCCTGCTTTGCTGCAGGGAATATAACCTTAGGAACATGATATCATCCTTAAAAGAGCTAAGAGTCCTTTTTTTTTTTTGTCTACAAGCATTGTTAACATTTAATGAAGACTCAAACTCAACATTCAATAAATTATTGTTTATACAATACGTTTTGGATAGTTAAATGAAAACTACTGGTCTAAAATTAAATCTGTCACCTGAATACTTAGAGAAGCCAGGGACTACATCTGCAGTGGCTTCGTTGAACTCACTGTTTTCCATAAACATAAATCAGTTAAAGCATCCTCACCTTTGTTAAAAAACCTTGTATGAGTTCACATGTTGTGTCTGTTAGTAGTTATCAGCCTTTTTCAAAAAAAATACTGCAACCAGTCTGAAGAAATTTCAGCCAATGGTTAAGAATTGTTTCAGATTAAACGGAGTTACCTGCTGGTATCAACTGAATGATGATTAAATGAAGAGTGAAAAACGATGCTGGGTGTAGCAGACACTGTGTATGTACCAGGGGTCAGTTCTGAGTGTTTGTTCCAAGCCTGGGTACAGGACCTTCCCCACAGTACCAGCTTTGGTACTTTTCAGATCCCTGAGTATACAGAGGCCTCTTGAGATATGTGATTTTAATGGCTGTGGTGTTTCTTCTACACTTAAAAACCTGAAGAGTGGGCTTTTTGGGTGTGTAATAGCAGCTGTTTATTCCATCGAGGAAATAAATTCTGCTTCTCACAGTTTTTGAATAGTTACCATGTCAGCACTACATTTTAAGGGAGCAGCAGTAGTGTACTTAAAAAAGACGTCTTTTTAAGGTCTTCTGGGTACCCCAGAAAGAAGCCCATGGGCAGCATCAGGGTGTAAGGCTGTTCTCTATTTTGCTATCTTCATGTCTTTGAAAGCCACATTGTTTTTTGCATTCTGTAATTCTTCCTTAGCCTACTTCAGGGTATTTCCCAGGTGATCTTCTGAACATAACATGTTACCTGTCCCAGATCATAGAATCACAGAATGGTTTGGGTTGGAAGGGACCTCAAAGATCATCCAGTTCCAACCCCCCTGCCATGGGCAGGGACACCCTCCACTACACCAGGTTGCTCAAAGCCTCATCCAACCTGGCCTTGAACACTTCCAGGGATGGGGCAGCCACAGCGTCTCTGGGCCACCTGTCCCAGTGCCTCACCACCCTCAGAGTGAAAACTTTCTTCCTTAGATCCAACCTAAATCTCCCCTCTTTCAGTTTAAAGCCGTTGCCCCTTGTCCTGTCACTACACACCCTTGTCAAAAGCCCCTCTCCAGCTTTCCTGTAGCCCCTTTAGGCACTGGAAGGCTGCAATAAGATCACCCCGGAGCCTTCTCTTCTCCAGGCTGAACAGCCCCAACTCTCTCAGCCTGTCTCCATAGCAGAGGTGCTCCAGCCCTTGACATTGTGTTCAAGCCCTTGTCAGTGGAGCAAGCTTCACCTTCAGCAGTTTGGAAAGGCCTTTTCCATAAATTGCACAGTCTGGGATCCAAATAGAGGCAGGGCAGAGGAGCACGTTCCCTCTAACAAACCAGCCAGGGTATGGACCTCCGCTGGTGTTCCTTAAAATAGCTGTGGATGTTTGGTGGCCGCTGTAGGAAAGGGGTGTGTGAGCTCCCTGGTTCAACTGGGGGAAAGTTCATGGGCTGCTTCTTGCCTACTGCTGCACACAGAAGCACAGAGCCACTGTGACAGGCGGTCAGGAGGTGCTGGGTTTGGTTCAGAGACAGCTTCTCCCAAGCTGAAGCTCACACAGCCTACTTCTGGCCAGTGCCTTTGCACGCGTGGGCTTGCACGTGCTCTCCTGTCTACTGAAAACTGGATTTTCTCTCTCAGAAACTGGAAGGCTGATGCTAGTGCAATTTAGGTGACCTATATAATTATGGAAATACTCAGTTTTTGATTAGGGAATGTTTTTCCTCTCCACTTAAAGGAATCAAAGTTAAAAATGCATTTATGAAGTTTTTTTGTTTGCCTTTGTTGTTTTTTTTTTATTCTTTGTGAAAGCTTTTTCAGAGTAGAAGCCAAAAATCTACTGTTTTTTCTAGGATGAGGCAATGGCCTCTGCATTTCCTACAAGAACTGTTCCTCGTCTGATTATTTCACAGGTGTCCACTATGGGATTTCATGGATGTTATCTTCATGCTTTTAGTACGCTAGCACTAATGTCTGATATGGTGTGGCAGCCACCTTTGTCTGTCTGGTATCAAAACTGAGGGTTTTTTTCAAAACTTGTTGTGGAAAAGAGGTATTTCTGGAATCCTCCCAGCTTTTCTTTCTGACCATCAATTCTGCATACCTTCCCTGTGTAAAGCGTTTCTGTATCTTGTTTGCCTCCGTGGGTTCACATTGTATAGACAGAGCTTCTTGTGAAATCCAGTCGAGGCTGACTTGGCGATGTGCAGTTTGTTAGACTCCACACATTGGGATAAATCTTGCTTCTGTGGCAGGTGTCTTCATCGTTGCGGCAAAGCGAACTCCTTTTGGGACCTACGGAGGTTTGCTGAAGGACTTCACAGCCACCGACCTGGCAGAACATGCTGCTCGAGCGGCGCTGGCGGCTGGCAAGATCCCTCCTGAGGTCATTGACAGCGTCGTTGTCGGCAGCGTCTTGCAGGTTGGTAGGATGGGAAATTTGCTTGTCAGTGGTGGTTTCAGTCGTCTCCGTCAGGGTGGTCCTGTAGGTGGTCAGCTCTGCTTTGCAGCCAGGAATAAAACGGAGGGGTGGAAATGGAATGGGTAAGTAGCTTTTATAGTGTAGTGTTTCTTGCTCGCGTTGAAGGGACGTACCCTGTATGATTTGTGATGTTGGGAGCAAGGCTTAGCTTTCTTTATTTAGTACCAAAAGCTGGGAGGCTGTGTCGATCTGCTTGAGGGTAGGGAGGCCCTTCAGAGGGATTTGAACAGACTGGATTGTTGGGCTGAGGCCAATGGCATGAGCTTTAATAAGGCCAAGTGCAGAGTCCTTCACTTGGGGTGTAAAAACCCCAAACATCGCTATAGGCTCGGGGAAGAGTGGCTGGAGAGCTGCCTGGCGGAGAAGGACCTGGGGGTGTTGGTTGACTACCGGCTTGATATGAGCCAGCAGTGTGCCCAGGTGGCCAAAAAGGCCAATGGGATACTGGCGTGTATCAAGAATAGTGTGACCAGCAGGAGCAGGGAAGTGATCCTGCCCCTGTACTCGGCACTGGTGAGGCCGCACCTGGAATATTGTGCCCAGTTTTGGGCCCCTCGCTTTCAGAGAGATATTGAGCTCCTGGAGCGGGTCCAGAGAAGGGCGACTAAACTGGTCAAGGGGCTGGAAAATAAAACTTATGAGGAGCGGCTGAGGGAGTTGGGGCTGTTTAGCCTGGAGAAGAGGAGGCTGAGGGGAGACCTGATTACAGCCTACAAATACTTGAGAAGGGATGGTGGGGAGGTGGGGGAAGGGCTCTTTACATTGGTGTTGGGTGATAGAACAAGAGGAAATGGGTATAAGCTTAGTCAGGGCAGATTCAGGTTGGATGTTAGGAAGTATTTCTTCTCTGAAAGGGTTGTCAGCCACTGGAATAGGCTGCCCAGGGAGGTGGATGAGTCCCCATCCTGGATGTGTTTAAGAATAGGGTGGATGATCTACTTGGGGGTATGGTTTAATGGGGATTAGGGAAGGTTGGACTGGATGATCTCTAAGGTCTTTTCCAACCTAGAAATCTATGAATCTATGAAAAGTAGATTAAACTAGGACAAGCTGATTTAAGAATGTGGATTCATTAAGCAGTTGGTTGATAATCCCTGGTACATTTTTCCTGTTTTAATGACTTGAGCTGTGGAACTCAATGATCAGTGAGTTTTCACTGAAGTGTACCAATCCTGTTTCTTTTTAGAGACTGTAACTGATTTGAGCCATTTCCCTTGAGTTTTCTTAATAGAATTTTTTTGAGTGAATACAAGTTTCCTGTTAGGTGAAGAGATACATGCCTTAATTGGCAGAGACATTTGGACAGTCATATCTTTTCCAAAGAGCTGGTGATGTAGGTGCTGTTGTATGCAGAGAAACAGCATTGCAAAACTGCCGTTATCCACATATCTAAATCAGGGTGTTTGTTTTAGGCAAGACAGCAAAGAACATTTCTCTTTTGTTTTGTTTTGTGTTTTGGCTTCACTGTTATTAATGGTAGGCAGTCTTATTTTGCCTTATTTTGCAGAAGAAAGAAATACCTGAGAATTTTTATGATAAGTGAACAAACGTGCAGTATTCCTTCTTAAGAATTTTCAGCCAAAAGGACTGCTTTTGATTGTTCTGTTCCCTACAGCTACCATCTTAGCTTCTTTTACTCAACTTTTTAGGTTTTGTAAGAACTGCTTGTGGCCTAGAAAAAAATTCCTGCATCTCAATCTCTTGTAATGCTTTCACATTAAGAAAAAAAACATTCTTCTAATGAAAAAAAGTCTTTTCATGTTAAAAATCATTTCTTTTCCTTTTCCTTCTCCATCCCTATAGATTTTCTTTTTTTTAGTCCTGAATTCCCTTTAAGTATGATATGATCAAGTTTAAATAACTATGCGTGTATCAACATTTTAAACTCCCCTTCCTCAGCAGAAGTGGCTTTGAATTTTTTTTTTTTCTGAACTTGCATTGGCAAGTAGCACTGTTCACAGAGCTTTGTCTTTATAGTATGTATTAGCTTAGAGCATGATCCCCAAGAGCATAAGTGGTTTCTCCGTTTGGAAAAGATCCGTTACAAACCTTTATCAGTGCTGTTACAGTTTTTTATCCTGTGCCTGTGCTCGCCATCATTTGCTGACTCAGCAGTTGAAACGCAGAAGCCTAATTGGTTTTGTTTCACCTCGTGTTGGATCCTAGTTTACGAAAGGAGTGGGTCCTGAAGCAAACTACTCTGTGTGCGGTACTTTGCTTCTCAAATAGAAGACTGATGTAACCATCTTTGGAAAGTTTGGAGGAATGAGATTTCATTGTTGGAGCACGCCAGTGTCCAGTTAGAACATCACGCTTACGAAATTTCGCCAAGTGACTATGAAGCAGCAGTGGCATCTCCACGTTTTCCGTGCCATCTGGTTTTTGGAGGCCTTCTTAGATTGAGCAATTTTAATTTACCTTGAAATAATTGCGGCTTGCTGGTCAGGATCCAGTCTTTCTCAGTCTGTTGTGTGTATGCTGTTTGGAAAATAAGGGGTAAGAGAAAACATAAGTCTGTTGCTGACTTCAGTCTTAACGTCTGTAGTCCCGTTTTTAGCCCCATGTCTAGCTTGTACGACACACAGTATCTTGAAAATGCATGTGAAGATATTGGCTCTTTCTGGTCATTCAGGTGTGTCTTTTTGAAGTGAATCAAAGTGCTTCTTGACGACTAGTAGGATTTGTGTTGAACATACACTGAGTTCTTTCAGTGATGCAATTACACCATTCTGACTTTTCATCAAGGCTTTTACGTTCCAAAGTAATTAGAGTGTAACAAAACCTACTGTTTGTTGTGTCTGCAGAGCTCTGCAGATGGGATTTATATTGCAAGACATGTTGGTTTACGTGTGGGAGTTCCTGTCCCAGTTCCAGCCCTCACTGTCAACAGACTTTGTGGCTCTGGTTTCCAGTCCATTGCCAATGGATGTCAGGTACACAGCTCTTTTTTTTCCCCTATGTTAGTTGTAGCCTCTGTCAGACTGTTAACATGAGAGAACAGATGTGCATAGAACAGTGTACTGTGTGTTTGCAATAAGTCTTAGCATGGATTTTTAGCTACCACTGGTAGAGACTTTGCAGACTGTTGTCCTGCATGGTTTTGTGCAAGAGTTCAGCCTCCACAGTGTCATGTTTTGTGATTGGTTTTAAAAATCATCACTGTAGCTATTTTGAGTTTCGTATCAGGAATGCAACAAGTGTCAGCCAGTGAAATAGAGCTCAGCTGTGCAATAACTGCATTCTGTGATCCTGTTTGTGTGAATTGGAATTACTGGGCATCAGAACCACGACAGGGGGCTCTCATCTTTGGATCAGTGTTTATATTCTCACCTAGCTAGCTATGTAAGCAGCAACCTGTGCTTTTTAAGTGTCTTTTGGTTCAAAGATCCAAATCCTCTTATGGGTTAGATAATTTATAGCGTCACTTCTTCTAAAATAGAAGAAATCAACGTCTCTTTGAGCAGGGGAAAAGAAAAAAGTTCCAACGTGTGTGAACTTGACCACACAAGCATGCAGATGCTGTACAGCTTTGTTCCTCAGTCCTGTCATATGTGCGCACCCCTATTCTCTTCCTCCCTCATTGATACAATCATTCCTTACTGAAAGGAGGAAGAAGGAACGTGTAATGAAAGAGAGAGACCCCAATTTTAATGGAAGGGTAAGCCCTTCATAAATGCACACATGGCTAAGCTTGATTTCATTCTGAGGGCGTGGCTTTTTCTAAAACAGTTGTAATTGTCTTACAAAAACAGCAAACTAAATCCTAAATCTGTTTTGTTTTTCTGTTAACAGGAAATTTGCCTGAATGACTCAGAAGTTGTCCTGTGTGGTGGAGCTGACAATATGAGCCAGGCCCCTTATGCAGTTCGAAACATTCGGTTTGGAACCAGATTAGGAGCAGAGCTCAAGGTCTAGTGCTTTTTTACTTTTTTTCATTTTTCCTCTGAATAAAGTCATGTTTACAGAGCAACGTGAAGTGTTGGGCCTGTAGGCACTATATCCTTGCAAATGAAATTATTGGTGATTAGATCCAGATTTAGTTGTTCAAAGTATTTATCCAGTATTTAGACATTATTAAAACAGTAAGCATGCTGGTTTTCTAGCTTTTCCAGAACGATCTTTGAGTTTCTGTTCTGTGTCAGATGTACCCATAAACTCTTAGACACAAAACTTGGTTCACTTGATACATCCTATCAAAGCACTGTGTATAATATAAAAACTTATATTAATGTAAAACCCTCTGATGTCAGAGGCTGTGAAATGTGGACGTACACAGCTTACATAAAGCTAGTGAGGCTAGCAGTGGGTAGACAAACTGGTAAAGAACATGTATATAGAATCATAGAATCGTCTGGTTGGAAGAGACCTTCAAGATCATCGAGTCCAGCCATTCACCCTGCACTGTCAGGGTCCCTAAACCGTGTTGCTCAACACTAAATCTACATGTTTTTTAAACACCTCCAGGGATGGGGACTCCACCACCTCTCTGGGCAGCCTGTTCCAATACTTCACAATCCTCTCTGTAATGAGATTCTTCCTGATATCCAACCTAAATTTCCCCTGGTGTAACTTGAGGTCATTCCCTCTCGTCCTGTCATTCATAACATGGGAGAACCTTGTGTGACAACGGCTAAGCCTCCATTCCTGCAGAGAACACCTTGGCAAGGTTGCTGATAACACTGTGTCTCCGTCTGGCCTTTATCGGGTTAAGTTCAGGTAGACTTGGCTGTTTTCTCTCCTGAAGTGTTTTACCCACTGAAACCTTTGACTCAGCTAAGGTGATTTTACCTGACAGTAGAGAAAGAGCCAAAGGATGGGTAGGCTGCTGTGCCTTTTCAGAGCTCCCCACCTTTCCTTCTCGGTAACCTGGAAAACAGGTGCGTTTTCTCGCAGGTCTCTAATAAATAATTCATGCAGCAGTGAAATAGGCTGAAATGCCAAGAATCCCAGACTTTCCCAAACCTCTCAGGGCCACATACGAGTGGAAAGAACCACACTAGAGCGCAGTGCAGAGTAACTAGAATAACACATAATAACTTGCATACTGTTTTGTACTGAGTTTGTTCTAATTTAGATAAAGTGTCTGTAGTTAACCTGAGCTAATTTTGCAAAGAGACATTAGTCACCAGGAGGCTGCTGAATAGTTAGAAACTGTCAATAATAAATGTTAGCATTGCTGTGCTTTGTAATTTTCCTTTCATAATGTTCCATGCAGTTGGAAGACACGTTGTGGGAAGGTCTAACGGATACGCATGTTAAACTACCTATGGCAGTTACAGCTGAAAATCTGGCTGCAAAATACAACATCACGCGGGAGGACTGCGACCGATACGCGCTCAAAACACAACAGAGGTGCAAAGCTGGTCAGTAAATCAGGAATGGAAGTGCTTGTATGATACCACTTTCAAAACCTAGACAGTTATTAGCATTGACTCGAAGCATTTTTAAGTTTTGTGTAGCTTGTGCACCTTGGTGTGAGTTGTCTTTAGGCTTGCAGATGCTATAGTTCCTGCTTTTGTTTGCCCTGTGATACAAGTAGCCCACTCCTAGCGGGGTTGACTTTGGATATACTGAGTCAAGTGTTGTGCCTCTCAGCAGGTTAAGTAACAAGCCCCTTTCCACTGGCTGCCTGCATCTTCCTCAGGCACATTCAGTAGCTGTTCAGGCAGCAGATGCCGTTGGCTTGGCACACATCATGTCCTGCCTGAACAGAATTCATGTTCATGAAGCCTTGATACGCTTGAGAAATGGGCCAGTGCAAACTGCATGAGCTTCAACAAGTCAAAATGCAAGGTCCTTCACCTGGGTCGGGCCAATCCTAGGCACAAATACAAACTGGGCACAGAGTGGGTTGAGAGTAGCCCTGAAGAGAAGGATTTGGGGGTGTTTATAGATGAGAAGCTCAACATGAGCCGGCAGTGAGCTCACGTGGCTCAGAAGGCCAACCACATCCTGGAATGTATCAAGAGAAGCGTGGTCAGCAGGTCAAGAGAGGTGATTCTGCCCCTCTACTCTGCTCTTGTGAGACCCCACCTCGAATGCTGCGTCCAGTTCTGGTGTCCCCACCATAAGAGAGACATAGATCTGTTGGAGCATGTTCAGAGGAGGGCCACAAAGACAATCCAGGGGCTGGAGCACCTCTGCTACGAGGCCAGGTTGCGGGAGCTGGGATTGTTCAGCCTTGAAAAGAGAAGACTTCGAGGGGACCTAATAGCTGCCTTCCAATTCCTGAAGGGAACCTACAGGAAGGCTGGGGAGGGACTTTTTTCAAGAATGTCCACTGACAGGACAAGGGGAGATGGGTTTAAGTTGAAGGAGAACAGATTTAGATTAGATCTTAGGAAGAAATTCTTCAGTACGAGGGTGGTGAGGCTTTGGAATAGATTGCCCAGAGAAGTTGTGGATGCCCCCTCCCTGGAGGTGTTCAAGGCCAGGTTGGACGGAGCCTTGAGTAGCCTGGTCTAGTTGAGAGGCGTCCCTGCCCATGACAGGGAGGTTGGATTAGATGATCTCTGAGGTCCCTTCCAGCCCATGCCATTCTATGATTCTATCAATGTAGCTCGTTGGTGCCCCTTTGAGGGGGGCGCCTTGCCCTTGTCATCCCGCAGCAGAGCAGCATTGTCCCAAGCATGCCTGACTCCTCTCCTTTCTTTCCTTCTTTCCTCTCCACTGCTGAGCAGTCCTCTCTCACAGTGACCCACATCCTTCCTGCATGCCAGCACGTGCTATAATTGATACAAATCCTTTTTCTTTCTGTTGTAAATCATACACTGTTCTACAGCCCTTGAATGGTTAGAGCAGATGGAGTCTGAAGAGGGGATGTTTGTGCAGGACCTGTGTTTAAACTGTTCTCTGGGTGGTTTACATGGCCGAAGCCAAAATTCAGAGGCAAAGGGTTACTGTGAAATGAATTGATAGTGTAAACAGGATGGTAGGCCAAGAGCCAGTGAAATGTGTAGCGGTCCTCCTGGGACTTCCAACATGAGTCGCAACCCAAAGGTGAACATAAGTAGCAAAGATCTAAGTATGCTTTTAGATTCTAATGATGCTGCTTTTTAACAGCTGCTGCTCTCGAAGGAAGGTTTTGTATTTTTTTCAATGGCTGTAGCAGTGCTTTTTGTAACTTATCTCAGTTGTGTGTCACCTTCCCTGCTGATCTGGTTAGATATCTCCTGCCATTCTTCGGGCCTTTGCTAGAAGCTGTGCCCTCGAAGAGGCTTTTGCTTCTTTCTTGTTTCGTCGGATTTTGCCTTGTGGTTTTTGTTGTTTTTTTTTTTATTCAGCTTATTGTGAACAGTTCATCTTATTCCACACTAAAGAGAGAGTCCTGTGGCTAATCAGGAATGAAAATGACTTTGTAGAATTTGTTGAGAAAGTTCAGAGGTAGCTAAACAACATCGGATCTGACAATTCCAGTGTCTTAGTCTTAAATCCCCTAGAGTTGCATATGTGGAATGATGTGAATAGATTAGTCTTCGTCCGGTTTTGGAAGTTGTTTTGGTTTTAAATCTGTTGTGTCCACAATACTAATGTGAACACAAAGGTAGTGTTTAGTTGCCTGAATTTTGGCATCTAATGTCATCTTCAGTGATGTGGCCAGATGGTTTTATGGGCATCTTAGATACTTAGAATGCCTTGAATGGTCTCAGGTTGCTTAGGCAGCTGAATCCCATTCTAAGATCATGACTTGACTGCGAGATCCTGTGGGGAAGCAGCTTGGGCAGCATTTTAATTGATATAAAATAGCTTATGCTGGTTATCAACAGAGAAAAGGTGGCTCAGGATTTTTTTTTCAACGTTCCTCTCTGAGTGAGATTTGCAACTTCTTGGCTCTATAATAAGTGACACAGCTGTAGAATAAAGCAACATTACAGGGGCATGCGTACAAAAAAAGTGAGTTTAGTGGTTAGAAAAAAAGGAGAAGAGTTAAGTTATTTAAAGCTGAAATAACACTTTAGTATTTGAGACTTTCTTTGGAGAAGTTTGAGACTGTATTTTTAGGGGTTTTGCCCAGCTTCTAAAAAACAAACAAACCATAAAACACCAGCCAGCCTGTTTAAGCAAAATAAAGCATAAACAGTACTGTTCTTGAACTCTTGGTTAAAATAGAGCAAAAGTTGTGTGCACATGAAAATAAGATTATTGGTCATGCTACACAATCATCTTGGTGTTTTTATCTTTATTTTCCTTTTTGTGGTTGCAGCTCATGATGCTGGTTACTTTAATGCTGAGATGGCACCAATTGAAGTGAAAACAAAAAAGGGGAAAGAAAGTATGCAAAAGGATGAGCACCCAAAACCCCAGACCACTCTGGAACAATTGGCAAAACTCCCGTCTATCTTTAAAAAGGATGGAACAGTCACTGCTGGGAATGCTTCAGTGAGTATGTCAAAGCCTCGAGTTGTGAAATCGTCACCTCTAAGGTTCTCCGAATTTATTGTCGCTGCATCCACGTCTCACTGAGCGGCCTTTGGCTGTCAGCAGTGTCTCCTAACGAAAATGATTTCTAATTCTGCAACTGAATGCCTCTGGTTGACTGTTCCACCCCCAAGGTGGCAGGGGATCCTTCAGTCCGCTCCTGTGTCCTGAAATTTGGTTCTGTGGATTGTGACTGTTCTTTTAGTGAGGCATCGACACTTCCTTATCAGCCTTAAATTAGATGGTTGGTACCTGCAGTGGCTACGTCAAATTAGCCATCCTGCTTTCTTTTGGGGGCAATGGTGACTGAGCATTTGCTGTACAAATGCTCCCAGAAGGCTGACCACATCCTGGGATGTATCAAGAGAAGCGTGGTCAGCAGGTCAAGAGAGGTGATTCTTCCCCTTTACTCTGCTCTTGTGAGACCCCGCCTTGAATACTGCGTCCAGTTCTGGTGTCCCCACCATAAGAGAGACACAGATCTGTTGGAGCGTGTTCAGAGGAGGGCCACAAAGACGATCCAGGGGCTGGAGCACCTCTGCTACGAGGACAGGTTGTGAGAGCTGGGATTGTTCAGCCTTGAAAGGAGAAGACTTCGGGGGGACCTAATAGCTGCCTTCCAATACCTGAAGGGAACCTACAGGAAGGCTGGGGAGGGACTTTTTACAAGAGTGTCCACTGATAGGACAAGGGGAAATGGGTTTAAGTTGAAGGAGAACAGATGTAGATTAGATCTTAGGAAGAAATTCTTCCGTATGAGGGTGGTGAGACTTTGGAATAGATTGCCCAGAGAGGTTTGTGAATGCCCCCTCCCTGGAGGTGTTCAAGGCCAGGTTGGACAGAGCCTTGAGTAGCCTGATCTAGTTGAGAGGCGTCCTGGCCCATGACAGGGAGGTTGGATTAGATGATCTCTGAGGTCCCTTCCAGCCTATGCCATTCTATGATTCTATGAAATCATGCATTATGTCAGCAGGCATGCTGCTGCTGTGGCTCGTCTTGCTACCATAATTGGTATCCTCTGTAGTCCAAACCACGGTCTGCTCTTACCCAGAGTAGACTGAGAGCTCAACAGCATGTCATTACAGACCGTTCCTCTTACAGCCATTATCTTAACTAATTCATTAACGTCTTTGGTCCAGAACGACCACTGTGATCATGTAATCTGAATTCCTGCCTCAAATAGATGATAGCTACAATAAGTATGGATGTCTGTGAAGTATCTTTTATAATTAATAGTACATCTGCTATCCAATATCAATAGTGTCCTTGCAAGTCTACAGAGTGGTATTTCCAAAGTACGGGAGGCTTGAAGTGGCAGAAATGTATTTTACTTCTCTAAAACATTGAATTTAATTAAACATTTATATTTAACTTACTTCCTCAGTCCACAGAATAGTGAAAGATTGTGGTTTGTTGTTTTGAATAAACACTAATGCAATCGTCCGTTAAGTGTTAATGATAGCGTCTTGCATCCAAGCTTTTTTGGAGAGGCATATTTAGTTTGAAGTGTGGAGTTTTTTGTGTGTTTGTATTTTATCCACTGAGAATGATTTTCTCTCTTACTGCAAGGGGGTGTGCGATGGAGCTGGTGCGGTCGTCGTTGCCAGTGAAGCAGCACTTAAAAAGCACAGTCTCACTCCTCTGGCGAGAGTAGTAGCGTATCACTCAGCTGGCTGTGACCCTTCCATAATGGGCATTGGTGAGTTGCAATACAGCACATTATTTTATAATAAGCAGCATTAAAATGTCCTTGTCTTGGCCGTTCTAAAGGGAAGAAAGGGAGGCTGCTGTGTGCCGAGCCTGGTAGCTCTGAAGACATTTGTGTGGCTATCTGCAGAGAGAGTGTCCATTCTACTGCATCAGTCCATCCCTCTTATGCAGAGGGACTGACTTACTCCTCAGTTTGGCTGAAAGGGTATGTGCAGCACCTGACCTAGAGCATTAGCACTGAACTGTAATTCCCCCACGCACCTTTTTTTTTTCCCTTTTTTACTCTCTGTTAGTAATTAAAGAAAATAGGCACTCTTTTTTTTTAAAAAAAAAAATTTTCTCCTGAAATTCACTTTTAATTTCCTGTAAGCTTTAAATCCCATTATTAAACGTGTAACTAGGAGTTGACTTCTTCACCTCTTCCTGAAGGAGTATTGGCTGTGTGCACCCCTTTCAGCAGTCACTCAGTCACTCAAGCTAAGTTTGGTTTACACATCTCTTCAGGTATTATTTTGGCAAACCAACTTCTCTTTTTTTTGTTAGTCACATATTTTATGCTTGCTAATCAAGTAGCTGTTAATGCAAACAGACCCTCCAAGCCAATCCAGACACCCCAAGATTCTTCCCTTCTGTTTAGTTTGTAGACAGCATTGTATCCCAGCATCACTTTTCCTTTCTGCCGTTCTGCTCAGAGAGGTCATTGTTGACTGGTGCCATGCGTCAGTAGAAATGCAAATGAAGCATTGTCAGATTTGTTTTCTTGATCACACTATCTGACTGAAAGAACCTTCAAAGCAAATGTAGAGGGAGGGTTTCTTTCGCTAGACTTCATGCTGTCATTGTGCTTTCTAAACCAGCCCATTCTTTCTAGGTCAGGCAACTCTTTTAGCTTGTTTAAAAACTTCATAAATCATATGGAGAAATAGTTAGTATCCTAACTCCTTAACACCACAGCTTGTCCCCAGCGACTCAAAAAGACTGGGTGAGATTCATCGACATGACAGCAACAGATCTGAGAACAGGAGCTCACACTGAGCAGCTGCCCTTTCACATACTGATAGTGATAGGGAGTCCTGCCTCACAGTGTCTAGTGAGAGAATCCGTTGTTTTAAAAAGGGGGGGGGGGGCAAAGTCTGCTTGGCTGTCATTAGTGATCTTTGTATTGTCCCTCTGAGACCCTCCCATTACTCTCACTCGTAACAGGCATACTAAAATCCATCTGTAATGAGATGCATTTGGAGTCTAGTGTTAAGCTGCCTGAAGCTTTCTAATAATCCAATGAGCTTTCAACTAGGCCCTTTCTTTTATTTTTTCTCTCTCTTCAATCATTGTCTTACTTTTATTTTTTTTTATTCTTGGAGCTATGAGTTTTCAATACCATTTTTTGGTAGTGAGATAGCATTTAGGATTATGAACGTTTTAGGATTGGCGTTTTTAATTTAATGATCAGCTACCATCAAACATCTCAGTGTCTTTGTCCTATAAGCACATATCTAGTTAGCCTTTTCAAATTCACTTTGAGTGTCGCTTTCCTTAGGTAGCTATGCTTTGAGATTAATCTCCCCTAGTGGATTATACTAGGTTGTAGATGTCAGCTTTCTTCCAGAGAGCAGTTTTATTGCCAAACTCTGTAATACTCTCCAGGGAAAAAAATCTTACTGTCTTCAGCTGGCTGGGACCTGGGTCCAAGGGAACATTTTATTGTTAGGTTTTTTTACTAGAGGATACTCAGATAAATTATATTAAGAACACCAGAACAGCAATACCCATAACTAAACACATGACCAGCAATCACTAGAACAGCCTGCCTTTTTGTTTTTTGTATACCTAGAGGCTGCAAGTTATGAGGAAAGAATAAGGTGAACTGGGAAGGAGTTGTTTAATTTGACTGGGGACTATCAGTTCTCTTGACTTGAAAGCTATGCATGTGTTTACCAACATAGCTGTGCAGTAGTCGTGACGTTCCTAAGTTTCCATGGTAGTGTGTTGAGAAGGCTGCCAGATAGTTTTGAGATTTCAGAGTTCTCCTACCACCTTATAAAGCAGGTCAGTGGCATATCCAGAATTCGTTGGCTGCACAGAGGCTCATGGGAGGAGGTCTGATGAGGCTTTGTGAAGCTGTCCTATGTATAACATGTTTGTAAGCGTTTATTTGTTTGTTTCTTATTTAACTAACTGTGCATTCCATTTCCAAATAGGCCCTGTACCTGCAATTACCGAGGTTCTGAAGAAAGCAGGATTGACCCTGAAGGACATGGATTTGGTAGAGGTAAGGAGATTTAACATGAAGAGTGAGGTTACTCCTGACCTTTTCAGCAGAAGCATTCCCCTCATACATGTAGCCTGTTGTCACAAGGTTGGTGTTTCTGCATGACTGGAGCCCACCTGTCCTAGCTCGCCTGCCTGGCCTCTGTCCCTCTAGTTTCTACTGTGATGCACAGTCGTTAACAAAAATCTCAGGCACGTGGACATTGAAAATGGCACGATAACATTCCATCAAAAAAGAATTTCCTCACATGAGCTTTTATTCTGGTGGCTGGACTGTTAGTGTTTTAACTTGGTCACAGTTCTCCATGTGTGAGCAAGGCCATTTTTTGTCAGAGCAATAGGCTTTTCATGAGCACATTGCTGAAGAGCCATGTTCAGAATTCTAAACATATTCAGAGTATACCACATCTTTTTTTATAAAATACACTGCATATTTGCTTTGTATCGCACGTGCCAGAAGGATTCGAATTTACATTAGATTGGCCTGACAGTGTGTATGTTGTCTGAGTACCCTTTTATAAAAACAATTTTTAATGTTTTTCTCAATCAAAATGACCTGGAAAAGAAGCACACCTCATTTAACCTTGTGTCTACACACGCTGCTGAAACGTGGTGTGGAAAGTCAGACGTGAACAGTTGTGTTGTTTCTCTGATGTTTTAGGTGAATGAGGCATTTGCACCTCAGTATCTAGCTGTCGAAAAAGTTTTGGGCCTTGACCCTGAAAAAACCAATGTCAACGGAGGTGCCATCGCTATAGGTCATCCTTTGGGTGCTTCAGGAGCACGGATCACAGCTCACCTGGTTCATGAATTAAGGTGTGTACGTAGCCGATAGCTGCTGGCAGGGAATGCAGTGCGGATGTATTTACACCTCAAAAGATTTTTAGCATGGACACTGTGTGACTAAAATCTTCCAGTCAACTGGCTTAAAGCTCTCCTCACTCAAGTGCACCATGTTCTGTACTAGTTTGTTACCTTCGTGCTGTGGTCTGGGTCCTGCAGCTTGCCTCATATTCCATTTCGTTGTCATTACAGGATTTTTTGCTTCCTCTGGATCTGATGCAGGCCCACAGTAGTCAGTGGGAAAGCTTCCCTTTTTGAAATGGCCTTGGAGCAAAGTCTATTCTTTTCTCAACAGGGTCCATTTAAAAGGCTTTGTCATCACCTTATTTCTCCTTTAGTCCATTTTCAGAAATCTTGACTCTTTTGGCTTGCTTGACATGCTTAGCACCATTTAAATCTCAGTTTTCCCTTTTTTTTTTTTTCCCCCTTGGGGCAGAGATCAGTGTATCCTTTTGCTTGCACTTGGAACACTATATTAATGTTCAACCATAAAGCCTCACTTAAATTGCACCTTGCAGAAAACTGGTTCTTAGAGTCTGGCTGTAGAAAACTGATTTTAGAAACTACCTTGGCAATATAATTGTATTTCACTCATGCCATTTTTATTATGTGTTGAAACCACAAGTATCCCACAATATCATTCCTTGCCATTTGTATTTCTAAGAACAATGCTGCATACCATCTTTTAGATAGTAAAAGACCCAGACCTTGTTTTTCTACAGAAATGGTTGAACATCAGTTGAGGCTTGATGATATTTTTCTAGAAAAAGGAGAACATACCCATTCTAAAACGTTATCTTTAATAGTACCTACTTGATAGCTAGTTTCCTTTCATAAAATCAGGACAACAGCTACTATGGTTTCATAAATGTAAATAATTTTCACTGCTGCTTTTTCTGTACAGGCGCCGTGGTGGGAAATACGCAGTGGGGTCAGCTTGCATTGGCGGTGGACAAGGTATTGCTCTTGTCATTGAGAACACAGCCTGAGAGATTCTGGAGACTGCAGTGTTGCCCAAATTACTAATTCCCTGAGGAACTTCTGCCTTTTGTGACAATAATTGATTGCCACTTGCCTTCTTTTTCTGCCCTTCCTGCACAGTGAAGGAATATCTGAGAAGTCTGAATTGTGAACAAAAAGATTCATTAATGTCTTTCTAACTAGAGGAAGGGTAATAATATAATTTCACACTGATGAAGTATTTTTTAAAAGCCTCTTTTCAATCAAAGTTAAGGTATTTCTGTAGGCAAAATTATTTTAATTTCCTGAGGAAATTGCCTGTCAAACTTTCACCAAACCTGCCTTAACATAGCAGTCAGTGCAGCTTTTTAAGCAAGTGTTGCTTATACGATTCCTATTTCGGCTACTGCTGCTGTCTGGCACGCGTGCCTCTTTTATCATGAGGAAATGTGAAAATTTAATTGGAGACCTTCTGAAGTACGTGCTGGTTGTAGATTGATGGCTATAGCCTGTGCCCTGCTGTTTTGCACGGGAAAAGAAAATGAGCGAAAGCTGAAGTTTCCATTGTGCCTCCCAAAAGAAAAATAAATATAACAGAGAAATAGCTTGGGATTCATTTGTTTGTTTATTTTAAAAGTACGTCACTGAGAGAATTGTTACTTTTGGTAGGTCAGTGTTTGTGTCTGGAGAGACTCTTTTTCCTGGCCGAGGAATAACTGGTGTTTACTAGGTAGTTTCTAGAGAACTCTGGTAAATCTGTCAGCCTTCCAAGAAGGAGGGTAGTTGCATCTAACTGCATTACTGCATGGCAACTGCATACAAAGAGCAGCTCAATTCCTAACTTCCTCAGATAGTATCATCTGTATCTCTTCGGCCACCTGCTGTGGGGCTGTTCTTTCCAAATTTGGGAAGTGCACATCTGGGCAAGTTGTCTTGCCTCTCATGGGCAGTGGAGTTCAAGTGATGAATCACTTGGTGTAACGTAGATGGCATTTGGATGAAACGAGAGCTCCGATGACTGTGCTCATGGAAGTCCTGTAGGCTCAAGGAGAACTTGCAAGAGCAACTTGCGGCTTGCTTTGATGTAGATGTCTACATTACTCACAATTAGTTGGACAGATCCTGTGTCAGAGACAGCACGTGCTTCTCTATGGTCTGTACTGTGCTACGCAGACTAATATAGTAGCAAAGACTTCACCCTTTGCTCTTTCACATCCTCTGTCCGCTGCCAAAATGTTGCTTATCCACAACTTCTTGCCACTCCACTGGGATGAGCTGTGACGATTGTGAAAGACGGGAGGTTATTCAAAACCTGACTGCCTAGCCTAGCAAGAAATTCAGGTCGAGACAAGTATTGCTACAACTGGTGGATAACAGTTGAAGTATGCTGATCACCGTTCCTGGGGTTTTTATGGATGCAGTGTCTTTAATGACTGTAGAAATATTTAGCGCTGTTTATAGGGATTTAAAAAAAAAAACACCAGCTGCCATAAGGCAGCAAACCAGATGTTCATCTAACACAGTATCTGTTTTCCTCATTCTACTAGGTCTTAGTAAGTTAGCGTTACTGGGGTTTCTCTGTTCAAGATACAGTTGCCACATGGATTTTATGAAGCAGGATGTTTTCTGTTCTTAGTTCCTTCCATAATAACCAATAACTAATTCCCTTTTCCTCCTTGACTGTGGATAGTCACTGAACTCGTCCTTTTCAGAGAACTGGCTACAGTTTTTCCAAAGTCTCATCCCTGTGTAGTAACAGTTCTTCCAGAGCTCGTCACTGTGTAGGTGCAGTAAAGACTAATCCCCTTCATGCACGTTGTTTTGCACGTAATGTTTCATTTCTCCTTTTTATTGCTCAAGTTTTTGAGATCCATGTGTAATTCTAGCTGTGAGAGTTGAATTAGAATCATAGAATCGTTAGGGTTGGAAGGGACCTTAAAGATCATCCAGTTCCAACCCCCCTGCCATGGGCAGGGACACCCTCCACTACACCAGGTTGCCCAAAGCCTCATCCAACCTGGCCTTGAACACTGCCAGGGATGGGGCAGCCACAGCTTCTCTGGGCAACCTGTTCCAGTGCCTCAGCACCCTCAGAGGGAAAAATTTCTTTCTTTTATCTAATCTAAATCTCCCCTCTTTCAGTTTAAATCCATTGCCCCTTGTCCTATCACTACACGCCCTTGTAAAAAGCCCCTCTCCAGCTTTCTTATAGGCCCCCTTTAGGTACTGGAAGGCTGCAATAAGATCACCCCGGAGCCTCCTCTTCTCCAGGCTGAACAGCCCCAACTCTCTCAGCCTGTCTCCATAGCAGAGGTGCTCCAGCCCTCAGATCATCTTCGTGGCCTCCTCTGGACTCATTCCAGCAGCTCCATGTCCTTCTTGTGCTGGGGACTCCAGAGCTGTACACAATATTCCAGGTGGGGTCTCAGGAGAGCAGAGCAGAGGGGCAGAATCCCCTCCCTCGACCTGCTGGCCACGCTCCTTTTGATACAGCCCAGGACACGGTTGGCTTTCTGGGCTGCCAGCACACGGTGCCGGCTCATGTTGAGCTTCTCATCCACCAGCACCCCCAAGTCCTTTTCCTCAGGGCTGCTCTCAATCCATTCTCCGCCCAGCCTGTACTTGTGCTTGGGATTGCCCCGACCCACGTGCAGGACCTTGCACTTGGCCTCGTTGAACTCCATGAGGTTCTCACAGGCCCACCTCTCCAGCCTGTCCAGGTCCCTCTGGATGGCATCCCTTCCCTGCAGCGTGTCCACAACACCACCCAGCTTGGTGTCATCTGCAAACTTGCTGAGGGTGCACTCGATCCCACTGTCCATGTCTCCAACAAAGATGTTAAATAGCACTGGTCCCAGTACCGACCCCTGAGGAACATCACTCGTCACTGGCCTCCACGTGGACATTGAACCGTTGACCACAACTCTTTGAGTGCGACCATCCAGCCAATTCCTTATCCACTGAGTGGTCTGTCTGTCAAATCCATGTCTTTCCAGTTTAGAGACAAGGATGTCGTGTGGGACAGTATCAAATGCTTTCGATAAGTCCAGGTAGACAATGTCAGTTGCTCTTCCCCTATCCATCAATGCTGTAACCTCATCATAGAAGGCCACCAAATTAGTCAGGCAGGATTTGCCCTTTGTGAAGCCATGTTGGCTGTCACCAATCACCTCCTTATTTTCCATGTGCCTTAGCATAGTCGCCAGGAGGATCTGCTCCATGATCTTGCTGGGCACAGAGTTGAGACTGACTGGCCTGTAGCTCCCTGGGTCTTCTTTTTTCCCTTTTTAAAGATGGGGGCTATGTTTCCCATTTTCCAGTCATTGGGAACTTCACCAGACTGCCATGACTTCTGAAATATGATGGATAGTGGCTTAGCAACTTCATCTGCCAGTTCCCTCAGGACCCATGGATGCATCTCATCAGGTCCCATGGACTTGTCCACCTTCAGGTTCTTTAGATGGTCTCGAACCTGATCTTCCATCATTGAGTCATCCTGAATAACTGTGTATTTTCTGCAAAATTCATTGTGATGTCCACCTCATTTTCCAGATAATTTATGAACGTGCCATCGGCACAGATGATTGTACATCCTGCTAGTAACCTTTCTTTGCTGGGTGAGCCAACTGCTTATTCCCATATAATTCCATTTTTATCCCATTCATTTCCTGTAAGAGCCTCTGATGAGGGGCCTTGTCACACTAAAGTGAAACACTGAAATCCTTTCCCGTGAGGTCGCTGGGACTTCATGCGTTGCACTTCTAATACACGCAACTTCTTCCACAACTCCTCAATTTTTTGAATTTCAGTGTCTGCTTTCAGGGGCAGTAAGGGAAAATGCTTTTGGTTTTGGGAGTAAATTTAATTTCTTTCTGCCTGTCTGTGCTCTCAGGTTGCGGTGCCTGGTGGTGTAAACATTCCCACTAAAGGATGACAAGTTTGCTTTGGTTAAGGAGAATGCAGTCCCTTCTTTAGGTTTAAAGCCAACCTAGGTGTTCTGGTTAGGGTGAGTTACCAGCAGACTGTTTCTGCTCTCTGTTGCCCATTTGTAAATATGGCTGCTTTGTTAGACTGCTGCCAAAAGGGGTACTTTGTCTTAATTAAATCATTCAATGCTGAGACCGTGGGCGATCGCTCTGTGCGGACTGCCGGTCGTCAAGTGAATTATCGGTGACTGTCTCCAGGGAGAAGCCCTTCTGAAAGGCGCATGGATGCACTGAGATTTGGGGGAATAGGCTGCATTCCTCTTCTGTAGTTCCTGATTTCACTGTCAAGCCCAGAGTGTGGTATTCCCAGAAGTGCAAAACACAGGTCCTGTGCGAGGTCATGCACGCACACAGGTTGCTGTGCTTCAGAATATTGGCTTTTTCTTAGGAAGTTATTATTAAGGATGAGCACAAGCATTGACATTGGATTCCCGAGCCAATCTTCCACGATATATTGGGATTGCCTAGGCTTCAGGATTTGGTCTGAGCCTCTCTTTACTAGCGAGTCCAATCATTTATTACAGAATAACAGCAGGAACATCTGATCCTTGTACATCATTCCAAAGTACGTTCGCCAGTTTCCCAGCTATAACAACGATAGAACTGTGTTTCTGCCTTTGGGAAATGAGGATATCTTACTGAGAGCAATCTGGATTAGGGGAATTACGGAAGAAACGTGTTAGATTTTAAGGGGATAATTACATACATTGATTGTACCAAGTGCATACTTTTGTGGTTTTTTTTTTTTCTTTTCAGGCTCAGCTGTATTCTTTATTTTTGTGTGAGTAGTCTCTATTATACAGTACAATGAAAATGTTGATTTTGCCTTTCTTGCAATGCGTGGGAGAAGAAATAATTTGTAGAATTATTCGTTGCCCGCGTAAAGCTGTGCAATATTTACTCATAAATGTAAATGTGGCTCTTTACCACTGGGTGGTGCGTTTTAGACACCTCCAGATCTCACCGTACCACAAAAGGTTTATCCTCCATGTAGTAGCACAGCTTTTCTCCTAAGTGCAGGCTAGGTTAACCTTGAAACTGAATCGCCAAAAATTTCAGGTCCCGTTTCTCCTTTTGTGGGTTTGAAACAGGCAGGTGCCACGATACCAACATATCTTTGCTACTGTACACCCCAGGGTCTTTGGTGCCTCTTGATTTCCAGCGAATTGGAAAGCGTGAGATGTTTTACAGAGTGAGTTCCAGCTGCAGTTTGAGGGGACTTGTTCGACAAGATGACTGCAGTGTTATACATGGCAGGAGATGAAGAAGACAATAGATTATATGATTCCTTTGTCCAGAAAAAAAGCTATTAAACCTTAATCCTGAGTAACTGTGAAAGAGAGGGAGAAGGTACAGAGAGCTGATGGAGTTAGACCTAACCTGTTGCACTCCCTTCTGGATAATGTATAAGCAGTTCTGTTATGCTGTTAGTGGAGGCCAAATAATTAAGATGGGATGTTGTGTAGCATTCCATAAAAAAAAAAATAAAATTACATCTTGAAGCTCCTAAAGTGCACAATTCCAGGCGAGTCTCACCACATTGTGAGAGTATTTCTAATAAGCTCTTCCTCAATCTGTAAATCCAGACGTTTTCCATCTGGTGTGATGCTGTTAAGTTGGGCAGGGCTGGGTCTCGCCTCTCCACCTAGCAGAGTCCATGTCTGGTGGGGTCAGCTGGATGCTGCACAGGCATGTGGAGGGGGTTCAGAAGGGAAATTAATCCTTCTGAGAGTTCACAAGCTGAGGGTTTAGTAATGGGGGTGCAGTTTCCCTCTTCTGAAAACAGCCACAAGGAACTAGCGCTAGTTTAAACAAAAAAATTAAATTGAACAAGTAGATTGGAGCATGAGCTAAGTCTGAATTACTTATGTGATCGTTGGTTTTAGTTTTCTAATGGATGAGCATTTCTCATGGGAGGTGAGTTAAGACGAAAAGGTAACATTTTTAAGTGTATTTAAGGCTGGCTTTTGATAACAAATCCAGCTGTAGGGCCAGTAATGCCAGGTCAAAATGCTGTAGCCATAGGAATTGCAGGGCAGATCAGGTGTAATCCACAGCTATTTGAAATTGCCAGTGTGATAAATTCATCCTGGCAGGTATTAAGCCAGAGCAGCTATTGTTTTTCCTTTGGTGGTCATGCTCTTACTCTGGTTCAGCAGAAGCAGAACTGTATGTTCACATATGGATTCACGTGGGCTGAATCTGTTTTCCAAGAGACCAGGAATTGCCCAAATGTGGCATTAATAATCATGATACCACAGCTTTCATCTCTTTGAAAATCAGCAAGACGGTGAGCTGTTGCGTGGAAGCTTAAGACAGCAAGCTCAGGACAGTTAACGTGCCAGTCCACGGAGAGATTGTGGTACCTGACCTGGACTCCAGTAGCAATCAGACCAAATTCCTGCCCGTGCTGGTGGAGCGGGGCAGAGCCTGGCTGTGGTGCCATCAGGCCGGGTGGTTCACTGCTGTCCCAAACACAGGTGTCACAGCAGGTCCTCTGCATTAGCCCCAGGCCACTTAGATACTTCTGATTTTTACTTATTTTTCTGCAAGCTTCTGTGAACTATAGGGGAGGAGGAAGGAGGAAGAGGGGAAAGGTTTTGGGCTTTTATTTCTGTATTGCTACCTGATAACCTATGTGACACACTTATCCTTCCTTTTACTAACTAATTGGTTAGTGGAGCTTGGAAACGCCATCTGACTACATCTCCAAGGAAAACTCACCCAAGGAGTTTTACTTTGAGACATCTGAACACAGGAGCTCAGAATTTTTGTAGAGTTAGACTCTTCTGCAACTTCCTCGCCAAATCCAAACATATTTCTTCAGTGTTGAGCAAATCTCTTCTATTTCACATGCTTTCTCTAGCAGTGTATTTATTATAGCTGTTGCCGGGAGAAAAAAAAAAAAATCTTAATCCCTCTTTATAAACATTTAGTTCTAGTATAAGATACACATGATAAAATCATTGGCCTTTTTGTTTTGCTTGTAAGAATATTAAACACTACAGTGTTCTTCCCCTCTGCTCTGGTTATTTATAAATAGAGATTTTTCAGGTCTTGAAAAGGGATTTGCAAAATCTAGAAAGAGTGTGAAGCAGAAGACAATTTGAACACAGAAGGGAGAACTTAAGACATGGCAGGTCATTGACAAGTTGTGTTTACTGGAATTCTAATAATTGAATTGACCATTAAACAACTCTTTTTTCAGGAGTTTTTTCTCACGCTCAGAAGGTTAAAGTTTCTTACCTACAGAAAACTAAAGTTACACTCTTTTTAAGAAAAAGTACACTCACCAGAAGCCAGAAACTTCTAAATCATTTTTTAAGAGTAATTATAAAACTGTGAGGTTCAGCAAACCTGCTGTGAGATTCAGCAAATCTGCAGCTGGTAGAGTGGTAAAAATTTGACTGATTTGCAGAAAAGCATGTGAGGTTGTGAAGAACAAAAAAACAGAACTCAGCATTTATGACTACTACTCCAACAGCGTCAGTCTTCAGATACTTGAGGTGAAGGTCGTAAGGAAGTTGAGTGAGCAGTAGAGTATGAAGTAGATGGAAGTTGAGGGAAACGGTGAGCATGGGTATGAACCAGGAACTCACCATGGCAGGTACTGAACACAGAACAAAACTGCCCTATGCAAACACCAGTATTTATTCATTACTCCTATTTAAAAAAAAAAAAAAAAGTTGAGTTTCAGGTGCAGCATCAGAGTGTGGTTCACTCTGATGTGAAGACACTCGAGCATCAGAGTGTCTTCATCTTTACAAGATCAGTGAATGCAGGTTGATGAGACTGCAGAACGAACAGCCCTCCTCGTCCTTCACTGCAGGATGTCTTTCAGCCTCCCCCAGCTGCTGTCTCCCTTAGCAGCACATAGAGCACGAGTTCCTCTAGGAACTTCTTCCTAAGGTTGCAGCAACATGGTGGTCGTGCACTAAAGCTATCAGGAGTCAAGTTCTCAAGAACTTCATATTGATCAATTGCTTTGTGTTGTATGAACTGATGCTCCCTTAAAATGGCTTCCAGATAGCTCAGTGGTGGATCTATGACTTTGTACTTGCTCAAGGGTCTGCTCCTTGCTCAAGTCTGTTTATGTTTCCTGTGCTAGAGGGTTGGTCTCTGTCCTTGGCCAACAAGTGGCTGCCTTTTCTTGCTCTGCCCATTGCTGGGGTGGGATGCAGGGTGATTGAGCGCCATGGAAAAATGCAATTGCAGGCCTAAAAATAGATGCCCTGAGAATTATTTTAGAGCTAATCAAAGCCAAAGAATTTGCAGTATGTTGCCACCACCTGTGTAATTCCAGTCTAAATCACTGGCTTCTGAGATGGGAAGGATTTTACCGTGACTGTCTCGTGAAGGAAGGGAGAGTGTCAGTGACTCCTGTCAGTGCACGTGATGGAGGAGAGGTAGCTTGGGGCTCTACCATATGGGAATGTTCTCTTTTTCCTTTCTTTCTTCCTTTACTTCCCCTTTCTCCCCTTGTTCACAGCACCTGTTGCTTAGATGTTGGCATAATTAGGTGGTACAACTTCTGAAGGCAGCTAGGTAGCTAGAGCAAAGCTACATGTGCCACTGCTGGAATGGCCCTCTCCATGAGATTGCTACAGGCATGGTGAACTTACTCTCATACCTCAGCCTACTTCTCAAGGGCTGCCATCAGAAGCAAGATTTTTGTGTGAGGAGATTCTCTCATGGGTTCAGTGTTGCCAGTGGGCTCCTACCATTCTTTCCTGTCTCCCATCCGTGGCTCTGGAGAACATACTGCATAAGAAAAAGAAGTACAAGGGACAATTGGAAGCAAGATGCAAAGCTGCTGAGCACAGCACAGGCACCCAAAGGCTGGATTCCCAGGCTCCCACCCCGCTCACCCCCACTTCCTACCCACCACTTGCCTCAACGTTTTCCCTCGTGCAAAGCCTGAGCTGAAGTCAGTAGGTTTCAGTCTTTGGGCCTCGGGTGAAGCCGTGCATGGAATTCAGGAGCAGAGCTATGAGGTCAGCTCTTGGCTAAAAGTTGAGCAGTAGAAAGTTATTTTTCTGTGAAGTAAAGTACATTGAAATTCTGAAATGACTCCCGGTGCGCGATGGCTCGTTAAACTTGTGCATCGCTGATGGTGCCAGGATAGGTGCCTGCTACAGTGCTGTAGCACCCTGTGTAAAATGAGTGTCGGAATCAGGCGTGTTTTAAATAATTAGTCAAAATCTGACTGTCAAATTCGTGGCCCCGATCTCATTTTCCATCCCAACCCTTAAGCCTGTTCTGGCACCATCCTTGCTAGATGGCTGTTTCCCAACGTGGACCTGAGCCATTGAGATCTGCTGTTGACGTTGGCCAATAAGAGGCTGCAGGTGGGGAGCTCCGTGGCGTGATCCAACACCTGACATTCAAATTAGTCACGTGCAGCATCACCAGCTGAACTGGATCCTGATCTGCTTGTGATAAAGAGTTCCAGGCCACCAAAGGAGGTGCTTAGTGCCCAGGATCCTCAGCTTCCAAAAATGGGGACGTGCCTGTCGCAACGCAGGTTTAAGAGCACTTACAGGTCCATGCTGTGTTGCTGAGCGACTTGATTCATCCTGACCTGGCGTTGAGCCCTGCTGTACCTCTCCATATACAGCACAACCGCTCTGCCAGCACATAGTCTGAATCCCAGATGAAGCGAGATAAGGTCGCGTTGGTGTGCACCGTGTTCCCAAAGCCGGATGAGGAAGTGGGTGTTCTGGGCCGTTGCTGAACGGATGCGTTCGTGCAGTCTGTTGTTTGTCCTGGGGGAAAAATGTATTTGTTATGCAAATTTACAATCCGTGAGCCCTGTTGAAGCCAGTACAGGGGTCTGTTTGGCATGTTTCGAAGTGAGTATCAGCTGTTCAAAGCATGTGCTTGATGTAAATAAAATCTTTTAGGTCTACAACCACTGCAAATATGCTGAAATTTATCGAGCTATTTGTTAAACCGCTGGAAAACTTGCAACTGGAGCTTCCCCTGCACCTTTCTAGCTGTGAGAGCGTGTGGTTGAAAAGCAAAGGGAGGGCTCTTCCCAGAGAAAACAATGTTCTAGCCATGGCAAATATATGTGTTACAACTGCGTTATGTGATTTACACATAATGTAAATTACACACAGTACACTAAAAATGTGTTGTGTGATTTACAGAGCTGCTTGTTGCGTGTGTGTATATGGTGCTGATAGTTTGATGACCACGCAGGATGTGAGCTGAAGGCACCACTGACTTTTGCGAGCTTCGTGGTAGTGTTCTCCAAGCTGTTCCCATGCTGAGAAGGAGTAAAGGAGATGCTTCTCCTCCCATTTCAGGTCTCGATGCTTGGATGATAAAAGCACAGTTACGCACATGTAGACATGTGGTTGCTAAACATGGTGGGACTCATCCAGTCTCAACCATAAGGTTATGTGGTAGGAATGCAGTTTAGTGCGAGAATAAGGAAAACTATGTATGATTTTGAAGAATAGTTGGTCAACAACTGAGCAACCCGTCATCTTCCGTGTCCTCCAGGGAGATGCCAGAGGTGTACTGCTTGCAGTGTGCATTAGGATGCAAGCCCTTTCAGCCCACTGTCTCCCTATGGGCTAGGGTTAAACCTGCTAAACCTGTTAAATCTTCCTGTGAGACAGCCAAAAAACCACGATTACTAAAGCTTGTATTCTTCCTGAGGAATGAGGAAAGAAAGGCTTACTTCTCTCTTTCTTGTGAGATGCAGAATGACACCACTGTCAGTGCTCAGAGCTGGATTTACCATAGAATCATGGAATGGTTAGGGTTGGAAGGGATGTTATCCAGTTCCAACCGACCTGCCATGGACAGGGGCATCTGCCACCACACCAGGTTGCTCAAAGCCTCATCCAGCCTGGCCTTGAACACTTCCAGGGATGTGGCAGCCACAGCTTCTCTGGGCAACCTATGCCAGTGTTTCACCACCCTCACAGGGAAAAATTTCTTCCTTAGATCTAATCTAAATCTCCCCTTTCAGTTTAAAGCCATTGTCCCTTGTCCTGTCACTACACGCCCTTGTCAAAAATCCCTCTCCAGCTTTCTTGTAGACCCCCTTGTAGTACTGGAAGAACTCTCACGTGTATGAATGCTAAAGACAATTGGAGCAAATGTGCAGGAGTCGGGATCAGCCTGTCGTGTAAGGCACGGCCATTCTCCTGGGTTTGACTTCTTGGTGCCATTTTGTAGATGTGCTTAAAACCTCTGAGTATGCACCCTTCAGAATGACCGAGGTGCCTGTCAAGAGTGTTAGCTCTGCTGTGATGCACTTGAGGCTTCAACAGCCTGAGGTCTTCTGCAGGCTGGATGGCTGGAGGATGTTCATCAGGGACTGAATGCTCTGGGGCTGTTGCTGTCAGTCGAGCAGAGCTTCAAGGGAAGGCCAGGGTGTCTTGTTATATTTTCACAGCCAGCAGAGGTTCTTTGGGATGATCTAGAAGGGCAAGACCTCAATTTTATCCCTCAAGATGCCATGAATTGCCACTGTAGCAGCTCTTACAGGGTTGTTTGTGTGGGCCACTGAGGCTAGGCTGTTCATACCCGTCGTTTGTCCACATTAGCATCTCAAAACTGCTGTTGCATCACATGGCTGATCGCAGGCAAACACGGTGGCCTGAGACCCTGCTTCGAAGGGCTCCAGCATCTCCTCCAAGAAAGAGATGGCTCAGTGTTGGGCTGAGAAGAAGAGGAGGCTCTGGGGTGATCTTGCAGCAGCCTTCTAGTACCTAAAGGGGACCTACAAGAAAGCTGGAGAAGGACTTTTGACAAGGGCATGAAGTGATAGGACAAGGGGCAATGTCTTTAAACTGAAAGAGGGGAGATTTAGATTAGATCTAAGGAAGAAAAGTTTTTACAATGGCCAGGTTGGATGGGGTTTTGAGCAACCTGGCGTAGTGGAGGGTGCCCCTGCCCATGGCAGGGGGGTTGGAACTAGATGATCTTTGAGGTCCCTTCAAACTCAAACCATTCTATGATTCTGTTATTCTATGAGCTTTGCCCAAGATCTTGCTGATGTCTGCCACTGGGCTGGCAGAGAGGAGCAGGGCTCTGCCTGAGGACAACCTAGTGCAACATGGAAAATCAGCCTTGGATGAGGCCATCCACCACCTGAAGACTAGAGGCGGTGATACCTGACAAATACAGCTTATGAACCGTGGGTTTGCAGTGTTCAACAGTGCTCATGGCCTGGAGTGAATTTTTTTTTTTTCCACTCACTTCAGTGGGACTGGGGTCAGGGTCCCGATACAGCTTTTTAGATGGGTGGGTGCCTGTTGGGACTTCAGGATTCATACAGGCTTGTTGTCCCCCAAGAGATGTATTTACGTTAGTGCTTAACTTACTTTGTAGGAGTTATGCAACTGGTTCTGCAAATTTCATTTCCACTCATGGGGGTTCTCCAGAAGTGGGTGACAAGCAGGTGTTTATGGACAGCGCTGCCAGGAGCTGGGAGGTTGTGTGGCAACGTTGCAAGCAACAGTCGTGAGGGGTCCAGTGCAAAATCAGGTGATACAGGATTTTTACTCATTGAAAAAATGCGTTTTACAAATCTGATTCAAATTTTGTGAAGGAGGCTTTTAGTACTCGAATCAGGGACAGGTAATGCTTTTAACAAGCCTTATAATGCACTTTTTTTAGTGTTCGTGTTATTTCTGCTGCAGTTCCCCTGCGTTAGTCCTTGCTTGTAGTTAATGCAAAATCTGGGGATGGGGAGGAGGAGGAAACACGTGGATGCGGCAGAGTTAGAGAAATGTGAAGCTTAAAGGATTTTATAGACCTTCTCAGTACCACAAAGTCTCTCTACTAAATCTTACTTAAAGCTTTAGGCATGAAAGGAAAACACGCTGCCGCCAGCCCCTTCCAGCTGGCTCGCTGCGCTCGGGCAGTGACATCCACCCAGAGCGGGATGTGGTTGGCTTTTTTTTTTGTGGGTTACACCTCCCAGAAGACTCGACTGCGGTTATTGTTGTCTGGCTCAGATTTTCTCCATCCAGGGAGGACATGTCTGCGTTGTGGATTCGGCTCGGGCTCCTGGCGACGCGCAGCCAGCTGTCAGCGCGCCTGTCGCTTTAGGTGTGATTTCAGTTCTACCGCGTTGCTTCTGAAGCACTGGCTTAGGGAAAGGATTTCCCTTTACGCTGCTGGTTATATTGCACCGAGCTCAACCTGGGTTGGGAAACTCAATGCTGGTCTTGTAAAACGGCTTCCACCCTGATTACGACAGAAGATAAACCGTGCGGCAACAGGAAACGCAAAACTCTCCTAAATGGGCAAAGAAAAGACAAAGCAAGTATGAGCCACCAAGAAATGCTGTGGGGGGGAGAGGAAAAAGAGAGAGGAATTTGCAGCTGAACGCTGTCCCCAGAAGGTGCAGGAGGAGCGGGCGGTGGTGCCACGCATCTGGTGCAACTGAAGTTGGCGTTGCTGGAGCAGCGCTTACGCAGCTCCCGGTCGTTTGGGATGTGAGCCTACCTCGCCTCGCCTCCCTCCCTCCGGCATCATCTGCAGCCTCCGACCCAGATTGGCTGCTGTGCAGTCAGCCCATATCTTACTAGAGGGAAACTCGAGACCCAACCCACCAAGCCCAAATGTCAAATGCTGCATAGTCAGATGAATAGCAGCAGTCACCAGCAGCCAGACGGGGCTCTTTCCAGATTTCATCAGGGCAGTGTTTCGTGTCTGGGCTTTGTTTCTCAATGTAACACGGGGAGGGAGGAAAAAAAAAAAAAAGTAGTTTGTGTGGAGCTGGCAGCATGCATGGAAAACCAGCATCTGCCATGAAAAAAAAAAAAAAAATCGGATGAGCTTTTTCCCCTCCCTGCTCCTGCTCTGCTCCCCACACATCTTCCCCTGACAGCTGGATGCTAAAATACGTGACCGATAAAGGGCAAAGCGCTTGCTTGCGAGTGTTGAGTTGGGTTTTGCAGTGTGAGGCTCCAGCAATAAAAAAGGAGGTTCCTTTTCCAAGATTTCTCCTTCCCAGGCGCTCAGCCTGCAGCCCCCCCATAGACCTCTAAACATCTCCCGGCTGTGCTCGCTCGTCCAGGAAGACTTTTCTGGCAGCTGGGGGTTTGTATTGCAGCTCACAGGCTCCCGGACCGTGCCGTACCCTTGGGGGGCTGTTGGTGGGACACCCTTTGCTCTGGGCACCCGGCTGAGAGCGCGGGGGTCGTGCCGGGTGCTGCTGTCGGGAGGAGAAGCTGGTTTGGCCAGAGCCTGTTCTCTTTGTGCATGCACACACGCACGCCCGTGTTCATGTGCACCCGTCACAGTGAAAAACACTCCCAGGCTGGAGGTCACAGAAAAAAATTAAATTTATTTATTTATCTGTTTATTTTCTTCCTTCCCACCGAGCCTTTTTGTGGGTTTGGCTATAACTGCTCTGGAGTCCCCAACACAAGAAGGACATGGAACTGCTGGAGCAGGTCCAGAGGAGGCCACGAAGATGATCCGAGGGCTGGAGCACCTCTGCTATGGAGACAGGCTGAGAGAGTTGGGGCTGTTCAGCCTGGAGAAGAGAAGGCTCCGGGGTGATCTTATTGCAGCCTTCCAGTGCCTAAAGGGGCTACAGGAAAGCTGGAGAGGGGCTTTTTGCAAGGGCGTGTAGTGACAGGACAAGGGGCAATGGCTTTAAACTGAAAGAGGGGAGATTTCAATTAGATCTAAGGAAGAAATTTTTCACTGTGAGGGTGGTGAGGTACTGGCACAGGTTGCCCAGAGAAGCTCTGGCTGCCCCTTCCCTGGCAGTGTTCAAGGCCAGGTTGGATGAGGCTTTGGGCAACCTGGTGTAGTGGAGGGTGTCCCTGCCCATGGCAGGGGGGTTGGAACTGGATGATCTTTGAGGTCCCTTCCAACCCAAACCATTCTGTAATTCTATGCTGGGTTTGAACTTCAGCAACATTTGTCTGAATGCTTGCAGAGCCTCGCTGCTGCTCTGGTAGAGGTCAGCAATATCCAACAGTAAAAATATCCCAATATCCTATGCACCTTGCTTGCTTGTTTACCTCTCCATTTGACCCAAAGCAAAGGCATACTGGCCTCTGCTCCTGGAGGATGCTGGATGCTGGGGGTGCTGCCAGCCAGCACGGCAGGTCGGTTGCTCCGGTCGGCTGCCGCAGCACCTCCGAGTCCTTCTGACCTCCCCAAACCTCTGGACAGCAGCAGCAGAGGACTAAAACACCCTTCCAGAATGACAGCTGGGATTTTTTCCAGGGACTCCAGCATGCTTTGGATTCGGGCCACGCATTCAGGAGTTGTGCTGAGGGCGGGATACCACTGGTTTGATTTCAGCCCCCTGTTTAAGTTTGGCACCTGAGCGCTTTCGATAACCTCTGGGGACAGAGAAAGGGAGACCTGCACGTAGCAGCTACTTTCATCTGTGTTAGAAAAGAAGCCAAGATGACTATCAGCCAACTGATTTTCAGGTGACTTGTGTTGGGGGAAATTAATCTCTTCCTTTGCATCTGCCCCTTGCAGAATACAGATGCTAATGTCTGCTAAATACCTTCAGCTCCTCTTTTCTCCTTGCAGAGTGAGCTGTGTGGTTTGGAAATGTGAAATTCTAGAGTTAAAATTAGGTTTCTGGAAGTTTTTCTGGTATCATGTCTTATTTCTGTAGAGATGTATGTTACAGGATTATTTTCTTTTTTCTACATACTATTCCAATGGGGTTAGTTTACTGCAAGCTCTTGTTTTGTTTCTAAAACCTTGTAAATGTGAAATATCCACTCTTAATTCTGCAATCACATGGCGTCTCCCATTTAATAATGTCTGGCTTTTTTAAAGAAAAACGAGCGATGTTTGCAGGCTCCAGAAGTGTTTCCAGTGATAATGCCTCCCTGTAACTAGTGTTGGTCTACTGTGGCCTCCCATTAGAAAGCCATTGGGAAGGGGCAGATGTTCGAGGAGAGATGATACCTGCTCTAATGAGAGCACTGATCGGCACCGGAGTTGGTGTGCTCGAGTCGGAGCAGATGGCAATATGCAACCTGTGTATTTTAGTATCTGAGCATCGGTGTCACTCAATTGTTACAACTCACCTTCCCTACTATTCCTTAACATTTGGCCAATTCTCATACCCGGCCATCTGCTTGGAGAACCCTTGCAAAGACTTCTGCAGGGCAGAAGAACAATGGTGAGCGATGCGTTTTCTACAAATCTACAACCCATTCTCCCGGGAAAAGATCATATTTAAAGACAAGTATTTGTGCATCAACCCTGTCACTGGGTAACCAAAATTTTGGGTCTGCATCACAAAATCCCAGCAGGTTTACCAACTTAAGCTGGCAGTGAGCATGGTATCTGTGTTTATTCTGCAACTCTAATTGCAACTGGGATATTTTTCTGCCCTGCAGTGTTCTTGCCTTCGGTGACTGTTTATTAAAAAAAAAAAAAAAAAAAAAAAAAAAAAAAAAAAAGGCAATGATTGGTGAAATCTAAGGGAGCTTTTACACAGAAAAAAGTGTTGCAACTGGCAATGTAAATAATACACTGTGTTTTTGGAAATTCAAGTACAGACTGCTTGCACAGAGCTGCCAAATAATGTATGAAGTCTCCTTGTTTGAAGAAATCAAGAGAAAATAAAAATGCTTTTGGTTTACTGGAAGAAAAAATAATTAAGATGTGATAGAAAGAGGTTTGCAAAAAACATCCATCTCTTTCATCTTTAAAAATGAGGCATTTTATATGTGTTAAGTATATACATGAAGTTGCATTCACAACTTTTTGAGTATAGAAGTACCTTCTTCATCTCTTCATGGAAGTGACAGAGCTGTTGGCACAGGCACAGCGACCTTATCAGCATGTTCAGAAATGTGGACCAAGCTTTCCAAAATGGATCACGCCTTTCCCTAACAAGCTTTTAGGATCTTAAATAAGTAACTACATATTTTTTTAAACCACTTAGTAGCTCTAATAAATACTACATTTAATACTGTGAGATGTTTTTTTAAATAATATATTCTTCACTCTGAGGGTGGTGAGGCACTGGGACAGGTTGCCCAGAGAAGCTGTGGCTGCCCCATCCCTAGAAGTGTTCAAGGCCAGGCTGGATGAGGCTTTGGGCAACCTGGTGTAGTGGAGGGTGTCCCTGCCCATGGCAGGGGGGTTGGAACTGGATGATCTTTGAGGTCCCTTCCAACCCAAACCATTCTGTGATTCTATGATTCTATGAAATATACAAGTACTTATGAAGGTGTGTGGCCTCTGATGATTGGTAGATGTGACTTCTTGAGTGTACTGAGATTCATTGACTCAACACAAGGTTTTTCAAATCATTTCTGAAATCTGGTTATTTCTGTTGATAGTGAAATAAGCGATCTTCAAGAAATTCTGAAATAATTTAAAGAATTTTTAAATTTTATTTTTAAAATATTGTTCTTGAACTTGCTTCTTGGAAGATGGGGAGAATTATTTTTTGTTAAAATAATACAAATACAACCTATTTGATGCTTTGATCCCAGGAAACATCCAGGAACAGCTACCATCATGGCATATGACCATCTTGTGTCCTTTGAATGAGGGTTTTGCATACAGCAAATGTGGCTTCTGCTGAGACAGGAAACAACCGGGGAGCATTCAGTGTGAGTAAATGGGAACACACGAAGGAAAAATAAGTCACTGGTTTTCCATAGGCGCTCCAACAGGAAATAGGCAAGTTTCTTGGTGTCACTGCCATCCAGCACTTGTCTCTGTGGTTTGGCTTCCTCTGGTGTCTTTGCTACCGGGAGGTGTGGAGCGTAATGCTGATGGGAAAGGAAGAAACTTCTGTGGCTTTGAATGGTGCTGGGGGGCAAGAGTGGTAAAATCTGAGACGGTACTAAGAAATTAGATTTTTAAATTGCAAGGAAGACCGGAGGAAAATTGAACTCTGGTTGCTGGCGGCCAAGGAAGGTTGAGTTGCACCTAAGACCAAGAAGCCAAGGAACTGGGCTTTGTGACGTTCTTGAGTATGAGCACTTGGAGATGAAAGAGGCAGTGAGGGATGAAGAGAAGGGAAGTGTCTCAAAACAGCTAGAAGCAAAGCAGAGAAGCCATGTCTGCGTTTCAGTATTGAGACCCCTTGCTAGGAGCATCGCAACTGTTCGCCTGCAAAGGAAATATCTCCACCAGCCCATTGAGTGAGGGGAAGAGGACCTGAGAGATGCTGAATGCAAAAATGGAGTTAAACCTTCCATTTGTGTGTTGCAGAGATGTGGTACATGAGAAAAAAGCTTGAGTCAGCAACTTTATAGTAGATACTTTTGTAACACTGGTATGAAGAGGAGTCTTGCAATGGAGTCTCGGATAAGTACAAGAATGTTGAGCCTGATGTCTTGTGCTTAGGTATGTGTCACCAGAGCTGTATTTTTGTGTGAAGGAAAAGATTAGAGAGTTACAGCCAGAGGGAAGTGATATAAAGACCCATAGCAGCGTTGTGCTCCTTCCTTTTTATGGGTCTTACTGGGATGTGTGTGTGCTCTGACAGTGATGACTGTGGAACTGCAATAAAAGCTGAACCTGAACAAGATTTCCCAACTAAAACGAATTCAAATCACAGATAAATAGGTCGTTATTTTGAGTGCCAATCCCCGAAACTCAGTCTGGAAACCGAGAGTCGTTCTGGGCTCTTTCCCGTGCGCTCATTAACAAGAATAATCCCACGGATGGGTCTTCGTTGCTGCCTCTGGGGAGGTAGGAACCGCAGAGGGAAACGAGCCCGTGAATCATACAGGAATGAAAATCAGCACCAGTTCCTCCCTGTCAGTGCATACACCTTGCAGTCGTATCTTTGAAGTAAGAAGTTGCTGCTTGTACTGAGACACCTTCTTTTTCTAATCCTACCCAAATTTTAGCACATGGGCTTGCTCCAACGTTGTGGCAGATCTGAACCTCATTAGTCTCAGGAAGCGCTTTGGGACAGCCAAAACCAGGGCTGCAGTAACAGCATGGTTACAGCTTTCTTCGTTTTGGATCAGGATCTAACCTGTTTAATTCCTGCTGTCTCTAACCCACTGCGTAAAACGTGCATCGAGATCTTGGAAATGAGCTCTTTTCATGCACGAAAGTAGGGAATGAGTATTTAAATATATATGCAATGTAGGAAATATTATGTAAAAATACCTGGACTGGGAGAACTTCATGGCTGAGACCAACCCTCATCCGTGATGGGCTGTAATCTCATATATACAATCATAGAATCATAGAATCATAGAATGGTTGGATTGGAAGGGACCTCAAAGATCATCTAGTTCCAACCCCCCTGCCACGGGCAGGGACACCCTCCACTACACCAGGTTGCTCAAAGCCTCATCCAACCTGGCCTTGAACACTTCCAGGGATGGGACATCCACATATCTGCATTTATATGGACCCATCCAGCTGTTTCCTAGCAGTAGTTAGGGGCTAACTCTTTTTGGATCTGCTAACCACTCTTAAGATACGTTCGGTCTTGCCAAAGTCTTTTTAGGGCTTGATCATATCGCGGGATGGCAAGGCATGTGAAGTAAGCCTCGGCATGGGCTATGACTTGCACCCATCATACCTTACACCAGTTGAACCTGCTCGTGCACCCCTCCTCCCCGGGGCCAGTCGGGAACCGACGGAGGCATATTCCCACGTAAGGCAACACGGATCGCTGGAGCGTTGTCATTGCAATGGAGGAGCTCCAGGCTACGTCAAGTATCCTCCTCTTCAGTGGCTGAAAATACCAAGATTACTTTCTCAATAACAGCTGATTTCCTAGTTTGAATTTAGAGATTGACATCACTGCAGGCAACGGGTGGATCTTTTTTTTTTTTTTTTTTGTAGTGCAGCTGCAGAGAAAAAGGCTGCACTTTCCCTAGAGAACTTTGTAGAGATGTTTTTAAATAATGTGGGTTTTATTCTGGGCTCCACCAAAACTATTAGTCCTTCTGGTGATAATAAGTGTTGGTAAGATGAGAAACCCCAAGAGAAAGATGGGTCAGCGCTCTGTGAGTATGAGACGTCTGCGATTCACTTGCCATCAATTGATACCTTCCTGTTCATGTGCATTGCAACTTACAGATCGGAGGGAGATGCTCTGCCCAGAGAGGCTGTGCAGCCTCCATCCTTGGAGACTTTCGTGACTCAGCTGCATAACACCTTGAGCAACCTGGTGTGACTTCATAGCTGACCTTGCTTTCAGAAGGGTTTTGGGCTGGAGACCTCCCGAGCCCCGTTGCAACCTGAATCATCCTATGAGCCTAATGTTGAGGTTGCTTGATGAGCTTGATAATTAGCTCTGAGTCTTTCCCTGGTGAACGGCTCCTCATTTCAAATTTGTATGGTTTGGAGATTAGCTTTCTACTTCTTGTATGTTGTCCAAAAGAGGAAGAACTCATGTTCCTGTCAGCATTGCAACTAGGAAGCTTGATTTCCTATGGTTTTGTGTCTTGAGGTTGCTTGACTTTTGTTTTCAAGAATGTGTGAGCTCTGAAGGAAAGCTTGCTGATGGTCAAGGCATTTTTAAGGGGCCTCTGGTGTGTGTTTTTCCAATATTTAATAGAATATGCACCCACAGATTGATTCTTCCTCTGAGTGGATACACTTACAGGGTCTTTCTTTCTCTCTCTGTTCTCCCCAACACAAACTTTCAGAAACCTTGCAGAAAAATTCTTTGACATCACTCCTCTTTTGCCGAGTTTGCTGAAAAACTTGCCAACATGAAGCATGGTGGAGAGAGAGAGGTCCTAAACTGCTCATCTTCATTCACACGGAAAGCAGACCTGCAGATAAGCCCCAGATCTTTTGGGCCCTCCGATGTCCTCGGTTTAGGATATAGCAGACACTGGCTTCTCTGAAAGTGTGACCCTTATTGAGGTTTGTATGTGAGCGCTGATATCTGCAAATATCTGGTGTTGTATTTCTTTCAGTCAAGAAGACAAGTCATAATATGACCTGTGACTTGTACAGAAGGGGGGTGGACCTTCTTGATCAAGGACAAGATCAAAAAGAAAGTGCTTTGTATGAGGCTCTGGATGCCCTGTAGCCTCTGATCCTCCTCCCCTTCTGTCTCCTTCTCTTCCTTTTTTCTTCCCTTTGCTTTTTTTGTTGCCTTTTAGCCCTAGCATTTGCTCCTAAAAGCATAAAAATAGTGCGCAGTGCAACAGGGGCCGTGTGGAGCAAAATCTCATCTTGCTTTTCCTTTTGGTGGCTCCACTCAACTACTTTCTGCCATGGCATAGTGTTACGATAGACTCTAGTCACTAAAACATCACAGCATGAAAGCCTGTGGTGTATCTTGGAGCTGCCTTTGTGCATGTGTGAAAGATTTCTGTGTCCCTCAGTCAAACCTTGGTTTTTGTGTTTATTGACTAGGTTGACCAAAACATGGGACAGGTCCTCAGCTTCCAGTGACAGTTCTGTGGATGGAGGTCTGAATTCCCTGCTCCTGGGTCCATGAAGCCACAGCATGAACCTGATAGTAACAGACAGTGTCTGAAAAAAAGTATTTTACCAGTGACAGGAATCATAGAATCACAGAATGGTTTGAGTTGGAAGGGACCTTCAAGACCATCCAGTTCCAACCCCCCTGCCATGGGCAGGGACACCTGCGACTACACAGGGTTGCTCAAAGCCCCATGCAACCTGGCCTTGAACACTTCCAGGGATGGGGCAGCCACAGCTTCTCTGGGAAACCTGGTCCAGTGTCCCACCACCCTCATTGTAAAAAATTTCTTCCTTAGATCTCATCGAAATCTCCCCTCTTTCAGTTTAAAGCCATTGCCCCGTGTCCTATCACTACAGACCCTTGTAAAAAGCCCCTCTCCAGCTTTCCTGTAGCCCCTTTAGGTACTGGAAGGCTGCTAGAAGGTCTCCCTGGAGCCTTCTCTTCTCCAGGCTGAACAGCCCCAACTCTCTCAGCCTGTCTCCATAGCAGAGGTGCTCCAGCCCTCGGATCATCTTTGTGGCCTCCTCTGGACCCGCTCCAGCAGCTCGATGTCCTTCTTGCGTTGGGGACC
Source organism: Tauraco erythrolophus (assembly GCF_009769465.1). NCBI lineage: Eukaryota > Metazoa > Chordata > Aves > Musophagiformes > Musophagidae > Tauraco > Tauraco erythrolophus. Next base: position 2,877,547 of record NC_141496.1, read on the forward strand.
CCAGAGCTGAACGCAGCACTGCAGGGGGGGTCTCATGAGAGCAGAAAAGATATGGTGAACGAGGCTATCTGACCTCCCACCCCAGACACCAGGAGGTATCTAAATGTCAGCTCAGTGCCCCAACATGTGATGAGATAATGAAGTCCCGTGAGTAGTGCTACCATCTTGTGAAGGTTTCTAGTCCGTTGTCAACTCGTGTCACCACACTGTGTGAAGTTAAAGGACAAAGGAACATCAGGAAAACGAGCAAGAAGATTTGTTAGGGTCTGGAGGAACTGCCAGCTGGCACTGTGGGACGTTGTGCCATGTTCAAGATCTCTGAGCCAGTTGAGTTGACAGTAATCTGACAGTGAGAAGAGGTGGCATGAAAACCTTGTGCCTCCTAGAGAGGATAAAGGGCATTCTTGCCCTGCGAAATATCGCGTGTTTGGTGGTTTTATTTTGGGCAGTCAGGTTTCTCTGCTGGGATGGAGGAATGCAGCTTGTGTTTCACACAGAAACGTGGGCTGGTTACGCTCCGGCTTCTGCCGCGCAAGGAAGGTCCGTACCTGCTGATGGGTATGAGAGCCTGAACAGTAACCTGCCCCATTTACATATATTAAAATAAGTATTTCAACAAAGAGCACTGTGTTCTGGCTAATTCTCCATTCAGTGCCCTGGTCAGCTCTGAAATGCCATCAAGGAGAAGACTGGCCTCGCTGGGGAGAGGTCACGACTACAAAGAGGCGGAGGCGAGGGAGAAGGAGCAAGCGCGACGGGATTTTTCTGAGTGCTGTAGATCAATGGGTTGGTCCCTCCGTGCTTCCCACGCTCTTTGTGTTGCATTCCCAAAAGAAATATGGTGCAGGAGGTTGGTGAGAGTCGAACGATGTGGCCCGTAACAGCGGTGGTGTGAGCAGAACTCCCTGTGGTTGTGCTCCACCTCCTGCAAACCAGCAGAGAAGGCGCTCTGCCGAGAAGACAAAGCCACATTTAATCAGGGAAAGTGTTATAATTACATTGCAATGACACCTGGGTCTCACATGTGGCATGAGTTTCACTGAGAGACGTCAAAGCACTGCTAGATAAGTGCTGCAGGGCTCCTGCAGCAGGTAGGGAAACTGAGGCACGAAGTGTTGGCCCTCACTCGAGGTGAGGAAACGACTCTCTGCTAGAGTTGGAGACAGGTTTTGCTGCTCTCGTGCTGGCCAGCCCTAGAGAGCAGCCCAAAGCAGTTGTCCCGCTCCAGAGTGTGACCCACTGCAAACCTCAGGTGCCCGAGAGGAGATTTAGGTGGAGTTCAGACCTGAACTTTAAAATTTTAACCCCCCCTAACCCACTGCCTAGCGCCGTCTTCTGGGTCCTCGCCGTCCATCCCACCTTGCTCCAGGCAGGGTCCCTGCTCGAGTGCATGGGGATTCCTGCTGCCCCTTCAGAGGTATTCCAAATCCAGGCGATGACAAAGCTCTGTCTCCAGACTGGGGTTGCAGGAAGCTTCTTGCGCCTGGCAGCAAGCCCAGGCTAAGATCTGAGCGACTCCGAGCTAAACCTGGTGTAACTCTTTGCTTCTTCCTGGGCTGAACTCGCACTCGAGCTGGATTTTTCCCTTGGTTTTATGGGCTTGCTCGAATTTTATTGTGAACGTAATGACTGGAAAACAGCAGTCACTAAGGTCTCCTGGAGCAGGTGGTGGCTCTCCAAAGAGACCAGGGATCAGACACACCTCTAGAGCAAATAAAGGAATGGTCACAGAGCAAGGGTGCAGGTGATCGGGGAGATAGAAGTGTCCATCCAGCATCTCCTACCTGGTGGGGGTTTGGCTCTACCAGCCTGAATCCCATAGAAGTTTGCTAAGGTTTTTTCCTAGGAAAGTGGATGACCAATGTGAGTCAACTGGGAGACCTGATGCCCAGACAGCGTGGGTCCTGAGCCTCTGAGCTGGCAGATCTGTACCTGCTGCTGTCCTGACAAGAAAACCATCTGTACATCTCACTGCTAGCTTGGTCACTGCTTCTAAATTCTATCCCGGCGCATGGAAAAACGTCGTCTAATAAAGCAGCCGGCTGGAGAAGCTAGTTGGCAGGCTGCAGCGGGGAGCGGTGTCAAGCGTGCATCATGTTTTGGCACATCCATCTTCTTGGAAGATTTCCCAAGATATTAGCTCTTTATGGACAAAAAAAAAAAAAAAAAACAACACACCAAACCCCACAACACCCCGACGTCTCTATTGTGGCACATCACTCTGTAACCACCTCCCTGCAGTTCACTGGAGTGGGGGGGCCGGAGCAGGCAAACGGCTGTACCCCATGGTATCGCAGCACGCTCGCTCTGGATTTCATCCAGCGATGATTATCCCTCTCTCTCTTCTATGAACATCCTTAAACAGAGATGGTCTGACAACAAAATTACTGGAGCAGGCTTCTAGGAAAGTCTGCCATGCATGCTGCCTTGGGGAGACCCAGAGCCTTACAGGACCAGTCATCCTCGAGCACTGGAAAGCCTGACCTCAACCAAGATATCTATATGCTTCAGGTTCTCCAAAAAAGCATATAGAGTTATATTTTTCTACCTTATAGCTGATGCAGGTCATTGAACAATTTCTCTCACAAGTCAGTTACACCAAATCAAAGCCGTGATATGGATTCCGTGGATCCAGGTGTTAGTGCTGGCAATCACTGGTTTGGGGTGTTTTGAGGCTTGTATGGCAGCTGGAGGCTGGGCACTTGTTTTATTGTTAGGTTGGTTTTGCACCTCTTTTCTTCTTGTATCAGCTCCTAAGAAAGCAGGTAGGCAGCAAGTTTCAGGACCTGCCCCGCTGCGTCTCCCACTCCACACGGGATGACGGCAACTGGGGAGTGTTGCCTGGGGTTCAAGGCTCTGAAAACGTGTGATGGATGTGGCACAATGGTGTCTCCCAGCATTGCCCGGCTGCTAACCACACACAGATCATAGAACCATAGAATCAGAGAATGGTTTGGGTTGGAAGGGACCTTAAAGATCATCCAGTTCCAACCCCCCTGCCATGGGCAGGGACACCCTCCACTACACCAGGTTGCCCAAAGCCTCATCCAGCCTGGCCTTGAACACTTCCAGAGATGGGGCAGCCACAGCTTCTCTGGGCAACCTGTTCCAGTGCCTCACCACCCTCGCAGTGAAAAATTTCTTCCTTATATCCAATCTAAATCTCCCCTTTTTCAGTTTAAAGCCATTGCCCCTTGTCCTGTCACTACACGCCATTGCAAAAAGCCCCTCCCCAGCTTTCCTGTAGCCCCTTTAGGCACTGGAAGGCTGCTATAAGATCACCCTGGAGCCTTCTCTTCTCCAGGCTGAACAGCCCCAACTCTCTCAGCCTGTCTCCATAGCAGAGGTGCTCCAGCCCTTGGATCATCTTCGTGGCCCTCAATCACAACAATTTGCAGTCACATTTGACTTCTGTAAAGCTGGATGACAAAGAACTTGAACAGGAGGACGGGACTGACTGTAGTGTCACGATGACCAAGTATGTTTGTTTCTATTTAAGGCTGAGGTTTTTCTAGCCTTTTAACAGATGAGGTCTGCTCGTCTGTGGTAATTAAGGATTTTCTCCAGTTCATGAGTACATTGGAAAAATATCCATGTGCGTATTATTTAGCTCCACTGACATCTCGAATAATTTAATGTGCTTTATAACGCCGTTTGTTGAACGAAGCGCGTGTTTGCAGAAGATGTCAACATTGGGTTGGAGTTGGCCAACACTGACGTGGTCACAGCTCACTGGGAAGCCAAATATGTTGTGCAAATACAAAATGGAAAAAAATGATGATGTGAGCGACCTTTCCTACGTGATAGGAAGTTGATAGTATTGCGAGTGGGCTATCGTGTCCGATATTCCAGAATGCCTGGAATAAATTGAGGGGGAGGCAGAGAGGAAGGAAATAAATGCCTATCAAAAAAAAAGGAGGGTTACTTAATATAATCTAACATAGTCTTATTTAGGGAACACCCTGGGGATGTGTAACTGGAAGGTAAAATAGCCATAGGTAGACTGTCAGCAAGCGGCTATGTTCCACACAGACGTCCAAGAGGTTTTCTTTGGTGTGCATGCCAACGCTCAGTTTGGGGAGGACAAGCCCTGGTGGTGTTAGCTTTTTATTGTGTCCTGTTCCACCTTGGAAAAGCAATTTATGAATGCCTTTGCTTCTCACATGTCTGCTTTGCTCTCAGCTTTCCAATAGGGCAGTTTAACTGGTGTAAATGTGTGACTGAAATGAGCTGGTCCAGATTTGGGGTCTGATTTCTGCTCCACTGGAATGGTAACCTGGGATGTTCCCTGAAGAGCAGCTCTGCTCCTGGTGGGAGATGCTCCATACGGTGCTGCAAACGCAGATGTGTAAATAGACACGTGCAAAGGAGATACCCCTCTGGGCTCATCTGCACGGTGAGCTTGAAAATAGATGCTTGTTAAGGAGATCAAATCTATACGTTTCTATATGCCCTCTCTGTGAATAGTTTCCTCTTTAGCAGCTGAACCAGTCACCTGTGTTGAGGGTTTGGATTTGACACATCTGCCAAGTTTGACAGTTCCTTGCCCTTTGTACCCAGGAAATTTCTCCTTTCTGCTTTTCTGGACGAGGATGTGTGATGATATTTGCAAGCCTCTAATCCGATCCCTGGCTTATGTGTGCAAAACGGTGCCCGTGAGCCTGACCTGGGATCCTCCATCCATCTGCAGCTCTGGGAGAGGCAGAAGAGCAGGAACTTGAGAGGTCTTTGTACAAAGCAGCAATTCAATAAGTTTTAATATCTCAGAAACCTCGTTTCACCTTAAATTGCTAGTGCTGAACTCTACAGCATCCATATGTATCAGCTTCCTTCTTTATGAATCACTTGCAAAGCCCATATTAGGCTCTAGAAATGTTTCTAAAATTCATTCATCTCTAGCTGTGCTGCACTTATCTCCAGGTCAGACACCAGCTCCTAAGTGGGACCTGATACTGATTCAAAACAGATTGCAGCTTGTCATCAAAATCCTTTTCTTCAAGTGCACCGTGGCAAATCCGGATGTTTAATACATTTGAGGAGAAAAATAGCTTTTTTTTTTGCTTTTTTTTTTTCCAGTCTTGCAGATAGTCTTACGCTGTAAAACATGTTGGCTGCAAAAGTAGGAAGTGTGCTTGCACAAAGGGGAATTTCAGCGAGGATTTCTGCTGAAGAGGCCAGTATTTATTCTCAGGCTGCTCGAGGATGAATGAACAAGTATGTAATCGGTGATACCAGTATCTGGGGTTACTTCGAGTCAGTGAACTTCAATTGCAGCATAGGTAACACCTCAGGCCCTCTCTTCCAATAGGAAAAGGACTTTTACGGGTGAAATCAGGAGAGTTTGTCGACCAATGAACGTTTGCTGTGCGAGTGAGTCAACATTTCGTACGAGTTTCAAGTTTGTGGTCTGGCAGATTCTGAGAGATGATTAAACCCACATAAAAGACCATTATTAATATAGTTTCTGTAGTTCTGCATCCACGTTATTTTGTGCATATGGAGCAGGGGAAGAAGCATAGAGGGGGGGCAAAAAAAAAAATAGCTTCGCGTTGCTGGAAGCATGAGCCACTGCTATCCCGGGTGAAATACAATCCCATAAATGCTCTGTGGGCTCTGCATACCTGCTGGCACTCTTTATCACGGAATTCCTATCTGGGACAAAGACAGAAACTTTGGGAGTTGCAGAGCAATTGGCCCAGAGGATTTCTTTAGCCATGGTATTGATCCCAGGTGGTTTTGAAGCAGGTTTCCATCTCCTGTTTCGGGCTGATCCACGGCGTCCTGCCCCCAGCAGTGCTGCCTGGCCAGGATGGTGACCCCCAGGACCCCATCGCTATTCAGCACTGGTGTAAAATGGAGGGACAGGTCAGCCCCCAGCAGCTTAGCCAGGGTTTTTCTGGAGCGGTACCCACCTCTGCATGGCCTCCTGACAAGATGCTTGTTGTCTCTCCACTGCTGGGACCAATTCACAGATTCATATAATCCTTGTCTTGGGTTGGAATAATTTGTCTTGATTTTTAACATTAAGATGATTTCTTAATGTTTCTATTCCTGGAAGTCTTCTGTTGGAGAAAATGTTTCTCATTATCGGCTACGAGGTTGCCAGCTCTGGGAAATATTTCTGTTTTATATTACTGTCTCTGTTCCTCCCAGTGTGCATGAGACATCCCAGAACCAAAGATGATAAGATCCTTGTTTTACTCATAGGAAAAAGATGTCATAGGGTACAGGGGGCTGTGGTCCCATCCGTGGTACCCCCACCAAAATGCTGTAGTCCTGACTCTACCATCAGAGCTTCATCCGCCTGGGTCAGCAAGCCATGGGGATGCCTGAGGGTGCCTGTCCCTGCACCCTGCTCTGCCACCCTCCTGACCTACATACCTCATTGCAGGAGGGAAACGGGTGCGATTCCGACACGCCTGCGCTATTTTCATAGAATCATAGAATCATGGAATGGTTTGGGTTGGAAGGGACCTTCAAGATCATCTAGTTCCAACACCCCTGCCATGGGCAGGGACACCCTCCACTACACCAGGTTGCCCAAAGCCTCATCCAGCCTGGCCTTGAACACTGCCAGGGATGGGGCAGCCACAACTTCTTTGGGCAACCTGTTCCAGTACCTCACCACCCTCAATGTAAAGAATTTCTTTCTTATATCTGACCTAAATCTCCCCTCTTTCAGTTTAAAGCCATTGCCCCTTGTCCTATCACTACATACCCTTGTAAAAAGTCCCTCTCCATAGCCTTTTGGACCTTCTAACAACCCTTGCCTATGCCTGAAATAGGTGGTTTTCCCCTAATCCCCCATGTCTTTACCACCCATCCCACCACAGGCTGAGTAGCACAGGGGGATGACCCAGGACACCGGGCCCCCATGTCCATGGGGGAAGTGTGAGCAAAGCTACCATCATCCTATTCTCACACTGCTCGGGGGCTTTGCAAGGAGTTGCAATAGCTTTCATGTTGCATTCTACTCTGGGGCAGGAGGGAAAATGACTTCTTTATCACCTGGCCCCACGGGCTGCTCTGCCAGGCCAGTTGTTTGACTGGTGGCCAGATGAGATCCCTGATCACGCCCTGTGATTCTCTGCCTAGGCAAATAATCCCACACTGGCTTCAGGAAGGGCAGTCCCAGACTGAACTAAATATTTCTACAAGCAAATACTGTTCTAGTATTTTTGGAATGAGACTTAAAAAAGAAAAAAGAAAAAATTTGCCGTTCCTCAAGACCTAAAAGACCCTGTCCACCCCTCTTCTGCTGCTGTGCTAGGCAGGATGTTATCCTGAGCTTTACCAACACAAAACTAAGTCATTTCCCATCAAATGTAAGTGTTGGGAAGGCAGTTCTCATCCTGCTGAAGAAGCAAAATGCAGCTGGTCTCAGCCATCCCAACTGGTTCATTCACATTTTTAGGGCTTTTCATATGGAAAGGAGCTAGAAAATCATTTTCTCAGATCTGCCTTAAAGGGAGAGCTGGTAGCAATGATTGCTCACGGCTCTGCTCCAAAGAACAGTACAATCCTGCTCATCCTATGTCCAAGGGGAACTCTGAGCTGGTGTCCTTCAAGGTACATACCCTCCTGCCCAGGTTGGGGGTCTCCTGGACAAATAGCTCCATGGGTAGGGCCAAATCGGTTGGTGTAGCTCCACACCAAAGCAGATGATGCAGCCACCTCTGTGCAGCTGCACGGGTGGAGAAAGTCCTTTCTAATTAGGGTTTGTGAATACGAATAGCAAGATTTGGGTTGTGTGTCTTCTGCTCTGAAGATGTCACTGTGACTGGGGCGGCTTTGGCCCATGAACTGTAAAAGGTGGCGAGGAAAGCCAGAATGGGAGTCAACTCTTGACAGCTTCCCTGGATGGCTGGGGGAGCTGGGAGCACTCATCTGGACGTGGTTCAGCCAGCAGACTTAGCTAATCTCCCTGTTGTTACCTCTTCCCGTTATTTATCACTCTCTAGCCGTTGCATATGTTTCACGTTAGCTGGTAAATTCTTGGGCAGGGGCTCAAAGTACGTGGCTGTTACATGCAGGGCTAGTCGGAAGAAACCTTGGTTGTAAATGACAACCAGGTACGTCACTATCAGGGTCTCTCTGATGAAAGCCTCATCCTAAGGTCCACAGATAAATAACTCCCCACAGCCAAAAATCACCATGTACGTCTGCTGCCTCTCTCCAAGGGAAGAAACAGGTTGCCCCGAGCAGTGGCAGGTTGCCCCATCCCTGGCAACATCCCAGGTCAGGTTGGACGAGGCTCTGAGCAACCTGATCTAGTTGAAGATGTCCCTGGCCATGGCAGGGGGTTGAACTAGATGACCTTTAAAGGTCGCTTTCACCCCAAACCATTCTGTGGTTCTATAAAAGAGGTCTCTCCCAGTAAGACCATGAACCAAATGTGCCTCTCGAGCCAGATACTGCCCGTCCCTGAGCCGGGGTGAGTAGCGTTTTACCCAATGGGTTGTTGCTGTTTGCATAAGATGGGTGTCATGGGAATGCACCAGCCTGCAAAAGCACCAGGTGCTGTTAAAACATCCATCCTGCAAGCTGGGAAGAGTTGGTGGTGTCCCCACTCTCACTGCAGATCTTTGACTGCAGAAGGGAAATCGATAATCATACGAGTATTTAAAAGAAAACTCAACTATGAAGGCTTTCCCCAAGTAAAACCTGCAAAGATTTCCCCTCCCCCTAAAATAAATTTGCGCTTCTGACAGACAGACAGAAATTTCTCACTACAGAGAAATTCACAGGGTTTCGTCTTCTGAGAAAGTTTCAGAGCTCTCACTCAAGAGGGGGATTTTTGCAGAATTAATTCAGCGGATATGCTCACACTTCGCAGTGACAGAAGAAGCTTTCAGCATGGGCTGAAACGCTTCTCATTTCCTTGAAATGTTAGCTGGGGAATTTGATTTGCTGCCATCAGCTGCTGCTCTTCAAAGAAAACTCCCCCCCCCTGCAATCTCATATCAGTAAAACGTAAAAATAATCTCTGGTGAGCCCTAGTCCCATGCCTGGATTGCTTGCTGTAAGCCTGGGAGGTATGACTTTGGGGAGAACCAAATGTATCAGTCCTGCATGCAAGCATTCATAAAACATGTTTTTAAAAACCTATTAATGAATGTCACTTGATTTTGCTGATTGAAGCTTATTAATACCCAGCTTTAGTTCTGCCGTTCTGAAGAAACGCACATCCTCGATCATGATTTTTCCTTTTTTTCTTTCCCCTCAAACCAGTCTCTAAAGGTGGCCCACGTTCCTAGGTAGGCACTTTTTGCTTTTCACCTGTATCTGGATGCTCTTGGGGTAAATGGCATAATTCAACAATAACAAAATACTCCCTTCTAAAAATCTACCTTGAAATTATTCCATTGTCTGTTTAACATCTCTGTAAACCAATCTTCACATAGCAGCAGAAGCTAATACTTTTTTGCTGAAATACACACTTTGCAACTTCTGAAAATCTCTGAAAAAAAATTTCTGTTGACCCTAATTTGTTGGCCAGTTATTTTCTCCGGAAGTAATTGTTGCATGGTGGAGTTCAAAAGAGAAACTGAAAATTTTGCTTCCCGATAACTCCTTCTGGTTTGATATGATGATACTATGGAAAAATACAGTAGCAGTAGTACTTAGAGACCTCAAACTTGACCAGGAGCCTGTTTCCAGAAATGAAGATGTCTCCTGAAACAGTTCCTCCTCACCTCTGTCCTACAGGAGCATTTGAATTCAGTGCCAGCTTTAGCCCTGGCTCTCCCACTTACATTAATTAAAAGTTAATCGCTTCCCTGCCTCTTCTCCCCAACACAGAAAACGGCTTGAAATCACAGTGGCTTGTGTGAAATAATGTGTTCAGTGAGGTTTGTTTACCTTTTCATTTTTGAGCTTTTTGATCACTGTTTTTCCAGCATCCACAAGATGCTGGAAAAGGTTTTGGTTTTATGTTGGCAACAGCTAAATTTTTCCTGTAAGCACAGTGGCCCAGGAGCTAAGATTTTAAAGAAACCACTAAAAGCCATGAACCTCAGGGGGTGGTAAGGGTGGAAGAAGAACGAGGCAGCTCTGATTTCATTTAGTATCCCATCACGGAAGGTACCAGTCCGCTTTGGGCACGCGACGCTCAGCTTGTGTGTAATTTCCCCTCTTGGCCGTGCTTTTAGTTATAAACTAAAAATAAAAAATAAAAATAAAACAAACTATACACTTCTTTATAAAAGAAGACGTGCAGTGGGAAGAGGGATGTCTTTTTCTGCTGTTTGATTTCTGCCTGCTAAATGATTGCGAAGGTTCTCGGGGCACGTTTCCAGCTCTGCGAAGGGACACGGTGGTGGTGATGGTTTTCAGTGCGTGAAGCGGTAACGTGTGGTTTCCATGTGGGACTGAAAGCTCATGCTAACATCCTCCCCAGGTGGGGAAAGCTTTGGCCCCATGCAGAGCAGCTGTTCAGTAGTCTCGTACCAACGTTTGTTGAACGTTTTTGGTTTGGTTTTCAGTACCTTTTATTCATTTCTAAAGAGCCCCAGGATATTATTTAGCTATAATTTGACTTTCAGAGAATATCGGAAGGGTTAACGTGTAAAACCACTTTTTACCCAGTCGAGGAATAATTTTATTCTCTTACAACTCAGTGATTCATGCAGCCACAACCCAACTATTGAAAAAGGAGATGAGTAAGGGATGAAGATATGTGACAGGAGGCGGCTCATTGCTTATGAAGCTCTGCAGAACATGGAGCAATTTGGAAGTGGACTACTGACATCACAGTATTACTAGTCCCCTTTTGTGCTCTTGAGCCCAGTTGGTAAACAGAAATTATGAGGAGTAGGTGGCTGGGCTATAGTTATTGAACCACAGAATCACAGAATCGTAGGACAGTTTGGGTTGGAAGGGATCTTCAAGAACATCTAGTTCCAACCCCCCTGCCGTGGGCAGGGACACCCTCCACTACACCAGGTTGCCCAAAGCCCCATCCAACCTGGCCTTGAACACTGCCAGGGATGGGGCAGCCACAGCTTCTCTGGGCAACCTGTCCCAGTGCCTCAGCACCCTCAGAGTGACTGAGGGGTATCTCTGGGCAGGAAATAAGGAATAGACCCATCGGGTGACTTCCTAAGAGCATGCTGCTTCTCGAAGTTGCATCTGAAACTGCAAAGCACGAGGGGGTTTGACCATATGATAGATGAAGGGTTTATGCACAAAGTTGCCCACTGTGGCTTGGTGCGGCTGAAAGGCTGTATGTGTGGTAGGTGGCTGACACTGGGACAGATGGCAGCGAGGGAGCTAAAACAAAAATAGAGTTTAAAAGCTGAAGAACACTTCTGAACAGCATCAGCTGGTGCCATACAGTATAGGCCATTATCTGAATTACCCACAACTGTTTCAGTGGGGTACCTGGGCCGAGGAGCATGTCACGGCATAGGTGAGTGATGGTGACATTGCTGCTAAGTAATTTGCAGATATTTGGTGGAAAGCACTGCACATTTCTTGGGGAACATGAGTTGATGCATGTGTTCAGCTACCTTGCTACAGGTCAGAGACCTTTTTTGGTCACTAGAGACACTTTTTTCCCTCCCACATGTCCCCATCAGCAGCTGATGACCCAAGTAGTGTCTGACCCAAAGCAAACCTCACTGCCTGTCGAAGTGCTTTGGGGAAGCAGTGCTGGGTGACCACATCCCTGTATCCCAGTCTGAAGAGTCACCAGCCCCAGGGGAGAAGAATATCTTATTGTGCCTCAGCTTGTGCTCACCCAGCTGTACTGCTAGACAAGACAGACAGATGAAAGGGTACATGAGGCTAAAAACATAGATTTGGAGTAAAGGAACACAGATAAAAGAAGATAAAACAGGAAAATGCCTTCTGAAGGTTAGGCTTAATTACAGAGATGGTGCTTAGCTGGCTCAGCACTTTGGCTGCCACATGCCGCTCTTTCTCCTAGAAGAAAGAAGCTGGAATCAGCACCCCTTTCCTCCAGTAACTAGGACAGATCCCACATATTTGTTTCCTCTCCTCTGGAAGAGGAAACAATCCAGGGCAAAATCTGTGACCCTTCCAGGTCACAAGCCCAAGCACAAGTACCCCTCACTGTGTGTGTCTCTGCCTTCTTCTCTGTGACTGGGCGATGGGACAGCACATGGACTTGGGAGAGGTGGAGTCTTGTCCTGAAGCCTTCTGTAAATGTTTGCATCTTAGTTAGCACCTCACTGGCCTCTGGCTGCTTTTTCCCTATTCAGCTGTCTAAGACGTATCAGTAAAACTCCTTATATCTTGAGAATATCCTGACTCTGCCAGCTGAGTTTATAACTTCTTTTTTTCCTGGAAGCACTGTATGATGGAGTCCTTTGAAGTCCCCCTTCTTTGTCAGGGATCTGTGCAAGGTAGCCAAGAAAAGGCAACATGCTGGCAATATGTGTTCTCCTACACAAGACCAAGCCCTCCGTGGGAAAAAGAGGCCCAGGAAATACTAAGAGTTGAAAATGCTGGCCGTAGGGTTCAGACCCATTCCGTTAAAAATTAACAGAGACATGTGAAAACCTCAGCCCGCATCTGTGGCTCGTAAGTGAGGGTTTACAAATTGAACAAATTGGTGCTGAAGTCTGTTGACTCTTGAACTCGCTGGACTTCTGGTAGGTCTTCTAAAGGCTTTTTCAGCACTTCTCCACATCAGCATTCTGTGGGAATCCAGTCTTGTCCTCTCCTGACATCTTCATGGCTTGCAAAATACACAGTGCAGCCAGCCAGATAGCTAAGGCATGCACTGTAAGTGTAAACTCTTTTTATTAAAGAGTAATGAGGTTTAAGATGGAAAGCGAGTGCTGGTTATGCGGGTAAATACCAGCACTGAGACAGAAGAGCCTGGCACAGCCCCCTGTTAATTACTGTGTGCATCTGCTTGTGTTTACTTTGCATCCAGAAGCAAGCGAGCACTTGGGGGCTGCGTGCTAAGTGCCGTGTATTCCCAGGAGATTGCTGCTCAGCTGTCAGGTGGAGATGCTGTGAAAAACATATGAGCTTGTTTATAAGGCCTCATTTGAAGTTCTGCCAGCAGAGAAAATGAAGACAGGATGTCCTCAGAAGTCTTGACCCAGCCATCTCCAAGGGCTGTGCCTTTGGGATTGCTGAACCCAAGACCCCGGTGCTAAAACAGACAGTGATGGGGCTGATTTGGGGAGAACGGTGGCACTAGAACTGACTTTTTTTTTTTCCGGATGGGAGGGAGCATTTCACCCTTCCAAGTTTTCGGTTGTTAATCTGAAGAGGATCTTGCTTGTGCCACCTGGATTTCTAGAGAATTCCCAAAAGCCTTTCAGTTTGCTAGAATCTGCTCAGCACCCAGAGCCGTTCTCATGTCATGCTAGCTTCAGTCTTTCCTCCCACCATCCATTATCCCTTACGTGCCTAGCTGCCTTCATGCTTTGCCTCCCGACATCATTTACATAAGAGTAAAATTAGCAGCTTGAGTAATTATGAATAAGTCACATTAGACAAAGAAGCCTTTAGGCTGAATGTAGGAAGCCGAAATGTCTGGCATCACAAACCTTCAACGCACCGAAGGGCATGGAAAGGTTCCTTTTTCTCCCTTTCGGAGTTTCCCAGCACTGCCAAGGGGTTTTGGAGCCCAGATCCCATTGATGCTCAGTGGGAGGCTGCTGTGGACATGGGGGATGCTCAGTGAGCAAAGGTTCAAGGTGCCCAAGCTGTGATCTTTGGTCTGGCTCAGCTCTGTGGACCTCATCTCCATAGACTGGCCACGTGCAGTGCCCAGCTGTGAGCATCGCTACCCATCTGCATCCCCCCCGGGATATCCTGCTGCCGACATGATGCTGCGGTGACGGACATCGCTGGGCTGCTTCTGAGAGCGAGGGGCCAGGCTCGGGCCCCGCTCATCCCCGGAGTCAAGGGCTGGGCAAGCAAAGCTGCACCTGATTAAAAAGAAAAGAAGAAAAAAGCTCTGCGTTTTGGGTTGGGGTTTTGCAGATTGAAGGGTTTACCAGCCACATCTAATGAGGAGAACGGGTGCCGCTGAGCTGAGTCCAGGACAACAGCTGTTGCTAGTAAAAATAATGATTGTTTTTACTAGGAAAAAACTACTCAGACAGACGAAAAAGAGTTTTACTTGAGCAGAAACTGCAGGGCCTGCCTCCTCATAGCCATATATAAAAAAAAAAGTCTTAAAAGGGCAGCTTGTAAAGAGTTAGTGGTGTTGTCTCCAAGGCCTGATGAAAATAAGGGAATCTATTTCAATTTTTGCATATATTTGTGTCGTTGCATAAAAAGCAGCTTGCTTTTGTTTAAAAATATCAAAATACATGTAAGAAATGTTAGACTTATGGACAGTTTTCCAAAGGATACCACCACGATCCCCTCCGGGAGTAACCATACCTGCACCGTGGCAAACTTCTGTGCTGAAACCTCCCCAGTAACGGAGCTAATCTGCTTTTTAGGTTTTGAGTCAAGCACTGGAGGTTCACTTTTGTAGTGCAGAACCCAGGGATCACACCAGGACACGCACGCTGGTCTGTACAGATCCATTGTCAGGGGTCCCAGCAGAGCCAGACTGATACGAGCATCTGACCGTCAGATTTTCATTGCAGCCAAAGACAGTCTCATTTTTTGATGTTTTTGGTTTTGTTTTTTTTTTATTTTGTTCCATGCCACAAAAAGAATGAATTGCTTCTCCCATCATCTATGTATGGAAAAGGTCTGGTTCTGAAATTTTGCACTTCCCACTGGGAAACAGATTACTGTTTTACAGCTCACTGGTTTTCAGTATTACTCCCCCAAAACGTGTCATGAGATGACACATTTCTAGAGTGTGATTTTTATTTTTTTTCCTGTGCTGCAAGACCTATTTGCATTCCATTTTTTCGATTCTGGCCTCTGATCATTTCTTGGTCCCTCAAAATTTTTTGTTCTGTGACCATTTTGTATCATTTTCATATATTCGCTCTGCCAGGACTTCTGTTTTATTCCAGCTGTCGTGTTGCTTCGGGATTTCGGTCATCCTGGCCAGCCACAACACATAGATGCCAGAATGAAAGCTTTGTTTGGCAGAGGTGTGGAACAGGTTCTCAGCGAGCAGAGTTTACTGTACACAGAGACGTCAGGGAGGAGAAATTTCCTTCTGTCTTTCCCTTTTTTCTAATTCAGCCTCTTCTTCCTTTGGATCTGGCATCCCGGTGCTGCTGCTTGTTGTGAATTTGATTAAAGATTCATTTTACCATCTCTAATCCGCTGATTCTTCCAACCTTTCATATGGGCTTGCTTCCTAACAAAAGGAGTGTTGAAATTTTTTCCTGAGTTTTTTTTTGTTTTTTTATTGTTGCTAAGAAAGTGAGGCGGGGTCACAGTCTTTCATCTCTGTTGCTTCATTTTTAACGGCTAATTTGAGATGATATCACAGGGCAGGGAGTTCCCCAGGTGTGTTTTGCGTTGTATGAAATCACTGCCGAGCCCTTCGACTCGCTTTTATCTCACTCTTCAATATTCCCACTTGATCACTATGAATTTTGCTCACCCCAGTATCCGCTTCATAAAGACACCGAAAATCTCTTCTTTTAATATTTTGCCTTCTTAACAAGTAATCATTTATCTGCTATGATTTATTTGCTATATTTTGCATTATTTTCCCTGTAAAGATAATTTTAAGAAAAATTGCAGTATTGGCAGATACTGAAAGGTCATGGGAACCTCTTGCTAAGATTAGTCCAACTTCTTCCTATCAATAGCTGTAAGTGGCGTTAGCCTTTTAAAAGGAGTACTGTGTGAGCATTAAAAGACATTTTTTTTCCCAAGTACACACTGAAAAGCACTTTTATCCCATGTCTAGGGCTGGGCACTAACTGGAGCTCTATCACTATGGGCTGATGTTTTCTATTCAGGGCCTGACAGAGAATGCATTGTTCGAAGGAGAGCTGGGCTGCAGAGGTTGGAACAATTTCATAAGCATAAAACTATTGCAAGGTGCCTATGAGGAGCCTTCAGATGGAAGGGAAACCCTACGACACAGGCTGTTAAGCAAATGAGGTTTACACTGTACAACTCTAAGAATGGAAAATAATAATAATAAAAAAAAAGAACTCTAAGAATGGGAAAAAAAAAATAATTAAAAGAAAAAAAAAGACAAACCCAAAGTCGGCACTTCCTTTCATTTTGCTCAGTTAAGCTTTACTAGGAGCCGGACAGAAAACGTTACGTTGTACATAGAGCAAATAGATTGTCCTGAATTTTACCAAGGATTTAGTAACAAGCAAACACCTTCCAGCACAGGACATCCTTCTCCGGCATGGTGGCTGTTTGCAACTGGCCATGGCGGTGACACTGTGAGGACACAGACGTATGTTTTTCTAAATCCTGAGAGATACCACTCTTACTTGAGCTTCCTGCTCAAATGGGTTTAATTTCGCAAATGGCTGCTCTTCGTTTTTCTTTGCAGCATCTGGGGTCTTTACAGAGGGAGGGTTGTAGGTGGGGAGCCCTCATCTCCAGGGGCTGCTCCCCTTGTTTTGAGGAGTGGCTGGAGATCACCTTTTTAGGGACGCCATGGGTTGTCCTTGGCACAGAAGCTCCCTAATGACCACCCTTCTGAGCATCTGTGGCAGATTATTCCATTTACAAGTGCCTTTCTACCGACATGGAGGGCTACACATGTTGCTTGGTGGCTTGTCTGCTTCCTTCAGGTCTTTGTTGGCATGCCGAGGTCGCAGGCTGCTCTCATGCTTGCTCAGCCTTTGGCAAGAGGAGGAGAAATCAGCTTGGAAGGACACTGACTTCTGCAGGGTAAGGATTAAAACATCAGGTAATTACTAAAAGCTCTCCTATGCAGTAACGACAATTACCTGATGCAACTGGAGAGAAAGACAAAGCTGTCCCCTCAAGAAAGATCAGGGCTGGCTAGCATAGCTGAAAGAACAAGACGTGATTTTGGAGGGTTTGCACTCTCTGAAAAGGACAGACCATGCTTCAGAGAATCTTTCTCACGTTGCTTACTAAGTGGTGTGTCCTACTGAAAGGCTGATTCAAGGTGCTAAAGACTTCTTCAGCACAGGAGAATTATCCAGATCCTCCTTGCATCCCCCCGTTATTCACAATAACTTGTGTTTGGCACAAGCGCGCTGTTGGGAAAGGCGCTGGAGCTGAAGATGTCGAGAAATGCAGATCAATCATCTCCCATGACAGTTGTCCCCTGCAGTTAATCAAACACTCTGCAGAAAGGCACTTCATGCCCATTTACTTGTTTCCCAGTCCAGGCTCACATACGCAGCGATCAAACCACCCTCCAACCCTCCTTTTGCTACAGTAGAGAGGAGGGTGCCCTTGGGAACACGTCCAGACCCCAAGATGGATGGAGTCTGCTGTGAGACCTTCCAGTGGGCGAGGATCTCAGCCTCCCAACGCCCGTATCTCAGTGCAGTATCTAAAAATCTTACCGGCTCAGGTGTCGATTTAATATCCTCAGCTATCTAGGTAGCCTAGAGCAAAGCCCTTAGCTTAGAGGGCATCCACAGCTATCCTGCGCAGTCCTGACCGCAGGCAGCTGAGGAGGGACCTTCATCCCACTCTCCCCAAATGGCAGGTCTGGGGTGACAGCTGTGGGAGAAGTTTGGGTCCGTCTGCGCCCATGCATGCATGCACAGGCTGTTTTGGCAAGAGGGCCATGAAGATGATCCAAGGGCTGGAGCACCTCTGCTGTGGAGACAGGCTGAGAGAGTTGGGGCTGTTCAGCCTGGAGAAGAGAAGGCTCCGGGGTGACCTTATAGCAGCCTTCCAGTACCTAAAGGGGCTACAGGAAAGCTGGAGAGGGACTTTGGACAAGGGTGTGTAGTGATAGGACAAGGGGCAATGGCTTTAAACTGAAAGAGGGGAGATTTAGATTAGATCTAAGGAAGAAATTCTTCCCTCTGAGGGTGGTGAGGCACTGGCACAGGTTGCCCAGAGAAGCTGTGGCTGCCCCATCCCTGGAAGTGTTCAAGGCCAGGTTGGATGGGGCTTTGGGCAACCTGGTGTAGTGGAGGGTGTCCCTGCCCATGGCAGGGGGGTTGGAACTAGATGATCTTTGAGGTCCCTTCCAACCCAAACCATTCTGTGATTCCCTTATGCTTCAGTGCCCTCAGCTCACCCAGCCACACTTAGGAGCCAGAGATCCCAACCCCCCACCAAGGTGGTTGAATATGCAGCTGCATTTCCTTTTTGTCCTCCCTTTTGGTGCAGAGACCTGAAAATATTTCTACTACCTTCAAATAATATGTCTGATCCTTTTTTTTTGCTATCACTACCTGCTTTTTCATTTTCATTTTTCATTCATTTTATCATTGCAGATGCATCTGCAATGTATCATCAATGCAATATCATTGCATCTGCATCTTTTCCAGCTGAAACCTTCCAGGACACATTTTCCCACCATATAGATAACGACTACAACTGCAACTTTCCATACAGCTCAGTGAAAATGGGATTTGTCTGAATATGTTTGGCTGGCTGAGGGATCCTCGTCATCCTGGGTGGAATTGCCCTGCCCTCAATGATAGCTGCCATCCTGCCAACACTAATATTATCCGCAGATTTTATCAGCAGTGTCGTTGAGGCATATTTCAGGATTCTTGATTAAAAAGGTCAATTAGCATTGCAATATTTCCCACCTACAAAAAAAACTTTTTTAAAAAAGCAGATTTGATTCCAAATTCTTGAGATTCCAAAGCCGTGAGAGTCTGTCTTTAAAAGGAGCAGAGAGATGATGCTGCATGAAGAAAACTGCCTCTTGAGTTGGAAATTTTTGTTTTTTCTGCACACCCTGATATCCACAGGTATATTCTCTCCCATCACAGTACCTGTGGAGCAGATGTAGCTAGGGATGAGAACGTTCTGGTTGTGGTATTTCTTTTTTGTAGCATTTTTGGTTTGGTTTGGTTTGGTTTTTTTTCTGGGAAAAACATGTCAGCCTCTGTAACTGCTACTCAGTGGGAGTTCAACAGCCTTGTTGGTTTTGAGAGCATGTCAAAGGGCAAGAGTAGACAAACTCATGCTGTAACAGAAATACAAAAACTCTGGGAAACTCAAGGGCGGGTAGATCCGAGCTTCTGCCCTGGGTCCACCCCTAAATTGAATCAGTCATCCAAAGGCACTGCCATTGCTTCTCTATGGAACTCTTCTGCCCCGTCACCTCCAAGCATGTGTGCGAGGCTTGGATGCTCTCGCAGGGGTTGTGCTGTCCCCCAGGAGTTCAGTGTTGGCAGTAGGATAGATTTTGGCTGAGGCTGATATGAAGAGCAAATGTTTTATTTATATTTAATATACGCCCCAGTGGACTGCTTAACATGTATAGCCTGATTTTCAGAGAATCACAGAGTGGTTTGGGTTGGAAGGGACCTTCAAGACCATCCAGTTCCAACCCCCCTGCCATGGGCAGGGACACCTGCCACTACACCAGGTTGCCCAAAGCCTCATCCAGCCTGGCCTTGAACACTGCCAGGGATGGGGCAGCCACAGCTTCTCCGGACAACCTGGTCCAGTGCCTCGCCACCCTCAGAGTGAAAAATTTCTTCCTTACATCCAGTCTAAATCTCCCCTCTTTCAGTTCAAAGCCATTGCCCCTTGTCCTGTCACTACACACCCTTGTCCAAAGCCTCTCTCCAGCTTTCCTGTAGCCCCTTTAGGTACTGGAAGGCTGCCAGAAGGTCTCCCCGGAGCCTTCTCTTCTCCAGGCTGAACAGCCCCAATTCTCTCAGCCTGTCTCCATAGCAGAGGTGCTCCAGCCCTCGGATCATTTTTGTGGCCCTCCTCTAGACCCACTCCAACAGCTCCATGTCCTTCTGATGTTGGAGACCCCAGAGCTGAACACAGTATTCCAGGTGGAGTCTCAGGAGAGCAGAGCAGAGGGGCAGAATCTCCTCCCTCGACCTGCTGCCCACACTGCTTCAATTCCATCCAAAGAAATTAGGAAAACATTTGCAATATCAGTGTGTGCAGCAAAAGCACGTCCCACAACAGAGTGGATATAGAATATTATTCTGCAATGCTTGGTTTTTTTCTCCCTTCACCTTAGACGGTGGACAGTACACGGTTTTGTCTGTCTCATCAGGGAACCTAACTACACCACTGGAACTGATCTGGAGCATTTCTCATAAGTATTTCTTAAACGGGTACGAACAGGTTAAATAAATTCACTTGTAGATATCAAGAAAACAACTTCAACAGCAGAAGGAATGAGCAATCTGACTTTGTGTTAAGCTTTCATGCAGTTCCTTTTTGAGACTGGTGAGAGGACAAGATCATTCCTATGGGAAATATAGTGAATGGGATAGGATGAGTTGGACTAGAACTCTCTTCATATGAAGGCTAGGATACAGAAATTATTTGATTGCTTTTTCTAAGGAGAGATTTTGCTGATGTTCTGCTTTATTTTCTTTGCTTCTCTAGAGTGGATGCGAGAACTATGGTAAAATGAAGAGATTTTTCTGGCCATGATGGCAAGTTGACAGTTCTTGATCAAGAGGCTGGTATTATAAATCAATGGTCATACTTAATTTGTCATGATAGATGTGGTGATAGGACAAGGGGCAATGGATTTAAACTGATTTAATGATTTAAACTGATTTAATGGATTGTCAGCCTCACCTCTGTGCCTGGCAAGGTCATGGAGCAGATTCTCCTGGGAACCATGCTAAGGCACATGGAGAGCAAGGAGGTGGTGGGTGACAGCCAACATGGCTTCACCAAAGGCAGATCGTGCCTGACCAACTTGGTGGCCTTTTACGATGGGGTGACAGCATCGGTGGACAAGGGTCGACCAATGGATGTCATCTACCTGGACTTGTGCAAAGCTTTTGACACTGTCCCGCACGACATTCTTCTCTCTAAATTAGAGAGTCATGGGTTTGATGGATGGACCACTCGGTGGATAAGGAATTGGCTCAATGGCCGCACTCAGAGAGTAGTGGTCAACGGCTCAATGTCCAAGTGGAGACCGGTCACGAGTGGCGTCCCTCAGGGGTCCGTGTTGGGCCCGACCCTCTTCAACATCTTTGTCGGTGATGTGGACAGTGGCATGGAGTGCACCCTCAGCAAGTTCGCCGATGACACCAAGCTGTGTGGTGCCGTTGACACGCTGGAAGGGAGGGATGCCATCCAGAGGGACCTTGACAGGCTGGAGAGGTGGGCCCGTACCAACCTCATGAAGTTTAACCAGGCCAAATGCAAGGTCCTACATCTGGGTCGTGGCAATCCCAGGCATAAATACAGACTGGGTGGTGATTGGATCGAGAGCAGCCCTGAGGAGAAGGACTTGGGAGTACTGGTGGACGAGAAGCTCAATATGAGCCGGCAATGTGCTCTTGCGGCCCAGAAGGCCAACCGCGTCCTGGGCTGCATCAAGAGGAGTGTGGCCAGCAGGTCGAGGGAGGTGATTCTCCCCCTCTACTCTGCCCTTGTGAGACCTCACTTGGAGTACTGCGTCCAGTTCTGGAGCCCCCAACATAAGAAGGACATGGACCAGTTGGAGAGGGTCCAGAGGAGGGCCACGAAGATGATAAGAGGGCTGGAGCACCTTTCCTATGAGGACAGGCTGAAAGAGTTGGGGCTGTTCAGCTTGCAGAAGAGGAGGCTCCGGGGTGACCTTATAGCGGTCTTCCAGTACCTCAAGGGGGCCTACAGGAAAGATGGGGAGAGGCTGTTCAGGAGGGCCAGTTATGATAGGACAAGGGGTAATGGTTTTAAAATAGAGGGAGGCAGGTTCAGGTTGGATATTAGGAAAAAATTTTTTACTATGAGAGTGGTAGAACACTGGAACAGGTTGCCCAGAGAGGTGGTGGATGCTCCATCCCTGGAGACGTTCAAGGCCAGGTTGGACAAGGCCCTGAGCAACCTGATCTAGTTGGAGATATCCCTGTTCCTTGCAGGGGGGTTGGACTAGATGACCTTTGAAGGTCCCTTCCAGCCCTAACCATTCTATGATTCTATGATTCTATGAAAGAGAAGAGATATTGATTAGATCTAAGGAAGAAATGCTTTACCATGAGGGTGGTGAGGCAGTGGAACAGGTTACCCAGAGAAGCTGTAGCTGCCCCATCCCTGGAAGTGTTCAAGGCCAGGTTGGATGAGGCTTTGGGCAACCTGGTGTAATGGAGGGTGTCCCTGCCCATGGCAGGGGGGTTGGAACTGGATGATCTTTGAGATCCCTTCCAACCCAAACCATTCTGTGATTCTATAATCCTAGGACAATTCTCACCTGAGCATTTTCTCACTGTTGTAGAGAAACATATAGAGAACAGGGTAGGAAAAGGCCAGCTCCAAGACACAAGTATGGCCCAGCTTGTGGATACAGCAGCCCCCAGTGTAGCCTCTGGTCTTCACTGGCAGCTCGGGTGGTTCGGGAGCTATAAATCCCAGCGAACCCTGCAACAGCGGTGGATGTTCTGGTTTGGTTGAGGGGCACCGGAATTGTTGTTTAAAGCTTTGGCATGGCCAAGGGATGAGAAGTACGCTGGTCCTCACCAAGCGAAAAAGTCAACTAGCAGAGAGGCTGGCTGTTAACTTCTCCCAAACACGTTCTGTTATTTCATTGCTGTGCACATCTTTCAATCCAAATGTCTCATAGTTGAATACTTTGAGGGCTACCAGGATGAGAGGCTCTGTCCATGTTTGCAAGGTCAAGAGCACTTCTTCAATGCGTCTTCCAGTTGGGTTTGAGTTGGTTCACACACCCGGAGCCAGATTCCTTCTGGGAGCCAAGCTAAGGGAGTGGGGACCTTTCAGAGATTCACCCCAAAAGCATGCTCCCGAGCCAAAACAGAGCTCCGATGTGGGCCAAGGGCCAAGCTTTTGGGCACATGCAGATCAAAAGTGGGTGCTCTGAGTGCCACTGCCCCCAGGTACTCATCCTCCCCCTTGCCCAGGATCCCCATCTCTGCTGCACGGGTGGTTAAGCTCCCACAGAGCAGCTGCTCAACAGCTGCAGGTTACACTTCACGTATGAAAGAAACCCCAAATCTGTGTGAAATTTCCAGTGGTTTAACAGCTGTTGCTTGAGCCAGGCTGTCTGTGTCACATATACGGGGACGCTGGAGGGGAAAGAGGCAGGACAGACAGCTGGGAGCAGTAATTTCTCCAGCCGCTTAGTTTTAATCTGCTTTTGCTCATGTCAGTGCCTTTAGAGTGAAAATTTGAGAATGGAGAAGAATTCGGATTTATTTTCCACCCTTTTCTCACCCCCTACCCCACGACTGCAGTGAGTCTAGTGCGAGCCGAACTCTGTCATTAAGGGATTTATTTCCAGGGAGACTTTTTGCTGGGATTCCTTGCAACTGACTTTAACTGCCTGAGCAAGTCATCTCAAATGCTTATTCTTGCGAACGGAGTGGAGTAGCCTCCAGGAATGGCCAGTTCAGCTGAATTAGCTGTTGGTTTTAGAGAAAGACAATTTGCTTGCTGAAGACAAAAGTCTTCTCCGACTCTAAGGTTACTTTTTTTTTGGATGCAGAACTGGGGGTAGATCCCAGTACGTGCTGGATCTTCTGGGAAGGGGAGAATGTTCCGGAGAGATGAGAAACTTTTGAAGGAAAAGTGCCACTAAAAATCAGGAAATCAGTTGTGTGCTTTGAAAAAACCACGCAGAGCAATTTGCCAAAGGATCTGGAGGGTGTTTAATATATCTACATACTTATAGGCTGTGGTGTGACCAACCAACTAACCTTGTTTTCCTGTGGAGAGGGAGGGTTTTATGCCCAGGATATAGCAGGGAAAAGTCTGGGTCACCAGAAGGGCTTCGTTTACCTCAGTCAACAATAAAGTGCAGGATAAAATCTGTGGTATTGCTGAGATTTATTCTAAAAACACCTGGTACAAACACTAGTTTTTATTTCCTGACATTTTGCACTCCCTCTGCGTTTATAAAAATAAAACGACCCATTAATTCTTAATCAAAACCAGTTCTTGATTCTACTTTTTACTGAAATTGTGTTTATGCCAAGTATCCCTTATTTGCCCTTAAACGTGAATTCAGGTTACCCAAAAAGTGACGTGATTTTTAGCTGTGGGAAGTACGGCTGTCAGCAGAGGTGATGCCGCAAATCTGAAGCCCACATGGCCCATGCTGAGGAGGTCACATCTTCCCGACACTGCTTGGCTGCATTTTGGCTGGTATTTCCCTGTGTCTGATTTTGCCTGATGAGTCTCCCATAACGTAGCATCAGTTTCTGTTCAGGCAACAACTACATCAAGGAATCACATCTGGCTGGAGGACAATCTCCTGCAAGAAGATGGTGGACATCCATGGAGGTGTTCAAGGCCAGGTTAGATGGGGCTTTGAGAAACCTGGTGTAGTGGAGGGTGTCCCTGCCCATGGCAGGGGGGTTGGAACTAGATGATCTTGAAGGTCCCTTCCAACCCAAACCATTCTGTGATTCTGTGACATGTCATTTCTCCCTTGCTTTTGGTTGCTCTGGTTGCAGTTGTGACTTGAGATGTGGTTTGAATGTAAGATCAAAATGGCTTGGGTCTTAGTGTCTCAAAAAACCTCGGTCGTACAGCGTGCCGTTCCTGTACCTCAACCCTCCCTGCATGTCTAATGGCTTTGCAGGGATGGGACATCAGGAAGGGACAGAGATGGAGAGATAGAGGGGAGATCTTGAGCTGAGTATGTTACACAGCCATCACCTGTGGCTTCCCCAGAAGCTTGAATACAGCTTTAGTAACCCTCAAATGCTCCATCAGCAGCACAAGCTGGAATTCTCTGTTCAAGGCTGTGGGCTATGAGCTGCAGGTCTTGTGCCCAAGGATGGCTGGCGGAGATCAGGACAGCTGGAGGACCTCAAACTGGTGGGAGCTGGGCTGGTCCCCAGCAGCTGTTGGAATGAAACCATGGATGTGCTCGCCGTGGAAGAAAGAGCAGAAGACAGGGCCAGTCTTGCCAGTTCGGGGGCAGAGCTGGGAGGGTGCCTTGCTTTTCCCTTCCCTAGCCCCTGTAATGGCTCTGGCACACCGAAAACCTCCCGTTGGCACAACAGTGTAGAAAAAAAGTGTCCCATGTTGTCCCCTGCTCACACAGCATGGCCACCCTCACTGTCTCTCCAGAGAGCTCCAGGGGTACGGGACACCCCATCTCTGAGATGGTCCCATTGAGGAAGGCAGGGTGCGATGGCACCAGGGATGGCAGGGGACAAGGGGAGGTGATTGCCCCTTCCCTTCCCACCTCCGGGTTATCCCTGCCCTGGCGCAGAGGCTGGACGCCACCAGAAAATTGAAAGCAGAAAATGCCAGGGCTGGATGGTCCATGGTTCGGTTTTGTCATCTTGTTTTAAATAGCCCCTGTGAACAACTGTTGTGTGCGAGGGGCGGGAAGGGGGGGTTGCCATGGCAAAATGGGATTTGCTGGGAATGAATAGGTTTCTTTTTCTCCCCTGGAATGAATGGGTTGCTAAGACCTCCCTGCATATGAAGACTGTAGGTGCTACGCTCGGTGGAAGGGACGGCAAACAATATCCCCCCCAGCTTTACGTTATCCGCAGGCCTCTTAATACAACTCAATCTTATTACACACAAAAAAAATGTGATCTCAAGTGTAGATTGAGAGAGACAAAATGTTCCCAGTGGGATCTATCCGTGTCTCTTCCCCAGTCCCCTCCGACAACAGGGATTAGCGGCAATGTTTGCACTGACTGTAACTAGGACATAAAGACCATGGTTCATTTCTTCCCATTCAGCTAATTCTTTACATTGCAGACACTACAGGATCCATTTATAGTTGGTTTTTTTTTTTTCTTTTTCTTTTGTGAAAGTAGGTTGGGGTGGGAGGGGGTGAGGGGGAGAAATCTGCTGAGGAAACTGTTGGCATCTCCAAAGAAAAGTATCTTTTCAAGTTTAGCCTGCAGCTCACAGCCCTCCTCTGCCGGGGATGAAAGAAGCCGCCGTCCACATCTGATGCAATGATGTTCACGAGCAGCGTCACTTTTAGATGAAGGTCACGATATATTCACCAAGAACGGCAGCTTTTAAGAAATAAAGTGATTTAAGCCAGCAGATTTGGTTTTCCGTATCAAACTCTGGGGCTTTTTCTCAGCAAATGGGAGTGCTCGCTCTCAGCCAGCTCTCATTCCTGACACGTACCCACCTCTAAAGCAAACTACAGTGCTGACTTTAGGTGTGGTTTTTTTCCGGGAGAGCTCTGGGAGGAAGGATGTGGCCACATGGGAAAAGCTCAGCCAGGACCCCAGGGCAAATACTTTTGCCGGCCATGCGATCCCCAATATGCACCAACTTAATGGCTTTCTCCCGTTTGGAAGGCAGCTCCTCCAGCAGCCGAAAACACGTTTGTGGGATGCAGGATTTGTGCAGAGGGGCTGGAAGATGCCCTTGGTTTTGTGCAGCTCCGTCGTGCAGTGACCTCAGCCTTGTCTGGGGAAGGGTCAGGGAGGCAATGGCATCCAGAGCATCCTCCTGCGGGTCCTGAACTCGCTCCATCCCTCTTCTGGGACATGGGGATGAGAGGAGAGGTGGTTAATATCGCCGAAACGCCTTCTGCCTGACCCAGAACACACTTTATGTGCTCCAAAGCCAAGGCATCAATCTTGCCTTAACGGACAAGTCCTGCTGGCTCACAGTCGGTTCAGGGAAGGTTACGGGGCGAAAATGAAGGATTATGAGATGAAGGAGGAACTCATAAATCTCTCCGAGGCGGGGCACAGGCAGGGCTGTGTGTCACAGGCAGTACTAGGACATGGTGACCCATCTCTGCTTCTGGTCTCTCATTCCCCGCTGCCAAAGGCAAATGCTGCAGAAATAAGAGCCGCAGAGCGGAGTTCAGGGCTTCAAAATGTTGACAGTGGTGGCTTATTTAGTTATGTAATTGTAAACTTCCAACCTCAGAGAGGAAGAGTGCACAGCGTGGACACATCTTTTGCTGGAAATTTGGCCATCACAGCCTCAGGCCATAATCCACGTGAGGGTTAACCCGGATTGGTGCACAGACAAGAGAGAGGAAAAATGACATAAATTTCACTGTGCATCTCGGGTGACCCTAGCTAACGTGCCCCAAACGTGTGTGATGATGTATCTACTACCTCTCACTTCCATTCTTGGCACTTGGAGAGAGAGCAGATGAATCCGAGCTGTCCTTTGGGAGAGCACAGGCTTGCCAAGAACTTCAAGACGCGCCTTGGAGAACGATAGCGTATGCGCTCGGAGGATGACGCCTGAGTACGTTTTTCTGCAGCACTAAATATCCTAGGAATGGGCAGGTGCTGATATGCATTACGTATTCCTGGGTTCCTTCCTGGAGAAAGTCACTTTTCTGCCATCTCAGCTCTTCTCACAAAGGGTGTCTTTGCTTCCAGACCTCCCAGGCTGTCGGTGTTGAGACCGATAGACAATGTGTGTTCCAACACTTGTTGGTTTGTACGGGAAAAAGTAATAAGGCTTTCACAGGGTCCTACCTGAAATCTGCTCTTCACCTTCAAGTGTGCCAAACTGAAGGAGGAGAGGGTACCAATGGAGAGCAGAAAAGAGCTGAGGATAAGCTTAGAGAAGTTTGGGGGAGGCTGAGATGGCAGGATTTCCTGTGGTGGGCCTGATCCAGCATCCCGGGGAGGATTTTCGTCCTGGGAAGTCACTAAGAAGGATGCAGTGGGTGGGATTCAGGTCCAGATTGTCACTGCCCAAATGTAGGTGTGCCCAAATGTAGGTTGTTCTCCATGTGCAGTCAGCATCTGAGTTCCCATCAGCTGGCAGAGAGCTAACTGGTGGGGTTGAGCGGCCAGAGGATGACCCATGGCTGCCTTCGGGTGAGCAAAGTGCTCTCCAGCCTACATGACCTGCTTCGGTCAGATCTCAGGTGACTTGAGAAGCTCACCATGAGCCGGCACCGTGCGCTGGCAGCCCAGAAAGCCAACCGTGTCCTGGGCTGTATCCAAAGCAGCGTGGGCAGCAGGTCGAGGGAGGGGATTCTGCCCCTCTGCTCTGCTCTCCTGAGACCCCACCTGCAGTGCTGCCTTCAGCTCTGGAGTCCCCAGCACAAGAAGGACATGGACCTGCTGGAGCAGGTCCAGAGGAGGGCCAAGAAGATGATCCAAGGGCTGGAGCACCTCTGCTATGGAGACAGGCTGAGAGAGTTGGGGCTGTTCAGCCTGGAAAAGAGAAGGCTCCGGGGTGATCTTATAGCAGCCTTCCAGTACCTAAAGGGGGCCTACAGGAAAGCTGGAGAGGGGCTTTTTACAAGGGCGTGTATTGACAGGACAAGGGGCAATGGCTTTAAACTGAAAGAGGGCAGATTTAGATTGGATATAAGGAAGAAATTTTTCACTCTGAGGGTGGTGAGGTACTGGAACAGGTTGCCCAGAGAAGTTGTGGCTGCCCCATCCCTGGCAGTGTTCAAGGCCAGGCTGGATGAGGCTTTGGGCAACCTGGTGTAGTGGAGGGTGTCCCTGCCCATGGCAGGGGGGTTGGAACTAGATGATCTTTAAGGTCCCTTCCATCCCAAACCATTCTATGATTCTATGACTTTGGTGGGAGCTCAGATGGTTAGCAGACATATAGACACCTCAATTCAGGTGTCTCTTGTCCCGGGCTGAATCTTGTTGCTTCTCACACTTTTGTTCTGCTGACCATTATTCACCAAAAATACGTGGGACGCTCCATCCGCTCACCCCAGGAGCAGCTATGGGGCTGCTCACCAAAGCCGCACGATGTAACGGAGTGGCTGTCCTGACGAGTTTTCCTATCGGGGAGGGATGTGTTTTTTGGCAGGTCAAAGGATGCTTTTTTTTAAAATAAAGATATATTGGAGATTCTGGAGAACGCGTGCTCATACTGACATATTCACCTGATGTTAATTAGTAAAGACAAGGGGAAATACATTGTCAAAGTCGGGGCTGTGTGTGAGTTTCCCCTCGCCGTCCTGTGCTGGATGAATGATTTCTATCCTTAAACCTAAAGAATTTGGAAGCAGACTTACATTTTCTTCCCATGGGATTACCACCACCTCCACTTGTTCTAGCGTTTTTAAAGTCAGAAACAAAGATGGTTTTAGTTCATTACTGTCAAACGTGAATAATGCTCGGACTTCGCAAAAATGCAACATACTTCTAAAATTAGTGTCATCCTGGTTCACCTCCTTCCCAGTCGTTTTGTGCAAGCGAAGAGATCAAACCTTTGTGCTTCTCCACAACAGAAATTGTTCATATTTGAATTAATTTACAGTGTGGTTGGCACAGTAAGGGTGGACTGCTTTGCGTTTAAAAATCAGGTGGGAAGAAGAGCATGCGTCGATATTAGGAAATATTCTCATCTTCCAAGCGCTCTTCAAAGATGCATTGGCTACCAAAAGCCTCTTAGATTTGCTGTTGCAAAAACAGTGAACATCATACCACATTGCATAAGGGAAAAAGTTAAATATGCAGGACACAAAGTTAGCTTTTTCACTCATTTCAGCCATGGCGAGGCTTGCCCTGGGGCCAAGCTGAAGCACGGCCTTATGTACTACCTGTTCTGGTTTTAGCAGGTGGTATGGTCTCAAAAATTCATCCTATCCTTTTTTTTTTTTTTTATGGGGATTCTTTATTTTTTGATGAAAATCACCTAATAGGCACAGGAAGCCAGCTAACAGTTCCAGGTGAATTACTTCAGTTATCAATTAATTTAGTCAGGGTTTTTGCTTTCTCCTAGAAATCTCCTCATCACCCAATTTATGCAATGACAAAGCTGCTGCAGGTTCCTGTGAGAACTTGGAGCTCTTAATTCCCTGTGTATTTCCTCCTGTGGTAAGAGGAACACCAGCAGCTGAAACTCTCTTAACTAATATAAGTCTGAACAATCTCAGCCACCCATAAATCACCGCTGGTTCCCACATCCAGAGCTACACAGCCATGAAAGTCGGTCTTATCTCGATATGAAGCATCACAGAATCATGGAATGGTTTGGGTTGGAAGGGACCTTAAAGACCATCTAGTTCCAACCCCCCTGCCATGGGCAGGGACACCTGCCCCTAGACCAGGTTGCCCAAAGCCTCATCCAACCTGGCCTTGAACTCTTCCAGGGATGGGGCAGCCACAGCTTCTCTGGGCAACCTGTTCCAGTGTTTCACCACCCTCATTGTAAAAAATGTCTTCCTTAGATCTAATCTGAATCTCCCCTCTTTCAGTTTAAAGCCATGGTCCCTTGTCCTATCACTTCTCCCTTCAGCTCAGTCTGTCTGCAGGTGTCTTTCATCACTGAGAACATCTTCAGAATGTTCTCATTCTGAAGACATAACGCACCTGTAAGGAGAAATACTGGTGGGTTGTTTCTGAAGACATCTACAGTTAATTGCCAAAAAAGTCTGCCAAGCGAGGAGTGTTTCTCTCTGTCAGCAGGGGACGTGTTTCTTTGTTTCAGAAACCTGAACACAACCAAAAAGCTCAGGAAAAAAGCCCCCGCTGAAGATGCGGCAAGTCCCCCCCACCACACACCCCTGCAGACAGGAATGTCACTGAGCTCACCAAGCTCAGAAGAGCAATGTGTTCATCCAGAGTTCAGCTACACGGGTGGAAAATGGGAGGTGAAGACAACCCTGTAGAAAAACCACTGCCAAAATTCAATGACTCTGCATTGGTTTCTG
The DNA here is from genome assembly GCF_009769465.1 of Tauraco erythrolophus. Classification (NCBI taxonomy): domain Eukaryota; kingdom Metazoa; phylum Chordata; class Aves; order Musophagiformes; family Musophagidae; genus Tauraco; species Tauraco erythrolophus. The sequence continues at coordinate 2,908,118 of NC_141496.1, forward strand.
CACAGATGGTTTCTCAGGAGGCCTTGAGCTGCAAGGACATGTGCTCTTGCTGCATGCAGAGTCCAGTCACCCCCGTTGCTAATTACCAGTCAGCTGTAACAAGTTAGGTCCACCTCCCCCTGCTAAGCTTGCCAGTGAGGCTGGAGCAGCGCTGAGATTGCAGGAGAAGGATGGGTGGTGGAGCAGTAGAGTCTTCAAACCATGCTGATGGCTTAGAGGATGGTCTATCAGCTTTATTTACAGCTGAGATGTTCACTTCAAAAATAGGTTGGTGTTTTATTTCTGTCAATTTTCTTCATGAGACCTTGTTGTGGGTAGTGAGGTTCATTGTTTTGGAGGGGGAGGACATGATGGTGTGGGTGGGCGTGCAAGCAGCCGTATGGATGTTTGCCCGTTTAGCTGTGGTGGGATCTTCTCCTGTTTCCTCCGTACGAGCACGCTGCTGAATATTAGCCTTGCGTAGCTAAGGACACAGTTATCTCTGGCTCTGGTAATTGGGGTCTTTTGCATTTTGTCTGTTTCTGACCAACTGAGGCTGCAAACTGGAAAACAAAGGTAGTGCTGTATTTTATTTTTTTTTTTCACTTTTTAGGGACTTTGGAGTGTTTTACATTGACAAATGAACAAGGGGATTTTTCTTCTTGGAGATGTTATTCTACTCGGTTACTAGACTGGTTTGAGAAATGTTTCCTGGCTAAAGGTTTAATATAACTGTTGGAAGGGTAATGGAGCTGGAAAGTATGCTGTTTGGAGAACAACTTATCGTGAATTATTCATATCCTGGTTTTCTCGTTTTTATTGTTTACCTATTCTATTATAATAGCTTTTTTATTTTATGTGTCTATATATTGTTACTCAGAGAGAATACAGTATGATTGTATTTCCTAGATGGAAACAAGGAAGAAATACTTGGAAAAACAAGGGACAGTTCTTACATTTCTGGGAAAAAAAAAATCCATTAATATAGCATGAACACTTCCAATCTTCAGAAATATGGTTCATTTGTAAAAGTTTCCCTTTATCATTTAAAATCATGCTTATTATCAAATACATTCAAAATATATAAAGAACATACATCTTCAACTTTGAAATCAGTTCTTGAAGTTATGTACAAGTACTGTTAAAATTAAAATCCATTTGAAGCTCAATTTTAATAGAATTATTTAGATGGAGAAATCCACCCAATTATATATTTACAAAAGTAGAATCCTCTCCTCGCTGGGATAGGAAATGAAGACAACAAATTCCAGAAGTTTTGCAGAACTGAAGAGCTGAGATTTTTGGAGATGAAAAGATGAGATCATTTCCTCGTTCAGGGTCCCAGAAGCACTGCACGTTACCGAACCTCTCGACAAGCAGAGCTCTCCGTACAAATCATCCATCCCCGGGTACTTGGGGAGTTAAGGCACACCCTTGTGCGAAATCCTTTGGACGTTTTCCCTGTTTTGCAGTGTTGTATTATTAGATACAAATTCTATTTACAGTAAAGCAATCTTTGATCTATTCTCTGTTGTGGAGGTGACCTGAGCCTCACCATCTCACTCAGCTGCTGAAGGAGGAACGTTAGTCATCCCACCTCTCTCCATAGCTGCTGGAGAGTCAACTTCAGGAAGCCATCAGCTCAACTAGTGCTGGGCTTTTTGTTGCATCTTTGGGTTATTTATGCTGGGACAATGCTTCAAGTACCCCCGCTGCAGTGCTGCCTTCAGCTCTGAGGTCCCCAACACAAGAAGGACATGGAGCTGCAGGAGCAGGTCCAGAGGAGGCCACGAAGGTGATCCGCGGGCTGGAGCACCTCTGCTATGGAGACAGGCTGAGAGAGTTGGGGCTGTTCAGCCTGGAGAAGAGAAGGCTCCTGGGAGACCTTCCAGCACCTTCCAGTACCTAAAGGGGCTACAGGAAAGCTGGAGAGGGGCTTTGGACAAGAGCATGTAGTGACAGGACAAGGGGCAATGGATTTAAACTGAAAGAGGGGGGATTTAGATTGGATAGAAGGAAGAAATTTTTTACAATGATGGCGGTGAAACACTGGACCGAGTTTGCCCAGAGAAGCTGTGACTGCCCCATCCCTGGAAGTGTTCAAGGCCAGGTTGGATGAGGCTTTGAGCACCCTGGTGTAGTGGAGGGTGTCCCTGCCCATGGCAGGGGGATTGGAACTAAATGATCTTGAGGGTACCTTCCCACCCAAACCATTCTATGATTTTATGATTCTCAAAGTCATTTGCCCTCGTGACTTCTTAGACATTTCTTTTTTATGTTGAGATCATCCCTTTTCTGAAAATGCTCTGCTGCTGCTGGTGGTAGATGATATGCTTCTTATGGCCATGGCCGGAGTGAGATGAAACACTGCTTTCCATCAGTGTCCTCTCCAGTCCACAATGTTGACACCAGAAGCCCCACACGTGATGTTATTTCTTTGACTGGATGTCCCTGTCCTGTCTTTTCCTGGAGGAGGCCAGGGCAAGAGGAGGTGGTGATGAGGGAGAGGGCACGTGTCTGGGGAGAAGGAGACTGCAGTAACAAAACCAAGCAGAGAGCCAGGAAGGGCTGTCAAGGGAGGATCTTCATCCTGCCTTCTAGGCACTTGGACTGGTGTTTTCTTATTGTTGTATTTTAACATATTTAAATTTGTACCTTTTGGGCACAAAGCTGGTTTGAGGCTGAGCAGTGCCTTTTGGGTAAACAATTGCTGACCAGGGAGCTGGAGGTGGGTCGGGTGCCCTCTAGAATGTTTGTTTGCCTGATCATACAAGGATCTCCACGAGGAGGTACAGGGTTGTGTGACTTGTGATATAGGTAGATGGGGGAAAGGAAGGAGGACGGACCCAAAACCTTGTGATTTTCTCTTTTAGGGTAGATATGAAGAGATGTTTTCTGCCATGGCTGCTGCCTCTGTGTTTGAGCAGAGGCAGGAGTTCGCTACTTCTGACTCTTTCTTTTGGTGTTGGAAAGTCCCTCTTTGGAGACTTCTTGGGCTGGGGAGGGGAGACTAGCTCGTTTGTTGATTTTAAGTCCCCAATGTGAAAACAAACTTTCTTACACAAGAACGTTTTCCCTTAGTGTCTTCCTTCACAGTCACGTGGCTGGTGTATACCAAGGGCCAAGGAGAGGAAGGAAGGAGGGACGTGGAGTACCAGGGGTGGATTGGGAGCAGGGCACGGGAGTGATGCCATCCCTTCGCTGATGGATGTGCACTGACTTCTCGGGGGCACCAGGGAGACTTCAGGGCTCCTCCTGGGGTGATTAATCCAAATTCCCTTGAGATGAAGGTCTCCGAGAAGTTCCTCCTGTCCTGTCTGTTAGCAAGACTGCTTGGAGGGAGGTATGGCTGCAGTGCAGGGTTGCCAGTAGGAAAAAAAATAATTCTTTGCTGTGAGCAAAATTACTAACTGGGTACTGGTGTGGCGATGCTCTGAAAAGTGGAGTGATACCTTGGGGCACGGTGGGAGACAGGAAAGAGCCAGGAATGAGAGAGTGTCAGAACCACCCATCGCAGAAAATGCAGCTCATTATGTTTTGAGGTTTTGTTTTGTTGTGTTATGTTTTTTTTGAACAGCTTAACTTACTACGGGTGAAACCACTTGCCGTTTCCTGTTTTCATTATTTGGCTTTTTTATTGTTTGTCAAGGATGTTTTTCAGAAGCAGAGTCAAGTCTCTGGGTCAGCTTTAGTAGGTCTGGCACTACCATGCAGGTAGCACGGGCAGCCAGGGTCTCCATTGAAGGGGTTTGCATCCCATTGAAAAGAGAGCAGCTCTGTATGGCAAAGGAGAGGGGAAAAAAAACTGTTGTAAGGCTCACCTTACAGAATCACGGACAGTTTGGGTTGGAAGAGACCTTCAGAATCATCCAGTTCCAACCCCCCTGCCATGGACAGGGACACCCTCCACTACACCAGGTTGCCCAAAGCCTCATCCAACCTGGCCTGGAACACTTCCAGGGATGGGGCAGCCACAGCTTCTCTGGGCAACCTGGTCCAGTCCCTCACTGCTCTCAGAGGGATGAAGTTGTTCCTTCTATCTAATCTAGATCTGCCCTCTTTCAGTTTAAAGCCGTTGTCTTATCACAGAGTCAAGTAAAATCTGTCTGTGTGTCTACTTCTGTTGTTGATACCCCAAGCTCCCTAGCTGGAGACCCGTTGCTGATTTATAGTGCTGCAGAAGGCCCTGAGAACTGGAGGAGACAAAACAGGAAGCTTTACAAATACACTGAGTATTAAGAAATTGTCAAGTGCTGACGAGTCTTACAGAATGATGGTGTTTTCCTCATGAGTGACTGTTTGTGCATGTAGGGAGGGAGGAAATTAAAACACACATGAAAAAAAAAAAAGAAGGAGCATGGACTAGGCCACCTCTTTGGCTGCTTTTCCCCAACATGACTCTGCAAGGAGAAATCAACCCCTTGTGTTTTCCCTAATCCCAAGTTATACCCAGTATTGATACAGCCACACGAAATACGATGGATATTTGTGTCTCCTCCCGCTTGCGTTTCAGACTGCTGAAATTTCCTAGAATTAGTGGTTATCTGCCAGTTTGAGCACAGGAGGGAGAGAGTGCTGCTCTTAATGGACCATCCATCCAAGTTTTGAAGGAGCCAAGAGGAGAAGCACAATGTCATGGTGCGCTCTTGGCTCCGGAGTGGGTTTAGCAGCAGCGTTATCTGCACCCAGGACTCGAAAGACATGTGGTCATGGGAATACAGGGGCAAAAAGTGCTGCTGCACTTGGAGAAGAGCCTCTGCTCCTGCAGCCAGAGCTGAAAATATGGGTGGTTAATGACTTTTTACGAATGGGGTAATCCCCGTCCCTGCCCCGCTGGGTTCACTCGGAGTTTCAAGGCTGTTTCAGGCTGATGCTGGATCCTTGGAGCCCATGAAGGCCAAGGAGGACAGGAGTGTGCTGGTCTCCCACTCGTTTCCCCCCATCATCTGTCAAACTCTTCCCAAAACACCTTCTCGCGTTACAATGACATCACAATGTGCCGTCAGTGACCCTCTTCCCCCAACATTTCGAGATAAACTCAGCTTTTAGTTCCTTTCATTAACGGGGAAAACGTCTCCTTTTTATGGGCTCTCTGACTGAACCCTGGAGGTCAGTACCAACGAGTCGATTTTTGTCATGTTTCCTGGGAAGTCTGTTAATTTATAGGACAAGATTTCTTTTAGGAAAGGCAAAAATGTTCATCTAGTATAAACCTCTGGGAAGCACTCGTTGCTGTAAGTGCTGATAGAGCAGCATTACACCAGTTTACATTCTGCAGATGGCTGATTTATGGTGGTAGCAAGTTGGTGAGTGGTTTGGGGTTGTTTTTTTTTTTTTCCCCCTTCTTAGATGCAAGGTAATTTCCTGAGCAAGCCTGAGGTTGAGCATCTGTCACATGTATCCTGCAAGAAATAATTTTGTTTAAAGAGATCTCCAAAACGAGAGAACCCAATGCCCTGACCTGTAGGCAATTGGTACAAAGTCATGTTTGCAGGGAGCAGGTCTACCTAGGCTGTGGATGAGATGAAGATGCTGGTGGAGACAGGGTGGCTCCTTCCCAGTTCCTGCTGAGCAAAGGACCAGTATCACAGAAACGCTTCAAAAAATGATGGACTTAATTATTAAGGGCCTTAGAAAAGTATTTTGCTCCTAAGAAAAAGCTGCTCCTGGGGCAGAAGAGGTGTGCAAGCAGCACTGGGTGAGAAAAACTGCTGATATTTGGTCTGTAAAGGTTTTATGAACATCCGGTGGTGTTCCCCTTAGCAGTACGCAGATGAATGTGCTTGAGGATACTTTTATTTATCTACTGCTCAGCAACAGTAAACACTGTCTTGTCTTTGCTAAAAATGGCTCATCCATGTTTATATCCATTTCTGGCACAAACGTTTCTTGGAAATGTCATCTGCTGGAACGGCCACAACAGGATGAAAAGCATGTGGGGATACATCTGAAGGTTGAGCTTCCTTCAAAACATCAAACCTCCCTGGGTGGAGCAATGAGAGGTGTCCATGGGTTTGCTTGCTGGGAGCTGCAGGTGTCCCCTTTATTGTGGTTACCCTTGTCATTTTGCAAGTGGCCTCCAAATTCCAGCCCCCAAATAGTTGAAGGATATGGAAGGAGTTTGATTGCACGTTTCACCTTGTGTTCAGCACCTGCCAGGAGCATTTACATCTGCAGCTTGATGGAGGATTGCAGCAGCTGGCATGGGAACAAGCTTTGGAGGACAAAAGAGTTTTGATGCCGCAACCCACCTTCCAGGAAATACTCTCTCCATAAAAACTGGAAAAAAAAAATCCAACACCCAAACAACAGAAACAGCTCATTTTTTTCCTGTAGTGGATCACTAAACAGAGCTATCCTATTCTGTGGTTTCCTACTCAGCTCTTGCTTCCCCTCTTCCTATGTACATCACCAGGTGGATTAATGGGATTTAGATGTCCACCTGGCCGAGATCTGTAATAAAATGTCGGTGGCACTTTCCAGGTGTGCACGGGCCACTGCATGGGGCTGTGTGTCTCTAAGGTGAAGCTCTGTTAAGTGTTTTCAGCTTTTCTAAGAAAGTGAAATGTAAAACGCTCTTTGTCACCCTCAGTAAACGACAACAGGAACACCTGAGAGGTAGGAAGGAGAAAGAAAATGTGGTTTTGTTTCACAGAAAGACAAATTCGAGGAAATGGAAGAACAATAGCAACAAATTTGACTGCAGATTCAAAACTCCAAATAACTCCCCAGAACAGGCCCCTTTAAGATTCTCCCTCTCCCTCCAAAATGTGGCTTTAAACAAGAAACTCTATACAATGTCCACTAGTGGCAGGGAGAATATTCCTGGCCAGCTGTGCCCACCAACTTTCCTGTAATGTGCACTATTTATATATTATATTTATATTATATGTACTTATATCTATATGAATATAGAAATATAAATAATACATGAGCTACAGCATACAAATTACAGGGACAACTGTCTGGAAACAGTTGATATTAGGACTAAAGCTGGTAAAAATTAGAAGTGTGCCTAGCCTGCAGCTTCAAAGCTGTCACACTGCAGATATGCCCTGCTGAAAAAAAAAAAAAACAAACAACAAAAAAAACCCCACAAAAACAAGGGAGAAGAGCTCCAAGTTCATAGCCATCTTTACTTAAAAAACAAAACAAAAAATCCCAGATCACCATCAACAAAAAAAAACAAACAACAAACCCCTTCCCCTTGTGTACAGCTCCACTTGACACTTATCATGTGGTTGCATGATGCTCAAAAACATATCAGTGATGTGACCGGTGCAATAACGGCACTGAAAACTGCTTCAGGAACATCCTGAACATCAAATGCTCTGAGGAAGACTAAATGCTGCCAATGTTGCTGGCATTGAGGGGGGAGACAAAGGAGGCTATGGAAAATGCAAACACTAATATGGATAAAAGCGACACTTTGGAGAAGACACATCTGGAAATAGAGTGGCTTTACTGTGGATTCCCCTTGCGTGGCCGTGGAGAACCTCTCTGCAGGCAGCAGAGCCAGAGGGGCCTTTCAGGAGCGTCCATCCCTCCCTAAGAAAAAGGATAAACACGAGATAAATCATCTTCTAAAGTGCCCATTATCTCCGCTGACGGTAAGAAAACCTCTTGCTGAGACTGGAATGTCAAACTTTTAGCAGCCTAAGATTAAGTGAGGTGACTCCGACTTGGTGACCTGTGAAATATTTATTTCAGCTCTTTCGTGGCAGACCACAGCGATGCCTCCATGCTGGCGTGTCAGCCCTTGTCCTGCTGGGGAGGCTCAGACCCCTGCAACAGCAGCATCACCCAGCCCGGAGGCGCGATGGCTTTTGTGACATCCCAGGGGTTCTTTTCCCGAGGGTCCCACACGCTGGATTCCTGGAAGAGTGTTGATATTCCTGGTTTTAGTTTACAACAGTGTCTGCTCATCACCATGGCAGGCGAACTCTGCATGAAGCAACCATGCCCAGGGCGTTTAAAAATCACAAAGGAAGCACATTTGTTTTCTAATTTTGGGACGTTTTAGAGGGCCTGCGACTCATCCTTTCTGAAGGTTTGGGATTAGCAAGACCCTTCTCCGTTCAGTTAGAGGCGAGGTGTGTGGTTTTTTTTTTTCCCTTCACTTACTCAAATTTGAACGTTGGCCCCCACGTATGTAACGGCACAGAAACAACATCAAGACAGTCAAGGATATCCAGAGCTGTGTCTTTGATTCTGTCGTTTGCAGGAGCCTGGTGAACCTTCTCTGTCTGTGCTCCTCCATGTCTACGGAGATACCTGCATTATTCTTGCTTTGTGCTCCTCCAGGTCTACAGAGATACCTGTGTTCTTCTTGCTTTGTGCTCTTCCAGGTCTACAGAGATACCTGTGTTCTTCTTGCTTTGTGCTCCTCCATGTCTACAGAGATATCTGCTTTCTTCTTGCTTTGTGCTCCTCCATGTCTACAGAGATATCTGCTTTCTTCTTGCTTTATGCTCCTCCATGTCTACGAAGATATCTGCGTTCTTCTTGCTTTGTGCTCCTCCATGTCTACGGAGATATCTGCTTTCTTCTTGCTTCGTGCTCCTCCATGTCTACGGAGATATCTGCGTTCTTCTTGCTTTGTGCTCTTCCATGTCTATGGAGATACCTGTGTTCTTCTTGCTCTGGTTGCACCCGAGAAAGCTGGGTGATTGCAGATGCTGCTCCTTTAACAGGTTCTGCCCAGGGAGTGTTTGCTGCAGTTGCTGCCTAGATACTTTTGTGGCTCAGACTTCAAGCCTTTTGTCTGCTCCGAATCATATTGTTCTCTTATTCATGCAGTCTTGCTCATAAGCAACGTCCTCGTCAGGTTTTGGCAGAGCGTCTTGTGGGCACTGTGACTTACTCGATGTTTTATGTGTTGTTTTAACCCCTGCAGCACAGAGGTTGGGAGCGTTCCGGCAGTCGGAGCCGGGTGACCCGGGCTCCGAATGCTTTAGGGATGATCCTGCAAGTGATGTATGGTGTCAGGTTAAGAGTAATCAGAGTCCATGAATTACTATGTCGTGTTGGGAAGACAGGCAGGGGAGAGGTCAGTTTAATTTTACTCTGTGAATATGAGTCATTTTGTAATCTTCCTGCCACAACTAGGAACTGCATCTGGATAAAGCCTATTAATTCAGATTTTGCAAGCATGGGAAAACAGGTCCTTGAATTCCTTCCAGCCATTTATCCTGAGTAAATAATTCCATTTTCACAAAAAAGCTGGAGAGGAACTTTTTACAAAGGCATGTAGTAATAGGACAAGGGGCGATGGCTTTAAACTGAAAGAGGGCAGGTTTAGATTAGATCTAAGGAAGAAATTTTTTACGCTGAGGGTGGTGAGGCAGTGGACCGAGTTTGCCCAGAGAAGTTGTGGCTGCCCCATCCCTGGCAGTGTTCAAGGCCAGGTTGGATGGGGCTTTGAGCAACCTGGTGTAGTGGAGGGTGTCCCTGCCCACAGCAGGGGAGTTGGAACTAGATGATCTTTGAGGTACCTTCCAACCCAAACCGTTCTGTGATTTATCCTGAGTAGTCTCCAGCTCCTGAGACTCTCCCTGAAGACGTTTCTGCACTGTTTTACAGGAGAATCTGAGAATCATCTCCTGCCTCGCTCTGAGATGTGCTCAAAGGTCCCCTCCACAACCAAGAACCTTGACTTCCTTTTTCGTGGGTCCAATCTTTATATCATCTTTTTCTTTTCTAAACATCATGATTAAGTTAATAAGTGGTCAGCCTGTAGCCACGCCAACTGAACGCCGGTTGCCCCGCAGTCGTGGCAAAAGATGGTCGTGCCAGCCGTGAGCTTGGGGTGGGAGCAGAGGACACTTCTTTCTGACTCAGCCCTGGTCAGGAAGTCATCGGGACACTTTCATGGTGGAATAATTTTTGTCCAAGCATAACAGTAACCTGTAATCTAGCTTACATGGTCAACTGAGTAATTCAGTTACATAGTCCGGAATTTCCTCCTCCTGTTTTGGCTGGAATACGGATTTTCCTGCCCCAGCCCCCTATTAAACAGGTGCTCTGTATCATCTGGAAATAGCTGCGTTTCAGCACGGGGATCAAGTGGATTTCACGGAGAGGCTGAGAATTGCTTTCAAGCTTGGCTCATGTGACGTGAAAAGCCGGCTCTACATGTAATAAGCACTGATATTATTAAAGCACATTTCAGGGTGGGCGCTCTGACAGAAAAATACCACTTTATCACAAATGCCAAATAGAAGGACGGGGTTTTTTTTTAAGTTTGGGGGGATTTTTAAGTCTTTTCTTATTGTTCCAAACCATCGTGCGTTTGACTTAACCCACAGCAATAAAAAATAGATTGTGTCATGGATGGAGCGGGCTGGTAATCTCATAGCCACCCTTTGCTGATAACAGAGAACAAACACCCTTTGCATCTCAGCGTGTTGGAGGATCAGGCTGCGCTCCCTCCCTCGCTCCAGATCAAGTCAAAGCAGGAATCTTGGCTGTGCATGTGAAAACAGGATGCCAAGAGATTTTTTGTTTTGTTTTGTTTTTTTCAGTTGATTTATGGCTCCACCTGCAAAATATTTCCAAAATTACATCCTTTTTTTTTTTTTCTCCCTAGCATAGTCCTGATACAGTGAAATAGGATCACGATCTCAAAAAAAGCAGGAGGTGTAGAGTGCTCGCCCTCTCTCTTTCTCTCTCTGCCCCCCCCCCTCCTCTTTTTTTTTTGTGAAAAAGAGGAGAAAAAGCAAAAGCCTGTTCAGGGTAAGGATAGTTTCTTATAGCATGAGTGTTCTCCTTGGTGCCAGGAAAAAGGATCTTGAATGACAAGACATTTAATTCCTCCATTTAGCCCTTACTATTTTCTTTCCTGTGCATCAGACCGGCCGCAGCGGCATCCCTTGAAGGCTCGCGGGGCGCGCTGGGCGAATGCACAATGAGGGCAGCGTTACGTGGGCTCATGGCACGTCTCTTGACGTCATGCAATAACAGCAACAAATCCTTCATCTCCTGCGCATCACACCAGCGCCTTCAAAGGATTTAATTAACCGTCAGGGGAGTAAATTTTTCTTTTCTTTTTTTTTTTTTTTTTTTTTTTTCCGGAAATCAATCTGATTGCGTTTTGCAGACTTTGAGATACTTCGCTCTCGTGCTGTTTCCCAAACACACCTTCTCGCGTTTTGTAATCGTGGATCTTTGAAAGATCCCCGGAGACTACAGAAACTGGGCACATGCACAAAACAAATGGGAGCAGGGAATTCTCTCTTCCTCTCTCAGCTGCCGAGATTTTTCCTTTTTTCCCAGCTGTGTTACTTTCTAGAAAACTAAAATGCTTCTTGAAGCTGATGTCAGTTGCGCTGTACCTCGTGCGACCATCCAAAAATGACTACAAAAGTCTGCAGATGTCACGTAGAAGCAGTAGTGCATTCTCACATGCATGTGACTTGGTTGCCCAAAGGCTAATATGTGGAACACAACCAAACAACAGCAACGACTTTTATACGTAAACCTCTGCGTACCCCTCTGCTTTCTTTTATTTTGGCCACTCTAGATTTTTGTGGTTCAAGAAATAGACTTAGACTAATTTGCTCTGGAGATATTTTGTGCCATAAAGGATGCTGTTGCTACGATAGCTGTAGTGCATGGGGGCTTGCTAGGGCAATCCGCTGTAAATAAAGCGCTAAATGCCTTGAGGGACTTGGGGAAAGGAGGGCTAGGGTCCCACCTCCCCTCTGCTCCTCACATGAGGAAGGCCAGACCCCCAGGAGAGAGATTAGGGGGTAGGGGAGCACTGGAGCATCCTCCCAAGCGTGGCTGGAGTTTGGCCCTTCTGAGCTAAATAAGCATGTATCTTCATTTCGGGAGGTGGAAACAAGGTAGGGTGGTAAGGGGGATTTTTAATTTGTTTTTTTTAATGAAAACAGCAAAGTTGGGTTGATCTCAGGTTTAATAGTCCAATGGAGAGACCACTCACCTGAGATATTGAAGAGCACTGAGCTGCAATCCGTTCTTCGATCCATACATAATTATTTATATAAATGAGAGCTGCTTCAAGAGGAGGTACTGGCTGAGGGCAGAGGACTTGACCTCAAACATAGGAAAGGAAGATTTGAACTTGGTGCTCCCAAGTGCTTTTGGAGCTCGGAGGCATATTCTGCAGCAGGTTGGCTGGGGAATTTCCACAATAGTGTCCCCAGAGAGTACGTGTCCCTGCGGGTGCAAACCTTGTTGAGCCCAGCCTTGGGTGGTGGTAACAGCCCAACCTTGGGTGGTGGTGACAGACCAGCCTGCCTCTGTTCTGTTCATGCTGCCCTTGGGACCGTGGTGTGAACTATCCTCCTTATGATACCCGTATCACGTTTGGCGTCATGTTAGCTTGGGGAGAAAATAAAGTGGTAGCAAATATGCAAACAATTCGGTCGTGCAGATACGGTTGGTTAAATGCTTGAGAGCATTTAGATGTGGCTTTTGCAGCACGTGTTTTACAGTGCCCAGGTAAGAGGGCACCATCTCTTTACCAGCACACAGGGAACCGTGGAGCCAGGATTCCTGAATGCTCAGCCCACATGCACTCCATCACCTCCCTAGTAGGTACAGGCAGGCAAAGTGTCACTTTTGGGAGTAGGGAGGGGGACATGGGTAGATCTCAAAGGCCCTTTTTTGTCTTTCCTTGAGGTCTTTAAGGCCAGGAAGTTCATTTTCCTGCCAAGGCTCTATTCTTTCTCTTTAAAATTAATATTTTCTTCCATTAAGATCCCTTCCAGACTGCAAATGCTGATTTTCCTCCACTTATGATGCTGCACTCAGCATCAGAGCAAACAAAAAGTCCTACCAAATTCTGGGGGAAGGAAGGTTTTTCTTGCAGTTAAGCTAATTGCTGTCTCGGTCATTGTGTACAACACGAGAGCTGCAGAATTGTCCTTGTGCATGAAATCCCAGTGAAAGTCACTCAAAGCAGGAGGGGTTGTTTTCGTTTCCCAACACAAAGAGAGTTTGGACTTAGACAAAACAACCTGATGAGAGACATCAGCTGGGATGTTTAGACTCCCCAGGCTTCTGGGAGGGAGGGATCGGAACACATCCATGGCCAGTTTAAGTTACATATTGAATATTCAGGTAGTTGTAATGAAAAAATGGGTTGCCAGCACCCGTTTTGTGGAGCTGAAGGGAGCAGTGCCACTGAGATCAAGCTCACCAAAATGTCACTTACCCCTCAGGGCCCAGCTCTGCTCTCTGGCAGGCAAAAGAGTGATTAACATATTTTGGTGTTTCTATTTCCCTGCTTCGCGTTGGTCTTCCCAGCCCACATCAGGGAGAGAGTGTTAGACGGGAGACGTGTTCTTGCTGAAAAAGCCTTTTTAACTTTCCAATTTGGCATTTGACGTGGGGTTTCCACCCCTACAAGAGCGAGGCAGCAGCTGTTAACAGCAGGGAAGGGGGCTGGAAAGGCAGGGGGGGGGTGTGGCAAACAGCCAGTGTTTGTGTTGTCTCCCTCCAGTTTGCAACTGCTGCATTTAAGGAGCGGAGGAGTTGCGTTATCACTGCACCTGGATGTGCTCAGACACAGCAGATGCTCCAGGAAAGCACCAAATAGGATAATATTTCTGCAATATTTCTGCAGCTATGCCCTCCTGCAGGCTGCACCACTGGGACTGCCCAAGCCAGACATGGAATCTTCAGCTCCGATGGACTTTGCTGCCTTGAAAGTGTCTAATCCTATTTCCAACCTATTGCCACTTAGACTGATGTCATTACGTCCATGATTTTTCCCAGTTGCATTAGGCATTGAATGAAAAAAGAAGTTTGGTTTTTTTTTTTTTGAAGCTTCTACCTGGTAATTTAATTTGTTGCTCTCCTGTACTTGGCTTGCAAGAGCGTGGGTGCAAAATGGGCAGCTGGGTCATCGAAAGGGGATCTGCAATAATCTTTTTGCAACTGCATGCTTTCATGCAGCATGAAGATGATCCGAGGGCTGGAGCACCTCTGCTATGGAGACAGGCTGAGAGAGTTGGGGCTGTTCAGCCTGGAGAAGAGAAGGCTCCAGGGAGACCTTCTAGCAGCCTTCCAGTACCTGAAGGGGCTACAAGAAAGCTGGAGAGGGGCTTTTGACAAGGGCGTGTAGTGGTAGGACAAGGGGCAATGGCTTTAGACTGAAAGAGGGCAGATTTCGATTACATCTAAGGAAGAAATTCTTCATTCTGATGGTGAGGCACTGGACCAGGTTGCCCAGAGAAGCTGTGGCTGCCCCATCCCTGGAGGGTTCAAGGCCAAGTTGGATGAGGCTTTGGGCAACCTGGTGTAGTGGAGGGTGTCCCTGCCCATGGCAGGGGGGTTGGAACTAGATGATCTTTGAGGTCCCTTCCAACCCAAACCATTCTATGATTATCTGAGTTTTTGCAGGTGCACCCACTAATTATGTGTAGATACCAACTATCTGTAAACTTTTACTCCTGGACATAGTTACAACACCTGTCTGTCTTTAAGGAGGTTTCCTTGTTTTCTTTAGGCTGTCAACAGCTACAAAACCCTGCATGCAGCCAGACACTTGCAATGTTCGTCTAAAGCCAGTGTCCACGTAGGAGGCATGTCTTTCCATGCCAAGCTTTGCCATCTTCATTTTGAGTATCCAAATGGAGTTAAGAGTCTTGAGCAGGCACAAAGCTTTCTTACATCTCAACACACACAACAGCGATGGAAAGTTAAGATTGCAGCTTTGAGGTAGGACTGTAGGGATCATGGCGTGGAAAACTCAAACCTAGCAGGAGCAGGTGCTACGTGGCCAAGTGCAGAAGATCTGTAGCTGTTTATATCAGCGGTGAGGTTTGGTAAAAGCCATGAGATGTTAAAAGGCACGATGGGTCCAGTTTAGCCAATTTGTGTGAAGCTTAACGGGAATTGAAGTGTCAAGCACCAACAAGAACCTTCTCAAAGGTGTATTTGCTGCTTGCTGACTCACATTGCTTTGGATAAGCAAGGCACAGTCAGGATTTTGGTTACTCTGCTCCTGGGTTCTGTCATTTCTTTTCTGGGAGACAAATACCTGACATGAAAAACTTAGTTTTGTGGAGGAAAAGGGGTCGAGGTGGTTACCAAACAGCTGTGTGGTGCACATGGAATACCAGCTTCACAGCACACCTCACAGAGTACATCTCACTATTCCCTTTATATGCCAAAATAAAGGCTACTAAAAAGTTGATGAGAAAGTATGAAAATGGAAGAAGAGGAACATGTGAAGGACGAGGGGGCAGAAGATTCCCTCAATGCTGACACTATGGCACGCACATCGAGAGGAGTGGTGAAAAGCTGGAAAGTTTTCCAAGTTTATTCCTACTCCCGGAGAGGTCTAAGTTCAAAGTAATGGCCAAACCAGTAGGAAATGCAAATTGTGGTGGCTTGTTGAGTGGTTGGGCTTTTTCGTTTGTTCTTTGGTGTGGGTTTTTTTCCCCGAAATACTTTTTTTCATGTGTATTTTCCCGCAGGCCTCTTGTTTCAGGCATTCGTACCAAAGACAACTAAAAATAGACAGATACCTGGTTTCTCAAAAACATAGTAAGAAAGTAAGTCATTCTTTTGTTTTCTGTAGCTTTGCACACAATGACAAAGAAAAATACGGTCAAGAATCTCAGTTTTCTGTGAACAGGTTTTTCAAAAACTGAATTATTATAGTTTTGAGACCAAATGGATATGGAGATTTTTTGTCTTTGAACTCAAAAAATGTTTGGGCTCGCCTGAACTTTGCTTTAGCAAACCTGAGTAATCTGGAGTTTCAGTCTCCCTGAACTTCTGGAGTGTCACACACTGAAGCTCTTCAAGGCCCTGAATAGTCCATACATCCCTCGGCTTTGCAGAAGGAAAAGTTTCCAGAAGGTAATTAATAATATTGCAAGGGGCGTGGTTCAGTAAACCGCAACCCATTTATATTTTCAATTTATGTAAGCCTGGATACCAGTTAAATGCAGGGGAAACACCCAACTTTGGGAATTGCTTGGCCATGAAGAACTCAGTTTCTAAGTCAATACTGAGCTACTGCATTTAATTCCTCTGGGTTTTTATGGGGTGAGGTTGAAAGTGAAAAATGATGGTATTTAGGAGTTTTGCTGTACAACTAGTTGGCTTTGTGTTAGGTTTGAAATTGGTTCTCCAGCAGAGTATTTCTTAGTGTATGTGTTTTCTGAAGCCTTGATTTCTTAAATCCAAAAAGTCTTATATATAATTGTAGTGTTGCCAGGTCATGGATTTCCTTCGTAAGTCACTGTTTTTGAGAAACTCAGCTTTCATTAAATAAATAAACAAAGCTCCTGGCCATCTTGACTGTAAGAAAAAAAAGAAAAAAAAAAAAGAAAAAAAAAAATCTTTAAAAACATGACCGGAGTATAACCCGATGGTGTGGGTGGATCCTCTGCCCCAGGAAGGAAGCGGCATCCCCAGGTTTGCAGAGATGTTGTGTGTTACTGGAAGGGTGAGCTGGATCTGTTGTTCAGATGTCAGGCATTGCTCTCTGCAAATAATTAATTGGGTTTTCTGGATTGACTTGAGGCTCAACAGCTCCCAGAGGAGAGATGGCTTCTCGGCTCCCCTCCAAAGAGGGCTCCCCTCCAAAGAGGGCTCCCCTCCAAAGAGGGCTCCCCTCCAAAGAGGGCTCTTCTATAGCCTCCCTGGCAAAACTGTCCATAGGGATTGAGGGAGGTATGGCTCAACTATCAGCCGGGGTAACGTGCAGAACAAAGCTATAGCCCAAGAAGGGGAATGCTACGGGGTTGGCAATGTCCTTTCTCGTGTCTGTATGGCAGCTGGTAGGCAGAAGACATTCACAGACAGTTGAGCTAGATGATCATTGTAGGTCCCTTCCAACCGAAAATATTCTACTCTCTTCAATGCATTGAAACATTGACACCTTAGAGTCAAAACAGACTTTTTTACCTCCATTGGTAGATCCAAAGATGTAATGGAGATGTAGGAAGGGCAAAGGCCTCGGCAGTCTTCTAACCTCCCTGGTTCTCATTGGACCCAGCTGCTCTCGCTGAAAGAAGAGATCAAGACTCATAGAATCATGGAATGGTTTGGGTTGGAAGGGACCTCAAAGATCATCCAGTTCCAACCCCCCTGCCATGGGCAGGGACACCCTCCACTACACCAGGTTGCCCAAAGCCTCATCCAGCCTGGCCTGGAACACTTCCAGGGATGGGGCAGCCACAGCTTCTCTGGGCAACCTGGTCCAGTGCCTCACCATCAGAATGAAGAATTTCTTCCTTAGATGTAATCGAAATCTCCCCTCTTTCAGTCTAAAGCCATTGCCCCTTGTCCTACCACTACACGCCCTTGTCAAAAGCCCCTCTCCAGCTTTCCTGTAGCCCCTTTAAGTACTGGAAGGCTGCAATAAGATCACCCCGGAGCCTTCTCTTCTCCAGGCTGAACAGCCCCAACTCTCTCAGCCTGTCTCCGTAGGAGAGGTGCTCCAGCCCTCGGATCATCTTTGTGGCCCTCTCATGTGTTGTTTCATCACAGCAGCCGTGCTTTAGGGAAAACTCATTTCATGTGAAGACTGGTAACTCCTTAGGAACCGAGAGGGGCTTGGAGCTATTCCTTACCCAATCCTTTTACTTGCAAGTGTTGGTATCGTTAATTCTCCAAATACATGGGAAATCTGTTGTTACTCATAGCTAGAGCATGATGGATCGTGGAGTCCTGCCAAACGTAGGTGTGTGCAGCCTGGCAACGAGTCTCTGTGGTGAAAAAGGGAATGTGCAAGATTTTCCAGGTAACATTTGGGGAGCAATCGGGCAGGAGGTTTGACTGAGGCTGTGGGACACCTGAGGTCCTGTTGGATCCATGCAGAGTGAGTCATTCCAACCTCAGGGACTCAGAGAAGTATTCCTTCTTCAAATTCCTTCTTCAGCCGAAGTCACCCCCTGCAGTGAGCCTTTTATCCTGGATAAATGGGAAGTGAATCTTCATATTACATCAGAATTTTGAAACTGAAAAAAGAAAAGTACTGACTTGTTTCTTGCCTGACTGCCTTGGCAATTCTACTCTCAAATGTTTCTGGGCTTTTTGATTAATTTTTGTCTTGTATTGAACAAGAAAACTACTGTACTTCAACAGGATGAATACTTATTTTTGGTATTGTTTGTCTGGAGGCCTTTTCAGAATTGTTATTGCACTCAACACTGTGCAAGCACATGGAGGAGCATAGTCTGTCTCTTTGAAGAACTGATTTAGAGATCCAGGTTTGGAACAAATAGTATCTTAGAGGTGACTAAAATGGCCTGATTACTTAAGGAAATTCTTATGTACAGTGAATGGATAGACATATCCATCACACACCTCTTGACTCTGGTGTCCCAGCTGGTCAGCTGCTGTGATGGAAATGGGACCAGAACCCTCCGGCTTAGAGTGGGCCATCGTGTCCTCCTGCAGGACACCTGCCAAATGCACGTATACCCATTCTGGCTGATTTAGAGGCTGAAGCTTGAAGAAGCATTTTTAAGAAAAAGTTTTAGATCTTAAAGTGATTAAAGCCAAGAAATAATAGCTGTGTTTCTGTTGGCATGAAACTGGTACTGTGTTGGGAATGAGGAGGATTAGCAGTCCTGCAGTGATTCTCCATTTCTTCTGTTCTTTGATCCCAGTCTTAACACATTTCTGGGGGTTATGGTTTGGGCATATGTCAGGTTTTGGCCCTGGTACAAGGGTGACTCGACGGACGGAGCCTTCCAGCGCAGCCTCCAAATTGCGAGCAGTTCAGCCTCATGTTTGGATGTCATCCACTGTAGAAGTAAGAGCCACCCATGGAGATGTGGTCTCATTTTAAACTTTCCAGGATTGTTCAGAGGATTTGACAGAGATTCTCAGTTGGAGGTTGAAATAGCAGGATAGAATATATACATGAGCTCCACGGCCAGATAAATAGGATACTAGCAGGGAAGGCCCATCATGACATAAACACATGTGCTTCTTCACCATTAGATATTCCTTGGGGTTACTTAAGTCTGTCTAATCATTTATCCAATCCCTAAAACACTCCAAAAAAGCAAAAGCTGTGAAGCAGCGTGAAACAGAGATGCCTGGTTAACCTGGCTCAAAATTACTTGCAGCAGTTCCAGAAAGCCAAGGAGAAGATGGTGAGTGCCCATTGGAAAGAGG
The DNA here is from genome assembly GCF_009769465.1 of Tauraco erythrolophus. Classification (NCBI taxonomy): domain Eukaryota; kingdom Metazoa; phylum Chordata; class Aves; order Musophagiformes; family Musophagidae; genus Tauraco; species Tauraco erythrolophus. The sequence continues at coordinate 2,927,210 of NC_141496.1, forward strand.
CTTTTGGGAGTATCATGTGATGGAGGCTGGATGGAGAAAGGTCTGTTGCTATTGTTCTGATGTTTCTGCAAGTTTTCCATCAACAGAAGTCAGTGTTCTGGTTTATGTGTGTACTTCACGTGTATGCTTTAAACCCATAACTCTTCACTAGTTAAATTTCTGGCAGGAAAGAATGAATGTCCTGACTGTTTCTAGATTGTCAAAACATAGTTCCTCAGCCTTGAGCTCTCTTCTCTGTTATATTGCCTGTAGAAGACTTGATGCTCAGAGTCCCACTGGGCCACGTCCTCCATACGCCAAAAAGAGAGTCTCTATCCCAAATGACTCGCAGTCTGAATACAAGAAAAAGAAAACAGACAGACTGGGAGTGCCAAAAAATGAAGATGCACCTCCAAGCACAGCAACAGGGAGCAATCCATGCCTGCCAACTGCTGAATTCCCCTTAGCAAAGGTTTCAGCTCAGCAGCTGTATCTGAAACATTTTTATCAATTCAAATTTTTCTTTCTCCTTCCTCTCATGCAATAATCATGATTTCGTCTTCGCCTCCTCTTAATTTTTGCTGAATTTTGTCTCCTGCTGTTTCGATGTTTAGTATATTTTTATTTTTCCCCTTATCTCCCTAGCTCCTGTTATTTTAATTTTTTCCCCAATACTTTCTGAACACCCCTATTCCAGGTTCTTAAACTTCAGAAGTGGCCAGATGAAAAGGCCAGCTCCCATCACTAATTCCCTGGGGTATGGTGTACGGGAGTCCCCAGCACAGGTTCTGGATAACGAACTCCTTGGGGTGATGCTCTTGGATTCGTGCAGAGCCCGGGTGAGCGCCACGAGCCCTTTAGCTGACCTATAAGCAATGGCAGCACAGACACGTGTCTATATGTTAACAGATGGAGACATGAATATCCCAAGTTAGTGTTTACTAAGCCCCTGAAACTGTACAGAGACTATATTTTGCAGTATGGGCCCATTCCAAGCAAAATTGGAAAACACCAGGGACAGTGGGAGCGAGGCTGTTCTGTTGCCCCGTTTTGCAGGATCACGACGTCTGGAGCACTCGGGCTCTCGGATGCGGATCCAGCCTTTACGTCGCAGTCACTCTGGGGTGCGTTTCCACACGTATTTCAGATGCTTAGAATATACAATGAGGGCCAGACTCAGAAAAAGCTCACCTTGCATTTAGGCAGTCGGATAAATGCCCAGGGAGGTGGTTGAGTCCCCATCCCTGGATGTGTTTAAGAATAGGGTGGATGATCTACTTAGCGATATGGTTTAATGGGGATTAGGGACGGTTGGACTCGATGATCTCTAAGGTGTTTTCTAACCTAGAAATCTATGAAATCTGTGAAATCCAAGCAGCTCCTCTCAGGCAGTACCAGTTGCAGAACTGGGCGCTCCACCATGTCTGAAGGACATTGGTTTCACCAGGGCTTGAGCTACTGCAAGGTTATGGATCCTGATGTATTGTCCCAACCAGTGCAGTGCTGACCTGAAAGAAGCCCCTAGATATAGGAAACCTCTAGGCCAGCAGGAACCGATGGGCACTAGACAACCAGACACCCCCAAACATGTGTAACTGATAGTGTTCCAAATTAACATTCCAAATAAATAAACAGAGAATTTTGGTGGTTTTTTTTTTTTTTATTTTTATGGTTTTTTTTAAGCTCAGGAGAGTGGTCTCTGTGCATCAGTACGCTACTGGCCAGGCTCTGGGACTGGATGTATCAGGTTTCTGCCTGTGTTCTTTGCACATGGCTTCAGATTTGGGAGGAAAAGCTCTTCCTCCTCTGGCACAGCCCCAGCCTGGGCTGGATTTTCAGCTGCCTGAATCCTGCAACTTGGAACAGATTTTAAGAAGCATAGGTCCGGTTTAGACCGCCAAGGAGAGGCAACTTCAGTTTTGATCCTTGCAGCCAGCTTTTGTGCACCCTTTGGTATTTTTGTACTCCCTTCAAGATCCAGGGCCTTACTTTGGTGTCTAAATAACTTTTTCTGCAGCTGAATTTGATATCAGTGGTCGCTTTACCATGCGCTTGGGCATCTGGTGAGTCAATGACTCTTCTTCCTCAGTATCTATCTCTTATTTCAGTCATTTGTCATCCGAAACAACTGCTTTATATTTCCATATTGAGTGTTCACCCTGTTGAACCGATCTCCTCGGCTGCTTGGCTGCGCTGGACTTGTTTCCATCACGCAGGAGACTTGTGCGAGGACATTATCCGAGTCAGCATAAATATATTTAAGAAGCCGACAAAGCTTTATTTTGAAACCCTCTCACTCGCCTCCTTGTTGCATTCCCTGTTATTGTTGAGGTTTTTTCATGCGTGTTGACCACATCCAGCTTCTGCCCCTGTCCTCGATCAGCGTCCCCTTTCTGGTAACCTCAGGGCCACGTCTCTCTGGGACTGTTTGATTGCCCTGTTTCATCATTTTGTCTCTGCTCGGCTCCTGCTGGCCAAGGCTGGTGGTATTCCTGAACCAAGACTCAAAACACTCTGGTTCCTACCACGTGCTTGCTTCCTACCGTGTTTAATTTTTTAGACATTTACATCTCTCCTAGCCTTTCTTGATTATCTATTTGGCAGGGGGGTTAATTTTAGAGTCTGTGACTTTGCCTCTTCTCCGCTTTGGCTTCTCCAAGCCTTGCTCTTTCTCATCTTCACCAAGTGAATGAGGTCCCAGCTCAACAAGCTCTCCATGTTCAAATTAAGTTGGTTTTTTTTTTTTCCCGCTTCTTTTTGTCTGTTGCTTAGCAAGTTTTAGTGCAGTGTGGTTGCCACAAACAGTGTTACCTTTGAAAATGAACTAAACATCCCTGGAGGTATTGAAAAGAGATGGAGACCTGGCACTTAAGGACATGGTTGAGTGGTGGATTTGGCAGTGTTGGGTTTGCAGTTCGACTTGACGATCTTTAAGATCTTTTCCAACTTAAATGATTCTATAATTCTGTGATTAAAGGAGCTTGGACTATTGCTGTAGGTGCCGTCTGGATGGAGAACCAAAATCTCTGTCCTCAACCAGATGATGCCAGCCAAGTGACCATCCAGTGGTGGGAGGCGTTGTTCAAAAACTGAACTGTCACATCCCTGGGAAGGGGAGACATTTAACCACATCTTCTCTGTAAGTGCAAAATGTTTCTTTCCAGTAGGAAGCCTCCAGTAAACACAGAAATTACAAGCCTAAAAAGACAAGGTTAGAGTAATCTCATGTTCTTCACTGCTTTTCAGCTGCTGTCCTTGCTATTCCACTGAACCCTGATGGTTTCTTTCTCTGAAACTGAATCATTAGTGGGTGGTTTCTCTACTAAAACTGGTGGTTGTTTTGGGGTTTTTTTGAGGTTTTTCGTTGTTGTTTTTTGTTTGGTTGGGGTTTTTTTTAAGATAAGAGGTTATGTAAAACTTTTCAGGAAGATAGCTCGTGACCTGGACAATACTGTGTAGATCTGAAACTTGTGACAACCCCTCACACTCACAAAAATTCTTGGTAAACTTTTTGTCCTATTTTCACAAGCTTTTGGTGCCTTGTGGGGACAAATTTGGTGACAAGGAATTTGGTCGTGCAAGTTGCTGAGATACTGAAGTTGATATTCCTCTGCCCAGAAAAGCTATGTAGCATTGAGTATAGCTAAGATACCTTTAGAGAGGACATCTTATACTGCATGTGTGCTATTCTAGCAGAAGAAGAATATCGTGGCAGCTGCCTATCACATAAATGACATCTAAGATTGCAAGCTTGGGGACTGTCATGTTCTCAATACCTGTTCCAGCTTTCAGAACTGGCTAATGTAAAAAGGATTTTACAATTGTTTGTGGAGTAGAAGCAGTGTGGTGCAGCACTTTGACTTCTTAACTTTGTGAAAGCACTTATGACCTAATAGGTGAAGAGGTTAAGTGAGTACAAGTCCCACCTACGTTGTTATTTGGTCAATGTGATCTTTATGTAGAGTAAGTGTAAGAAATTCTTTACATTTTCACGCATGTCATCACTTGATATCTTAGCTGTGCTTGGGGCAACCACACAGAAGTTGAGAAACTGGGACTCTGTGTTTTGGATAACGTGGCCTTAGCTAACACTAAAAGATCAAGGTCAGACCTGAGAACTTAGCGCTGATTGCGAAGCTACTGATCCTCTGGTGACATGTAGCACAACCTTCCTCTTCCAGCAGCACAAAAGCCAGAGGAGTTCAAGTCCAGCTGCCTAAACTTGAAGATAAGCAAGTTCATAAAGAAAAAGTATATTTACTTTTGACAGAGTGGTGTCTTAAAAAATGATTAGGGAGATCACTTCTACCCAGAGTGCAAAAACTACTCAGGAAAGTCTTCAGCTCTTCAGTTATCTGTTATAGAGCAGATGACCAGGCTCGGGAGGTGGGAAGTCCTAAGGATCCGATGCTCCCGTGCAAACCTGCAGCCACCATCTTTCTATGTGGTCTCCAAAAACAAGGAGCGGCTCGGGGGGCTGATGTCCTTGGAGCCGCTGGTGCACACAGAGCCGCCAGCATGTGCCAAGTCCAGCGGTAAATCCAACTGAACCGCTGAGCCATGCATCGAGTAAACCTCCCGGGAATGGGATCAGTGACTCGCTTCAAATGCAAATCGCTCTTCATCCCCGTCGGAGGCGTGGATTCACATGCACACACCACCATTCTTCCAGCCTTGAAAGCCAGGCAAGACTTAAACGAGTGATAAAGCCCCTAATTGGGCTTTGATCTTCGCCCGAGTGTGAGTGTGGATGTGTAGGTGTGTGTGTGCGTGCGTGCGTGCGTGCGTTTCGCGCTCCTTGGCTGGATCCTTCCCTGGGGTTGGGATGCTGTCTCAATGGTGTGGATCTGTCCATCACGGTCTGCTGCCTCTTGGCCAGCTTCCACCTGGCAGCCTTTCGGCAAAGCCCTTCAAACAAAAAATAGTCCCTCTGTATGGTTGTTCTTACTTTCTCCGGGACTGGGGGCAGCCAGAGAGGAATCCCGGGACCACAGTGCTACGGCAGCAGCGAGAGCACGAGAGGTTTGCACCGTCGCCCACCGTGTGCCACGAGGGCGGTTCTATCACGTTCCAGTTCTCTGCCCCCAGTGCAGTCCTCGTGATGAGGAAAACGCGTTTGAAGCCTTAATGAATCCCGCAAGGGATGTTTGGGAGAAGAAATTCTTTGATCCATCTAGGCAGAGAAACAAGTTGGGTTAGAGAAGGTGACAGTGTTGGGTTGTGCGTTGTTTTGTTTTCTGTAAAGGCAGGAATCACTGAGCGTGCCCAACTTCTGTATTTCCTCTAAAACGCACAGTGATCACAAGATCATAGAATGGTTTGCGTTGGAAGGGACCTTCAAGATCATCTCGTTCCAATCCCCCTGCCACGGGCAGGGATGCCTGCTACCAGACCAGGTTGCTCAAAGCCTCATTCAACCTGGCCTTGAACACATCCAGGGATGGGGCAGCCATGACTTCTCTGGGAAACCCGTTCCAGCGTTTCACCAGCCTCCTGGCAAAGGAGTTCCTCCCAGTAACCATCAGTGAACGCACAGGGAAGATCTCTGAAGTCAAAATGACACCACCTCTGCCCCTCCAGATGAAAGCCGTAGAAGATGCTCAAGACCCACCAGAAACCTGGTTGTTGGTAGAGTGGTGTGGAGAAGCACATGCTTAACCTATAGCATTTATCACTCCAGCTCTGCAGCAAATGCCACCAGGGCACTGAACCTTCGGTGACATGGTGCTTCAAACTGGAAGGAGGTTTTCCCAATAATTTCTGAAAGACTTTGGTGTTTCAGGAACATTGTGTGTTACATTAGTGTTATATGGGATCTTCGTTCACTTAAGTCGTTGCACATGGACCGACCTCAAGCTCTCGGAGCAGCCTAGGAGCATGGGATTGGGGCTGTGCTTCCCTGGGGAGATAATTTAACCTGTACTTATATGTAGGTATTTAGTAGGTACTGGAGGGGACTGGGAGCTATTGACGGGTTTTGTGACATGGCTAATTCACCTCACTTTTTTTCTATACCTTAATTTCCCTTCCCACACTTTGTGTTGCTGCTTTACGCAATGTGATCCCTGAAAAAGTGACTATTTAGTGGGTACCTGTACAGCACTTGGCAAAATGGAATTTCAATCTATTTTGAGGCCTCCGAGATCTACTGTCTTTCCCATACCAATTAAATCCCCTGGAAGATAGTCTGTGCTATTAACAAGGTGATCTACAGCCTTCTCTTTATCTTCTCTATTCCAAGCAGCAGGAATAGCCAGGAATAAAGAAAAACAGAGAGAAAACAAATAGGCTCTGCCAGAGCCAAACGGGCTTCATATGGAGTTAATTCTTGTTTTGCCCTCGCACGCACCGCAGTGATTTTTTGCCCTCCTTTAATTCACCTCTCTCCCAACCAGCACGGGCTTGCACAGATGCAGCTGAAAGTGGAATGAGGCCCATGGTCTATAAACACTTCAGCCAAGATTAAAGGTACTCCATAAATGTGGAGTATGTTGTTGTAAGGTGTTTCCAGATGAGAGAAAAGTGGATTATCCTTCAACTCGGTCAAGAGAAATACCATATTGCCAAGCTAGACTCTGGAAACCTGGTTTGAAACAAAACAAAACTGGTTTGAGAGACAAAGAAAAATATGTATTATCTTGTTCTCCTTGGTAGCAAATAGGCTTCAGATGTTACAGTGTCTGACACAATTTCTTCAAGATTTCTTCACTTTTTTTACTGCATAGCAGTGAAAATTTTACTAGCTAGTAACTTGTTTGCTCTTCCTCTGTTTTAAATATGGAAAACCAGTAGTTTTGCTCCTGCGCCTAGTCTTCTGCCAATGTGGACCAGTTCACTGGCTTAGTGAAGAGCTGATCATACCTGCAGGTGACAACCTCCAGACAGCAGTGGGTAAACTGGCAAAGCAAAGAGAAAAGTGTTGTTTGCTTGTGATGCTGAAGCAGGCTCGATTACGACTGAGCCATTGGGAAAATTGCTTGTGTTAAAAATGTAGAGCAAGGATTTGGCACTCTTCATGCTGGGCTCCCCACTGCCATGTGGCTGGTTTTTGTCAAAACCGCCCTGTTGATTTGTTTAAGGAGATTATAGTTTTGGTAGGTAAAGGCAATATATCCTGGGCTGCATACAAAGAACATGGCAAGCAGGTCGAGGGAGGCCCTCTGCTCTGCTCTCCTGAGACCCCCCCCCGCAGTGCTGCATTCAGCTCTGGGGTCCCCAACACAAGAAGGACATGGAGCTGTTGGAGCAGGTCCAGAGGAGGCCATGGAGATGCTGCAAAGGCTGGAGCACCTCTGCTATGGAGACAGGCTGAGAGAGTTGGGGCTGTTCAGCCTGGAGAAGAGAAGGCTCTGGGGAGACCTTCCAGCAGCCTCCCAGTACCTAAAGGGCCTACAGGAAAGCTGGAGAGGCGCTTTGGACAGAGGCGTGTAGTGACAGGAGAAGGGGCAATGGCTTTAAACTGAAAGAGGGGAGAAATTTTTGACAATGAGAGTGGTGAGGCACTGGACCAGATTTCCCAGAGAAGTTGTGGCTGCCCCATTCCTGGAAGTGTTTAAGGCCAGGTTGGATGAGGCTTTGGGCAACCTGATCTAGCGGAAGGGGATTGGAACTAGATGATCTTTAAAGTGCCTTCCAACACAAAGCATTCTATGATTCTATGATGGAAGATGCTGAATCTGAGAAGGTCATTTTGTACTCTGTGGGAACTGATAAAGCTTTCAGTGCTCTTCCGTGTCCATACAGAAGACCTTAATTGAGCTGTAATTTGGGTGAGATGAAGGAGCCTAGATTAAACTGCAAAAGGTCAGATATTACTTCCTTATCTTGGGTGTTTAAGTTGGATCTAAAACTCTTAGGTGTTTAAGTTGGATCTGAGATTTTGCTGTCCTAAGAGCTGAAGAGTTGACTGTGTGGTTTGGGTTTTTTGGGGAGGTTGGGTGTGGGTTGTTTTTTTTTTTAAGGAAAAAGGGATAAAGACCTCAATATGGAAACTGCAGATGAGTTATCAAATTTTTATCATTGTGTGTATCGATAGCTAGATAGATATTTTGGCTCCACAGACCATACTCCACAGGATGTCGATAATTTAGACAAGGTGCATGCATGCAACTTTCCCCCTTCTACCATGCTGGAGGCTGAGCACTTATTGTCCATGCAGCCATATGCTCCAAAACTCATGTCAAAGTATGCCCCTGTTGCTTTTTGATTCTTCCAGCCTGGTTTCTGTACCTGTCAGCAAGGTCTAAGGGCAAAATGTGAGAACACGTGCTTCTTGCAGAGGTTCTCGGTTGTTTGGGGAGCTCCCTGAGGTTTTTACGCTCTGTCCCATATGGAGAGAGCCCCAGCCGAGGGCAGAACCCCTTCGTGGTGGGTGGGTGGCAAGCATAGGGTGGGAGGCACTCGTGATGGTCTTGGAACTCAAAGTACATTTTTGATACCCTGAGCTCGCTGATTTCCCCCCAAAGGCAGGGCTGATGGCAATTTGAGATCTGCTCCAGCGTCCTCTCACTTTGCTTGGGCCAGTTTTCCCACGAGGTAGGAGAAAGAGGTCACGGTGGGGGTTGACATAAGGCCTAGGCCCTATGCAACAGGTGAGCGTAGACTTGAGAAGGGAATTTATCTACAGATCTAGAAGTCTGGGATGCTCCAAGACAAAAATTCCTCTGTATGTAGAAACTCCTGTGCAAAACCTGTGTTTCTTGTCTCTTGACAAGGGAAAGCCTCAACCACAAAGTCCATAAAACACCGAGTTCTGGCAGGAGCACTTGCAAACATGCTGGAGAACTGGTCTGGGGCCTCGGGTTTAGGTATGGTATGCTCTCCTCTGCTGTAGGAAAGGGTTTTTTTGCAGGGAGCATTACTGTCTTAGGCTTGGTTTCTGGGTGTTTTGAAGAATAAGGGGCACGGTAACAGCAGATGATGAATACAAAGGGGAGGTCATCAAGGGACAGGTAGAGAGGCCACATGCTCTGCATTTGCCTTTGAAGATAGCCCTTCAGGAGACCCCGCTCTGCTCCCACCTGCTTCCTTCGGTGCCTGAACGCCTTGGAAATGAGCTCTGCTGGGTTGCTTTAGGACCCTGAGCTGGACCATAAAGGCCAATATGGGTAAGACCAAATGTGTCATCACAGGCAGAGAAAAGAGCTTTATCTGTGATCTTACTGCATAAGTTCTTCTTTCAGACTCTTTCATGTCTTTGTCCTCTCCGGACTTTCTGTGTGATTAGAAAGCAGTTGAGCAGGTTAAAGGTTAAATCCATGTTCCTGACTCTTCCTCACTTGTTTTGCAGTGCCAGCTCTGCTCAGAGGGCCATCTGGGAATGCTGATGGTCTGTAAAAAGTTATTCCATTCCTATTCACAGTCTCTTCCCTCTTTGGCCTTGGCTTGCAGTCTGACAGCCAAATGACCCCTCCTGCTTGATGCCCCCCAGCCTGAACACCCCCAAACTGGAGGTGATTGGCGAACGCGTCTCTCAGCTGTTACCCAAGAGGTCTGGTCATGGGTGAATGGAGCAAATTGGTTTTACTCCAGTAACTGGCGGGAGGTTGCTTTGCAGCTGTACGGGATTAATAAGGGACCTCAGCAGCAACGTTGTCTTTCTGGTGCAAATAACGTGCTGGGGACCAGACTGTACCCAGGAGCTGGGAATTCAGAGCTTCCACTCAGTGGCCCTACATCAGGGACTGTTTTTTCTGCAGGCTTCAATGAGGTAGGAGCTCTGATAACATTCTCCTACTGTTGGAAAAGGCTGTAGTTGCCAAAATAAGCATGTCCTTCTTTCACCCTTGGTCAATGCTGGTCCTTGACGTCACGCGTGGGGTCAAGAGGGACTGTGTCTTTCTGCTTATCCTAACCTGTGCTTACACACAGCTGCGTGGAGGATTGCCACATGGATAGCTGGGGTCACGCTTGGCACGCCATAAGACGTCCCTTGGTAGCACGCGCTGCAGCATCGTCCCGCGTTTGCTGTGGATCTGCGATATGACCGTCTTAAGCCACCAGACTTTCAGCCCAAAGAAAGAAACCGCAAGCTCGAGATGGGGCCAGCATAAATGTTTGTCTTTAAATAGATTTCACCCTTGAAAAAAATCACCTTCAAGCAGGCTGGGCTGCTGGTTAACATCTTTTCCCACCTCTCAAGCCTCAACGAGCAGCTCGTGTCCAGACCCGAAGCAGTTCTGTCCGTAATCGTGGACAGTAGGTGCAGCGAGAACGGTGAGTTACGAGCATTGATGTTGAGGGATTTCTGAGCTCAAAACCTGAATACCTGGGTAGGCTTCAGCTGTATCCTGCAGGAACAGAGACCAGCAACCTCATTGTCTGGTTCCAGCAGTTTGCTGAGGAGTTTGTAGCATATTTGGTTGTGTCTGGGCTAGTCCGTGACCTTAAGGTTGTCCTTAAGTATCAGTGCTCACGACCAACCTTGGATCTGCTTTGCTGATCCGTGCTATAACCAGAGACCCTCTTCATGGTCAACCAGCCAGTCAAAATATTACATCTGTGATTGCTTCAGCATCGTCTCCGGAGAGTCCGGATAGTCCAGTAGTCAGGAGGGAGATGCTTGGTGTGTATTTTGCAATAGGTCAGCTCTAATTGCAATGGGCACAGAGACCGTCTGCAGCCTAACAGACACTGTGAGGTTTTTTGTTGGCTCCTGTGACCTTTCCTGGACCTTTCTGACACAGAGTGGTGGGTCCGTTCGGAGCAAAATTCAGGTTAACGGCTCCTAAAATCTGCAACCCACTGGGCCTCAGTGGCTCCATGTCAACGTTTATTGTTTTTTCCTGATAAAAACAGGATGAAAAAGCTACATTAGTATGTACCCAAGCCTCATCTCAGTCCTTTGCTTAGTTTCTTGAGCTCAGTCACATTAAAGATGAGGGATGGGGTGGGATGGGGTGGGATGGGATGGGATGGGATGGGATGGGATGGGATGGGATGGGATGTTGTAGGCAGACCAGTCTGGGTAAGCTGGCACAAACAGCCTCCTGGCTTGTTGGAGCAACAAAATGCTGTTGAAGCTGCATAAGGAGGTAACTCAGTGGGATTAGAAAAACAGATTTTGTTTCTTTATTAAAGAAAAAAAAACCCCACAACTTTTATAAGGGGAGTTAAAAGCTAATTCAGCAAAACTGGGAGAAAACAACACAGCAGGAATTTAAAAAAAAAACAGTTTCTGTTTGTCAGCCACGGAGTACAACAATGTACATCTTTGTTCGAAGCACAGATTATGCAGGAATAAAATAATAAATAAAAGAGCTGCTGAATGGGGCTGACATAGTGTTCCTTCTGAAGGATACTGAATTAATAAGAGGAATAAATAATCCTTGGTTTACAAACAACCACTTGCTCATGTGCCCATCTCCCAGGGTGTAAATCAGCCCCTGCTTGCCCCTGACACTGAGCAGCTGTTTAATTTCCCCAGGCCAGGTTTGGAGCTGGTGTAAAGTGGGTGCTGCAGGTGGCTTTATCTTGATTGGAAAAAAAAAAAATATATTAAAAAGTCAAATTGGTAGAGCGAGCAGAGAGCAAAGCTCTGCTATTGTGCAACCACCACGTATCCCCCCCTGAGCATGGCTAGGGGAGGACACCCAGAATTCCCAAACTGTCTGCCAATTTAGGTAATGGCTGGATAAGATCACAGGATCACCAGCTTAGATGATGGCTTAGAAGCGTGCAGGAGGAGAGCTCTTGTCCCATATGTCCTTCCCAAGTTGCAGAGCACAGGAGCTGTCACTACACCACCGTCTTATCTTGAGGACTTCCCCAGGAAGGTTGCTCTTGCCATGGGTAGTAGCTGTTTCTTCTGGATGCTCAAGGAAAAAATCCGTAAAGATACTGAGGAGGGAGCCCTGTAGATGCCTTTGATGTTCAGGATGGGCTGTTTGGCTCTTACAGCATCATCCAGCGAAGGAGGGTGGATGCTTGGCAAGGAGGCTTGACCTTTGGTGGCCTCCTTGTTGTCACGGCTCCTGCTGGGTTATCCCCCAACGCCAGGAAGGTGTTGCATTGGCTTTACAAGGTGGCCGATGGAGACAGCAGCATGACCCACTCCTCCCTTGCTGCTTATGAACAAACCTTGTAAAAATCACTTCCCTGATCTCAGTTGCTTTGGAGCATGGCTCTGGAGGTGCAGGGACGTGGGAACCCACGTACACAAGGTCCACTCACTACGGCAATGTCATTGTTCATCTTATCCTGGGTGTTACTGAGGCCATGAGAGGGGTTTCTGCTCCAGCAACATCCTCAGGTACTTCAAAGCTTGCTCTGGATGCTCTTCCATACTTGGGCCATTCCTCAGCTAAGGATGAGCAGGGTGCTCAAAGTCTTTCAGGAGTTACATCTGGGAGGCTGAGCACATGGGAAGAGGATAATGAGGGACTCAGGACGTTGGCTGAGCTGAAATGTAGGTTGTCCTTGGCCAAGCTCTCTGCTGTGAGGTTGCTTCTCAGCAATGGTGGTGGGAAGAACCTCCTGGCTAATGACATGTCAGTGGACGGGTTGGTAGTGCTGAGGTTGAGCCAGATGGATGGAGCATAACTTCATGGTGGAGAGGAGTCAACGGTGGGTGAGTAATAGGAAACAGAGCAGGTGGAAGGGAAAGACTGAGAAAGAGGTGATTCTGCCCCTCTACTCTGCTCTCGTGAGACCCCACCTGGAATACTGTGTTCAGCTCTGGAGTCCCCAACACAAGAAGGACATAGAGCTACTGGAACGAGTCCAGAGGAGGCCACAAAGATGATCCGAGGGCAGGAGCACCTCTGCTATGGAGACAGGCTGAGAGAGTTGGGGCTGTTCAGCCTGGAGAAGAGAAGGCCCCGGGGTGATCTTATAGCAGCTTTCCAGTACCTAAAGGGGCTACAGGAAAGCTGGGGAGGGGCTTTTTACAAGGGCGTGTAGTGATAGGACAAGGGGCAATGGATTTAAACTGAAAGAGGGCAGATTTAGGTTAGATATAAGAAAGAAATTTTTCACTCTGAGGGTGGTGAGGCACTGGAACAGGTTTCCCAGAGAAGTTGTGGCTGCCCCATCCCTGGATGTGTTCAAGACCAAGTTGGATGAGGCTTTGAGCAACCTGGTGTAGTGGAGGATTTCTCTCCCCATGGCAGGGGGGGGTTGGAACTAGATGATCTTTAAGGTCCCTTCCAACCCTAACCATTCTATGATTCTATGAGGTGGGCTTGGGCTTCAACTTGAGGGTCGGAGGGGGAGCTGACCCCAGCCACAGCACTGCTGGTGGGGTTGCCCCAGCAGCCACTGGGGTTTTTAATTCTCTAGCTAATATTTGGGTGCAGATATTGAGCCTTTGGAGGACAAGAATGGGCTCACTGTTTCTCCAAATGTAGGTAGGGTTGGAAGGGACCCATTCTTCTAAAGCTTGGCAGAAAAAGCCAAGAGGAACATTGATATGGATCTACTGAGGAGTGGCAGCAGCTCGTGGGTGGGAGCCAGCCTCAGTATCCGGCTCCAGAAGCAGGGGTGCAGGTTGACTTTCACAAGCTGTGAAGGGAGAGGAGTTGTGATTATGCAAAATTAACTAAAAATGTTGTCTTCTACATGGTTTCTGGAAATTAATGAAGAACAGCAGAGATTGTATTTGGTTCCAGTGGCCTGTACAGGATGTGATTTGAACTAACACGGTCTTCATCAATTTTTTTTTTTTTTTTGACATACAATTTTAATGTAAATGGAAGAGTGGAAAAATTGTCTGGGTACTTTCTCCTGTCCCAGTAATTTCCAGTATTAGTGATTATTATCTTAAAGACATAAGTATTTATTTAAATATCATAAGTCTGTCTAATTTTGTCCTCACCTCCCCCCACTACTTAGTAACTTGTAATGGGACTACAAGAAAACGAAACACAGATGCTTCTTTTGGGTGTTTTTTTGTTTTGTTTTGTTTTTCTTTTCCCCTCTTTTTCTCCTATTTGTTTCTTAATCATTTGACAGCATTTAATTTATATAATCAGGTTCATTGTTTCTCCCACATAGTTGGCAGGTTTTCTCCAGTTATTTCTCATGGTCTTCCAGTTAAGAAGGGGAAAAAACTTTCAAGAACACTAAAATCCCATTACAGAGCAGCAAAATTTAATTGAGGATCTTTGGATCAAACTGAAAAACTGGAGCTTCTTTTGGCTCAGTTTTGTAGAGATGCACTAGATAAAAAGTTCATCATGTCCTGTTAAGTAGCTGTTGGCCAGAACACAGAATCGGTCTAGGTCAGGGCTTTGATGTTGTTACTAGAGCTGGTTTGGAGGCAGCATGTGGCTTGGACTTCAGACAGGAATTTAGGCCAGTAACTGAGGACGACGGGAAGAAGAAACAGGAAAAATAGGTGTATGAAGTTTAATTTTTTCTAAATTTGCACCTTTGGCAACCAGCCTTGCAAAGCGCGGAGCGTGCTCCTCACCTGGGCATTTCAGCAGCAGGTCAGCTTCTGTCACCTCTCTGAGCCAACACCTCTCCGGGGGTTAAAACCCACCAAACTTCTGCTGAAGTCCAAGGAAGAGCTCCTGCAGACTTCAAAGGGAGCCCAGCTGGAAGACTCGGGCACATGCTTAGCTAAGCCCGGTGTGCGCGTCCTACCGAGCAGCGTCCTGGGAGTGAACCTGAACTCGGGTGAAGGTGGCTGGTCGGAGCTCTTGAGACGAGGACTCTGGAGCCACCGCCTTCTTGGCCAGGAGGAAGCTTTGTAGACACAACTTGCAGAAAAGCCAATGTGTCCTTGCTTTCGCAGCGTTGGCTCTGCTGACCTAAATCGTTGAGGCAAATATGTATAGCGTGTACATTTCTTTCCTGAGAATGGATGTTCTACCATCACAGCCATTAGGAGTGTTCTTCTCTCCCTTTTAATTTTCATTTATTAGACCACATTAGGCCAGGCTGAGCAAGTAGAAGAAGGCTTCTGTAAGCCAAAGAAGCTCTTCAATTATTTTTCTGTGCATGAAAACCACTCGGAAGAGAAGACCATGCACCCTTCTGGTGTGCGTGCTGAGCAGTCATCCAAGGTCAAGGCATCTGGGGTTTGTCTCTGTCAGTGACTTGTAGAGCACTCCTAAGGCAAAGCTGTTGATTTTGCTGTGTTTGAATTTAGTTGTTTGCCTGTCAACAAACAGGGCTGCGGCCTCGCCTGATGGCAGAGAGGGGAGTGGTGCTCCTCTTGCTCCCAGCCTACCTTGGTTTGTGCTCTGACGTTGTCCACAGCAGTGCGGGTTAGCGATGGCTGTCGCGTGGGTTCATGTTCCTCAACAGTAAAGTCAACGCTCGTAGAGCGAGCAGAAAGCTTTCTGAACAACCTTAGAGTCATCCAGAAACAAACTGGATCCACCGTTCTGAAACGGAGAGACCCATTCCAAGCTTTGTTATCCAACTGATATTTTGAGATCTGTCACTGGAAGTTGCCTCCATTCCAATGCGTGAATAATATACAATCCAGCTTTTCCGTGGGTGTTTCTCTAACAGGTTATTCAAAGAACCGACAGATTTGGCTGTTTCACAGAGATCTGCAGAGCAAGGATCATCTTCTCATTAACATCTGCAGATTTTATGGCAGGGGAGTAAGATCGTTTCAGCGCACTTGCTTAGCTCCAGTTAAGCTGAATGTGGCCTTTCTCGTCATAATTTAGTAGGATACATCTGGTTTCGGCCAAAAACAGGATATGGAAAGGAGGAAGGGGGGGAAATCAACCAGATTTGCCTTAAGGTTTGGTCCAAGCCTTGTGTTATTTCTTACTTTGCCTGAGCTGATTTGCCTGTTTGCAGTAATTGGGACAGCTGGCCAGGAGAGATGGAACAACATGGCCTGGAAAGCCTTATTTTATTGGTCCCCTTTCCTTGTTTTTCAGTCTTCTTACTAGTCATGTCAGAAGAAAAGGATTCTGAATGTTTGCACTTTGTGTCTTCTTTATATGGTTTGCCATAAACATCCTTAAGCTTTGTGAAACAGCTGCGAAACAACAGCGAAGAGAAAGGACAGAGATAGGAAAAAACATGATCAAGCAATAAAAAATTATCTGTTTTTTGTTTGTTTTAAGTTTGGGTCAGCTCTGGGTCAAGCTGCTTCACCCATCCCTCTGGGCAGCATGATACTTCAGCACGGATTTGCAAAAGTTGCCGGATTCTTTGTGTTTGCTGCTGGGCTGGACGGGATTGCTGGGAAGGCAATGAGCTGTATAATTTATGTTGGAATGTCAGTATCTGAACAGGCGTAAAATTACAACTCATTATCACAGTCCGAGGAGCAGGATCTTGGGTTTCTTGGACAGTTGCGGTCGTCTTGCGGTGAGGCTGCTTTTGGGGACCGCTGAAAAGCTTTACCTGGCGGAGCTGGGGCTGCCTTGTTCTTCCGGCACGGGGAGCCAGCAAAGGCTGTGCTGTCCCTGTTCCCGAAAGGACCGGCTGTTCTGAACACACAGCCGTGCTGTTCCATTTATTCCACTCAGATTTTTGTAGCCTGGGAACTGTCTACGTGATACAGCCACGATCTCCCGTGTTAGGGGCTTCTGCTGAGCAGCACGGGCTCCGACAGCACGGGCTGAAGGGACGGTGTTACACCAGGAAAGGGGGAGAGAATCAAGCTCCAAACAGACTTTGTGTTCAGCTTGCCTCCAAAAGCAGGGATGCTGGGCTGTGCCCATTGCTGCTGCTCGCGGGAGCCGGTGCTCGCGAGGAGGGCTGTAAAACATTCCCTGCGCGGGGTGTATTGTTCCTCTGGAGACACAGCCTGACCTTTGGTGGGACCTGAATGGAGTGGTGGTGAAAAAGCGATCCTGAATAAATCTGGGGGAGGGGGAGGGATGGCAGGCGGCGGAGAGCACCGAGGTCAGCCCCGCGGCAGGTCCAGCCTGCAGCCTCAGCCCTGCCTGGTACGGATGTGGGATGTGCCTGCTGTGCTGATCCTAAATTCATTAGAGACCAAAAAAAAAAAAACCAACCCAAAACCAAAACCCCTCTCTTTGTTTTTTCCACTTGTCTAACGTACAACCCGACTCATAACCAGGGCAGCTGTGCACGCTGACGTGCCAGGAGGTGTGATGTTAGCCTCAAAACGTGGAGCAGAAGGAATGATGTACTCAGGAGCCCACATTTGATGTGCAAAGGGCCAGAAGCCTGGAAGGGATGCCCATGGATGCCAAAGAGCTGCAGCCTGTTCCTCCTCTCTTGTAAACTTATACTCTTCATCCTTTTCCTTAGGATCCATCCTTCCTTCCTGCAGCTGGATGTGAAAGGGGCCAGCACCTGCTTGTCCTTGCAGGAAAACCTCCCTGCAAGAGGCACCAGCCCTTGTGCTGCAGCTGTGCCCAAGGGGTAGCACGCCAAAAAAAAATGAGTCCCACATCTGGTATTAATGTCCCCCCACTTTGCATAGGGTAGAAAATAGCCCCACAGGAGCGCATCAGAAATAATTAGGGGCCCTACAAGCACCAAACAGCCTCCCCGTTGCTCTGCCGAATCTACAAAGGTAGCTTTCCACTGCTGCTGGATTTGTGCCGCCCGTTTGCATCAGGCATAGGCAAAGCACAGAGAGGTCTCCTTAAATTCGATGGTTTGGCTGCTGGGAATACTCAGATAGCGGTCAGATTTGGGTAAGTCTTCCTAAAAGTATTCACCAGTTGGCTAACTATTGAAGTCAGACAAAGGTGAAGCATCTCAGGGGGAAAAAAAAAATAAATAAAGATATTTAATAGAGGAAAAAAGCATCATTAGAGGAAGTCAACAGAGAAGAGGGAGTTTGTCCTAACTTGTCCTGGCTAGCCTGGGACAGCAGCAGTAGTCCTTCCGGAGCCTGCTGTGCTCTCTGCCATAGCCAAAGAGCGCAGGTAACACCAAACCTGGCTTTCCCCCAGCCAAAAGCAGCAGTGGCATTGCTTTGGCTGAAAGCAAACAGACTGGGAAGGAAAAGTTAATGTTTTCAGTCATCTCCCCTGCTTGAGTGTGTGTTACAGCCAGGGTGGAGAAGGGGCAGGCAGAAAAATCCCTCCACTGCTACCCAGACAGGGGTTTTTATTTTGTAATATTTGCTCTGCCAAAACCAACAATCCCTTGGGCACTGTTGAAATCGTGTTCTTATTGCCAGGCAAAAAAGCTGGAAGTAAACCTGTAATGTGGCACGGTGAGCATCCCAGGTACAACACAAGAGCAGATGCAGAGTGACTTTTGGTCCGTTTCTAAAGATACTTGGTGCTGCATGAGTGGAGTTGTTCCCTCCTTGCCTACCTTGGCCACACAGCCTGGAGAGGACGTGGAAGGAGGGTGCTGGATAAAGGCACCTGACTTGCCAGCACCTACCTGGCTGCTGCTCTGCCTTCACGTCCTCTTTCTGCTGGTCTCAGTGACCTGCAGGAGAGGGACAAGAAGCCCCACACTGTAGTTCTGGCCAGGCACGTCAAAGCTCGTAGTAGATCAATAACAAGACTTCGCTGATAGCTCCAGCGGCACAGCCCAAGCCACAGAAGGCAAAGGCAGGGACTGGAAGAATGAACTGCCCACTGTAGGAGAAGATCAGGTCCGAGACCATCTAAAGAACCTGAAGGTGGACAAGTCCATGGGACCTGATGAGGTGCATCCGTGGGTCCTGAGGGAACTGGCACATGAAGCTGCTAAGCCACTACCCATCATATTTCAGAAGTCGTGGCAGTCTGGTGAAGTTCCCAATGACTGGAAAAGGGGAAACATAGCCCCCATCTTTAAAAGGGGGAAAAAAGAAGACCCAGGGAACTACAGGCCAGTCAGTCTCTCCTCTGTGCCCGGCAAAATCATGGAGCAGATCCTCCTGGCAACTGTGCTAAGGCACATAGAAAATAAGGAGGTGATTGGTGACAGCCAACATGGCTTCACTAAGGGCAAATCCTGCCTGACTAATTTGGTGGCCTTCTATGATGAGGTTACAGCATTGATGGATAGGGGAAGAGCAACTGACATTGTCTACCTGGACTTGTCCAAAGCATTTGATACTGTCCCACAGGACATCCTTGTCTCTAAACTGGAAAGACATGGTTTTGATGGATGGACCACTCGGTGGATAAGGAATTGGTTGGATGGTCACACTCAAAGAGTTGTGGTCAATGGTTCAATGTCCACGTGGAGGCCAGTGACGAGTGGTGTTCCTCAGGGGTCGGTACTGGGACCAGTGCTATTTAACATCTTTGTTGGAGACATGGACAGTGGGATCGAGTGCACCCTCAGCAAGTTTGCAGATGACACCAAGCTGTGTGGTGTTGCAGACACGCTGCAGGGAAGGGATGCCATCCAGAGGGACCTTGACAGGCTGGAGAGATGGGCCTGTGAGAACCTCATGAAGTTCAACAAGGCCAAGTGCAAGGTTCTGCACGTGGGTCGGGGCAATCCCAAGCACAAGTACAGGCTGGGCGGAGAATGGATTGAGAGCAGCCCTGAGGAGAAGGACTTGGGGGTGGTGGTGGATGAGAAGCTCACCATGAGCCGGCACCAAGCGCTGGCAGCCCAGAAAGCCACCCGTGTCCTGGGCTGCATCCAAAGCAGCGTGGGCAGCAGGGCGAGGGAGGGGATTCTGCCCCTCTGCACTGCTTTCCTGAGACCCCCCCTGGAATACTGTGTTCAGCTCTGGAGTCCCCAGCACAAGAAGGACATGGAGCTGCTGGAGCGAGTCCAGAAGAGGCCACGAAGATGATCCGAGGGCTGGAGCACCTCTGCTATGGAGACAGGCTGAGAGAGTTGGGGCTGTTCAGCCTGGAGAAGAGAAGGCTCCGGGGTGATCTTATTGCAGCCTTCCAGTTCCTAAAGGGGGCCTACAAGAAAGCTGGGGAGGGGCTTTTGACAAGGGCGTGTAGTGACAGGACACGGGGCAATGGCTTTAAACTGAAAGAGGGGAGATTTAGATTAGATATAAGGAAGAAATTTTTTACATTGAGGGTGGTGAGGCCCTGCAACAGGTTGCCCAGAGAAGCTGTGGCTGCCCCATCCCTGGAAGTGTTCAAGGCCAGGTTGGATGAGGCTTTGAGCAACCTGGTGTAGTGGAGGATTTCTCTCCCCATGGCAGGGGGGTTGGAACTAGATGATCTTTAAAGTCCCTTCCAACCCTAACCATTCTATGATTCTATGATTTTTACAAAGCCCTTTATTTTTTGTCTCGAGGATTATAAAAACTGTTAATCAAAACCAAAGTGTTTAAAACTTTACATATATACAATATGAGAAATAAATTATATTTTAAGTCATACAAAAACCACAATATACAAATAGGGCTTTGAAACCACTCTATGTATGGCACGGTGACAAGTCACAGATACTTACCAAAGGCTTCGCTTATTGAAGCCTTTGCATAGAACCATGGAAAAGAAAAAGATCTCCAAATGTGCTTGCTTTGGTTGCATTGAAGCTCTACAAAAACTCAGGGAATTGCAGGCCTCAGAAGGACTTGCTATGTCTTCGGAACTTGGTGTTGCCAGATGGTGCACTATTTTTTGAGATTGCCTTTCTGCACGCTAAAAGTTTGAGAGTCATTACACCAAGCCTCCTTCCAAAAATTTGGGAAAAAAACCAACAAACAAATAAAATATGTAGTTCACCTCTGACAAGGTCCACTCTGCTGTAGCCAACGGGACAGCTGTAGAGTCTGTCAAACTCAGAGCAAAGCCAAGTTCAGCTGGCACCAGGGAATCCAACCGGGATGTTGTGGCAATGAGGGTAGGATGTCGTCTGTTTGGCTCAGTTCAATACTTTGCACAAAAATAAGGTCTTAAACACGCATTGGCACCACGGCAGCGCCTGAGCAGAGGCGAACACATTCTCAGTAGTTAAAAGGACTGCTGCAAAGCTCTCCTGAAGCAGTGTGGTTCACTGTCCCCCTCCTCCCTTACCGTCAGCAGAAGGGCAGCTGCCATCTGCCTCTTAACAGAGAGATGAAGAGATGGGACCGGGCAGTCTCGCTGCGGACACTGACTGGGGAGCAAGGAGCAGCTGCCAACACCACCACCTGCCATCTGCACCGTGTTCTGCCCTACGTACAGGGAGGATGGGATACTACTTTCTTCTAAGGCAACATATAGAGATTTCAGTATCAGCCAGACACAAGACGGATTATTTTTAAGGCAAGCAAAGGACAAGTTGAAAATAAGTGGCTTTGTGCTTATCCCCACCCCTCCTCTGAACAACCCCACACACTTGACCTGTGATGGTCTTGTCTTCCCACAGCCCATAGTGCTATTGGACCCACGGTTAACTCCTACACTAGATGCTAATCTGTTCTCAGCAGCTCTGTCACCAACAGTCTGGTGGGCAGTTAGCATGGTTATCTTCTCAGCTACACCAGCAGGCAGGCAAGAAGATTGTTGCTGAGGTCTAGATCTGTGAACATCTCATCCATAGTGCTGGTTAATGAAAGCAGGGCAGGAGAAGTAGCACATAACAGGTCAAGGTAAAGTTATATGCACAAACCAGGCTCCCCGGGGTAGAGAGACTAGTTTCAGTTTTTCTAGGTCTAGGACCACAGTCCATCAATTCCTCCTTGGTTTCTTGCATCTGATTCAAGATGTTTTGTTCTGAGGAACTAGTCGCTTTAAGTGCTACCAAGCCAGGTTTTTGCCAGAGCATCTTGCTGTCTGTGTGGTCCTCGTGCATCTAGGTTGCTCAGGTGTGAGTCTTTAGAGAAGTCTTCAGAGAGAATTTGAGACAGATCTGGGAACAGTGAGGGGGAGGGTGGTGTGGAAAAAAAAAAAAAAAACACAAACACAAAAAAAAATGGTTAAATGTAGAAATTAAGAGGAGTCTCAAAGAATTCCTAAGAAACTATGGGATGCTAAGAACAGGTTTGGACAGTAGAGGCTGGTATTTTATTCTGTCAAAGCAGCACTTTGCCCAGCAGCCACCCAACAGGAGCCCGAAGCAGGCAGTATGCGCACAAGTAGGCAGCAAACAGAAATTACTGGTCTCGCCGCCAGACTCTGCCAGCTCAGATCCATTCGGGGTGGACAGATGTTTGCAGGCTCGGTCTCCAAGCAGGGAACTACACCATTGCAGTGACTTAGTGGGAACAGAGAGCTGAACGATGAGTAATTGCTCGTCATCTCTGGGAGGAAGGACCATTTCCTAGAAACCATGGTGCTCTGGAGCTCAGATCTGCTCCTCTGCCTCATGCAAAAGCTGCACTCCACGAGTAAGCAGGAAGGGCACATCTGCCAGCAATTCTGTTTTATGGGGGTTACTGAGCAGCATATCAAAACAGCCTTTTATTGTACCTGCAGGAGTGTTTACTTGAACTTTCAGGGCTTGTGGCACAGCAACAAGCTTTTTGCACAGGGGTTTCATTCACGGAATTGTTTGCTACTGTATGTAGCACAGCTTGCTGGTTTCTGCCCAAGCTGGAACGGCACCAGCTCGCGTTCCTGAGCTGAGCTCCACTGCCCAAGAAGGCTGTGCAAAGCACG
Source organism: Tauraco erythrolophus (assembly GCF_009769465.1). Classification (NCBI taxonomy): domain Eukaryota; kingdom Metazoa; phylum Chordata; class Aves; order Musophagiformes; family Musophagidae; genus Tauraco; species Tauraco erythrolophus. The sequence goes on from NC_141496.1 coordinate 2,949,592, forward strand.
ACTTCCAGAGGGCTGTGCTAGCCCCAACAAGCGCTTTGTCTCCGGATTAGAAGCGACAGAGCTCTACGTTTACAAATCGAAATCTGAGAGGCCACAAGGCTGGGCTTCATCTGAAGGAGACGATCGTTTAGTCAAACGATCAGGGATTCATTCAAAACATGACTAGAGGCGGTCTGAAGCAATCCAGCTGTCGCTGCTGGGACCAGGCTTACTGGAAGTCATGCTCTGAGGACTGATCCTTAGGTGCCTGGAAAGTCCCCCAGAGGTTAAGCAGGGCTGAGATGCTCTGGCAATGGCTGAGTTTGCACTCTCCTGAACCAGAAGAGATTAGCATAGCCAGAGATGAAGTGGTAGGACTCCGTACTGTAACACCACAGCATGTCCTTAGCTGTGTCTTGCTCATGTAGTTGTGCCCAAACTTGATCAAGAGATTTCTTGGCAGCTTGAGATCTTCTACCAGGCTGGAACAATTTTCAAGGCAATCCCCTGCACTCCCAGCTTTCCTCTGTTTTACAGAGCAGTTAATAGATGCCTCTAATTAGCTCTCCACTACAGCAAGGACCTGGGGTTTTGGTAGCACCTTGTTTTTAGCATCTACCACGATAGCAAGCAGACAGGTTCTTTAGGACCAGGGATCACGTTGTACCAATCTGGTAGTAAGCATGTAAAGGTAAGCAGGCAACAAACCAAGATCAGAAGTGAGGACAGTATCACCTAGTTAGTGATAGTTAAGGCATACACGAAAATCAAGTCCAATGTCTTGGAATCTTGGGTTAGAATTTACTAACTTTCTTTTGAAAGAAAAAGAGGTTCCAGGAGTCTCAAAGAAAAACCTGGCTCCACTCATCTCAGCACAGCCACATGCATCAGACAGGATTTCTCTTAGCTGATTTTCCCTACCTTTTTCGCCATTCCTCTGCGCACTTCACAAACCAGAGCTCTTTACCCGGAGATATACTGGTCAACTGGGAATCCTCCACACAGAAGGCAAACCTAGGAGGAGGAATGAGAAGTCAAGAGAAGGTACCTGTTGTCTCCATGATTAACAAATAACATGTAATACAGACTGCAGCTAATCCTAGGACAGGTTTTTCGATTTGACATCGTTCCTGTGGAGCACCTTCATACACCACTAGCCTGTTGAATGGCTGTCTTATTTCCTACTTTAGTATTTTATTCGGGTATCTTTGCTTCTGCTACCCCTGTGTTTCATAGACTGTAGAGACTAGGATGCAGAACACCTTACAGACAGGTGATGCTTATTTAAAGCTCCGAGAAAGGTGGGAAAATTGCCAATGTCGACTGCTGTTCTTTGACAGACCTGGGTTACCTTCAGAATGACGTGAGCACAAGATTTGGGAGTGCAGTGCTACATCCTTGGCAGCCTTACTGCCAAGGAGACCTGGTAGCTTTCCAATTACAGAGATCCCAGAAGGAGCAATATAGTGCTTAGGGAGTTGGTGTCACCATGTTACCGGCTGCAGTTTTAGGTCTAGCTTGTTGAGCCAAATCAGCCCATGATGTATGTAAACAGTAGTCTTGCTCATCTATGTTTCAGTATTTTTGGTGCTGTCAGTACTTCAACCCTTCAGGTATGATCTAAACCATCTCGAGGCAGGCTAATTTAGTCCCCAAGGGCAGGCAAGACAGTGTCATAGCATCTAAATAAAGCAAAAGAACATCTCAGATGTGATCTGCAGTGACTGGTCTTGCTTGCAGCCTAGTTTGCAACCTCATGCTGGCAAGTAACTCGCTCTCCTACACCATGAGGGAGCATTGGCTGGCAGCACCAAAAATGAAAGATGGTTCAAGGTACCAGCTAAGGTCAAACTCCCCAACTTTTCTTGCTAGACTCTGAATATTTCTCTTTTCATTGAAGTTGCAAGCCAGCTTGCATGCAGTCTAACACAACTACTACCTCTGCTGCGTTTCTCCAGATTTCACACGTATGCGTCTGATATGCAGTTCCTGGGAAGACTTCGCAGGCCGATACCAGTAGCTCTTCAGCTCTTTCCACAGATCGTACCATGACTGAGATGTTCCCTCCCAGGTGAGCTTTATTTTTAAAAGTTCACCCATGTCCTCTTCAGTATAGACCAGGAAGGTGTTCGTGGCATTTAGACCAATTTGATCAAGCCTGAAAGACAAGCAGAGACTCAATGTTTCTTCCTTATGGCATCGTGCCAGATGCTCATTCATTCCATGCAAGAAGTTAAACAGAGCCCTTTGCAGCTTATCAAGTGCTCCACACTCAACTGTCACCAGCTAATTACCGATTACGCTAAAGAAAGTGACCTTGGACAGCTGGTTCAACACAGCATGTATTTGGCTCAGCCATCCTTCCATAGCTGAAAGGTGAATTTCACACCTTGTGTGTCTTCTGGGAGATGCTAAGGGAGGTCAGCAACGCCTCTGGAGATACGGGTGCTTTCAGACTATGTCCAAATGGTAGAGGGGAAGAGCAAAACAAAGTATTTCAACAATGAGCCATGAAGGCTCATATGTAGAGGACTGGGCACATCAGACCGCTTTCTCAGCAATAAATTATAATTAAGTTACTGGATGGAAAGTTTTTTGAATGGGTGATGAAGTGAGGCTGCTAGGCTGAGGTGCAATGCTAGTGTTACTCAGAGGAGAAAAAAAGCAATGCAACCTTGTCTAGGCTCGGTGGCCATCTTACCCAGAGCAGGCACAACAGGCCAGCTTACTTACATTTCTAAAGAGAGGGGTTCAGAGTCTCCATTGGTGCCATGAAGGGTGACGGAGAAAGTGGGGTCAGCCTCTCCCAAGCCTTCGTAGCTGAAGACATGCATTTTCATCTGATAATGGTAGACTGGGGAGAAACGAGGGGAGCACAGATGGAACCAACATTGTTGAGAGACAACATTGCTCGGCATCGCTCCTTGTCAAACAGAGTTGGCTGACAAAGGCTAAGTCCTGTATTTATCAGGGCATCATTGACTACTTTTTCCTGCCCTTACTGACTACAAAGTTGACATTCGCACAACAGCAACAGCAAGTGCACTCCAGGGAGGGCTCCCCAAACCTTACACTGCTCTAAGGTGTTGGAGTGGTCTTGCAAGCACGACATGCATAAACTGTAGTCCTGCTCAAAAGGCAGAGTGTCCTTATGGCCGGAGTCCTGCTGATCATACATGGAGGAAGGAGCACAGGAACGCCACAGGACGGCAATGCAGTCGGGAAACTAAAGACTAATGCCACGTGCTGCGCTGCGCCGGGGTGATGCTACTCCTTCACCTCTACTCTTTCCCAACATCGCGTTTGGGAGTGTGCTCCTAGAGCAAAGACTATACTCTTTCTAAGAGCGAAAGCCTACCTTTGAACGGCATGTCAGCTCTTGTTTTCAAGTACATCTTGCTGTTTCTTTTGTTCCGTGTTTTCCTGGCGTTGTAGCCGATGCCGTTGCAGCGGTTCTTCCGGCAGCTCAGGCAGATGCCCTTCTTGAAGCGACTGGAATCGGTACATTGAAACGCGAAGCTTTGTTTATCTTGGTTCACGAGGGAGTCCACGAAGAGGTGCACAGACCGCTCGTGTTCACATTTAACAACTTCACCAATTGCTAGAGAAGCAGAGTTGCAAGGGATACGTTTTGTTTAAGGACTTGTCACCCCAGCAGCCGGTAAGACACAATGAGCTACGCCTTTTTTGTAGCCCAGCGTGAGTTAAGTGTGGCCAAACTTTAACGTTTTTCAAACACTAGCCGTTCAAGAGGTTAGTGCAAGGCACTTGAAGAGGACTTGTCATTTAGCATCTACTGTGGCAAGACATTTAAAGAAGATTCTAGACCTAGCATAAGATGACGATAGTTTATCATCAGGTGTTAGAGCGCTACTTCAGAATTAAAAGCAGGTCTAGTTTCTAGCAATTATCTCCAGTACCACAGTTTAGGCAGTTTAGAAGGCAAAAGTAGTTTTCTCCGCTCTTGTAAAGTGGATCATCCCCCAGCATCCACCCAGGTCTACTTGTGAGAAGTCCGCACTGACCAGAGGCAAAATAAGTAATGAGAACTTACTCCCATAGGCAATTGCTCCCAAGACATCACCCAATCCACAGCCAGGCTGGAAGTCTCCCCCGTTGGGGTAGATGTCAACATGGCCTACAGGCATCTGGATCCCAATGCTAACGCCTAGTGTCTCCCTGGTGTAGGTGTGAAGGACATCCACAAAGTTAGCGTCATCAGGGGAGAGGCGTTTGCTAGGGTCTGCTCCTTCAAACATAGGGCCAGCCGGATCCAAGCCTGGTGTCAGAAACAGTATGCAAGAAGCCAGGTAAGAAACTGGGTTATTTCGTGCTACAGCCAGGACCTTGCTGCTAGCAGCCCTCCTAACCAGCTGCTACGCAGACAGTCCCTGACTCATTGCAGAACTGTCCCCCAAGATCTCTTCGCCATGGCTCCACTACGGGTGCAATACGACCCAGTAGTAGCACCAGTTTGCTCTGGTGAAAATGGCTCTGGATTGCCTGCTGGAAGCAGTGTGTCTTTGCTAGGTCACAGTGAAGAGATGCTTCAAGAGGCAGCAGTTGACCGAACACCAGAAGAGGTCTAGCACCCCACAGAGACAGCTGCTAGCCAAAGCTGCCTTGGCTACGTTTAGTCTGTTTGCAGACTGGACATATGGAGGGACTAACACAAGTTTAAGCAGCAGCCCAGTAATCCCTGCATCTGAGATCCCGCGGTGTGTTTGGGACTTTGTTAACCTCTGAGCCTCACCCCCAACCTGAAGCTGTGCTCCTGGAACAGATTGCCCAGAGAAGTTGTAGATGCCCCATCCCTGGAAGTGTTGGATGAGGCTTTGGGCAACCTGGTGTAGTGGAGGGTTTCCCTGCCCATGGCAGGGGGGTTGGAACTGGATGATCTTTGAGGTCCCTTCCAACCCTAACCATTCTATGATTCTGTTTCTGTGATTCCTCAGCCATTCCCCAACTTGGCTGGTAGGTGATTTTTCCTGCTTAACCAAATACAGGTATTTATTGCTAGGCTCTGAGGAATTCTCACTGCCAGCATCACATTTAAATGCTTAATGCAGCCCTTGTATCACGCCCTAAGTTCTCACACGTCGAAATCGGCTTTCCTCTGGAGTCAGAAGCGCTCTCTTCAAGCTACTTTCAGAATGAGAGGTTCAGGGGTTTTTTTGACCACGCATCCCATGGGACAAACTGCACCCAGTAGCTCTCACTTCCATTAGTTTATGAGCTATTATTACAGAAACAGCATCACTCAGAGGCTTAGGATTTGGACAGTAAGGGCTTGAGCTGGATTTGTTTTGACTCATTTGACTTCAAATATTCTCAAGATCAGGTTGTCTTCTGAAAGGTTTTTCACTGAACCTCCCTCATGTTTGGGGTTCAAAGTTAAGACACTTTCTCATGTTAAAGAATCCATACTCTCCGCTGCCACCACAGGTAGGAAACTTGTCATTTCTGACTCTGCAAGCCCAAAACACATTGCAGCAACACAGGAAACGAGTCTCTTCGGGGAAACTCTCTGCTGCTAAAGAAAGGTGAGAGACTGCTTAAAAAGCCACTTGCCTGTAATTCTCCCTATTGTCCCATGGACATGGTTACCAGCAAAGCCAGCGACGTGGGCACCCAGGCTGTACCCAATCAGGTGGACATTCTCAAGCTGGAAGAGTGGGTTCTCCTGCAGGGGAAAAAAAGAAAAAAACAAAAAGATAATTTGCCCCCCCGTTTTTCGAGGCATCTGGCACTGCTCCTATGCACAGGACTCTAAAGTCCAGTTCCAAGAATAGACTGGAAGGAGGGGGCAGACAGGCATGCTTCATTCTTTATTTTGTCGAGACAACTACAAGTCGAATGCTTTGGATGGCAGCTGTGGTTTGCCCCAACCACAATACCCAGCTTCCAACCCCAATTACAACATTCTTTCTTTAAGCAGCATCTGGAGCAGCCGTCCCCCAGGGAGCTGCCAGCAGACCTCACGACTGGCCACGGACTCAAGTGCCAAGTTTAGCACCATGGGCCTTTTCCTTCTCCCTTTCCACCCTCTTGCCGAGTCAACCCTAACTCTGCACGCCCACCATGGCTCCCACAGGAAGAAAGACTCCTAAATTTGAAGTCCATTTCAAAGTCACTGACCCAAGCACGCTGCAAAGCCGCATCCCCCAGGAAAGCAGGGGAGCATTTGCTCACACCAAGGGCTGAGCGCAGCACCGTAGCTATGAGCCATCGCCCCGCCAAGCCTTGGGGTTTGGATTACACCAGAGCCTTCTCCACTCATGAGCGTTGGAGCTGGTGTATACTCCATTCCCTTGTGCAACAGTCCCTCGAGGAGCATTACAACAGAGGCTGTTCTCAACTCGCGTTACCTGTAACCAGTCGAGCAGCCTCGCTATGCTTTTTCCAACAATCCGCGTGTTGTTCACAGCATCAGTATAGAGCTGGTGGGCAAGTGGAAGCCAATCCACCACGACCACGTTGGCGTCCTTCTCTCTCTCCTGAAGAGCAGACACCAAGCTGCCCAACCAGGTTTCGAACATGCCACTCATCTAGAAAGAGATCCGGGTGTTAGTTCCCAGCTCACAGGACCCAGATTACATATTCACAGTTAAGTTATTTGTGTATCATTTACATATTCTGCCCCAGCAGTACGCTCCTCGGCAAAACCCACTACTTCCCAGCGCTGCACTAATGACATAAGAAAAACAGGTTTTGAGAGACTCTGGATGTAATTAGCCACCTTGCCTTTTAAGACAGGAGGGAGAGGCATTTGCTACATGCCACCTTATCGCTTTTTCTCAAGAGTTTCACAAATTCTGATGGATTGCAAAATTATTTTTCCAGCCCTGGCACCTCTGTTTGCATAAGCCCTGGTAGAGTTGATAAGTCCCCTAGTGCCACACACTCGGCCACATCAAATGCAGGAGAAGAAAGCTTGATAAAGCCTGTCTGCCCTCTCTTTCTTTATCAAGGAGACCATGTAGCAGAAGCCAAAACTGCAGACACACGGCTGCAATTACAGAAAGTCTATTACATGTGTCAAGCCAAGTGCCACCTTCATAGTGGTCAGCTGGACTCTAGGGAAAAATCTCACGTTCCCTTTACCACATTCACATTACACAGGCATAGAATCACTTAGGTTAGAAAAGGCCCTTGAGATCATCAAATCCAACCACTGCGGACATGAAGTGATCTTGGGTAGCTGTGAACGAGTCGGGTGATTTCACAGACTCATTAGGTACAACATCACTTAGCTCCGGAGACCTCAGGTGCAGCTTCCAGGAGGCCATAGTGCTTAAAACACAAAAAGTTGTCCCGAATCCCACATACTCTAGAGACTGTCACGCATGGACCATCTACGGGGCGGTTTGCTTTCTCTAAGTGGGCAGACTGGACACTAAGCATCACCCAGAGCCCTGCGGGATCCTCCACACTCACCGTCCAGCCGTGGATGATGAAGAAGGTTTTAGCTGTCACGTTGAACTTGCAGTCCTCCAGACACTTGCGGTGGCCGATGGCGAGCGCGCAGCCGTCCTCTTCGGCATCCGGCGAGGAGCGGAGACTGAACTTCACCTGCGGCTTCGGTGCCGGCGGGCGCTGCCGCCCGTCCTCCAGCAGCTCGGCGATGGTTGCATCTGCGGCGGAGGAGGAAGAGTCAGCACAGCGCCTCTGAACCAGAGGCTTCAGCCTCACCTGGGCGAGGCGAACGGGCTCCGCGCACCCCGCGGGGAGGGGAGGAGCGGGACCGGGAGCGGGAGCGGGACCGGGACCCCGCCGCCGCGTGGGACCGCGCTCACCCACCTCCTCCCAGCAGCGCAGCCTCCGTGACCCGCGCAGCGCCTCCCGCCGCGATGCAACATGTCGCGACGGCGCAGAGCAGCAGGACGAGCCTCCTCATGGCTCGGCGGGATGGGACGGGACGGAACGGGACGGGATAATGGGACGGCTCCGAGCGCGGGCTGCGCCGCGCTTTAAGAGCCCCGTGCGGCGGCGCTCGGGGCCGCAGGGGGCGGGCCCGTTGGTCTCGCCCTCCCTGACGTCACGCAGGGATATTCAATAGAAGGGGCCGCGCACTCGCGGGGAACCCCGCGGGGGGTGAGGGGAGGGGGGCCGGGGGGGTTTGGGTGGTCGCTGGGGGGGGGGGACACGGGCGGCCCCGCGGAGGCGCGTTGCCCCGTCGGGCAAAGACACGGCACGGCAAAGGGATGGGGGGGGGGGGCGGGGGGGAGCGGTGGGTACCGGCCCGGGGGCCAGCGTGGGTCTGCGGGTGTCGGATTTCCCCGCATCCCGCGAGAAATCCCAGCGCTTTGCCGCTGAGGATGCTCTGGACTTAACTGGGCGCAAGGCTCCTCCTCCCAGAGGAGCACGCCGCCTTAGTGGCGAACAGCTTCGAAGCATCGTCGTGAAAAATTATTTAGTCCTACTTTTTTGTTGCCGGTATTTTTGCCAGGTACCGATCCACGAGAAGATGCTTCATTTTATTCTGCCGCTGTCTCGCCACGTGCGGAGCGAGGAGGTGATGCTCCAGGACGCACGGCTTTCCTGGTCTCTTCCTCCTCCCCTTCCTCGGCCCCGTGGCTCCTTCCCTTTCCCTCTGCGCTCACGGCAGAAAGCGAGGAGGAAGCACCAGGGTCTGCAGTGTGTAAAAACGGCAGGGGAGAAGGCAGGAAAAAGATGCAGGCAAATATCAGGCAGAGATGAGGAGGAAAAGATGGAGGCCTAAACTCAGCCAACAGTAAGGGAAATAGTGGGAAATCAGGCACCGGCATCGCCTGAGCCCTCATGGAGAGAATTTATCTGACTTCCCAGCAGTTCTTTCCTGGAGCGCGGAGCTTGCACCCTGCGCCGCGACAAGTGTTGGTCAACCCCGCCACCTCCGTGCTCCATGCTGGCAGCTGGACGAGGCCATCGTTGTGGGTCTCTCCCAACGGAAACGTTCTGCTCTGTTGCACTCCGTTCTATAAGTGCAAGGTCCTGCACGTGGGTCGGGGCAATCCCAAGCACAAGTACAGGCTGGGCAGGGAATGGATTGAGAGCAGCCCTGAGGAGAAGCCCTTAGGAGTGCTGGTGGATGAGAAGCTCAACATGAGCCGGCACCGCGCGCTGGCAGCCCAGAAAGCCAACCGTGTCCTGGGCTGCATCCAAAGCAGCATGGGCAGCAGGGCGAGGGAGGGGATTCTGCCCCTCTGCTCTGCTCTCCTGAGACCCCACCTGGAATACTGCATTCAGCTCTGGAGTCCCGAGCACAAGAAGGACATGGAGCTGCTGGAGCGGGTCCAGAGGAGGCCACGAAGGTGATCCGAGGGCTGGAGCACCTCTGCTATGGAGACAGGCTGAGAGAGTTGGGGCTGTTCAGCCTGGAGAAGAGAAGGCTCCGGGGACACCTTCCAGCAGCCTTCCAGTACCTAAAGGGGGCCTACAGGAAAGCTGGAGAGGGGCTTTTGACAAGGGCGTGTAGTGACAGGACAAGGGGCAATGGATTTAAACTGAAAGAGGGCAGATTTAGATTGGATATAAGGAAGAAATTTTTCACTCTGATGGCGGTGAGGCACTGGAACAGGTTGCCCAGAGATGCTCTGGCTGCCCCATCCCTGGAGGTGTTCAAGGCCAGGTTGGATGAGGCTTTGGGCAACCTGGTGTAGTGGAGGGTGTCCCTGCCCATGGCAGGGGGGTTGGAACTAGATGATCTTTGAGGTCCTTTCCAACCCAAACTGTTCCATGATTCTATGATTATATCCTGAAACGTTTTTTTTTCGCAGCTCTCCTGCAAGCAGCAGGTGGTGGCTTGGAACTGCTGCTCTTCTCCTGGGACGATTCCCAGAACCTCTTCATTTCCAACTCTGCAGAAGGAATACGTGTTCCGGAAGTTATCTGAGCACCTTCTGTTTAAGGAGGCTGGAGATGACGCTAACCACTGCTCCTCAGGGAGCGTGGGTTTGAGCTGGGCGCCCTGGGGACGCAGCCTCTCTCGCAGCTGCATGGTCCCCCTTGACGAGCAGTGTCCTGACAGCAGTGGCCCAAAAATGAAAGGACAGGCGTTTCTCAGCTTCTGGCCCATGACTGGACTCAACTCCTGCAGGAAATGAATTGATTAAGCCTCATCACGAAATGCTTCATCATTTTAAAAAATTCCTCGTGCCAACAAAACCCTGCCAGACCCTCGGCTGCCGTGACGTCTCCTCATTCTTCCTCTCATGCCTTTGCATTCAGCTGGTGCCTCTTGCCATTGTAAAGACGGGACGGGTGGGGAGGTGTCCTCCTTTTGTCCGTGCCACACCAGGCTCCCGTGGGAGGGGAGTCCTGCTTTTCGGCTCTGGCTTCCAAGAACCACAGCAGCAGCTTAGCAACAGCAAGGAAAAAGCCCTTCAAAATAATCTCTGGCTGCATCGGCCAAAAGGTGAAGATTGTCCACAGAGATGCTGAGGAACCGTTGTGATGGGCATCGTATGGGTGCAGAGAGTGCAGCTCTGCCCTGACCCCTCTGTAACCCTCATGGCCTGGGGGGAAGAAGGCTCCCACCCCGAGCTGTTTGGAAAATAAAAGTTTGTCAAGTCAACTAATTTTAAGGAGAAATTCCTGGTTTTCATTAGTTTTTCACTGGGAAATATTTCCTGGCTCCCGGATGGAATCTCTGGATATTGTAATAAGTAAGAAATAAGAAACCGGGGTAAATATTCCACCTTAAAAGATCTGGAAGTTCAGTACTTGCAGCACTTGTAGGGCTGTTGGAGGCTCTGTCCCAGCAGCTGGTGTGAGTGGGGTAATGCCCGGGGAGATGGTGGCTCTTCTTGGATGCATCTTTCTGGCTTTTCTTATTCTCTCCATCCCCACCACGATTTTCTAACGACCTCAGTTCAGTCCAAAAGCAGAACAGGAATATTTTTGTAATCACGAGCATTTTTCCAGAAGGTAAAATCTCAGCTGTAGTCACCAGCTCTTTGCAGGTGGGTGCTGGGTGGCTGAGGTGGAGAGCGGTTTAAACGTGGTGAGTCAGAGCAGGGCCGTGAGATACGGGGGAGGAAGGACAGGAGAGGTGTTCAGCTTCTTTCTTAGTAGCAAAATGCTAAAATCAGTACAATATGTAAATTAATATGCCAAAATATTTAAAGGTCTGGAGTCTGCTGGTGATCTCAGGGACGGATCAGACAAGTTTTTCATTAGCGGCGTTTATTTGAGAGGTTTCCATGTCCCTGCATCCAGCAATGAGATCCTTTCAATGCCATTTCTGACAGAAACGGGCTGTCACCATCTACTCAAGGGGAGTGAAGTCAGGAGCCTTTCCCAAAATAATTGCCTTTAATGCTTCTATTTGCATACTGACACCTCCTTTCTTTGCAGAAATCACAGGGAGAGGTACGAACCAGCCGTGCCATCAAAGAGCTGAGCATTAGGGAAAAGGCAACATCCTTCAGCATTCCACAACCTCTTTGAGCACCTGTGGAGGCAGAGTAATTCCAGTGTGAGCAGCTCTGCAGATCACAAGGAAAATAAAAAGCATCGCGGTGCACGAACGGCGCTGCTCACATCGCACCCCCCATTCTCCCAGGGATGATCCACCATGGGAAGGGCAGCCGAGAGAGAGTGTTTTGCTGCCAAGGACAGGGTACTGCTGCCCCGGTGAGTGGCTGCAGGAGGGATTTGCACAGTACTCCCGCCTCTAAGGTTGCATCACGTCGCATTCTCCTCGCTAGGAAGGCGTTAAGTGGAGCACTTGGCTGTGAGTGAGCCCTCCTGGTGGGGAAAAATCATGGCTTTGGGGTTTGTGGGGTGCTTGTCACTTAAAGCAATGGCACAGCAAGATCAGGGATGCTTCTACTAAGGACTGCTCGTTTGCACCAGGCAAAGATCGATTTCCTTGCTTTGGGTCAGATATCCAGTGTCAGGGAGTGATTATCGGTATTCTGCAAATTTTTTATTCCACATTTAGAAACCTGAGAGTGTTTTACACACCCTCCATTCTTCCTGCCTGTTTTTTCTCTATTTTCATTCTTTTCTCCAATGAAAGAGCAAGCAGGATTATCAGGAGAGGAGGAGGAGGAGGGGAGAAAGAAGGATTGCTCTTTTTTTTTTAAGTTATAAAACAGTTTTTCTTTTCAATTATAAAACAGAACCCTGGCACTAGTATTTAATGGGATCGGTATCGGTTTCCCTCTTGGGTCCTACTGCCTAATTTGGTTCTGAGATGATGGGAGAGGAGGGATAGAGACGGGGTGGGAGAAGAAACCAAGAGAGGGAAGGGCTGCTCGGACGGCAGCAACCTCAGGGTGCTCGGAGCTGGGGCGAACGCCCTGGGAGGACCCTCACATTGGATGGGTGTGCAGAGCTGACTGCACCCCAAGGGTCTGTGCTCCTGGAAAAGCAGCTCTGTGGTGAGGTGACATCCAGGGTTAATCCTTGCATCACCCTGTGCCTGCTCAGCCCAGGACCTCTTGGTTTGCCATTATCCCATCACGCCACCAATTATTTTATACTTAACACTTAATGCAGCAGGGGGAGATACTACTTAAGTGGCACAGTTTCTGCTCTGGCTATTTCTGCTCTGTGAGCATCCAGATGGGGTGAAAACAGGCCTTGGTGTCTTTGTTTCGCAGCCATTCCTTACCCTTGCACAGCCTCTCCTCCCCTCCTCAGCCTTTCAAATGCAGCCCCTCTACGAACACGCTGTATTGGACCAATACTTCGTATCCCTCGATAGATTTTCTTGCTTACAGAAGAGGCTAATCTCCATCAGGTTATGAAATCAGCTCACACGCTCCAGTGGCACTACCCACTATTGACATCCACGTTCGATCCCCGTTGAGCTCTCTTTGTTGGAGGTAACCCCCCGTCCTACTTCTTCTAAGCTGATTTCTTAGGCCACATCATTCAAGTCCCACATCCCCATGGTATTTAGATGTAGTAAAAATGACTGGGGGGGGGGGGGGGTAGAAATAAATGGCAGCCAGTGAGCCAGCTAAACTGTCTGACTATTAATGGTCCTGTTAGTTGCAAATTTACTTTACCACAAAGCCCCCAGCATGTAATCCTTAGATGAATGCCTTTGATTGTGAGGGAATATTTACAGCTGACCCTGCCAGCAGTCTGCAAACCTGCAATGGGCCTCCTGTCCCACATTAAATCCGCTGGCATCTGTTCCTGGGTTCTTATCAAGCACATGCTCTGCTGGTGCAGTGTTTAGGCTGTAGCGCTTGCAGATATGGTGGGCCTTGAAAAATAAATCCCCGCATTCCTGTGAAATGCTAATTCTTGTGAATGTTGTCACACAGGGAGGAACGTTACAGCTTGTACCTGCCTCCAGGCATCGCCATCCACGGGGAGGTTTCCAGAAGGCTTTGATCCCTGCCAGCCACCCTCTCCCCGTGGCAGGTCCCCGGTCCTGCCACCGGACCACCCTTCACCAAAGACAAACTTCATCTTGGCCATTTTTTGTTATGCCATTGTCCCAGACATGCCTGAGCCACGTGAAGTGATTTTTATGACGATTTTAATCTATTTTCACCCCTGCTCATGCCTTCCAATAGTCCCCAGGTTGCTCTGACTTAGCCTGTTGCTCTTGCAGAGACCCTCGGGTGATGTTACCCCATCTCCAGCTGCAGCAGAGCTGTGCAGGAGCACAGGCTGAAAGCCAGCGAGAGCTCAGTGTGTCCTGATGCCTATTCCCTGTGTCCAAGTAGACAAGTGTAATTCAGTGGCTTGTCATTCCCAGCACGTCCTGTGGTATTTGAGACGGATCCACACAGCTTTGCTGCTTTGTGCTGGACACAAGATCCAGTGGTGGGTGGTGGGCCTGCTCCATCCACTCTGCAGACAAGGATGCCTTTAGGTCCGTGCTGAAGAATGACGTATATTTTCTCTCTTTATAGGCCTTTACCCAAAGCTCACACTTTTCCATCCAAGCTGTATGAATGCTGAGCATGTTTGGTCTTGAACGTGGACTTGGAGCCAAGCCCATTGGCAGTGCAGAGGTGTCCTGCGTGGCCAGGGGGATGTTTGCTCCTGTTCCTTTCCAAGGTCCTGTTTTGGTGGGGTACTGGAGAAATGTCTCAGAAGTTCGTGGTCACTCAATGCTTCAGGTGGTGGATGGTGAGCCCCCAGCGGTGCTTCTGCCTTAAGTCTCCTGCATCCAGTAAACGGAAAAGATTTACAAAATAATAAATTACTGACATTACTCCCCTGCTTTTTTTTTTTTTCGTAAGTTGAACCTGGAGCGGCTAGAGAGTCTAGAGAGGAGTTTTGGGGATGGTGGTTTGGTTTAGGGATTGCTTGAGAGTGCCAATACTTATCCACAGGCTTTTTCTTCAGATCTGCAGGAATATTTGGCCCAAGTCTGGAGTGGATGGGGCAGTACCGTCAGTGAGAGGTACTTGACACTCTGCTGGACTGAAGCCTGAGAGGAGACCGTAAGAACTGGCAGAGCAGGTAGGGGCTCTCCTGCCTGCTTAGAGGAGTCTGTCGGACCAGGGCACAGCTTGGTGGCACAGTAATTAGCAGCTAAAAGATCTTGCAAGTTGGCATTTCGGCAGAATAATTAGGAAGCTGACGTCTCTTCTTCCTCTGAAAACTTCCCAGACTAAGCCCCAAACCAGCCACCTAGAATTTGATTTTCAACACTCCTAAATCCAATTTAAATTTATCTCAGTGGCACGCAGGCTTTCCAACTGATCCTGTAAATCTGGGTGGACACCAGAATGAGGAAACTGAGCATGCCGTGCAACTTCCCTGTGCTGACAGGAAAGAGAAGGAGATATTTGTTAAAACCAAGTAACTCGTTACTTACTTCAGCAAAGCCCTATAAAAAGATATAATGATAGTTCTCTTCATTATTGCTAATTTAAACTCCAGCTTTATGGTTGCAAATCTCACATAATTCTGTCTTCCTGAGCTGTCCTGGGTCAGACAGCTCATGCACATTCTTCCTCTGCTTGTGGTCCCAACTGTGGTCCCAAATTCTGGTGTTTAGGGGATCCGTTGGCAGTATTTTACTGTGATTTACATTAGAAGGGGACGGTATTTTAAACTACAAACATGGACTTTATGCAGCATCTTCTGTTTTTCAGAAAAAGTGTGACAAACAGCTTGAGGCACAGAAACAAGCAGCACAAGATGGTGCTGTGTATCATCAAGGTCAGCATAATTTGTTCTCCAGCACCTGCTTTGAATTTGCCGTCTCCTTGGCCCCTTTTGCCTTCTCAAATCTGAGCAGAGTGTCGCGCTGGGATCTGCCTAAGACAGGGGAAAGCCTTGAGCCATCCTTGGAGATATGTGAAGTCTCCTGCTTTCCTCAGACATTGGCTTTGCTTATACTGACAAAATTATTCGTTATTTTTCACCAGCTGGTACGTTTTACTTTGCTAGCCCATCAGTTATCCCATCCCTGAATCCAGCCTCATTCCTCAGTGTCTCGATGAAAAGGACATCTATTACATGCAGTTACAGCACATGCAACACGAAGATGGGAAAGAATGAGATGTCCCTGAGGATGCTGGTCCCCCACCGGACTCTGCTTCACCCTCTGGCCATGTATTCCTAATTGCCTAACTTCTCCCATTTATTGTGTTTGTTGAGTGTGTGGCTCTTATTAGGAAGAGTCAGTGACTCTGTAATTAATTAAGAAAAGCTTGGGCACTTCTCAGCACTTTGCACTGTATGTTTCCTGCCTGTGATGTACAGACGTTGCTGATATTCATCACAGGGACTCCCAGTCCAAGGACAGACAGGCAGACGGACTACGGTCAGGGCACAGGAAAAACAAGAAGGCTCTTCTGTACAGGACAGTTACATCCTGGGCTGCATCGGGGATTGTTCAGCCTGGAGAAGAGAAGGCTCCAGGGAGACCTTCTAGCAGCCTCCCAGTACTTCAAGGGGGCCTTGGAGGAAAGCTGGAGAGGGACTTTTTAGTAGGGGCTGCACTGATAGGACAAGGGGCAATGGCTTTAAACTGAAAGCGACAAGATCCAGGCTCGATATAAGGCAGAAATGTTTTATGCTGAGGGTGGTGACACACTGGGACAGGTCGCCCAGAGAGGTGGTGGATGACCCTTCCTTGGAAACATCCCAGGCCAGGCTGGACGGGGCTCTGAGCAACCTAATCTAGTGGAAGGTGTCCCTGCTCACTGCAGGGGGTTTGGACTAGATGGCCTTCAAAGGTCCCTTCCAACTCAAACCCTTCTGTGATTCTATTTTATGATTCTATGATTTGCTTTGCAGAGCAAGGATGATATTTTCAACACAGAGCACAACGTAGGAGGTGCGAGCAGAGACCCACTGGGCAGGCAGGACAGGTGAGCAGTGGCAGCAGACCTGGCTAGACTGGGCTACAGGTGCAGGGCTCATCTCACTAACCACCCCACCATGCCCAATGCTCCTTCCTTGCATTTGCAATGCAGTTCCACAGCCTCTGCCTCCTGCCCCGTGCCCAGGCAGTCGGCGTCGCGTCCCCGCACGCTGCAGGTGCAGCACCTGGCTGAGTCACGGGGTGGCCGATGGCCATGGGGTGGGGTGGGAGGCAGAGGTGTGTTACCCAAGGGGGCCCCGCGTTCAGTGGATGCCTGCCGCAGCCTTGCCCGGTGGTCCCTACCCATCATATGACCTTCCCAAGCACCGGCATGTTACTGGGCCATGCACGCTGAAAAAGACCACGCAGAGCAGACAGGGGAGGTTGGAGAGGGGGAGGGTGGCTCAGCCAGAGAGGATTAGCAAGCATGGACAGATAGGGAAAGCTCTGAAGGAGGAGGCTTGTGTCAGAGTTGTTGCAATAGCAAAGCCGGGGGTAGTTGGATGATTGGAAGAGGGAGGGAAGGAGCGAGCCAGGATGGAGGGATGACCTCAGAGGCGACATTTGGGATCAAAGTGGGGAAGTCTGTGTCTTGTGTAGAGGAAGATGCTGCAATAGTCAGAGCAGGAGAGAGCAGACAATTGGGGAAAATCAATAGAATAAGACAATAAGAATAGGAAGGAATGAACATGAAGATGATCCGAGGGCTGGAGCACCTCTCCTATGGAGACAGGCTGAGAGAGTTGGGGCTGTTCAGCCTGGAGAACAGAAGGCTCCGGGGACACCTTCCAGCAGCCTTCCAGTACCTAAAGGGGGCCTACAGGAAAGCTGGAGAGGGGCTTTTTACAAAGGCGTGTAGTGACAGGACACAGGGCAATGGATTTAAACTGAAAGAGGGGAGATTTCGATTAGATATAAGGAAGAAGTTCTTCACTCAGAGTGTGGTGAGGCACTGGCACAGGTTGCCCAGAGAAGTTGTGGCTGCCCCATCTCTGGAAGTGTTCCAGGCCAGGCTGGATGAGGCTTTGAGCAACCTGGTGTAGTGGAGGGTGTCCCTGCCATGGCAGGGGGGTTGGAACTGGATGATCTTTGAGGTCCCTTCCAACCCAAACCATTCTGTGATTCTACGATTCTATGAACACAGAAACCACATACTGGGATGATAAGCGAAGATGCTGGAAGGGTTGCTATGGACACTAAGTTTGGAAGAAGGGAATAAATGCTCAGGGCTGTAGCTTCTTGCCTGTCTGCTGGCTGAAACTGTTGCACAGGTTGTGTTAATAGGTGTTATCCAACCTCATTCTCCAGGGTATGAGCGGATCTCTGCCTTGGTTCAGAACAGAGAGGGCTGCAGGGGTGACAGGGACGGGTCCTGCCTGTGAGGACCACTCCTGCGCCGGTTCCTCCATGCTCTGTCTGTCAGCAGGGAGGTGGAGGTGCAGAAGCCCCTGGAAGAGAAGAAAGGGGTTGATTGTGGTTTATCAGCTGATCCAGAGGAGCTCTTCACCAGGGCAGCTGCAAAAAGGGCAGATAATAACAGAAGAGAGGAGGAGACTTCTTTGATCCATTTTGGTCGGGAGATGCAATGCAAAAAATGGATGGAGTTTGAGGCTGTGTTTCATTGCACAGGGCACACTCAGCCTTACGTGTGCTGACAGGATCCACAGACCAAGAAAAGCTCGGGTTGGAAGGTGCCAGTGGAGATCATCTAGAGCAACCCCCCTGCAGCTAAGAGCAGAGTCAGCCAGAGCTGGCTGCCCAGGATGTTGTCCTGTTGTTTTTTCAGTAATTCCAAGGACGGAGACTCCACAACCACTCTAGGCCACCTGTTCCAGGGTTCGACCATCCTCACAGTAACAAAAACTTTCATCTTCTTTTTATACAGAATTTTCCATATTTTAATTTGTGCCTAAATTGTGGATGCAAACTGTGGGCAATATCCCTGGTTCCAGGGATATTTTTGGTTTCATTAACCAAAAGAACACTTAAAGCAGTACTTCTTGGTTATGGGCCAGACAGGTCAGGACAAACGTAAGCCCAGGATTTAATTTATCCCAAGCAGTGTTTGTGATCAGGCACTCACACGATGTCTTTATTTACTGACTTACACTCATCAAGGCGATTGGCTGGTCCATTTCTGGCAATTAAGGCCACCAACCAGCAGTCACAGACCTGCACAACCTGCGTAAATGGTCTGCTGGCCAGAGAGTAAACACAAACTCCAGCTGCAAGGTTACTTAATCACATAAGAGGTTTGTTTTACCGGTGATTCCCTCCTAGCTGGGCGTGCAGGGGGTGGATGAACCCGTAGCTTCTAGGACAACACGCCAAAAATGTTGAGTATTAAGGCAATAACACCCGTCGCTGTGGTATTTTGTTTTGACCATAGTCCTGGCTGGCTGGTCACCAGCAGCATGGGGAAGGTGCTGTGCCTGCTGTGTCACACCTCAGCAGTGGTGACAGTAAGGACAGATACTCAGCGGTTGTGACATAGAATCACAGAATCACAGGATGGTTTGGGTTGGAAGGGACCTCAAAGATCACCCAGTTCCAACCCCCCTGCCATGGGCAGGGACACACTCCACTACACCAGGTAGCCCAAAGCCCCATCCAACCTGGCCGTGAACACTTCCAGGGATGGAGCAGCCACAGCTTCTCTGGCCAACCTGTGCCAGTGCCTCACCACCATCAGAGTGAAGAACTTCTTCCTTATATCTAATCGAAATTTCCCCTCTTCCAGTTTAAATCCATTTCCCCCTGTCCCGTCACTACACGCCCTTGTAAAAAGCCCCTCTCCAGCTTTCTTGTAGCCCCTTTAGGTACTGGAAGGCTGCTGGAAGGTCTCCCCAGAGCCTTCTCTTCTGCAGGCTGAACAGCCCCAACTCTTTCAGCCTGTCTCCATAGCAGAGGTGCTCCAGCCCTCGGATCATCGTTGTGGCCTCCTCTGAACCTGCTCCAGCAGCTCCATGTCCTTCTTGTGCTGGGGACTCCAAGCTCCCTTGGTTGTTCCCTCACTCCTGGTCTAGGTACAGACCTAGGAGAAGACAGAAATAGACAGATTGTGCAGTTAACCTATTCGTGTAAAGAACTGCCTGTGTTTTAGGAGGACTCACAAGGAATCAGAAGCATTCCCAATGTTCACGTGTTGCAGGTAACACACTTGTGACATGATGATTTGTACACGTACACATACATACATACACATAAAATCTACATTATAGATAGAATCATAGAATCACAGAATGGTTTGGGTTGGAAGGGACCTCAAAGATCATCTAGTCCAACCCCCCTGCCATGGGCAGGGACACCCTCCACTGCACCAGATAGATATATCTGCTTAAAGAAGGAACTTCCGCCCCCCTATGGAAGCATCTCTCCTTAAAAATCACAGGGAGGAATATGTAACATAATCGAGCTCTTCAAGTTACCAAGACAGAACTACTGATGCAGAGCAAAACTCCTATAGTGTCTTGTCCCACTGACGATGGTCCGTCCGTCTTCTGGAGATGCATTTCCTCCTTTTCCAAGCCCACAGATCTTGCTCCTGGGACTCACTGCCTGGGTCAGCAGGTTTTAGGATATGGGTGTGGAGAATGGCTTAGCTGGAGAGGTCACCTACCACGTATCTAAATGCTGCTGCCTCACTGACCGTGAGAGGAAAAGGCAAATGATGGGAGCGAGACTGTGCCTCTGGAGGAGCCAGGCATTTGGGAGGAGGAGTGCAGAAGGAGTCTGTAGGCTGGATTCTGCCCCTCTGCTCTGCTCTCCTGAGACCCCACCTGGAATACTGCATTCAGCTCTGGAGTCCCGAGCACAAGAAGGACATGGAGCTGCTGGAGCGGGTCCAGAGGAGGCCACAAAGATGATCCGAGGGCTGGAGCACCTCTGCTATGGAGACAGGCTGACAGTTGAGGCTGTTCAACCTGGAGAAGAGAAGACTCCAGGGTGATCTTATTGCAGCCTCCCAGTACTTAAAGGGCCTACAGGAAAGCTGGGGAGAGACTTTTTACAAGGGTGTGTAGTGTTAGGACAAGGGGCAATGGCTTTAAACTGAAAGAGGGCAGATTTAGATTAGATAGAAGGAAGAAATTTTTCACTCAGAGGGTGGTCAAACACTGGGACAGGTTGCCTAGAGAAGCTGTGGCTGCCCCATCCCTGGAAGTGTTCAAGGCCAGGTTGGATGGGGCTTTGGGCAACCTGGTGTAGTGGAGGGTGTCCCTGCCCATGGCAGGGGGGTTGGAACTGGATGATCTTTGAGGTCCCTTCCAACCCAAACCGTTCTGTGATTCTGTGATTCTAAAATCAGGGAAAGAAGATGCAGCAGCTGTCTGAAGGCTGGAAAGCTTTCAGTGTTTCCAGCTCCAGCATCCAAGCTGGTTTCAATCTAAAATGAGTATTGGGTGCCTTTGCCTTCAAGATTTTCTGCTTGACCATTAGACAAGCAATCCATTTGTATGTAATTTTGTGAATGACAGTTAATATCCCCACATAACGAGTGGGCTGCAAAAACTGGGTCTGTAAGACAAATGCCAAGATATCTGCAAAATTCTGAGGACCTGGCTTCTGTCCTTATGCAAAGCACAAGTCAAAACCCCCTCCTACAGCATGGTGGACACACAGTGTCTTTCAGTGAGCCAGACTTCAGCTTGGCCAGTCAGCCCCCATGGAAGTGTCTGCCACGAGGACTTTAGGACAGACCCTCCCATTGCTCCACCTGCCCCTGTGTTAGAAATTACTGCCCTCAGGAAGGGCGGCAGAGGCAGATGTGTGCCTGAGCTGCAACTGAGTAGGGGCTAAGAGTCATGCTGGAAGGTGAGCAGGGGGGTCCTAAGGCTGGAACTGATCTCTCCTTTTGTTTCCAGACCCGCTGTGAAAATATAGCCCTGGCCAGTCTCGGAGCTCACCTCTCCTTCTGGCCAGGAGGGACGGTGGCTATCAAGGGCATTGACTGATTGTCACTTAGGATGACATTTGGCTTGGCAATTCCAGTAGGACTGATAAGGTCCCTTGTTTGTTCACAGCTAAATCCACAAAAGGACTTACGTGATACCACATTCCTGTACCCATATGCTTCCCACTGTCTGCTGGGCTCTTCCATGGCAGGTTAATGGGTGGAGCCCCCTTCCAGCCCCAGGAACACATCCAGAGGAGAGGAGTGAAGCCAACGCGTTGCCAGCTGCTCAGCAGAAATCCTGGAGCAGGAAAGGTGGGAACATCTTTGCCACAGAATAGCCTATGGATTCCAGGTTATGGTGTGGCTTTGAAACCTCTCAAGGGAAGAAAATTGAAAGTGGGTCTCTCACGTCCTGGGAGTGTGCTGTGGCCACCACACCGCTGGGTTAAGATGGGCACTATCACTTTCTGCAGGTTTCTACCTCAAGAGATGGTAGAAACCTGTGCTGCCCTTGTGATGAGCCCTTCACAGGAGGATGCTAGCAGCAGGAGCTTCCAGAGCACAAAGTAGAGGAATGGTTCAGGTCTGAACAGTTGGATCTTTGCTTTCAATGCCTGCTGAGAGTGACACCTTCCTGGGCATGCGCGGCACAATCACAATCACCTGGGCTGGGTGGTGCGGCCAGGGGAGATAAGAGGGATGGCACCACCGGAATTTAAGGCAAAATCCCACGGAGTTGAGATTCCAGTAGGATCAGGAGGCAGCACAGGAGTTTTGAGTAACAAGATTTTGGACTTACGTGCCTAAATTTTCTGCTTAGGATGCAAAAGCTCTTTTCGAGTCAGCTCGCACAAGCTAAATATTCAAGGCAGCTGGTGCACTGGAGGAATAATCTGGGTAAATCTCAACACGGGCACATGCTCAGCTGCCTCAGCCCTGATCTCCGCACCAGATATCTGCTAGGCTGCCTCTGAGAGCAGTTGTTCACCTCCCAACAAAGATGAAAACACACATCTCATTTCCTGACACCATCCACAGGAGCTCCTACCTCTACATTTCCACCACTGCAAGCCCCAAGCAGCTGATCAGAAACAGTTCCATGAGCCAGGGAAACAGAAAACGTTTAAGTAACAGAAAACGTGGCCTGCTTGTTTTGGATTTCATTGATAAACATGATGACTATAGGATAATTCCCACCATGTGTCAATTACTTATGTTTCAGAACTCCCTTCCGGCTTTCTCTGACTGTCTTGTTGCTCCTGTGCTCTCCTGCTAAGAAGCAGCTGCATGTAAAGGTGCTTCCCATGGAAAGTCCGTTTTCCTGCACCAGCACTGGTTTCCTACATGGAGGTGGATGTGAAGGGGAGGGCAGGAGTGACAAAAGGAGTAAGCTTGCACTCACGTAGGCTGTGAGAGGAGATTCCCACAGCACAGCGGGGAAGGTCACGGAAGTGTTTGAGGACATCAGCTTTTGCTAGTTTCCATTTATTGCGTCTGGAAACACAGTGCTCTTGGAAATAGTACTAATATACATGGTTCTTGTTCCACAGGAAGGAGAACTGAAACACTTAGGAAAGTGTTAGGTCTCACTCTCCTGAGACCCCACCTGGAATACTGCGTTCAACTCCGGTGTCCCCAGCAAAAGAAGGACATGGAGCTGTTGGAGCAGGTTCAGAGGAGGCCACAAAGATGATCCGAGGGCTGGAGCACCTCTGCTATGGAGACAGGCTGAGAGAGTTGGGGCTGTTCAGCCTGGACAAGAGAAGGCTCCGGGGTGATCTTATTGCAGCCTTCCAGTGCCTAAAGGGGCGACAGGAAACCTGGAGAGGGGCTTTTTACAAGGGTGTGTAGTGACAGGACACGGGGCAATGGCTTTAAACTGAAAGAGGGGAGATTTAGATTAGATATAAGGGAGAAATTTTTCCCTCAGAGGGTGTTGAGGCACTGGAACAGGTTGGCCAGAGAAGCTGTGGCTGCCCCATCCCTGGAAGTGTTCAAGGCCAGGTTGGATGGGGCTTTGGGCAACCTGGTGTAGTGAAAGGTGTCCCCGCCCACGGCAGGGGGGTTGGAACTGGATGATCTTTGAGGTCCCTTCCAACCCAAACCATTCTGTGATTCTATGAAAGCGTTGGAAATAATTGCTGAGATATCTTTTTACATATTTACTGTTTCCTTGAAGCCATGAGACCTCAGAAGGGGCACTTTTTCGTGTCTGTTTATTTTGTTCTAGTAACGCTTGACTTCGAAAGGCTGTCGTGCGTGTATTTCGGCGGTGCTGATCCTCCTTCACTTACCACTGTTCTGAGATTGCTGCATGCACCGCGGGGCTGAGCAGCCCCCAATCCTGTGGACGATGATGGAAGTGCCAATTGGTGAATAATCTCGAGTATCTCAAAATTAAGTATCCATGACCAAAAGCTACTGCATGTGTTCTTGTCAGTGCGGGCTGCTAACTCCTATTTTCACGAGAACCTTATATATAAAAAGAAGAAATAATATTTGCCCGCATCCCAGCAGGTTTCCCTGCTTTGAGATCGGCGCTCAGAAGTTACTTGGAGACTTTCCAGAAAGCTTCCCCTGGAAGGCAAAGTGAAAGGCACCTTTTAAGGCAGGTGAATGGAGAGCTGCAGTCAAGCTTAGAGCTCTACAGTTTCCAGCCATGTAAATATTTGTGATAGTTCAAATATTTCCCTTCTCCCAGCTGGGTGAAATCCTAGCTTCAAAGCTTTGGGTTTTTTTAGTGCTAAACAAGAGATCCAGAAATAGCTTCCCAGCCAGAGCACTTACGCGGGCCACAAGTTCTTGCTCTGCTCTGTGTTCTGCTACGCACAGCACTGAACCCGGGCTCGCTCGTGCCAGGGAGGTGCCCGGACATCAGGCTACCAGCTGCTCGGGAAGATGTTTTCTCTTTTTTCCCCACTCCGTAAAACTTTTCCTGAGGAGCCTTTTGCTGATGCTGGGTACCACTTCCAAGAAACGTCTTCCTTTTATTGAGCCCAGCAGTTCCAGTCGCAGATGCAGCCTAAAACGGAGAAAAAAAAAAAAAAAATCGACAAGTAAGTCTTTGATTTTTTTAACAGCAGTGCAATAAATGCCAGCGGCAGCTCATAACCACGAACCTCCGCGGTCCCATCTCTGCACGCACACCTCCGCCAAGCGATGTGCCCCTCCATCCTCATCCTCAGCCGCCATCTAGCTGCAGCCCTCGGGCCTGCTCCTCGGCCGCGCCTCCACCATCTCCGCCCCGCCGGCAGCGCCGGCCATGCGCGGGTTAGCAGAGCCGTGCCCTGGCTCCCGTGCCCGCCTTTCCCGACAGAACAGCTGTCCTCCCCGCGCAGCGACCGGCCAGGCCCTCACGGAGACGCGCCCCCCGCCATTTTGCGGGGGCAGGCCTCGGGCCGCGGGGAGCCCCGCAGAAGCGCGTTCCCGCGCCCGCACGCCGACAAAAGGACGCGGGCTCGGTGCACACGCACGACTTATTTCCACAGCTCGGGCTCACACGCGGGGACGCGCCGCCCTGACCGCTCCTTCGCCCACCCCCGCCCGTTTGACGACGATCCCTCCGCCACGCTTCGCCGCGCGCTCGGCGCGGCACTTCCGCGACGCCCCCCCGCCTCCCCGGACGAAATCTCGCGAGAGCGGGGCGCGGCTTTCCCGGCTCCCGGCATGCTTTGCGCTCTCTCTTCCCCGCTGCCGCGCTGAGGTGAGGGAGCTATGGCTGGCGGGCCGCGGGTCGTATCCGCGCCCATCCTGCCCGGGGGGGGCGAGGACGGGGACAGGGCTCGGCCCGCCGCGCCGCGAGCCCTCGGTAGTGTCGGGGCGGGAGGGCGCGGGACGGAGGGAACGGGGTTGGGGGCGGATGCGAGGTGGAGGCCGTCGGTGGCTGCGGTGATGACTTTCTTAGGACACCTTTGGATTTCAACGTGAAAACAAAGCGTAATTCCTGAGC
Organism: Tauraco erythrolophus; assembly: GCF_009769465.1. Classification (NCBI taxonomy): domain Eukaryota; kingdom Metazoa; phylum Chordata; class Aves; order Musophagiformes; family Musophagidae; genus Tauraco; species Tauraco erythrolophus. The sequence goes on from NC_141496.1 coordinate 2,974,687, forward strand.
AGCTCCTCCGGTTCGCGGTGGGCGGCGAGGGGAACTCTCCAAGCTCAAAGTATATCCGCGTTAGAAACTTAAATTTTTTTTTTTTTTTTTTTTTTTTGCAGTTGAGCTCCAAAAATGGTGCGCTACTCTCTGGATCCAGAGAACCCCACGAAATGTGAGTTGTTTTTTGTTGTTTTGATTTGTTTTTTTTTCTTAAACGTTTCGCGTAGGATTTAACCGAAACCATTGAGGTTTTAATTCTAAAAATCGGTCTTTTTTTTTTTTTTTTTTTTCTTTTTCCCCTGCGCAGCATGCAAGTCACGGGGATCCGGCCTGCGAGTGCATTTCAAGGTATGTAGGAGGAAACCAATTAATTGAGTTTTGGAAGTTTTTTTTGGTGTTATTTTTTTTTTTAAAGGCCTTTTACTTTCCTGTGTCATTACATAGTTACTTAGGGTGGTAGTGTAGGTTTTGCTTTAGCTGCCTGTGATGCTTTTTTATCCACGGAACCAAACCCGCGATGGTGTGGGCCAGATAGTTTCCTGTCTAAGACAGATAATAAAATACAGTAGGCAAACAGTTTTAGTGGATTTAGCAGGAGGAATTGGGCTAGTGTTAAATGAGACATGCGTTTCGCTTGTCTTACTCTGCCTTTTTGGTCGTTTGGAAAGAAGGTTGTGTGGTCATGCTGGTGGCCAAGAGGCATGGGAGGGGGAGGCTTGCAGTGTTTGGCGTGAGGACAGAGGATCCTCTGGAGAAGGTTTAAGTGTGGCAGTGAATTCAGGACGCATCCAAGTTCACACAACCCAAAGCAGAGCAGATGCTGTTCTGCTTGGTGTGATATAGTGCAGGTGAAAAGAAATCTTGTTCTTTTGGTTTATTCCGTTGTGATCTAGAAGCGTTATAGTTACTGTCTGACTGTCGGATTTATTGTGTGTCTTGAGCACTGATGCATTATCCTTGATTTATCTTTCCAAGCCTTTTTCTTCTCTCACCTTTGTAATTCCCTTACAGAGACAATTAGATTGTTGGTAGCTTGTTTTCTCATTGCTTCGTCTGAGGTGCCATATTTGATATTTTAGTAGGAGCTTATCCTTCAGGCTCCTGCGTTTTTGGATTAGTGGGGAAAGAGGAGCTGTGAAAAGTATAAACACTCAATATTTTAATTTTGCTGGTTGGAAAGATCTGGCCATTGGGTAAAAAACAATCAAGATGTGCCAGAGCCACGGATTCAGTGATGGAAGTCATACCAAGGGGTAGAAAAGTGTGTGTGTGTGGGAATACAAAAACACGCCCCCCCAAAAAAAAAAAAAAAAACCAAAACAAACCACACCAACTTGTTAATTATAGAATCACAGAATGGTTTGGGTTGGAAGGGACCTCAAAGATCATCCAGTTCCAACCCCCCTGCCATGGGCAGGGACACCCTCCACTACACCAGGTTGCCCAAAGCCTCATCCAACGTGGCCTGGAACACTTCCAGGGATGGGGCAGCCACAGCTTCTGTGGGCAACCTGTGCCAGTGCCTCACCACCCTCAGAGGGAAGAATTTCTTCTTATATCTCATCTAAATCTCCCCTCTTTCAGTTTAAAGCCATTGCCATTATTAATCATAATTCAGTTTTGTTTTTTTATTTGAGTGTGTTTTTTTAAATTGAGTTGGTAGCAAAAAAAAACCCCAGGGTCCAGGAAAGAGAGCGAAGTGTTTTTGCTCGTGTTACGACTTGGAAAGATGTGTTCAGGGGGGCTCTGCTGTGCTCTGTGTTTCTAGAACACTCGTGAGACTGCCCAGGCCATCAAGGGCATGCACATCCGCAAGGCCACCAAGTACCTGAAGGATGTCACCCTGAAGAAGCAGTGCGTGCCCTTCCGCCGCTACAACGGAGGAGTTGGCAGATGTGCCCAGGTGAGGACTGAGATGGCTGTGGCGAGTTAGGGAAGAATCATAGAATCATGGAATTGTCTGGTTGGAAGAGACCCTCAGGATCACTGGGCCCAACCATTCACCCTGCACTGTCAGAGTCCCTAAACCATGTTGCTCAACACCAAATCCACTCGGTTTTTAAACACCTCCAGGGATGGGGACTCCACCACCTCCCTGGGCAGCCTGTTCCAACACTTCACAACCCTCTCTGGAAAGAAATTCTTCCTGATATCCAACCTAAATTTCCCCTGGTGTAACTTGAGGCCATTCCCTCTCGTCCTGTCATTCCTAACGTGGGAGAAGAGACCGACCCCCATCTCCCTACAGCTTCCTTTCAGGTAATTGTAGAGAACGATAAGGTCCCCCCTGAGCCTCCTCTTCTCCAGACTAAAAAGTCCCAGCTCCCTCAGCCGCTCCTCGTAGGACAAGTTCTCCAAACCCTCCACTAGTTCCATTGCTCCTCTAAGAGAGTAAAGGTGGTGCTGAGATAGTGCAGAGTGTGGTCTGTTGTTGACGACACTAGTTTTGTATATAAACTTAAGAGGGAGGAAGGAGTTATTCCTAATTCTAGCACAGCACACATTGCATCTACTTGGAGTGTCAAGTAGTTGATTTTTTGGTACGCGGTCTTGATACAAGAGGGTGTGATGGCAACTGCGTGGCGTGTAGAGGGCAAGTTAGGTGGTCCCAGGATGGAAACGGAGCTCTCCTCTTTTCCAGGCCAAGCAGTGGGGCTGGACGCAGGGCCGCTGGCCCAAGAAGAGCGCGGAGTTCCTGCTGCACATGCTGAAAAACGCGGAGAGCAACGCTGAGCTCAAGGTGGGTGGGTACTAAATGCCAAGTGCTGGTGGCGGGTCAGCACTCCTGAGCTCGGCGGCAGTGTACCGCCTGCTTTGCGGGTGGAACTGAACTGTGCACAGGCTTTTTTTGGTGTGCTGTTTATTTGAATTAGGCTGTGTGCATTTTCCAGTTAAAATGTGAGGAGTGGTTTTTCACAGGTAGGTAGTTTGAGTGTGGCTGTCCACTGTTCGGAATAAATAAGGTTTAGATGTCTTAAAATACACAGAACAAAGCGAAATCTGTGGACTCTTGGTCAATTTGTAATGTACTTGGTCTTAATTTGGTAACTGATGGCAGTGATGACGATCTTAGGACACCTTTGGAATAACCATGAAATAACTATACCTTTTTTCTGAGCCATCAGCATAATTTTAAATCCATTGTGATGTGTAGAAAGGTGGCTGGTGTTTTTCTGACTTCAGCTATTACTTGCTAGGGTCACAGAATGGTTTGGGTTGGAAGGGACCTCAAAGATCACTCAGGACCTGCGGATGCACCTCATCAGGTCTCATGGACTGGTGCACCTTCAGGTTCCTTAGATGGTCTTGAACCTGATCTTCTCCTACAGTGGGTGATTCTTCATTCTCCCAGTCCCTGCCTTTGCCTTCCGTGACTTGGGCTGTGCCGCTGGAGCTCTTGCCAGTGAAAACTGAGGCAAAGAAGTCATTGAGAACCTCAGCCTTCTCCATAACCCGGGTAGCCAGGTCCCTGGTTCCTTCTGGAGAGGGCCTGCATTTTCCCTGGATCTCTTTTCGTCACTGACATATCTATGGAAGTTTTTCTTGTTGCCCTTGATGTCCCTGGCCAGATTTAACTCTATCAGGGCTTTCGCTTTCCTAACCTGGTCCCTGATTGCTCAGACAGTTTCTCTGTGTTCTTCCCAGGCTACCTGTCCTTGCTTCCACCCTCTGTGGGCTTCCTTTGTGTCCGAGTTGTTCCAGGAGCTCGTTCTGTGACACTGCCAGGTTAAGCTGTTCTATTTGCCAGCAGTGCTGTGTGTGTGAGGGTGGTTATTCATGTTTTTGCTGTGGAGATGATTTATTTGAAGAGAAAAACAACTCAGAAGTTTTTCACTTTCGCCTCCTGGCAGGGTCTGGATGTGGATTCTCTGGTCATCGAGCACATCCAGGTCAACAAGGCTCCCAAAATGCGCCGGCGCACCTACAGAGCACACGGCAGGATCAACCCCTACATGAGCTCCCCCTGCCATATTGAGATGATCCTCACCGAGAAGGAGCAGATCGTTCCCAAGCCCGAGGAGGAAGTTGCCCAAAAGAAAAAGGTACCAAGCATTATCGTATACTTAACTCATCCGTGATGTCACTGTCAGGAAATCTGCGCATTAACTGGGCATTTTCCAGGCAGAGAGGTTGCTGTGATGACCATCTTAGGACACCTTTGGAACACCCATGAAAAAAACCACAAGTTATTCTGAGCAACCTCAACATTTATTGTAAACACGGCATTGAGAACTTGGGAAGGTGCTTCTTGGTGGTTTGTGTCACACAGAGGGTTGGTTCTGCCCTCCCTGGAGCAGGTGCAGCGTTCCCGGTAAAGCTGTGATGAGTTACAGTAAAATTTTAGAAATTTCCAGGAATCCTCCATACCCCTGTCAATGGATGATGGTGAGGATGTTTTTGGAATGTGTGGGCTGTTGCTGTTGTCTCATTTGTGTGTTTGTTTTTCAGATATCCCAAAAGAAGCTGAAGAAGCAAAAGCTCATGGCTCGGGAGTGAATCTGGTGCAACAGATGTACATAAATAAAATCAAAAAGTGAAGATGTGTGTGAAATTCTCTGCTTTCTCCAGGCTTTTGCCACAGATGGTGCCCAGCGGGTCTGCTCGGCTTTCTGAGCTGTCAGCGTGGTGCTGTGGGACACCACGTGCTGCAGTCAAAACTGTGTTCCTTCAGCAGTGGGGATACTGGTGATGTGATTCTGAGTATTGCTCATACACAAGATGAATGTGCTGGTGGATGAGAAGCTCAACATGAGCCGCACTGTGCGCAGGCAGCCCAGAAAGCCAACCGTGTCCTGGGCTGCATCCAAAGCAGCGTGGGCAGCAGGGCGAGGGAGGGGATTCTGCCCCTCTGCTCTGCTCTCATGAGACCCCACCTGGAATACTGCGTTCAGCTCTGGGGTACCCAGCACAAGAAGGACATGGCGCTGCTGGAGCGGGTCCAGAGGAGGCCACGAAGATGATCCAAGGGCTGGAGCACCTCTGCTATGGAGACAGGCTGAGAGAGTTGGGGCTGTTCAGCCTGCAGAAGAGAAGGCTCCGGGAGACCTTCCAGCAGCCTTCCAGTACCTAAAGGGGCTACAGGAAAGCTGGAGAGGGGCTTTTGACAAGGGTGTGTAGTGATAGAACACGGGGCAATGGCTTTAAACTGGAAGAGGGGAGATTTAGATTGGATATAAGGAAGAAAATTTTCACTCAGAGGGTGGCGAGGCACTGGCACAGGTTGCCCAGAGAAGCTGTGGCTGCCCCATCCCTGGAGGTGTTCCAGGCCAGGTTGGATGAGGCTTTGGGCAACCTGGTGTAGTGGAGGGTGTCCCTGCCCGTGGCAGGGGGGCTGGAACTGGGTAAGCTTCGAGGTCCCTTCCAGCCCAGACCGTTCCGCGACTCCATGAAACAATTCACACCGCTGCGCGTTGTACGCGCCGCCGCTCGGCGTCCCGGCCGCGGGGGCGGGCCCGACGGGCGGGGTTCGTGCCACGTGACTCGCACACCGCCGTCTCTCATTGGCGATCCCGTGGCGCGCGTCAGCCGGAAGCGCGCGGTGCCGTTTCCGGTGCGGCGGAGAGGGCTGCGGCAGCCGCTAACGGCGCCGGGTCGGTGCCGACTGAGGTGAGTGCGGGCGGGGCGCGGCGCGCTCCGCGCCCTCCGGCTCCCCGGGAGCACCGTCGGGGCCGCCAGGCCGCCGTCCCGGCGGGAGGTGCCCCGGGGGTCGGCCTCGCCGCGCCGTTCGCTCTCCGCGTCTGCGGCCGGCACGGCCTCGTTAACCGGGAGCGGGCGGGGTGAGCCCCGCGGTGTAACAGGCCGTGCCGAGCGGTGGAGCTCCGCGGTTCCAACGCCTGTTTCAGCGGAGCTTTATCCGGCCGGGAAATCTGCGCGCTCCAGCCGTGACGTCGGTACCGGCGGGAGGGGGAAGTGCCGCCGGATGCAATAGCTCGTCCCGGACCGTGCACCGGGAAGGCTGGCACGGCTCCCGGGGAATACGCGAGCCTGGAGATCGTCCTGCCGAGGAGCAGAACTGGGATGTGTTACGTAAATTAGCCCTTCCAGACTAGGTCACCCTTTATAGGGGGGAAAAAAAAAAAAAAAGAAAAAAAAGAAGGGGGAAAAAAAAAAAAAGAAAAAAAAGCCCTTTTGTCTGCATCGCCTTTTTTTAATTCCATAAAAACAGTTGGCTGTTTTTGTGGAATAGAAAAAGACGAGTTACACTCGGGAAACAGATTCCAAACGCACTTCCATTTGCAACGTCATGCACGTCACCTTGCTGCTAAAATCGAGCCGTTTGCCTTTTTTTTTTTTTGTTTGCTTGTGGGGTTTTCGTGCGGTTTGGAGTTTTTTTCCCCCTAAAAATTAATTGCCAGCTAACGAGCCAACAGAGCATCACTAAATGACAGAATAAATTCGTAAACAATTGTTTCAATTATTAGAACCGGCGTCGTGCTTCCCCTGACTTTCCTTTTGCATCTGGCAGAGGAATGACTTGTTTTTCAGGAAAACTTGTTTTTTTCTGGAATCCATGTGAAATGGCTGTACGGACACTCGCTGTTGCCTCACAAAGACAGCCTGGGGTGTTCCCTCAAGGCACGTTCTATAACGAGTGGATGAATCCACAAAATCTTGCTGAAAATTTACTATTCTAGGAGGTTCTGGCAGAGAGAGTACGGGAATTGTCTTTTTGAATGGCTTTAACGGATGACCTCATCCATCTTGTCTCAACTTAAAATTCCTCTCTGACTTCAGAGACCAGCAGATCCTGTAAAACTACATCAAAACTACACGTGGAGTCAGCTGGAAATTGGTGTTCTGTTGTTCCACAGGGCCTCCTGGGGCTAAAAATCTTTAGGATTGCTTAAAAAAAAAAAAGGGAAACTGATCCCAGACAAAGTGTGCTTATCTGCCTCTTCATTCTCTACCTTGGGAAGCTTTTGTTTTGCTGCTTAATGTGAGGACCCAGGTGTCAGCAGCCTGGAAAGGAGGAATTCCAAGGGCAAAGCTCTGTAGAGTATATCTAATATATTTCTCACCATCACTGAAAGGGCCAGCTCTAATTCTGCTTCCCAGTGTTCTCTCCCAGTTTCACCTTTCCACCCCTGTGCTTTGGCTTTCTGCTGTTTTAGAATCATAGGATCATGGAATGGTTTGGGTTCGAAGGGACCTCAAAGATCACCCAGTTCCAACCCCCCTGCCATGGGCAGGGACACCCTCCACTACACCAGGTTGCCCAGAGCCTCATCCAACCTGGCCTGGGATCAAGTGATTGTTCCTGTGTAGGTGGAAGGAAATACAAATCCCTACTAGGATTCGCTTCCCTGCTCCCACCAACCTGCCCTTCAGTGGCAGCATGCCGTTAGATGGATTGGAGTCCTGCCATTCAATTGCACCGTGAAGAAAAAAGGAATGAGAAAAACAAACCTTTTGAATCCTCTGTTATATCATACTAAGAACTGGGCTAATATCTGCAGCTCACTACTCAGACTGTTTCTGTGTGGTTTAGGCAAATCTTTTATTTCCTGGATGTGCTTTCCTAAGTTGCAGCTGTAGGAATGATGAATTAATGCAAACTGTACTCCTTTTTTATTAAAATGTCAAGAGTGTTTCCCTTGCTGTTGTTGAGGACTTTATAACGTTGGAACATATGGCATTTTTGAAACTTTAACGGTTATTGTTAAAGAGTCTTTGGTGTTTCAATATCAACTACAATCTTTTTTCATTATTTAAGACTGTTTTCTTCTTAGCTTATAGCACATCAACACTGTCATCCTGAGTTGTCGTTTCTTCCCCCTCAGCAGCTTTGTCACAGAACGAGAGGAAGCCATGGTGTGCATTCCTTGCATTGTCATTCCGGTTCTCCTCTGGGTCTACAAGAAATTCCTGGAACCGTATATCTATCCCGTTATCGCTCCGTTCATTAAGCGCGTGTGGCCCAAGAAAGCCGTGGAAGAAACAACAGCCACAAAACCAGGCCAAGGAGGCAGCGCTGGAGATCCTCGGGCACCTTCCGCCGTGAAAAGGGATCAGGAGGAGGAGTCTGGAATTTATAGTGTAAGATTAATGCATTTAGCTCACCAGGGAAACTCCACATAAAGCACCCGGTGATGGTTCGGGGTGGGGCACCACCAAAAAAGCAAATAGTTGGGTGTTTCTACAGAAGCTTTTGTAGCTGTTTTCTTATGAAAGGGAGTGACCAGTACTGAGCCAGGTGGAAATAGTTGCTTGAAGACAGCTTCTGGTAGGTCCTGAAAGGATAGAAGTTGCACCTGTTTTCTGAAACAGCTTAGTTAATTTTTTTTTTTTTTCATAACTGACTGTTCTTTCGGAGAAGGAAGAAGTCAAATAACATCACACCAGATGCATGAAGCAGAATTAAAAAAAAAAAACAAACCCACACTCTTGAGCCAGCTCTGCTACTCATAATGCGGTAGCATTTGTTACTTATCTCGTCTAAGAAAATTAAAAGATTCGTATATGTTGTCTTTGCTTCCCTGCCCCCTCAAAGCAAAAATTGTGTGTAAATCTAAAGACACACCAACACTTTGGTTCTTGCTGCAGATTGCTTTGCAGGTCTTCACTGGCCTTGCTCCTAAAAGTAATTTTGATTGTTACTGTTCCAGGTGTGGAGTCCTTCTTTGACATCCCATTAATGATGCTGTCTTTTATTTGCAGTTTGAAAGCAATGGTGTTCCGAATGGAGTGGCTGCAAAGAGATCTACAGAGGTTTCTGACAAGAAAACGGATTAAAGGATTTTATTCCCTGGTGTCCAATATGAACTGGTGGTATTCCTCTCACTTTTTTCTTTTTCGTTTTCGCTGAGTGAAAACCCTTATCACTTAGAGGAGAGGGTCTCTTTTGCCACTAAAATGGCAGCTAGCACATTTCCTAATTTAAAATGCTTGAAAACTCACGTTCTTTATTTCCCTCGCTGGAACTACTTTTCATCTATAATCTATTTGGTGTGGTTAGAGTTTAGGTTAAATAACTTATGAATAAATCTAGCTTTGGAAGGTAAATGTCTCTTAGCATCTTAGTTTTGCTAACTGCTAGTGCGGTACTTCAGGCTCTCACCTTAAAAACTATAGCTGTTCTTGACCTTGCTAAAGAACCCCGAATTGCATTGTGGCAACCTAAGTGTCATGGCTAAATTATGAAGAGTTCAGGTTTTGAAGTCAAAGGTGGGGATGAGCTAAAGAAGTGATGCTGTATGCAAAATTTACTTAGCTTACTAAAAGCAGAAAGCCTTGCTTTGATACTTCCATTAATTATTTTCCTTGAAATGTGCCTTTCTTTCCTGAAGAGCAGCAGCAGCAGCATGACGCAAGAGAACTGTTGCTTTATATTCTGTTGCAGTTGTTTAAAATGGTGCAATTCTGTCTTTAGGAAAAAAAAAATCTCTTTAACGTGCTTGTGTAATTTGAATTCTAATAAACCAGGATTTTATTTAAAAATAAGTTGCTTTGTAGAATTATTCTTAGGCTTCTGAGCTACCAACATCTAAAGTGGTAACAAAAATCTTTGAAAACCTGTAGACAGACCCCAGGCAGAAGGAGGTCATAAAATTACTGACTTCATGATAAGAAAGTGGGCTCAGCAAGGGTGTGCACTGATAGGACACGGGGAAATGGCTTTAAACTGAAAGAGGGCAGATTTAGATTAGATATAAGGAAGAAATTCTTCCCTCTGAGGGTGCTGAGGCACTGGCACAGGTTGCCCAGAGAAGCTGTGGCTGCCCCATCCCTGGAAGTGTTCCAGGCCAGGTTGGATGAGGCTTTGGGCACCCTGGTGTAGTGGAGGGTGTCCCTGCCCATGGCAGGGCGTTGGAACTAGATGATCTTTGAGGTCCCTTCCAACCCAAACCCTTCTGTGATTCTGTGATTCTGAGTCGAGCGTTGCCTGCTCCTGGGAAGATGTGTGCTGGTGCTGACTGATATCCCAACACTGTAGTGCAATTGTGAAGCGTTCTAGATGTCCCTGTGCTTATTAAGGAATAGAAGTGATAATTCCTGCTTTGTACTCTCTGCCAAACCAGAGCGTGCTTTAGGAGATTGAAAACAAAACCATTCTATCAGCTTTGGATTGCTATTTAGGATTTATCATCTCCCTAAAAGTCCTGCCTAAGGACCTTTTTATACATGCAGTCCTTGAGCCATCACTGAGGTCCTGCCTTGTTCTTGCGACTGTCTTTTCTCCTACCAGATAATTAATTATTCCAAAGACTTGCTTGATGCCTTCCACATGCGCCTGGTGAGGCGTTATCGTTTCCTTCCATACCTGTTTTTGTCGGGTCTTGTGTGAATCCACCTGCAGTGTTCACAAGTGGGTACCGGGCCCTTGTTGCTACAACCAGTACTTCTGCAGGGAGCTGAGTCACGGAAAACTCCGTGTAAGATGTTGCCTAATGCTGTGGGCTCTCCCTTAATGGGGCAGTATATTAGGAAGTGAGTTTGGTGTTACTGTTGAATCAGCTTTTGCATCATCCTTGGAACATCATCCCCCATCTGATCCCATCACAGACACAGCCTTCTCCTGGACCGGTGAAGTCACCTACCCTTTGTGATATTAAAACCTGGTTTTATTCTTCTGAGCATGCATGCACGGTGTAATTTACACAGTAAATATAACAATACTAACTGCAGTTTGTAACTTCTCAGAGATACTGTTGTGTGGATCATGTGGTAGAAAAGACAGGATTAGATAGCGGAAGTCAGGGAAAGAGCCCACACTAGTTTCTGATCATTTCCATCCTTCGTATCTTTGGATATTTCACCAATATTGTTGCAACAAATCGTACCCTATCCATCAGAATTTCAGCTGGTGAAAGATGGATGTCATCTTCGCTGTGGTGGATTGGATTGGGTTTTCTAAACCAATCAAACCCCAATTTACCCCAAACAATAAATTCCTCTGCTACCACTAGCACCCAAGTTCATGCTCTAAATCTGAAAGCTGGGAACTTCCAAGGGTCTGAAACCACCTTGGCAATGAGAAAGGAGTAAACTGCCTGGGAAAGTCTTGCAGAGTGTCTTTCCAATGGCTACAGAAATGAAGGCCGGTTGCAGGTGTGCAGCTGAATGTGAGTGTGTGTCTTACACTTTAAGTGCTGAAAAGATTGTCCCTTCAGCTGTGCTTCCTGCCTCGGGCAGGTGACCTTAGCCACTGCTATAAAATTGCATGCCAAAGCTTTGGAGTAATGTATTCGTCTCTAACAGCTGTGAAAGTGTACCTAATTATTTTGAATTATTTAGGATATTGTTTAACAAGGAAGTGCATCAGACAGTAACAGGGACAATAAACCGACTAGTAAAATAGACTGCAGGCTGAACTGGGCTGCTGGCTGTGTGACAGCACCAGTATTTAAACACCAGGCTACTGAAAAGACTGCAATAAGCAAAATGGTGCAAGTATCTGTTGTTCGTGCTTTCTGGAACGGTGCTTCAGTACTATCATGAGTTGCAGTTAAACAGCAATGTGACTAATCTTCATCACAATGCTTTTCGTGAATGAGGCACTTCACTGGAAGTCCTGGCAGGTTCGTGTTGCAACATTTTCCAAGAGTAGGTCAGTAATCCTATTGTGTTGTGAATAGCTAAGGGAAAAATAAGTCAAAAAAAAAAAACAACAGGCGAAGGAAAAGAACTGCCTGAGCCTGGGAAGGGGTGCAGGAGATCATCTGCTGGGATGCAAAGAAGTGCACAGAGCCTTGTTTAAGAAAACAAGTAGACAGGAATTAAGGAAATCTTCACATGAGACAATAGTGTATATCAAGTAAATTCAATTTAACTGAGAGAATTTCCAGATGTTTGCTACTCACTAAAACTAAGATTTACAAAAGAGCTTAGCCATCTAATAACGGCAGGTGGACATCTACCAGAATTTACTAGCGCAAGTAGCAGCTTCATTCATACTGAAGACTTTCAGAAAATTGCAGGCTGGGCATATTTAGGGACCAAAGTACTTCTGCAAATCTAGTCTTAAGATCTTCAGCATTGTAGCTGTCTGGGTTTATTTAAATACTATCGAGGAAGGATCAAGAAGTCAACCAATATTTGAAAATATTTGGAAAAAAAAAACCATTCAAACCAATATTTGAAAATATTTGGCAAAAAAACCCACATTCATAGAATCATAGAATGGCATAGGCTGGAAGGGACCTCAGAGATCATCTAATCCAACCTCCCTGTCATGGGCGGGGACGCCTCTCAACTAGACCAGGCAACTCAAGGCTCCGTCCAACCTGGCCTTGAACACCTCCAGGGAGGGGGCATCCACAACCTCTCTGGGCAATTTATTCCAAAGTCTCACCACCCTCGTACTGAAGAATTTCTTCCTAAAATCTAATCTAAATCTGTTCTCCTTCAACTTAAACCCACTTCCCCTTGTCCTATCAGTGGACACTCTTGTAAAAAGTCCCTCCCCAGCCTCCCTGTAAGTTCCCTTCAGGTATTGGAAGGCAGCTATTAGGTCCTAGGTCCCCTGAAGTCTTCTCTTTTCAAGGCTGAACAATCCCAGCTCCCGCAACCTGTCCTCGTAGCAGAGGTGCTCCAGCCCCTGGATCATCTTTGTGGCCCTCCTCTGAACACGCTCCAACAGATCTGTGTCTCTCTTATGGTGGGGACACCAGAACTGGACGCAGTATTCGAGGTGGGGTCTCACAAGAGCAGAGTAGAGGGGGAGAATCACCTCTCTCGACCTGCTGACCACGCTTCTCTTGATACATCCCAGGATGCATTTGGCTTTCTGGGCCACGTGAGCGCACTGCCGGCTCATGTTGAGCTTCTCATCTATAAACACCCCTAAATCCTTCTCTTCAGGGCTACTCTCAGCCCACTCTGTGCCCAGTTTGTATTTGTGCCTAGGATTGGCCCGACCCAGGTGAAGGACCTTGCATTTGGACTTGTTGAAGCTCATGCAGTTTGCACTGGCCCATTTCTCAAGCCTATCAAGGTCCCTCTGGATGGCATCTCTTCCCTCAAGTGAGGCCACAGCACCACACAACTCGGTGTCATTGGCAAACTTACTGAGGGTGCACTCAATGCCATCATCCATGTCGCTGACAAAGATGGTGAACAGCACTGGACCCAGAACTGACCCCTGAGGGACACCGCTTGACACTGGTCTCCATGTAGACATCGCACCATTGACCACAACTCTTTGAGTGCGACCATCCAGCCAGTTCTTTATCCACCGAGTGGTCCATCTGTCAAATCTGTGTCTCTCCATTTTAGAGACAGGGATGTCATGTGGGACAGTGTCAAAGGCCTTGCACAAGTCCAGGAAAACGACATCCGTTGCTTTACCCACGTCAACCAGCGCTGTAGCTTTGTTGTAGAAGGCCACTAATTCAAACCAATTAATTTAAAATATTTTTTCTTTACGGGAATGTCTAAATGTGACACAACGTGTTGGTTTGGTAGAGGGATTCCAAGAACTTCAGATAAAATTAATTGAAATACACTTTTAAAATACTGCAAGTATGTGCAAAAAAAAAAAATCTTAAATAAAAGTTCAGAAAGTTCTGTGTTGCCTGTTATTTTGAGGGACCTGATTCTGCTGGCAAAGGAAATTCTGGCAGGTTAAATGGAGCATGATCAGCTTCTGAGGATGCCTAAACTGACAATGAATTCTGTGCAAAGTAATCTTTGTTCAGGTGTGTTCGTAGAACAGAGTTAAATTCTACCCACAAAGCTGATCTAATGACAGTAATGCAATATGCTGTTATTACCCACATGCATCAGTCACGCTGCAGCCTTCTAGGAGTTGCTGGGCATGCTGCTAAGGTTCAGTCCTTGGAGTCACTCCTTGATTTCTGTACACTGCAGAACATTGTTGCTGAAAGAACAGCCGTCTCAGAGGCTGCAGGTAAAGGAAGAGGAAGTTAATTTACACTTACATTAAGTAAATCTGTCTTCAGTGAAAACTAATTCTGTTTCGCTAAACTAATACGTGAAATAAGGGATTATCTTCCTTGTGCAGTTTTCTCATTGTTAGAATATGCTCGATAAACCAAATAATACTTTGGGTTTTGCATTATTTTTGCTTTTCAGTCAACCTGACTGCAGCAGTTTAATTGAAATGGTCTAGAAGACCATGTTTGCTACAGTGATTCTCTTCCTTTAGAAATATTTTTAGATCATAGCGCTGTACCTTTCTTTCGTTGTTGTATTTGAAACATCACTCGAAATCTTGTGAGAAGATGTGTTTCTATGTAGACAGACGTAGCAATACTTGTGTTTTGCACGAAGGTTTTCAATTATTTTTTGCACATGTCCTCCCTCTTTTACAGCCGCTGTAACCGTTGACCGCGCACCGTTTTTATTGCCGCAGCGATCACACCCAGCATTTGTGTGTGAACACGAGGCCGGACCCCGCGCCAAGGTTTTTGCTTTGATGTAGCGATGCGATGCGTGCCAGGTGGTTACACCCCACCTGTGCACTGGTGCTGCTCACACACGCGCTGTTCGCCCGCACACCCTGCTTACAGGCAGGTTCCAGACCCGGCTGCACACTTGGTGTCACGCGCTGTGGTAACGGGATTGCGCTTTGTATTAGTTATATAGAATCATGGAATGGTCTGGGCTGGAAGGGACCTCGAAGATCACCCAGTTCCAACCCCCCTGCCATGGGCAGGGACACCCTCCACTACACCAGGTTGCCCAAAGCCCCATCCAACCTGGCCTTGAACACTTCCAGGGATGGGGCAGCCACAACTTCTCTGGGCAACCTGTGCCAGTGCCTCACCATCCTCTGAGTGAAAAATTTCTTCCTTATATCCAATCTAAATCTGCCCTCTTTCAGTTTAAAGCCATTGCCCTGTGTCCTGTCACTACATGCTTTTGGAAAAAGCCCCTCTCCAGCTTTCCTGTAGCCCCTTTAGGCACTGGAAGGCTGCAATAAGATCACCCCGGAGCCTTCTCTTCTCCAGGCGGAACAGCCCCAACTCTCTCAGCCTGTCTCCATAGCAGAGGTGCTCCAGCCCTCGGATCATCTTCGTGGCCCTTGCAGGAACTGACAGGAACTTACAGAACCAGCTACCGGCGGCACAAAACACACCTCAGAGATGGAGGTTACCAGAGACACAAGCACTAATTTAAAGCAGCGGGAGGCCAGGGCCGTACCTGGTAAACCCTCCCTCCCTCCCTCCCTCCCTCTGGCTCTCGGTCCCGCTCCCTCCAGCCACCTCAGGCCCCTCTGACTGGAAAGGCGGGCCGCGGAGGCGACGGCAGCCAGCCCGCGCCCCCGAACACGGCGCGGGCTGTGAGAAGAAACCTCTTGCCGTGAGGAGGGCTCACCCGGAGGACGACGACCATCCCGCGGACGCCCGCTGCCCGCAGCGGCGCGGAACGGCGGCGGCCGGTCCTCCCCGCGCCGGACTACACTTCCCGGCGTGCCCCGCGGCGCCGCCCCTCCGCCCCCCCACTCGCCCGCCGGGCTCTGCGCATGCGCGGCGGGCCGTGCCGGCGACGTGGAAGGATGGAAGCGGGCGGCGCGGCGCCGCGGCGGGCGGGTGAGCGGCGGAGGGGCGGGGGACGGCGGCGGCCGTTGAGGGGGAAGCGGGCCGGATGACCCCCCGCGGCGGAGGCGCGGCTGCCGGGGCCCGGGAGAGCTGTCTCGGCGGCGGGCCGGGGGTGCGAAGGCCGCGGTACCGGCCGCCTCCCGCCGTACGGCGTTGTGGCGAGGGGCGGTGCGAGCGGACGGGGCGAGCGGGGCCTCGTCGGTGCCTCCCGGCCCGCCCCGTCGCGGGGGGTGCCCGGTGGCGAGCGGATCCCGGCGGCTCTGCCCCTGTGGTGCTGGCTCTGGAGAGGAGGGAGCGCGGCGAGCCCCTAAACGTCCCGGTTGTCCCCCTGTCCCGACACTCACCGTTGCTCGGCTCCGTGTCGCGATAGGAGGCTGTGCTCGTGCTGTAACTCTCAGCACCGTCGCTGCGGAGAGTTCCCGGGGCCGCCGGCTCTGCCGGGTGCTCCCTGTCGGGGTCTCCAGGGATCCTCCCGGGACGCGGGTTGTTCCCGATATCCCTTTGGACGCGGTCAAAGCCCGAAGGAGAGAGGTTCCTGCCTGTGTTTTCTTGTTTTGTGCTCTTAATGACGTTTCTTACTAATGAAAATAGTATAAAACAGCTTTTTGTAGTGCTCGGTGATCACTTTAGCGGTATAACAGCTCCGCTGAGCCCTACTCTTGTCAGTTTGTTTTCAGGCTTCTGAAGGAAAATATATTTAACGAGAGTGGGAAATATTTTAATTTGACAGCAGGCTTTGTCGTGTGTGCCAAACGTTGTCTATGTTTGTTGTTTTTTTTTTTTTTAAATACTTTGTGATGAGCATGGCGAGTTTGTCAGGCTGTAATCTGATTTCTTTCATTGCCTGTACCGAGGGATGGCACGCTGGGCTGCAATTATAATCATTTGAGGTATTCGCAGAACTAAGGAGTCTGTTCTAATATTTCCTGCGTTGAGCACTTTTTGAGTGCAGGGGAGTGGAAAGAAGCTCCTGGGTGGCTGGGTCCAGTTTCCTAACGCAGGCTGCTGGGTTGTGTAATCCCCTGTTTCATCCGTTCCCAAGTGAAAACCGTTGAAGTTGCTCCGGTTGGGGTGGCTTAAAGATCCTCGTTGCTCCTTAGATGGCTGGGAGCGTGGGCAGGACTCATTCTGCTCTCTCCCTGGGCTGTTTTCTCTTTTCACGCTGCTGCTGCTGCATCAGGAGAGGCCCGTGGACAGCCGTGGGGGTGCTGCACCCCGCTCAGCACTCTCACCTGGCTGAAGCAACCATCAGCTCCTCCTCTCCCAGTAAAACACCTCTGCTGAGGTTTTACTAGCACGGCATCTGCTGCTGCATGTTTTGCGGTAAATTCGGTACAAAAGTACGTATAGGAAATTAGTACTAAAAATTAGATGTCTCTGATGCTTCTGGTGATGTTATCAGGTGAATAGGAAGATCCCAGGATGTTTTTAGCATGCCGATGACTGGCAGCTGGGCATGAGGTTGGTTAACCCTTATGAATATAAGAAGCCTTGTCCTTTTGTTTGAAGAAGATATTAAAAGTAAGATATCCTGTTTGGTGTCTGATGAACTGTTGTCAAAGCAGATGGTTAAAGGTTGTGATATTTCCTCAAAGTGTGTTCTCTGGAGTGGAAAGCCCATTGTGCCTTGTAGTAATTGTGCACTTTGGGAAGTATCTCAGCCTCTTCTCACAGACTGTGAGAGTTGGGGCTGTTCAGCCTGGAGAAGAGAAGGCTCCGGGGTGATCTTCCAGCAGCCTTCCAGTGCCTAAAGGGGGCCCACAGGAAAGCTGGAGAGGGACTTTTTACAATGGCATGTAGTGACAGGACAAGGGGCAATGGCTTTAAACTGAAAGAGGGGAGATTTTGATTGGATATAAGGAAGAAATTTTTCACTCAGAGGGTGGTGAGGCACTGGAACAGGTTGCCCAGAGAAGTTGTAGATGCCCCATCCCTGGCAGTGTTCAAGGCCAGGTTGGATGAGGCTTTGGGCAACCTGGTGTAGTGGAGGGTGTCCCTGCCCATGGCAGGGGGATTGGAACTAGATGATCTTTGAGGTCCCTTCCAACCCGAACCATTCTGTGATTCTGTGATTCTAAGTATGATTTCATTTGCAGTAGACCCTGGAGATAACCGATATAAATCGTGATAGGTGGTATAATATAAAATCAGGTGTACATACAAAACAGATTTGGCCTTCTGTGCAATTTAAAGCAGAGACAAATACCTCTGTTGTAAAAATGTGTGTAATGTCCATTTGTGGGAAGAGTACAGATCCCAAAATGATGGTATAAACTTGGAAATACAGCAAAATATGCCAGTGTTAAAAAAATGCAACTTTTTAGTGAACATCTAAGCATCTTTCTGAAGCTTATAAGGTAGTTGAATTTTTCTTTTTGAAACATCACTTTGACCATTAGATGAATTTTATGTCTGAGAGTGAAACAAGGAGAAAATCTTAAATACTTATAACAGTAATATTAACGTCCCTTCTGTAAGAGAACTATACCAAGTTAGCAGTTACTTAGATTATTAAATTGTGCTAAGTTTAGCATGACTTGTGTCATATCCAACCCAGCTGCCCATTTTAATTATGGTAGTAACTGAATGAATTACTATAAATTGGCTTGTAGGTAGGTATACTGACTATAAAAAAATAAGAGGGGCAAATTCATCAATAATCATAAGAGATTTTCATATCGAACAAAGTTTCCAACACTATAATCCGTCATAGCTTATTAGGTAGTTTGTGTAAAATTGTGCTTTTGAAAACTGTTGCTGTATTTGTGGTAATAAAAATCTCCTTTTGGCCACTGGAAGAAGATATGGTCAAACCAGTAATATTGGTACGAATCTGCAGTATGTTCTTAAGCTGTACAGTCAGGTATGAATTGTGCATAGTCTTTATTAGTCTTTTTTTTTTTTTTTAGCTCCATATTCCATTGATATTCTTGTTTAAAGTTCAGTTTGTTCTTCTCATTTTCTATAATTCCAATAGAGCTGTCCTGCAAGCAGCAGAAATCTCACTGGTGAGGACAAACAAAGCCTTTAAAGAAATATCTGCCCACTGCAGAATTAGCATTTGAATTTTCACTTCTTGAAACTTTTCAAAAGTGTTATATACCTGTAATAGGTGGAGAAAAGTCGAGCCTTTTGCACAGAAATATAAAGTGTGCTTCACCCAGCCTTCTTCCCTTCTAATGATGTTTTGCTAATCAGATTAAAGAAGTTATTTCTGCATGTATTCCAGAAAACACTCGCTATGTTTGTGTTCTGACTTCTACTTGGGACGTAGGACTGTAAGAGTAAGGGTAGAGGTATTTGTTTTTGTTTTTTTTTTTAAATCGTCTCCACACCACCTCTCCTTCCTTCCACGATAGGATGTATTTCTAAAACGGGTGCTGTCATTCTAACCTCAGATTGGTAGGCTTGGTACAGTAATTATTTAATATGTTTAAAATGTTATGACTGGAATTACGTAGGAGGTCAGAAAAATGATTTTTATAGTTTTTATAGCTTTAGATTTTGTTAATTCATGACAAATTTTAGAGGCTTTTGAACTTCCAGGGAAATTTGGCCACAAGGATCGTGTTTTAGTGCGGGAGTGTGACTGGCAATGTTAAAAATGGACAAAATGAAGGAGTCCCTGGCAGATCGTGTGGAATTTTGTATTCATGAACTAGAAACATGTTTTGTTGCGTGTGTGTGAATAGACAAAGAAGTAATTAAATGCTATAAATGCATGTTTACCTGTAAAAGTTAAATGGAAACTCTCCGAACTTCTTAACAGAAGAGTGTTTGTGGGATTCCCATTCCGTCAGCAAAAGTTCCTTCAGGAGGCTTAATACCAACCTACTGTCTTGCCTCTGATAAACCATTGTGACTGAGGGGAGAGAGTACAAATAAGCTCAATAAAAATTAAGTCATGTCTCTTAATAGGTTTCTTACCCTACTCGTTGGGTATGTGCTGATTGAAGAACAAGGGCTGATGGAAATACGATAGTTTTGGGGTTTAGGTCTTCAAAACATGCTTGTGGCAAACGATCTTACATTTGCTTATGGGTAGCCACTGCCATAATGTAACATTTTTGTGATTTTTAAAGCACCATGTATCACATGTTTTTGTTCTGAGGCGAAGGGTTGGAGCAGTAAGAAGGAATGGCATTTTTATGTCAAGCATTTTTGAATCTAGAATAACTTTAGAGAAAGGCGGTTTGAGGAAGTTTGTTGTGTTTTTTTTTTTTTTTCCCCTATGAGTCAATAGTTCCAGTTCAGGACAAAGCTGTGAAGGTGACTACTAGTTCATCTGAAATAAGTATTTTGATATTAGTAAACAGGCATCTCCTTAGTGATTAAAATTAGTAGATTTGATCACCACAGCAGTAACCTGTTGGTTAATGATTGCCTGCTATTATGAAGAACGAAAGAAAATGTGTGTGGCACTGAGGAAATACAAAAGCCATACATCTCAGTCTCATTCATAGAACTTTGGTTTCATTTTTCTCTCACCCCCTTTCCAGAACACTTTGTTAAAAATCAGCAAACTGGGAGATTCCCTCCCGTAGGGTGAACTGGAGAAGGTGATTTATAGTGTCTGTTTGGTCAGTGACCACGATGTCCGGGCTGACTCACATCTGATTTCTTCTGCTTGAAATGTGCTGCCTAACCAGGGTAGCCTTGAAAAGTCCCTTCTTCAGCTGTGAGCAGAACAACTGTCCTGTAGGTGGGACGCAAAGTAAGCAGATTGTGCTCTTCAGAATTAGGCTTTTGTGGACGACCGACTCCCACGTAAAATGCGCGTGGAAAGGATTTGGAGCAGAAAACGCAGTATCGTCACCATTTTTTTCAGCTGCTGTTTGTGTTCCCCGTGAAGGGCCGGCTTTGCCTGCAGTAAAGCTATGAAAATTCATCACTTCTGCTACGTGCAAGACTCTTTAGGCTTCAGTGCACCCCGTAAAGTCCACACTAATGTCATAGAACCACAGAACGGTTTGGGTGGGAAGGGACCTCAAAGATCATCCAGTTCCAACCCCTCTGCCATGGACAGGGACACCCTCCACTACACCAGGTTGCTCAAAGCCTCTTCCAGCCTGGCCTTGAACACTTCCAGGGATGGGGCATGTACAACTTCTCTGGGCAACCTGTTCCAGTGCCTCATCACCCTCAGAGGGAAGAATTTCTTTCTTATATCTGATCTAAATCTGCCCTTTTTCAGTTTAAAGCCATTGCCCCTTGTCCTGTCACTACATGCCCTTGTCAAAAATCCCCTCTCCCCCTTTCCTGTAGCCCCTTTAGGTACAGGAAGGCTGCAATAAGATCACCACTGTAGTGCTGCTTTGTTCAGGCTCTTGCTACAGAAGAGGAAGGCTCTAGAACAAGTCACTGGCCAGGAGGACCAAAAAGATGCTGTGTTTGTTCATCCAGCAGAGCAAACAGTGGTCAAGTAAGATGAAATTATCTTGAGGGCTACTTGAGGACTTTAAGATGTGTTTTTATTTATTTTTCTTGTACTTGAGCACTGCGTGGACCGCTTCGTGTTTGTGTTGCGTTTCCTACTGTTGTCCAAAAGTACATCTGTCGTAGGGTATTGATCTCTGAGGGAACGTTCTTTTATTGCTTGGTGAATGGTTAGTGTGCTGTGCTGCTGCAAAAATACATAAAGCACTGCAGGTATAGCGGAGGCTTTCATGACCCCAGACAGCAGCCATCTAACTTGGTAAAATCTGAAAAATAGCTTGTAGAGGAGAAATGGAGAGTTTGACCAATATCTAGAAAGCTATGAAAGATGATATTTGCCTGTAGGGTGCAAAGATAAGTCCCTTTATGGTCCACCAGGTTCTCTAAAAGAGCTCTTACGTTGTATTCTTCACAAAAACAACTTGCTTGTCTCCTTCTACATTGCACAAAACCTTTTTTTGTGTGTTTTTTTTTTCGGGTGCTCGTACGTGTCTGGACACTATTAGTGTGGAAAAGTAAGAGATGTGGGTAAAGGGAATTGGAGAAAGGAGTGGTTGCCAAATATGCGGTGGAAAAGTGGAGGAAAATTACAGATCATTACAGTGAAAACTAAAATTAGCAGAAACAGTGTTTCCTGCGTAACTCGTTAACTTAAAACCAGTAGGAAACGTTTTTAATTCGTAGTCATAAAGGATACATTTATTTATTCTGTTCTGAAATCCCCCTGCTGCTTGGTTTTATAAGAGAAGGTGAATTCTTAGTAGTGGATTGATTGCATTTGGCCATTGCCAGGCATTAAGTTATAGCCGAAATATTTTGGCTTGTTAACATACTTTAAAAACAAAGATTATTTCATTGCTTTTCTCTGATTAAAAATGGCAAAAATTCCTAAATTCTGAGGGTTGTAGAGATTTTTTTCTTTTTCCTAAAGATCGCTTTTATGGGCATGAATTCTCATTACTGTGTATGTCTGCATCATCAGTTTTGTTTAGCAAAATTTTACCAATTTAATTGTTAAAAACCACAGTTCTTAGCTTTCGTACCTCATTTTGGAGTATGTGTGAAGTCTAATGAATAATCTCTTGGTATTAATGAAATATTTGTATAACTGCTTTTTATCTTCGAAGAAAGATCAAATCACTTTTTTTTTTTTTTTTTTTTTTTTGCTTCAGGCTTACTAACAGCACCAAAACTTCTCCAAAACTTCTCCAGAACAATTCCCCAAGCAGTGCAGTTGAATGAACACGCCAGGAAAACTGCAAAGCTGTGCTTATTAACTTTGTCACTTTGCTTTTCAGATATGTGAGTGCAGGCTTTGGAGAGCTAACTGAACTGAGATTTGAATTACAAGGTTTGTTGTTTGTTGGCTTCTTCTCTGGAAGTGGGCAGGAAGCAAGAGGGTATGTAGCTAAGAGAAACTGTAGATTAGCTGTTGAAATCAAGGCTTTTTCATTTTTACAGCATCAGAATTAATTTCTACAGTTAAGATCTGTTGGGCCTTTTCTGGTACCTTTGGGTATGTGTGGAACCTAATTCACTTTCCTCTTGGAAAGTTTTTCTGTATAGGTATTTCTAGCAGCAATTAAAGTTAATCAATACAAAGATTCTGATTTTTAGATACATTGGGGAACTAGGTTTCTTTACGCATATGTTTTTGTTTGGAACTCTTCTTTTCTGTCCCAGAGTGCTGTGTGGTGCTTTACTGATGGACAGAAATAACGTCTCTTACGTCATGAAGATTTTGCAGTCTTTGGAATGTGGTGAAACGTGGTATGGGCTTAGAGAAGCCGAGGTGCAGAGGAGTGAGGCTGCAAGCACTTGCTCAGATAAGCTGGGACCTGTTTGATCTCCTGTCTTTGGTTTGACTACCTCCCTTTCAGTGGGCTTAGAGATGTTCCGAGGTGTTTTGTGTGTTGCATGGAAAATAGGAACGTCTTGTGTTCGGGAATAAGCCAGGACAGAGCCTTGAGACTGTGACAGAAATAGGCTAGGGAGTTGCAAAAGCTGATTTGCTGGGAGTGAAAAGTTGAGATCTTAATAAAGGTGGCGAAAGAGATGGGGCTTCTGGTTTACTGCAGCTTTCCCTGCTCCAGTAAAGCAGGATGAAACACATTCAACAGATATTTCCCATGCACGAGCTTGAGGGCTGTGCAGCTGCTTTGGATCACAAACTCTGATCTTGCACATGAACATACATCTACAAAGTGCAACTTAGGGTTTTTTTAGACTGTTCTTTATCTGTGGATGCGGTATCTCTTTGTAAGTTACGTAGGTATGTGTTGTGTATGATGCTTAGTCCACATAGCACTTGATCCTTAGCCATAAATATTATTGTGATGTGAGGGAGTAGACAAAACTCAAACATATTGTGTGGACAGTAAAATCCAACTGTTGGAGCTGAGCGAAACCTACAGTTAATAATATATCTTCGTGTCTGTGGTTGCGTGGAGAATTATGTGTATTGCAGTAGTCCCATGACTGTGTGGGAAGTTTTATGTTAGGATTTTGTGGGATGTTTTCATGTCTCATGGGTGAAAGACGGTCTGACACATACAGTTCTTGGGTGCAAATAGGAGTCAGCCAAAAACGTCAGTGCAACAGCCTTGCCAATGCTTGAATAAGCATCATTGCATCTCGTAAGTTCTTGTCTTTACAGTGATATTGGCTGCTTTGCTTGAAAGGAAAACAACATCTATTTGGTTTAGTTCATAAAACAGCAAACTACAAAGGTACCCAAACAGCTGTTATATGTGGAAATGAAGTTTTCTTAGGTTTTGAAAGGTATAATAGTGTCACTTTGTAATTCATTTTCATATGGTTGTGTTAAAGACCCAACCTGGAGACCAGATCTCACATGGCATGATAAAATTGTCTGCATGACTGTCTCAAATTCTTGCAATTTAATTTTTTTTTTTTTTTAAAGTATATGTAATATATATTGTTCAGGTTCTGTGGAAACTCAGCAGGACAATCATGACAGGGATGGTTTTGGAAGAGAGAGCTGGCCATAATGGATAGATTAGCAAAATGTCAGCATTGACATTTGAGTTGTGAGACCAGTAAGAGATTTAGCACTTAGTGGAACTATAATTAGTTGTCTAAAATTATTTAAATCGGAGGCTTAGAGAGCATGACAAGTTTTTTCCCAAGTTCAACAGTACACATGCTGTGCCTTGAGTTATACTTACGAGCTCAGACACAGCATGTGTGTATTGCTGAATTGCTTTTAACTTGAAGAGGAAAACTGGCATTCTTGTAAACATTGTTAATAATTAATGTTGAAGTCTTTTAGAAGGGATGGTAAACTCGGGATTTATATCTACCCCTAGCTATTTGGGATTGGAATGAATCCTGATGCGCAGAACAATCTCCCTTGTGTTCGCTCTGAAGCGTCTGCTTCTGCGTTGTGGAGCCAAGTTCTGGGATGTTGGGTTTGACAGAGCACGACACTATGGTTCTTCTGGGCTATTCCCAGCTTATTTAGAAAAAGACAGTTGTTGTTGGTAGTGGTATTAATACATGTTAAACTAAATTACTTGCTAATAAATTGTGTCTGTATTTTTTTTGAGTAAATAATTAGAAGAATTTTTTTCAAGGGAAAACCAACTTTTTTTTTTTTCCCAGTGAACTGTGAATTTATTTAGTGTACTTGGAGAAAAATATTTTTATATTTCTTTGGTAATTTACTGCTGGGGTTGGGACTGACTTCTGGAGTGGAAGGGAATTTCTTATTATTTGATGTTTCTTATGGCTGATGGAGGGTGGGTGGTGAATGGAGACAAGGGCGTGTAGTGACAGGACAAGGGGCAATGGATTTAAACTGAAAGAGGGGAGATTTAGATTAGATATAAGGAAGAAATTTTTCACTCTGAGGGTGGTGAGGCACTGGAACAAGTTGCCCAGAGAAGCTGTGGCTGACCCATCCCTGGAAGTGTTCAAGGCCAGGTTGGATGAGGCTTTGGGCAACCTGGTGTAGTGGAGGGTGTCCCTGCCCATGGCAGGGGGGTCGGAACTGGATGATCTTTGAGGTCCCTTCCAACCCAAACCATTCTATGATTCTGTGATTTGTTGGGTTTTTTTTTTAGACATTTTTCCTGTAGGATATTCATGAAGTCCGAAGGAAAGTCTTGTTTGCTCTGTTACCCGGTGGCTGGAGTTCCTCAGAAATGTATTACGTGTTTAAAGCTGGGCCTATAACTGTTTAGGTCGTAGGAGCTAAAGGTGCTCAGGCTCTACCAGAAAATCGTCACAGAGCACTTCAGCAAGTTTTGGGGTAACATAAATTCCTAATGGAAAGGACTGAGGTTTGTTGTTGTTGAGATATGGTCGTCTACAATAAGTATCAGTAGAAGTTGCTGATATTCACTATCCTCCTCCAAAGTGAAAATATAACGTTCTTAAGAGAGGGAGAAAAAAAAAAACCTCCTGGGATATAACAGAGAGAGAAAATCTGCATGTTTGTTTGATTGTTCTGAGGTTTGTTGGCTCACAAATGGGTAGAAGGCAATGCTGGCAAAGTCCATGTATCTACTGACTAGCTCCACAAGTATTTAGAGCTCAAGCTAGCAGTTAGGTTATTTTGACAGATCTCAATGGCTTGATGTTTATTTCATTTAGAGGGAAAAAAAAAAAATCAGCTGCTGCCTAATTTTTCTGTCACTTTGAGGAAGCACTGTGGAATAAAAGCCTGTTCTCTGCAGTTCGGAAGGAGCCAGCTGGACAGCAGGGCAGAGGGAGAGTTCATGAGGGGTTCTAGCCAGCCCCTGTTGCTGGAGAGTATGGCTTTGGCCACAGAAGTGGGCATGTTCTCGGGCAATGTGAATTTGACACTGACTCTGAAAATTGTTAAAAACTTGCTTTTAAAGCACTGTTTATTCCGGAGGATTTGTTTTAATGGAATTTAATCTACTGGGATTAATCTGCGGGAAGTCTGGAAAGCGTGCAAACTCTTCAAGAACGAGCTTGCAACCTGTTCCCATCACTCTCATGTTGCTGGGGAAATTGGGTTAAATGGGGTACTTCAGAGCTGCAGCACGTTGTGACAGTAGGTAGTGAAACAGAGAATAAAGTGGTATTACCTTTGGAAGATGGCTGAAGGATTTAAGGCACGGTCAGATCGCTGGCGTGGGGAATTCAAGAAGTACAGGTTAAGATGGTGGAATTTAAAGGCAAGGCTTCATCTACCTCTCATCTTCTCCCTCAGGTGTTCATCTTGGAGCAAGTGAGTTACTCCTTGTGTGAGCTGGAAAGCATGAGAAGAGGATAGGATCTTGAGGCAGACAAAGACTAGAACTGTCTGTACTCCAAGAAATAAAAGTTTAAATGTTTTCACCTTTAAGTCATTTAAAGCTGCAGGGAAAGGACTTGAGCCAGAATGTAGACCCAGGGTCAAGAGTATTGTTGTCTTCTGCAGCAGTTGAGCATGTGCAAACCAGGGGCTGCAGAGCTCGGATGTCCATGTACGAGCCGAACCTCTGTTCTTCTACTTCTAAGTGATGATCAGGTATTCTTGTATATTAAGCAAACTGCTTTCTCTTCTGCTTGGTTGTGTGGCTTTAGAATCCATTGGCTGTATCTCAAAGGTGGCGTACATTGAGTCTTGGGCTTTTTTCTTGAAATGGCAAAATTTGTATTCGGGTAAGACGCATTCATTCTGACCTGCGAGTAAACATTCAGCCAAAGTTCTGGAAATCCTCTTAAACTAATTACATTTTATAATCCTTTAATGCTTCTCCACGGAATTCCCTGGCACAAACGTATATTTTTCACTCCTAGGCCACTTTTAAATTTGATGATAGTTTTAAATTAATGACAAAAATGGCTCCTGCAAATGCTATAGACAGTGTCTTCAGATCTTTTTGCTGAGTGAGACACGTAGAGGTTACACAATTATTGTATCTCTCTGTTTTTGTCAGATATGAAGGGAGGTGCTGGAAACCAAACTGCCTCAAAAATAGAATTCCATGGGTGTATGACGGCAGAGCTACAGCAGTGCAGTTGTTTTAAGAGCACGTGTACTGAGTCAGTGTAAAGTCTCCTCTTGCTGTGTTCTGTCTTCTAGAGCTGATTATAGAGATGGCAGAGTGGAGGACTAGAACGAAGGGAAGGGGTGTGGAGTGGCGTTTTCCCAATCCATAGTGACTCCTACAAGCAAAATTTAGGAAATAACAAACATTTTCCTCGTGTTCGTAGCATCTCATGTTTTAAAGACCTCTTTATTACTTAATAGTATCCTATATTCTGCTCTCTGCCTGTGATGGCATTTTGTTGTTTCTGAAACATTTGGATACTGTGCATTCACTCTCAATCTCATGTATAAATTCTTCAGATAGTCTCCATATCTTTGATGGCTGCAAACACTGTAGCTTTTCCTTGCATCTCTTAATTTGTTTTTAGTAAGTTTTCCTCATTTTTACACTGTTCTTTACTAATATCAACTGCTGCTAGAGCAATCTTTTCTGAAAGTAACCTCTTCGGTAAAGATGGTAAGTCTGAGAGAATCAGTACTGGAGTGATTCTTGCAACAGATCCTGTATCTTTGTTGAGACCATGGGAGAAGTTGCTGCTGGGTAGTAGTGTCCATCTTCTGATACAGCTGTTCCTGTTCTTAGGTCTTACACCAGCTCAGGAGTGAGTATTTGGGTTACACAGTTGCACAGCACTTTTATCTTGATGGGGGTGCTTTTTTTGTTTTTAATATAGACTTGTAAAGCTATTAGTCACAGTTATTTCTTCTCAAAAGATGGAAGATTATTGAAGCTGATGTCCTGGAAAGATGTAAGATGCTTAGGAGCATCCCTGGCACGTAGTTAATAGCATCGTGGTGGGTTTTCCTTTAATTAAATTGTTTATAAAGGTGAGAAGCACTGATAAGCAGCATGGAGAATTGAAATCTTCTTATTCTTTGCACAGATCAAGTACAACACAGCTAGTAACGACAAGAGGTTTTGGAGTGCATCTCTACCAACTTCTGCGGTGTTGCTTCAAAAAGCAGTTGTGCTTCTGATGCGTTCATTTTTTACCTTTCTCCGCTGTGGAGTAGTTGACTGGAACCAACCACGTTGTTTCACGAAGATCAGGAGGTTCATGTATGGTCAGTAGTACCCTTCCTGACCTGAAGCAGGTTATTCGTGCAGCGGTGATAACCACTGTGCTTACTCCTGCAAAGCAGGGGCTTTCAAGGTGTAGATCCTTGATGGCATGCAGGAATTAGGTGTGTGGTGGACTCCCTTTCTTGACAGCAGGAGTCATTTGCTTAGTGATCTGTGCATGTTCAATGGGAAAACATCTTTTGAGTAGCTTGTCAACTTAACACCCCTGTTTGAATTGTGAATTCTCAGCAGTTTTCCCCACTGGCAGCAGCTTTGAAGTTGATACAGCTATGACTGTGTGTTGTTATCGACTGTAATTCGTGAAAAGCCGAGTGAAACTGTCCTGCTTTCAGCTGGTACAGAGTTAGTTTTTGTAGCTAGAATGGAGCTGTGTTTTGGATTCAGCATGGGATTTGTTATGAGAAGAGGGTGGATGGCGCACTGATGTTTGTAGTTGGTGCTGAGACATCAAGGACCTTTCAACTTCCCATGTTTTTCCAGTGTGCAGGAGCACAGCGGGCTGGGGGGAGCATGGCCGGGACAAAGGGCCGACAACAACAAGTTTAGAATTTGAGTTTAGACTGAAGATTGAGGCCCAAACTGGGCAATGGAATATTCGATATCATGTGATGTCATGCCCAGTATATAGATGAGGTGGACCAGGCTGTTGAATCGCTCTCTCTTTTGGAGGACTCTTGGTCTCTTCTTGGACTCTTGGTCTCTTGGAATTCTCTCTCTCTCTCTCTCTCTCTCTCTGGGCCTCTTGCTCCTCCAAGATTGGACACGGGGCAATGGATTTAAACTGAAAGAGGGCAGATTTAGATTAGATATAAGAAAGAAATTTTTCACTCTGAGGGTGGTGAGGCACTGGAACAGGTTGCCCAGAGAAGTTGTGGCTGCCCCATCCCTGGAAGTGTTCAAGGCCAGGTTGGATGAGGCTTTGGGCAACCTGGTGTAGTGGAGGGTGTCCCTGCCTGTGGCAGGGGGGTTGGAACTGGGTGATCTTTGAGGTCCCTTCCAGCCCAAACCATTCTGTGATCCTATGATTGAGGTGTTGGGACTTACCTGTTTTGGAATCACTTGCTGGGATGGGAGGGGCGTTGCTCACCAAGTGATGAGCAGTTACACTTTGCATCACTTGTTTGTATATATTATTATCATATTGTATACCTATAATTATTATTTTTATTATTTTATCATTATTGCTTTTAGTTCTATGTTACTATTATTAGATTGTTCTTATCTCAACCTATGAGCCTCCTTTCCTTTTCCCCTTTCTCTTTCTCATTGCCCAGAGGGTGGGGGAGAGCAAACGAGCAACTGCCTGGCATTTTGGTGACGACAGAGACAATGGCTGAAGTATATAGCACAGTAACTTCTAACTTCCTTGGATGAAGATGTTATTGTCCTAAGTTTGTTGAAAGAAAATCTTTTTAATGTCTTCCTATGCACCTGTTCTCTGCATTTCTGTAATTGTTCAAGGTAGTGAACTAAAGCTTTACTGATAGCTAATTTAGGATCTGTATATTCCTTCTTTGTACAAAAGACTTATAAATGTTTCTCTCTTCTTTTCCTTTTTTTTCCTGTGAAGAAATGAAAATTTAGGAAAGGATTTGCCAAATAAGGAAGATGGGAGCAAATAGCAGCAGCATCAGCGAGCTTCCAGAAAACGAGTACTTGAAAAAATTATCAGGAACAGAGCCCATCTCTGAGAATGACCCATTCTGGAATCAGCTGCTGTCTTTTAGCTTTACCACTCCAACAAACAGGTAAGAGGGTGCTTGCTGAAGAACTAAACCTTGATGATAAATTTATAGAAGTGACCAGTCCGAAAGCGAATGAGTGGTTATGTTAAATTTGCCTATTTTAGGTAACAGGAATAAATGTCTATGTAAAATGGACTGTTGTTTCTAATTTTGGAAGCTCTTTCCACCACATCTTCCATTCCTGTGGGTTCCTTTCTTCTTCATGATAGCTGTTAATTGCTATTCATTCTCCTGATAGCTGGGAAAGACCAGAAGTAGGGTCCATAGTGTTGTGGGGGAGCTTTTCTTTTTTTGGTTGTTGTTTTGGGTTGCTTTATTTTTGAAGAAGTCTCTGTTGTTTATGGAGTTGCTGAAGACTGCAAGGTGTGATGTTTCCTCTCAGCTTACAGTGAATTGTACATCTTCCATAACTTAATTGTAGGTTAACTGCTGAGTTTCTTAGTCTGTATAGCTTCCCCTCACCCTCCCTTTTTTACATTTTGAAAAGAAGTTTGGCATGTTGTATCCATGGAAGTATTTTCTGAATGTCTAAAATTCAAGCTTTGCCTGTCTTTTCACTCTAGCAAGTGGTGTGGATATAAAGAGAATTAGTATTTTTGAGAGTATCCATAGCACGACTCCAGAAACACAGAACGTTAAGTCCTTGTGACTTCTGTTAACCTGAACCCGTTGCTGAATTTGTTGGCCTGTGTATTGATTATCAGTCTTACAAGAACAGTCTGTTATTACTTAACACCTTTAAGTATTTACTTAAACAGTTTTTACAGTTTATAGTGTGACGTGGTACTTTTCTGTCAGGTGAACGTCTTATTTACCTCCTTGATTATTAATTAGCAATATTTCCTTGCAAAGGACCTAGCTTTTTCACAAAGGGTCATAACAGACTACACCAAGCACTTCTGTGACAGGTCTAAATAGGCCACAATGTGTTGCTGCTAAAACTGGGAACACTTTTAATCTTTAATAAGTTGGAAATGCATTTGAGAGCTGTTATGGCCCATATCATTGCCATTTTTCAATTTATTCTTTTTGTTAAAACAGAGCTTCTGTCGAAATGAATGGTTAGTCAACGGTGGTGTGGGTTTTTTTTTTTTCCGAAGGTGAAAAACTAGTGCAGATTTATGACTGCCCTGAGCTCTCGAACTCTGAATATAAATTAGTGATTGAATGAAGAATGGACTACAATCTCTAGTGAGATATAGTTCACGTGTTACATGACTTACCTCGGTGCTGTGTCTTGTGCACAGTGACTTCTGAAAGGCAAAGAGACACTTCTGTAACAATTAGCAGCAGATCTTTTAGATAATCTGTCTCTCATCTTGGAATTCCTGTGAGTAAGTGAAAGTTCTGACAACTGGGAGGGAAAATAGTTCAGGTAAGCAACTGCAAGGCATTTACTAGGCGTTATTTTTGTAAAGAGTGAGGAGGAGGAAGGATTTCGTCTTCTGCATGGAGAGAATAGCAAGAAGATACAGCGTTGTGAAGCGTTGCAGGCTTTTAAATTGTGCTGCGTAATTAGCAGTGGGTGAGGGAGCAGTCATTTTTTCTCTAAAATCCCTGAAGATGCAGCAATTATTTACAGCCTACCTATGACTAACAAGGTGAACAATATTCTAAGAAGTTGTATAATACCGCATTGTTGTTCTGTTTTTCTGGGGGAAGTAGTTATATATAAAACCCTAGCAATTTCTTGCAGTTGTTCTACTGCTCTTCCCTCTGACACCAAAGTAAAGGAGCCGTTCACAGCTTGCTTTCCAGCTTTTTTGTGCCTGCTTCATACAGCCAGATCCAGTGCAGAGTGAGTTTGCTTAAAACTCACCAAAACAAACAAAAAAAAAACCCCAAAAACCCCAACCCACGAACAAGAACCATAATTAAAAAACCAAGCAAACAAAAAGCTGATCCAAAAGCGAGCTGAAAGTTTAATTAGCTGAACACCAGATGGTGCTCTTGCCTGGCAGCTAGAAGAGAGGTATTTTCAGAGGCACTTTTTGTGCAGTTTAGTAATTGGAAGGAAACAGAAATTTCCCATGAACTTGCATCTACTTGAGAGAACTGTTTGAGGAATGATGTCAGGCGATGTTGGCTGCGCAGCACCCTCAGCCATGGTCTAAATCACAGAATGGTTTGGGTTGGAAGGGACCTCAAAGATCATCTAGTTCCAACCCCCCTGCCATGGGCAGGGACACCCTCCACTACACCAGGTTGCCCAAAGCCTCATCCAGCCTGGCCTTGAACACTGCCAGGGATGGGGCAGCCACAGCTTCTCTGGGCAACCTGTGCCAGTGCCTCACCACCCTCAGAGTGAAAAATTTCTTCCTTATATCCAATCTAAATCTCCCCTCTTTCAGTTTAAATCCATTGCCCCGTGTCCTATCACTACCCACCCTTGTAAAAAGCCCCTCTCCAGCTTTCCTGTAGGCCCCCTTTAAGTACTGGAAGGCTGCTATAAGATCACCCCGGAGCCTAAATCAGACAACCTTGCCTGCAGGAACAGAAGAATAGAGGTCAGTGTTCATTTCTGAGATTGAAAGCTTGTGAAATAGCAAGTTAACTCTTGTTTTGTTTTAACAAGGCTTGAGTGTAGGTCATACCTTTGACAGGAGCAAGATGCTAGCTTTAGACTTGCAGAAAGGAGCCAGTTTTCACCTGTCAAACAGGACAGAATTTAAAGTTTTCTTCTCTTTTCAAATTATACTTTTTCCTATTGTATGTTGCGAAATTAATGTGTTTGTAGTAGGTGATTGTTGGCAATTGTTATTGGGAGCCATGTAAGTGCTGTGTGTTGTTTTTATGGAGGTACTTGGTGATACTGTAGAGTAAAAGAGCTATCCTGCTCCCTGAAAGTTTTGCAAAAATGGGACTGATATGATCCCCAGGGAGAAGAGCGTTGTGTTCTTTGGGTACTGTCTTGGACATACTTCTGTTCTACGAGGGGGAGAAAAACATGAAAAGAGAAGGTAGCAGGAGAATGCATGGTGGTAGGAAAAGCAAACAACAAAAAAACCCCAAGCAAACCCAGCAACACGTAGGAGGTGGAGGGGCTGGGGTAGGTTGCCTCCTTTCGGCGACAGGTGCTTGACAGATTGACCTTGTCATGAAACCTTGCCCGTAGGAGGGAAGTGGTGTCTGCAAGGAAGGCAATAGGTACTTTTGATACATTTGAGGGAGATTTGAATCTGTTTGTATAAGTAAGGTTTGTGGGGTTAACACTTTGCTATATATGCTTTCTCTCTAGTGAGGAATATGTGAATAGTGCTTTGTTTTGCAAAAGTTGTTTAGAATTTGTCTGGGTACTGCTGATCACAGCTGCCAAAGGAAGATCTTGTGGGCTACTGAACCGAGTTGGGTCTTCTGAGGAACAATAGTCTTTTAATCCCCAAAATCAGAAGCTCAGGGTCTTGGGTTGAGAGCTGGTGAATTACTGGCTTTCTAATCTGAGAAAGATGAAGGCGTGATACCCTATCTGATCTTTTAATGGCACTACTTTCTTTGCTCTGCTGTCTTATCTTCATTTTCTTAAGCTTTGCTTTTCTCAGCACTTTGTACTCTTTTCTTTCTTTGTCATTGTTTTGCTTTTCTCCCTTTCCCCTTTCAGTTTAGTTGATCTCTCTCTAATCATCCGTTTCTCATCTTCCAGGTTTTCGCTTTCTGTCCCCACTCCTATCAGATTGTATATGTCAGTCTCTCTTTGTGTGGTTTCATGTGTAGTTCTTTAGCATTGCTCATTTGCTCAGCCGTGTCTTCTTTACTGGGTTGATGTTTTCAGTCCAGTTATCTTTTTCATCTGTTTCTGTGAAGAAGACAAGGTAGTTTGCAGGGGGAAACAAAGCTTGCTAGATACCAGTGCTGCTGTCTGCAGAGTTGCTGTGTCTCTGTCTGCAGTACTGATGGAAGACGCTTTTGCCCTTCCACTGTCCCTTCCAGTGTTTATTTGGGACTGCTGTGGGTTTAATCAGGAACTAATCTGTCTGAAAAACCACACAGCAAAAAGAAGTGTTTATTTTTTCAGCCAAGTTAATTCCCTAGGGTGATTCGTAGCATGTCACCACGAAACAGTTCTGGTACAATGAGGGATGGAGTTTTGGGGCACAGCAGACTGTTGGGCTTAAAGGTGGAATTGCTTAAACCTGGTGTGCCATCCAAAAATGAACGTGACAGCATGTGGTCACAGCAGAGCTGGCTGCTGGGGTGTAATATTCTGCTTTTCTGGGCTGTTTGTTCTTCCTCTCATAATGTTGATTTTCTTAACAGCTAAGCAAATATTAAGAGGGAATATTAAGTGGGAGTAATTCTGGTCTGTGCATTCCCAAACTCTGATTATGGATCAGCTGTCAGTAATCAGAAATGAGCTGATGGTGAATCTCTGCTGGATTCATCCCTCTGGCATGAGTGGTAGTAACAGCCAGAGCCAGTGTCTGGTACTTGGCAGGTAAAGCCACTGAGCCCTACACAATTTAGGACGAGTAGTAGGAGATGAGTAATATATGCATAGGTGATAGTAAAAGGAAAAGCTTCCCGCAATTTAGTTCTAGGTTGCCTCATGTTTTTCACTGTAAAAGGTGTATTGTGATCTCTTCCATATGGATGCTAAGCAGGTGAATTCCCCTTG
This sequence comes from Tauraco erythrolophus, assembly GCF_009769465.1. Taxonomy (NCBI): domain Eukaryota; kingdom Metazoa; phylum Chordata; class Aves; order Musophagiformes; family Musophagidae; genus Tauraco; species Tauraco erythrolophus. The sequence continues at coordinate 3,009,077 of NC_141496.1, forward strand.
GGATACAGCAGTGTCTGCTGAGAAATGGTTTCAGCCATCAGGAAGTAACTGGTGGTATAAATTCACACGCCTGCGTGTTCATTTTTTTTCTTCATGGATCCTTATTTGTTGCACAGAATGGATTCAAGGGAGCTGAATTTAAAGAGGTTTTGTATGATTTCATCCGCCACTTCCTACAAATCAAATGGCAGACCTACCAGTCTGAATAATGTTTGAATGTTGGAAAATACAGCTTTTTTGGGTGACTTTTTCAGTTATTGTTAAGAACAAGAGCTGAGGTTTACTTTGGACCAGTCTGAATAGTATTTGGATATCGGAAAAGTAAAATACAGCTTTTTTTGGTGACTTTTTCAGTTATTGTTGAGAACAAGAGCTGAGCTTTACTTTGGAGTCATAGCTCTCAGTTTAGGCAGACCTTTGTGTTTGGCTTTCCTATGAGTTGCTCTAAGAACGCAACCTCCTCCTTAGTGGTGGTATTGATTACAATTCTTTCCTGATGTAAACGTAAACCAGAGTTAACTAACACGGAACTTGCTGAAAATCATGTGCTTAATATTTACTGTTCTGCTTTGTTCCTTCCCCAGAGTTTTTGCTGAGTGACTGGTTCAAGAGTAGTGTTCATGAGCCTTTAATGGAAAGACATAAAAATGATCAACTTTCCTGTTGCCTTAGTATGGTATCATTTTTAAATTGGTACGATAAATTATGTGCAGCTTTTTCTTCTTTGATGTCTTTCCTCCAAGTAATCCATTAAAGTCAGCATTCCCACAGTATGAATTTACAGAATGAGCTGATTCTTTTCTTTTGTTTTTAGTGGCAAGGAAAAAAGCTTTACGTAGAGGAAAAACCATCAGGAAAGCTGTTCTCTTTTTTTTCTTCCTCCTCTTTTTGAAGGGGTAGTTGACTGCTACGTATTGGGTCTTATTCATACCGTAATCATGGTAGATGCCACAATATGGGTATGTTTGTAATTACAGTTTGTGTGCAGAATACTTTCTCTTGCCATCTTGAGGTATTTTAACAGTAGTCACTGCCACTTTGAAACCTCTTATATTGTGATGCCTTTAAAATAAAAGCAGATAAAACCATGTTCTTCAAAGATGAGTGCTGTCAGGAGGCAACTTTCACTGTCTTTTATTAATTATGGTTTTGCTGAAATCTTTGGGACTTGTTAGTAAACTTAAAGGAAGACAACTGAAATGAATTCTCCACTGATTTCCTTCCTTTTTTTTTTTTCTTTTTTCCTCTTCTTTTTTGGAAGTAGTGTGTTTTTTTTTTTATAACATATGCCAGAATAGCTGAATGCCGAAGCCGGCTTTCTGGTAATATGAAGCCAGAAATAAAATCTGCAGTTAGTGAAAACTACGAAATGTTTTTGAGCAATAGACTGCTTAGTTTAATCATTCTTCTCTGCTTCTACTGAAAAGATGCTTTCTCACAGAAAACCAACTCACTGATGAGGTAACTCCTTGTTTGATGATGAGTGACTACAAATACAAAGTGATTAAATCCCCAAAAAATTAAAACCCTTGACATAAGATCAATTATTTAGTGATAGAAAAGCAATTTCTGTAAGACAAAACAGAATTTGTATTGTCTAAAAACTGTTTCAATATTATGTTTTACTTGGCCAATAGTCGCTACCTATACATGTGATAACTCATATTTTTCAGTCTTTCTTGTGGAATATGAAGGGGCAATTTTGACTTGTGTTAGTATTTGTGTTAGTAAGAGCAGCAGAAAGGAATTCCAGCCACTCCAGCCAGGAAGTCAAATTCAACTGGGGCCCAACTTAAATTCCTTTATGCCAACACGCGCGGCATGGGGAATAAGCAAGAGGAGTTAGAAGTGTGTGCGCGCCTGTTGGGGTATGATCTTATTGGCATCACGGAGACGTGGTGGGATGAATCCTATGACTGGAGTGTCAGAATAGAAGGGCACAGGCTCTTTAGGAAGGACAGGCAGGGGAGAAGAGGAGGAGGGGTTGCCCTCTATGTCAAAGACCAGCTGGAGTGCTTGGAGCTGCACCTGGGGATGGATGAGGAGCCAACTGAGAGCTTATGGGTCAGGATTAAAGGGAGAGTGGGAACAGGGGACATAGTAGTGGGGGTCTGCTACAGACCACCTCACCAGGAGGACCTATCTACAGACAGATAGGAGCTGCCTCACATTCATGAGCCCTGGTCATCATGGGGGACTTCAACCACCCCGATATCTGTTGGAGGGACAACACAGCAGGTCATAGGCAACCCAGGAGGTTCCTGGAATGTGTGGATGATAACTTCCTTCTCCAAGTGGTAGAGGAACCAACGAGGAGAGGTGCTACGCTGGACCTTGTTCTCACCAACAAAGAGCAGCTGGTGGGGAACGTGACGCTCAAGGACAGCCTTGGCTGCAGTGATCATGAAATGGTAGAGTTCAAGATTCTTAGGGAAGCAAGGAGGATGCTCAGCAAGCTCGCTACCCTGGATTTCAGGAGAGCTGACTTTGACCTCTTCAGGGATCTTCTCGCTAGAGTACAATGGGATGAGGCCCTGAAGGGAAGAGGAGCCCAAGAAAGCTGGTTAATATTCAAGGATCACCTCCGCCAAGCTCAGGAGCGGTGCATCCCAACAAAGAGAAAGTCAGGGAGGAACACCAGGAGGCCTGCATGGATGAACAAGGAGCTCCTGGACCAACTCGGACACAAAAAGAAGGCCTATAGGGGGTGGAAGCAAGGACAGGTAGCCTGGGAAGAACACGGAGAAATTGTCCGAGCAACTAGAGATCAGGTTAGGAAAGCTAAAGCCCTGATAGAGTTAAATCTGGCCAGGGACATCAAGGGCAACAAGAAAAACTTCTATAGATATGTCAGTGAAAAAGAGATCTAGGGAAAACGTAAGCCCTCTCCAGAAGGAAACGGGGGACCTGGCTACCCAGGATATGGAGAAGGCTGAGGTTCACAATGACTTCTTTGCCTCAGTCTTCACTGGCAAGAGCTCCAGCTGCACAGCCCAAGTCGCAGAAGGCAAAGGCAGGGACTGGGAGAATGAAGAACTGCCCACTGTAGGAGAAGATCAGGTCCGAGACCATCTAAAGAACTTGAAGGTGGACAAGTCCATGGGATCAGACGAGGTGCATCCACAGGTCCTGAGGGAACTGGCTGATGAAGTTGCTAAGCCACTATCCATCATATTTCAGAAGTTGTGGCAATCTGGTGAAGTTCCCAGTGACTGGAAAAGGGGAAACATAGCCCCCATCTTTAAAAAGGGAAAAAAGAAGCTAGGAGCTTCTAGGAGCTACAGGCCAGTCAGTCTCTATTCTGTGCCTGGCAAGATCATGGAGCAGATCCTCCTGGTGACTATGCTAAGGCACATAGAAAATAAAGAGGTGATTGGTGACAGCCAACATGGCTTCACTAAGGGCAAATCCTGCCTGACTAATTTGGTGGCCTTCTATGATGAGGTTACAGCATTGATGGATAGGGGAAGAGCAACTGGCATCGTCTACCTGGACTTGTCCAAAGCATTTGACACTTTCCTGCATGACATCCTTGTCTCTAAACTGGAGTGATATGGATTTGACGGATGGACCAGTTGGTGGATAAGGAATTGGCTGGATGGTCGCACTCAAAGAGTTGTGGTCAATGGTTCAATGTCCAAGTGGAAGCCAGTGACGAGTGGTGTTCCTCAGGAGTCAGTACTGGGGCCAGTGCTATTTAACATCTTTGTTGGAGACATGGACAGTGGGATTGAGTGCACCCTCAGCAAGTTTGCATATGACACCGAGTTGTGTGGTGTTGTGGACATGCTGGAGGGAAGGGATGCCATCCAGAGGGACCTGGACAGGCTGGAGAGATGGGCCTGTGAGAACCTCATGAAGTTCAACAAGGCCAAGTGCAAGGTCCTGCACGTGGTTCGGGGCAATCCTAAGCACAAGTAGAGGCTGGGTGGAGAATGGATTGAGAGCAGCCCTGAGGAGAAGGACTTGGGAGTGCTCGTGGGTGAGAAGCTCAACATGAGCCGACAACGTGTGCTGGCAGCCCAGAAAGCCAACTGTGTCCTGGGCAATGGCTTTGAATTGAAAAAGGGGAGATTTAGATTAGATCTAAGGAAGAAATTTTTCATTCAGAGGGTGGTGAGGCACTGGACCAGGATTCCCAGAGAAGTTGTGGATGCCCCATTCCTGGAAGTGTTCAAGGCCAGGTTGGATGGGGCTTTGGGCAACCTGGTGTAGTGGAGGATGTCCCTGCCTATGGCAGGGGGGTTGGAACTGGATGGTTTTTGAGGTCCCTTCCAACCCAAAACGTTCTATGATTCTATGATTCCATGATTCCCATACATTTGAGGTGGTGTGTGTGCATCAAATTCCCAGATAGCATTTATATGATAGTACAGTTTGAGGCATTGAACTTTTGTATCAGGAGAAGGAGGTGGCCTCTAGTATCAGAGGAGCAGTACTTGAGCTTGCAAGTTTGAACTTAATTTTGATTTCTTCTCTCTCCTTCCTAGTAGCAAAGTTCTTGCTATGTCACGTAGGTGTATGGTGGTTGTGCTGTCGTCTTTCCTACAGAGGGGGATTACCCTTGATTACTTTTTTCTTCTGCTGATGTGTGATACCTGGTGTCACACAGGTGCTTCCTGTGTATAGATGGTTTGTAGTGACAATTTGTATGCAAAACATTCTTACTGCTTGCTGTGTTGAGATGTTACAAGACAATAGTCACTGCCACTGTAAAACATCTCATGTTTTGATACCTTTAAAATAAGATTAAACCATTTTCTTTAAAAAAGTCCGTGCTGTCAGGAAGCAAATTTCACTATTAGTTATAGTTCTGCTGGAGTCTGTGGGCCTTCCCTCTACATAAAAAAAGCAAATAAAATAATTTCTTCCTTTTATAAAGACTGTGAAAATACTGGCCACTAGGTCACGGGATGAGCCAGGAATTCCTGTGAAGCCTGGAATTTTTTCCTAAAGTGTGTGGGAAGCGATCCTGCACCTCAGATGTTTGCCTGAATCTAAATCAGCCAGTCAAGTCTGCGTGGTTAAGCATGCTTTTCTTTGAATCCATAGGGTTTCCCCCACCACCACATTTTAGAAGTTTACTGGCAGAGCCTGCAGGTGGTTGCCAAGATGGGATTGAGCAGGTGGAACAGGGGGACTGCATGCGGTGCCCTTCCCTTTTTGTCTTCAATCTCTGATGTTTTTATATAAATCAGGTTACTCGTCAGAAAGCTTAGTGCTTAGGAAGCAACAGTGACTTTGGCAATCTATGGCTTATGGCAGTATTAAGTTTTGCAGTATCTTTATATGAGAGGAGTGCTTGAACAGAGGCCATATCACTGACTTTTACAGGCTCAGTTACTCTTCAAGTTTCACTACATTGCTGCTTTCCTATTTATTCTGAGGATGGTGATTTTCATACCTTTAATTACAAGGATGTAGCTGCATAAGCTCTGAAATTGTTCAGCCTGTATTACATACTATCTTATGTCTGCAAGCATTGAACTGGTTTGTTTTTTGGGTTTTTTTGGCCTGGCTTTTAATTTGGGGAACTTCAGAAGGACTGTCATTCCTGTAGGTCAGACTGTATGTTCTGTATGAATGCTGTTCTGCTTTAGTGCTTTATTGTTCTCTTCAGCTGATGGTTTTCTCTGAGGCATACCAACAGGCAATTAGCAAAGTTACAAAAATCTTGGTGCATCTGGTGTCATTGTTACATTAATATAATATTAGTTAAAGCAAAGTGGTGCTTAACTTGAGGTTAAAAGTCAGGCTGAGGACTCTTTAATTTATGCTTTTAAAAAAGATGTTATTTCATATGATAGGTCTTGTAAAAAACCAGGTTCTTCCTGTAGGCTGCTGTTATGTGTGTATTTTCAGCGGCATCCAGCTAAGCACAGCAGCATCGAAGCCACAAAGGTAACAGTAATACAAATGATTCAGTGACATCATTTCACTCTGACAAACAATTCACTTTTGAATATTAGTTTCCTGTTTTACCATCATTGTACGTCAGATGCGTCCTTCCTGATACTAGGATGACGGAGCACTGGAATGGGTTGTCCAGAGAGGTTGTAGAGATGCTCAAAAGCTGCCTGGACATGGTCGTGGGCAGCTGGTTCTAGGTGGCCCTCGCTGAGCGGGGAGGTTGGACCAGGTGACCTGCAGAGGTCCCTTGGCACCTCAACCACTCTGTGCTTCTGTGATATCTATGTAAACCAGCTAACGGATTGGTAAAATTAAGTGCTTTGTAGAAATATTTTACTACCGTTCTGTAATGAGTTTTCACTTCACATACAGGAACTCAATTGCTTGTGTAACCATGTTTTTTGTTTTTCCTCCCCCCTCCCATAGCGCTGACTTAAAGCTCTTGGAAGAAGCCACGATCTCAGTCTGCAAGTCTTTAGGTGAGAAATTGTGACATCTTTTTTCCATGTGCTTTGTCAGAAAAACTAAGAAACACCATTCATGTGCGCATCCCTGTCTTTAGTATACTTAACTCTACTTAATATGTGTTCCACTAGTAAAATTGAAGTAAGGTGTGTTTATATATCCCAAACTTTTAGAAGCTTCCATCATTAACTGTTTTGTAGAACTTGAAATAACTGAAAGGTTTAAAACAAGTAATGTCGTCCCTGCTACTTCTTTTTCCCTCTGCCCTCTAAGCTGATCAGTAATGAGAAAGAATTAATCAGAGGACAAAAGGAAGGGATAATATAAATGTGATCAACAATGTTTCAAGAAGGTAAAAGCTAGTTGTGAAGACCTGCCCAGTTTCTGGATAGAAGACTATTGTGCTGCAGAGAAGTCTTGGAAAGGAAGCAATATGAGCCCCACATTTGGGATATTTTAAATCTAGGATGAAAAATATGTTTAGAAAGCAACTATGCAGTAGTAAAGCGTGTACTGGAGAATCTTAGAAGAACACCACGTATACAGAAAACCAGGCATACTATGCTTTATGTAGAAATATTTAAGATATTGAAATTTGGTTTCATTCTGTATATTGTTTGAACTAAATAGTGTCAACTTATGCATGCTATGTAATCATACCCTATTTTTCCTCATCTAGTTGAGAAGAATCCTCGAACAGGAAACCTTGGCTCGTTGATTAAAGTTTTTCTTTCTAGAACCAAAGAGTTAAAAATTTCAGCAGAATGTCAGAAGTAAGTAGCTGGGGGAAAGAAAGCTGTGCGCCATTTCACTTTTTAGATGTCCTTTTGCTGCTAGCTCTTGAGTTTTTTTACTTTGCCAGTTAACATGCTCACAGATCAAAACAGATTTATGTTGAATTGTTGCTTGAAGGAGAACAAGTATCTAGCACTTTTCCAAACACAGAAGATTAAGTGTAATAGGTAGACAGATGGCTGGGGAAGAAGACATTTTGTGTTCATTCTGTGTGTTACATTAATGCATTTGTGTACAAATGGTGTAACTTCTGGCTACTATGGGTTTGGAGCTGTTTAAAAATCATCTGAACTTCTAAGCTAAATCTTAATATATGAACCAGTACTTTGCCTTGGAAATATTTTAAATTGGATTAGATTTGAACACAAACTTCTATATAAAGACATTTGCTTTCAAATCAAATGATGGAACTGCCATTTGTTTTGCTTGCCCCCTTCAGCAGTAGGAAATAACTCCAAGAGGTTCTGTGTGCTGCACCGTATAGCTTTTGCAGGAAGCTTTCTGTAATTGTTCCCCTTCACCCATAGACAAATGTCCAACTCTCATCAGATCTGGGGCTTCAAAAAGGCAGCCTTTCTTCCTAGTGCCCCCTTGCTCCCGGGACAAGCAAAAAGGTTGTATTTGGGGAAAAAAGTTATTCCTGCCTAGATAGCTCCTGCTGCTTTAATCCAAAAATACCTTGAAAGTATGGCTTCAAGCAAGAGCTGAACTATAGGCTGCTGTATAGGCTTCCCAGCAGTTGCTTACTCGTATTCAAGAAAATGTAGTGAAGCTATATTCCCCTTTCATTCAGAGAGCTTGGGAAATATACGTTCCGTAGAAAAGTTGTGCTTCTGAGGTCCTTAATACCTGTGGTCATCTGAAGGCTGTTTGACTGGGAGAAGTGCTAAGGTTCAGGGAGCCAGAGCAGCTTTCATATCTAAGCTGTAGGAAATTTTCAAATGTCTGAGTGGCTTGAGTCCATAGTATCTGAAAACCTTTAGAAGTATGCTGAGCCATCTGGTGAGCTCTTCGAGGAGTGGTGCTTCTGGCAACTATGGTCTTTTTAACTATACAGAGTTAGGAGTAAGATTGTATTCTCCTGAGAGAAGAAAAAATAGTTATTTTAAACACATTTCCAGCCTGTTTGCTGTAGCATCAGCTGGTGACTCCCTGCTTGAGTGCTTTGTCTTTTCCTTGCTTCAGCTGGAAGCTACCCTGGCAAATATTTTCTTGTGATTTTTGATTCATGTTTGCAGGTTAAGCTTTACTGATTTTTGTTTGTTTCTGCTTCTTTTCTAGTCACCTCTTTATTTGGCAGGCTCACAATGCACTATTTATTATTTGCTGTTTGCTGAAAGTGTTCATCAGCCGAATGTCAGAAGAGGAGCTGCAGCTTCATTTTACTTATGAAGAGAAAGCACCAGGCTCTTATGGTAGGTATACCTAGTGCTAGTGAAACAAATATCCCATAAAAAACTAAAAAGTTCTGATGTTTATAGACATGGCACTTAGAGACATGGTTTAGTGGTGGATTCGCCATCATCTTTGCTAAATCGTGGGGAACGGGAGGGGTGCCTGAGGACTGGAGGAAAGCAAATGTCACTCCGGTCTTCAAAAAGGGCAAGAAGGAAGACCCAGGTAACTGTAGACCGGTCAGCCTCACCTCCATTTCAGGAAAGATACTGGAACAACTTATCCTTGGTGCTGTCTCTAGGCATATCAAGGATAAGAGGGTCATTAGGGGCAGTCAACATGGCTTCACTAAGGGGAAGTCGTGCTTGACAAACCTGATAGCCTTTTATGAGGACATCACCCAGTGGGTGGATGATGGTAGAGCAGTGGATGTGGCCTATCTTGAGGGGTTTTGCTCCCTGCAACCTCCCCAGTTTTGGAACCGGGTTAGGCTTAGTTCTGGCCACCAGATCAGACTGCCATCCCCCTCGGGGTTGAGCCAATAGGGCGCCTCTGCGAATTGCCCTATTTAAGTCAGGACAAAGGAACTGGAAAAGGTGCTTTGCCCAGGAGCAAGCAAAGAAGGGAGGAGGGCACTGCCCCCGCTCCCTGGCTCCCGGCCGGGCAGCTGCCTGCGTCGGGCCGGCGCCGCCCACGGAGAATGGCGGCGGCGGAGCCAGCTGGGGAACTCGGGGGCACCCCACTCCCGGGGTGCCCACTGGGCTGAGTTCACCTGGAGAGGACTGAGATCTGAGAGAAACAGCCGCATCGACAGCAGGTCAGTGAGGATGGAGCGGGAGGAGGTGTGCCGGAGCCGAGTTTCCCCTGTGGCTGGTGGTGAGATGGCAGGCGGCCCCCTGCAACCAGGACGGCCTCGGTGGAGCAGAGACCCACTCGCAGCCCGTGGGGAGAAGATGCCTGAGCCTGAGGATGGTCGTGTTGGGGTGCACGACGAGGCAGAGCGGCACCTGGAGTCTGCGTGACGACCCACGCCGGAGCGAGTGGCTACAGCTCCCGAAGTACCCGAGACTGTGGTAAAGCCCACACCGGAGCAATCCGTGGGGAAGGATTGTTTCCAGTGGGCTGGACTCACGCTGGAGAAGTTTGTGGATTTTTCCTCGTGGGTAGGGGATCCATTGGAGCAGGGGAAAAGGGTGTAAGGACTCCTCCTCCTTTAAGAAAGAGGCAGCAGTAACAGCACGGAATGAACTGACCTGCACTCCCCCAGTCCCTGCCCCCTGTGCTGCTGGGGGGAGGAGGTAGAGCCGGGAGGAAAAGGAAAGGGGGGGGGAAGGTGTCGGTTTTAAGATCTGGTTTTGTTTCTTTCTGTCCTCTTGAGTAATCGGGTTTTGTTTCCCTTTGTCCTTCTAAGTAATCATTAATGAACTGTTTTGCTTTGAGAAAGCCCTGTCTGTTTTGCCCAGGACCATGGTTGGTGGGTGCTCCCTCTGTTCTTGTCTCAACCCTCAGTCCCTTTGTTTTTTTTTTTCTCTTCTCTCTACTTTACTGGAGAAGGAGAGACTGTGTGAGTTTTAGTTGATGGATCAGCCTAAAACCACTACAGATAGTGAGGTGGATTGTGAACTGGCTGAAGGATAGAAGCCAGAGAGTAGTGGTCAATGGGACAGAGTCCAGTTGGAGGCCTGTGTCCAGTGGAGTCATAGAATCATAGAATGGTTAGGGCTGAAAGGGACCTTCAAAGGTCATCTAGTCCAACCCCCCTGCAAGGAACAGGGATATCTCCAACTAGATCAGGTTGCTCAGGGCCTCATCCAACCTGGCCTTGAACGTCTCCAGGGATGGAGCATCCACCGCCTCTCAAGGGTCGGTACTGGGACCTGTATTGTTTAACATATTCATTGATGACTTGGATGAGGGAATAGAGTGTATGGTCAGCAAGTTTGCTGATGACACTAAACTGGGAGGAGTGGCTGACACACCTGAAGGCTGTGCTGCCATTCAGAGAGACCTGGGCAGGCTGGAGGGTTGGGCAGGGAGAAATTTAATGAAATACAACAAGGGCAAGTGTAGAGTCTTGCGTCTGGGTAAGAACAACCCCATGTACCAGTACAAGTTGGGGACTGAACTGTTGGGGAGCAGCACAGGGGAAAGGGACCTGGGGGTCCTGGTGAACAGCAGGATGGCCATGAGCCAGCAATGTGCCCTTGTGGCCAAGAAGGCCAATGACATCCTGGGGTGTATTAGAAGGAGTGTGGTTAGTAGGTCGAGAGAGGTTCTCCTCCCCCTCTACTCTACCCTGGTGAGGCCGCATCTGGAAAATTGTGTCCAGTTCTGGGCCCCTCAGTTCAAGAAGGACAAGGAACTGCTGGAGAGAGCCCAGCGCAGGGCCACAAAGATAATGAAAGGAGTGGAGCATCTCCCTTCTGAGGAAGGGCTGAGGGAGCTGGGGTTCTTTATCTTGGAGAAGAGGAGACTGAGGGGAGATCTCATTAATGTTTATAAATATGTAAAGGGTGTCTGTCATGAGGATGGAGCCAGGCTCTTCTCACTGGCATCCAATGATAGGACAAGGGGAAATGGATATAAGCTGGAACACAGGAGGTTCCGCTTAAACATGAGGAAGAACTTCTTCCCAGTAAGGGGAACAGAACACTGGAACAGGCTGCCCAGAGAGGTTGTGGAGTCTCCTTCTCTGGAGATGTTCCAAACCCACCTGGACGCATTCTTGTGTGATCTGATGTAGGTGGTCCTGCTGTGGCAGGGGGATTGGACTAGATGATCCTTTGAGGTCCCTTCCAATCCCTGACATTCTGTGATTCTGTGATTTGGCAGTGTTAGGTTAGTGGCCGGACTCAATGATCTTAAGAATCTTTTCCAACTGAGATAATTCTGTGATACTATGTCTGGTTTAGACTAAGAATCCGAAATTTTGCTTTAAAACTAGAACTGAAGTACCCATGAGGTTATGGGTAGATACAACGTATCTACTGTTCAGGACAACCTGTGAAATTGAAAGTATGTGGTCAATAGTAAAACTGACTTCCTTTGGGGCCTGAAGTAATTAGTTGTAAACCATCTTCCCTTGTATCGTACACACATGTGAAAGAGAACACCTTCAAAATGTGATGAGGGCTTTTAATAACATTCTGATTGTCATCTTCTGCTAGAATTAAACGTTTGTTAACAAGCTGTTGCCATGTTGCAGGTTCTTAGAGCAAATTAGACCTCTTCTAGAGTAGGGTTGAAGGTGTTTGGTTAATTTTTTCTTTAAAGATTTACATTAAATTTGACATAGTTGTTTATTTACAAACGTAATGTGGCGTTTTTTAAAACAATTGTTCAGAAGTGATGCTGTAGACCTATTTTAGCTTTCATTTTAATACAGTTTGAAAGGTGGCAATGGTCATTTACAGAAGAACAGAATAGAATTGAGGTGAAGCTGACCACGTACTACTGTAGGAATGGTGATGTTGCAATTATTTAGTGTCTCTTTTCACTTGTGCTTCATAAACCAGCAGCGGCCAGGGAATGGAATTAATGTAGTTTTTAGAAATCTAGTCAGGGAAGATAACATGGTTAGAACTGATCCATTGAGAAGGCAACTGCTGAAATTTAATTAGTGGGCAGTAGTTTGTACAAGAGTACAGGAAAAGTCAAAGAATTTAGGCAGAATGTTCAAAAATAAGTGTATCTCCAGGAAATGGAGATGAAAGATGGCAGGGAAGATGCTCAAGTAATCTAGCTGTAGTCTTTCTGCTGTCTGGTCCTTCTTTTTGAATGTGAATTATGTGAATGCGTTCAAAATGTGTATGATGACAGCAAAAGGCAAGTCATAACACTGTCTGCCACAAATCTTTGTGTAATACCATATGAAGATGCTCTTACAGAACACATGATGGATAATTCTGGCACAGGAGCCTTGATTTCCTTTGCTTTGTTGCAATTGCAAACTCAACGGTATCTTTTCATGTTGTTTTTTGCATAAAACCAAAACGGTTCTGGCAAAACGGACTGGTATCAGAATGCTAATACAGTGCGAGTTGATTGTTAACGAACTACCAAAAGCATCTGGATATGGATTTCCCTCAACAGTCAATCCAGCAGGGATCATAGAATCATAGAATGGAGTTGGAAGGGACCTCAAAGATCATCCAGTTCCAACCCCCCTGCCATGGGCAGGGACACCCTCCACTACACCAGGTTGCCCAAAGCCTCATCCAACCTGGCCTTGAACACTGCCAGGGATGGGGCATCCACAGCGTCTCTGGGCAACCTGTTCCAGTACCTCACCACCCTCATTGCAAAGAATTTCTTTCTTATATCTGACCTAAACCTGCCCTCTTTCAGTTTAAATCCATTGCCCCTTGTCCTATCACACCCTTGTAAAAAGTCCCTCTTCAGCTTTCCTGTAGGCCCCCGTTAGGTACTGGAAAGCTGCAATAAGATCACCCTGGAGCCTTCTCTTCCCCAGGCTGAACAGCCCCAACTGTCTCAGCCTGTCTCCATAGCAGAGGTGCTCCAGCCCTCGGATCATCTTCGTGGCCCTCCTCACGGATACACGTGAGGGATACGTGTTGAGAACTCCTGATAGCTGCCTGTGCATTGAATAGTGAAAACTCTTTGTTAAAATCTGTTTAACTCCTTGGCATCTGCTGTTGCTTTGGGGAGATCAGACTTCTGATGCCAAAAGATTAAGTGCTATGTGCATCTCCTTTCTGAGGAAAGGCTGAGGGAGCTGGGGCTCTTTAGCTTGGAGGAGACTGAGGGGGGACCTCATTCATGTTTATAAATATGGAAAAGGTGACTGTCATGAGGATGGAGCCAGGCTCTTCTCACTGGCATCCAATGATAGGACAAGGGGAAATGGATATAAGCTGGAACAGAGGAGGTTCCGCTTAAACATGAGGAAGAACTTCTTCCCAGTAAGGGTAACAGAACACTGGAACAGGCTGCCCAGAGAGGTTGTGGAGTCTCCTTCTCTGGAGATGTTCCAAACCCGCCTGGACATGTTCTTGTGTGATCTGATCTAGGTGGTCCTGCTGCGGCAGGGGGATCGGACTGGATGATCGTTTGAAGTCCCGTCCCATCCCTAACATTCTGTGATTCTATGTTGAAATAGTTTAATGTATTTCAACTGAGATAAGTAATATCCAAGAATACAGTCAGCTAATGCTTTAGAAAGTAACACCTACTTATGATGAGCTGTCATTGAAGACTGCCTACAGGTTTGTACTTGGTCGAAAAAAATTGCCCACCTCTTGCTTCAGCGGTATAGTGTAGCACAGTGAAACAGATGGAAAAGCCGAGATGTTTTATTAGCTGGAAACCCCACGATCCTGATTCCTTTAAATGCTGGGAGCTTCTCGCAGCATGGTATTAAAAGTGACTTATCACTGGGATAGATCCATGTTGATCTTGATCCATGCACATGACTGTAATTCACAGCGACAGTTATTAGCGATAATTTTGTGCATATTGATGGCAAATGTTCTTAGCAGTTATCTTTGAGCAGGTCGTTGGCTGGATGTTCTTGGTTAGGAAGGTAATTGTGTGTGGTCTGCTGGGGAGAGCAGGGGATGGAGGCAGGGAACGAGCTCCTCCTCAGCTCTCCCAGCTCAGCCCGAGTCCGCTGCTGCTTTCGACGTGGGTTTCCCCTGGGAGGTGGTTCTTGCCACCTTCTGCAAGGGATTGAGGTTCCTAACGTTTGAGCTATGTTTACGTAGCTTTCGTTTTTTGCTCTTAACAAATCTCCACAGAGGATTTTTTAAATATATACAGAGTATGGTAATAAAGTGAATGCCTTCCTGTAGCTTTTATCCTTAGCTATAGCAAAAGAGAAGTGTCGTTAATGGAGTGTAATAAAATGCTGTTGTGTTAGAGCCTATTAAACTGAGCACAAAAAGATGAAATGTTTTTTGTTTGTATTTTCATAATTAAGTCAAGTGTAGCTTTTTAGAATTTTTTTTTTTATTATTCTTTGGAAACTAGACCACGCCTTGTTATAGTGAAGTTTAAACAAATTTATTACTACTTTTACTGAAGTTGTGAATACTTAACTATCTTTGGTGAGCATGCTTTTTAAAAATTTAAGTTCTTAGTTGTGCTTACTGTCTTTTCATTTCTCAGAGCTTGATATTTTCTTAATATTTTTCGTTTGCAGGTGTGATAAAACAAACCTTATACAATACATTATTATATTAATTATATAATGCAAATAAAATACGCATATAGATAAAGGCCTTAATACAGTGCCTGAATTTTGGTTTCTTATGGTCTGTTTATGTATGCCTTGTTCAATCTAAAGGGTAACCATTCTTTTCAGGACCATCTTAAAACTTCTTTGGAAATCTCTGTGTGGTGGTGTTTGTTTCCCTGTTTAAACTATGAGCATTGCTTTTTTTTCCTTCAGATAGGAGAATATATCCTAGTACCATGTTCTGGTACTCGGGGAACTCAGAGTGCCTCACTGCAGCATCAGCATACTCACTGTGTCAGGCAGAAACGTGTACTGTCTGATAGCAGTGATGTATGGAAAACATCCTTCTCTCTGGCTACTCAGCCATATGTCTTGTATTTTGATAGGTTATATGTGACATGGCCACTCTTGTTTAGTTAGCGTTTTTTGTAACTGTCTTACATGGGAGAAGTCTCCTCTCAGATTTTGCAGTTCATGTATTTTCACTCTTTTTCGATGTTCAGTTTGTGCTTTTCCCCACTGGACTGTTTTTTAAGCTCAGAAGCAAGCTGGGCAGTTGTGCTTTGTGTCATAAAATATGATTACTGAGGTTTTTCCTTTTGCAGAAAGTTTGAGTGAAAGGATGTTGTAGCCTACCATTGTAGAGATCTAGTGAACAAAGTGCACGGGATCGAGTCCCTGCTGCAGCACTATTTATTGATTTCCTTCCAGGATAATCAGATCATTGACAGAAACTTGCTCCTTTTGGCAGTTTTCAGATGGCTCTTTAGCCCAGGAGGTGCAACCCTTACCTCTTCATGCGTAATTGGAAATTTGCATATATATGGAGGATTTCACACAATTTTGATGGTAGGAAAATCTCTGTAGAGACTTAAACCATATTCTTTAAGATCCAGCTAAAATATCCTGATAGTAATAAATCCTAAACTGGACTCGGCATGTGCTGATCTGAAGCTGGAGTTAAGTCTTGCCTAACACAAATCATTCATCTCTCACTGAGGCTTCCCATAATTTCTGCGTGGTCTTTAGCTGTGCTGTGATTCAGAGGTGTAAGAGAGCATATGCTGTGTATCGTATTCTAAATCAAACCATCAGTTCATTCAGCCTCTTCCCTGACCTGTAGAAGGAAACTTTATTCGTCCTCCATAGAGAAGTTCTTACCACAAGGCTGCTGAGATCTGTGTTTGGGGTGTTACAGCAAATAAGAGGACGTGGAGGAGGGAATAAATAACAATATGTTTACTGCAGCCCCTAAATGATTTCATGAGTCTTCTGCTATCATATAAAGGAAATGAGGGATGTCAATTAGTTTGTATGCTCGTTGTTAACACTCTTAAGGGAAAGTCTGGAGCTTCTGAGAGTCCTCAGAGCTGAAGATCAAACCACAAAACCCAAAGAAGCTTTAAGTCTGCTGGTTGTATAATGAATTGAATGGATGGGGCTTTAGGTACTGTTTTGCAGGGAACAGATTGCTTCATTACTGGTATCCAGGTTTTATCATATCTGTAGAAGCAATAGGGCAGAAAAACAAGTAGCAGCTGAGGTGAGGCTGTACCTTGCTATGCCTGAATATCGTAATATTGTGCACATCCAGCTGCTACAGCAGCTCAGATCAGGTGTTGACAATATGGAAGTTAGGTTCTTGAGAAGGAAGACTGTTCTGCTGTCTGTGTTAGACCCTGTATCATGTACGAGGGTGGAGCTGGACAGGCTTTACCAGAAGTGGAGTCTCCTGGTGCGTATACTTTCTTCTGGATAAGCCATTTTGCCTCTGTAGTGTCTATAATGTCAAGTATCTGTATTGTGGGTAGCTTTGAAAAAGTTTAAAACAATTAATAAATCATTATTTACGTAAAAAAAACCCACCTCAAAACACTAAAAAGCAAGCCCATCAAACAGCCCAAAAACCCACAGTCCAAGTAATCCCTGTGTTTGGGGACTTGGATATGGCTTATGAAAAACGGTGCTTCAGCATACCCAGACTTTTTTAAAACTGTGCATGTTTGCAGTTATTTCTGCACTGTGACAGAGTTTAGAAGATGCCCTTACCATGCGTCTCTCTGCAAGTCTGCTCCAATCTTAATCTGGACAGATTTACCCTTCACTTGCTTTTTCCAAGGCTTTACACGTGTCTCTGATCCAAGTGTGCGATCTATTAATGCCAGTGAGTGTTGTGTGTATTGTCTTTATCCTGCTATTGAAAAAGGCATTGTTTATGAAAACACGTAGTGTTCCACGTTTATAGCTCTCTCTCACGTTATAGATTTGGCATGCCTCCACCTCATTGTCTTGGCAAGACAAGAATTAACAGGAATGCGTATGGCCCAATGGGGAAAAGGATACATTAATTATTGTAGCTGAATGACACTGATTACAGCAATTAAGCTTTTTTTTTAAAAAAAAGAAAAATCTTTTGAGAACAGAGCAGGAAAGACTGACATCTTCCATTCTGTGTCATTGTGTTCACCCGATATTTTCTTGCTTTATTTTGAATGTAGTGTGGGGAAAAAGCCCTCTTTCATATTCAAATAACATTATTCTCTCTTCAAATGAGTTGTGTCTATAGCACGATGGAAGAAATTATATTCTTAAAATGCACTCTCTTTTTTCATCCTTTTTCCTTTCTCTTTCCTCCCTTTCGTCGATTGTCCAGAGAAAAAATTAGGTACCTTTTGAGAACTCATAGCAGTCTTGCTCTATAAGCATGTCCTAGATTCAAAAAACTGTAGGAAACTGTCACGTTCAAGTTACTTTAGAATAAATTATCTGAGCTTCATTATTGGCAGTGGCTTTGGTCCACGGTTAAATACTAGAAGTTCTCACTTTTTACTAACAGCAGCTACATTGTGTTACTCATGGGGGATTCTATATAAAGGAAACCATGTTTCCGTGATAAAAAACTGATTTCCTTTACAATGTGCAGTTCACTAGGTGACAGTTTTTAATGTGTTTTTAATAAACTGATTGTGGAAAAAAATAATTTAGCTTTATTCTGAATATTCCCTCTGGTGTCCTTCTTAAAATTGAGTCCCGACTTTAAGAACAAACTTGGGTTAAACAGGGTAAGACTGCCATAACCTGGCTGTAATGTTGTGTTTATTGCAAGAGGTTTTTATTTGAAAATACCAAATAAACAAGCATTTCTATAATCGTTGTGCTGTAATGCCTGTCAGGTAATACAGAGGGAAAAACTATGTCTCCTCTTAGGCTGTTCAGCACTATAAACCCCTACGCTTCTTTGTGCTGTAGATTTCTCTTTATAATTTTGTTTTGAAAGCAGAAAAAATCCTGATGACCTGAGAGACCGATCTTTTTTTCTTAGTATTAAATGACAGCTTCAAATGGTTTATTAAGCTTTTTCCTCGGAAAGCCTTGCAAGTCTTTTGTTACGGTTGCTTTTAGAAATTAAAATGCACCTGGGAAATTGATGAATTCTTACTTCTCAGCGAAATGTGTAAAACCTCTTCGATGAATACACGTGTATTCATGAAAAAATAGCGTGTAGATTTAGTTGCTTAAGAGCAGCGGTGATGTGTACAGTAGGCTGTTCTCATTTCACAGATCACAGCTTAGAATGTTTTTCAGTGTATGTTAGGCAAAGGAAACTGCCTTTCTGTCTGTCTCTGCTTATTCTTCACTTGGAGTTAAAAGAAAGGGGTGAGGAAATATGCAGAGTGCAGGGAATTTCGAGAGGAGACTTGAACTGTGGACCAGTAAGAAGTCGCTAGTGATCAGCTCAACTGTTAGTAGTAACGCCATTTAATATGACTTTAGGTAAGGAGTAAAGCTTGATGTGCTTCATATTAGCATACTTCCTAGAATACCAGCATCTCATTTAATTTATCCAGTTGCTATTAGTTATTTGGTTTATATATGCAAGGCTTAGCATCACCATTTTCTCTGGTAGTAATCCCAAGTGCTTTCTATTTCAGGAAAATGCCATCATCTTAAACAGGTAGAATTTATCTTCTGGTGTTTGTTCATTAATTAAAATATTGATCATCTGGATCTATGTGTTTAAATCCATCCTTTCTTTTGGGATTTTTGAAAATCTGGAAAACCTTTGGTGTGCTTCTTTTCAGGAACAGAGTGTGAAGACCTCATAGAAGAGTTGCTGTGTTGCCTCATCCAACTCATTGTTGAAATCCCTCTCCTGTAAGTTAGCTTTTTTCTTTTCTTTCTTTTTTTTTTTTTTTAGCCTCCTGGTGTGAACTGAGCATTTTAGAGAGTACAGAACAGACTGGTGGGGTTATAATGTTTAAATACTTGTATTTGAATGCTCCATGTGGTGGTGCAGTACTGATCATGATAACCTGCTGCCAGCACCAGCCCTGGATATTCTGTTGGAGGAAGTACATGATCAGCATCTTGCACCCAGTTCAAACCATCAACAGAAGTTATACTGGTTTATTTTGTAGGAGTTTTGACGTTTGTTTCAGGTGCCTCTGTCAGCACACAGAGGGTTACTGCTAACTTCTGACTAGAAATGGTTGTGCTAATTGTACAGAGAAAGGTACATCGGAGGCATCACTTCCTCTTCTGCAGTTGTGTGGATTTTTGAACTGCATGTTCATTAAATAAGTCATATGACTTATTTAATACTAATTTCTGAAATACTCATGAATTGATGTCTGAAATGACTTTAAGTGAAATGTTTCTGTAGACACCCAGATTGGTTTACATGGCTTTTTTCATGCATCTGCTGTATTTGAGATACATTGATTCTACATCCTGCTGGGATATGTAATGTGCTTCAGTATTGTGGCAGGGAGGTTGGAACTGGGTGATCTTGAAGGTCCCTTCCGACCCAAACCATTCTATGATTCTATGAAGGAGAACCTAATTTGTTGTTTGGAAATAAAAATTTTTTCCACTCCTGTCCTGATAAATTTTAACTTTTTTTAATTTCCAAGATAAACTTTACCAAAGATAGTTTTTAACAGCATCTTTTGTGTTAAATTGTGTTGTAATCTGTGCCTAAAAGGTAGTGTCCCAGTTAAAGCATCACAGTTTTGAAAGAGTTTCAGATTATCTATTATAGTGCAGTATATAGCTCTGCTGATGATTTAGTTTTTGTACTTTGGGTTGTTCCTTTGGTTGGAAAACTGACAAAGATGCAATAGTTTTTGAAACATTGCTCTCATTAAATACAACTCTGTCAACATTACTGTGGGTTTTGTGTAGGTAGTGTGTAATGAATTAGTGATATGATTTACAGTGACATTCTGCAAAGCTTGTCAGGACTTCCTGGAACAGATGCACTTTTTGTTTGGAGCAGATTAGAGGAAGTACAAAGGGATGAAAGGACTGCGATATATAGGCAAGTTCATAAATCCTGCAGGGTTTTATTTTTCTTTCTTGGAAGTCCTAGTGTGTGTGCGGAGTCCAGTAGCGTTTATTCTGCCTTTCTGGCAGAAAACGTTTTACAGGCGTGATTGGTCTTAACCCTTTTCAACAACTGAACCTGTCAGCATCTCTATTTCTGTCTGAATGTGGTTGTTGGGAACGGAAGTAGCTGCTTAAAGCACTTACTTTGCTGTATAATATAATTATAATAATGGCGTATTAAAAAAGAAGAAGTTGTAAAAACCTGTCTATAATCTTTAATGTTCAGCTGTATTGAAAACGTACTTAGGTTTCATAAGAGAGAGATGTGGAATGTTTTTGGGGTTTTTGGTCAAGTAAGATTTCTCAGCTAAATTTTTCATGAAATAACATGCTATTGAATTATTAGTCATATAGTAACACTTGCAAAATTGTATATTATTGTCTTCTTTAGCAGCATAATATGTTTAACAATGTGGTAATGCCTTAAGTAATGATTTTATTCCCATGTCATCGAAAGGGAAGTAGGGTAGGGGAAAGGAGATACAGAAAAATTTGCTTTCTTTACTACACAATCCCACTGTGTTCTTCATAAAGGTGTTATAAGGCTAAGATGTTTTTGCTTAATGTAGTATTATTTTTTTTGAGGGGAGTGATAAGGATTGTTTTAGTAGTGGGTTTGTATCAAGGGAGTAGTTAATTTCTGCCTTTAGCTGGAATAAATCAAGAATATTACAAGCCTAGTATATGAATTTTGGGAAGGAGTAGATTGAGTGGAATACAAGGAATATTCAAACTTGTAATGATTTCTGCAACAGGATTTAGGATCACTTGCTAGAGGAGCGGCAGCGCTGTTAACAGACTGTCTGTAAAGCTGCTATTAAAGATGAATTTTTGTTGTGACAGACCATTAAAATCTCTGTGCTGAGCCTGTCTTTGAAGCGTCATTCAGAAGGGCAAACTTTTTGTTGGGATCATTCAATAGCCTTAACAGAGGATTGTCACAATTTGTGTGTCCCTTGGGTTCTGTGGATGCTGTTTCACGAAGGAGTAGATACAGCTGGCAGCGGCTGTCTAAATATATTGCTTCTCTACACCCCAGTTTAAGCTGCTTTTTTTTCTCCTTCACTGAAATACTAAGATTATTTCTTAGTATTTCACTATATTCTTACTTTCCTATGAGGACAGGCTGAAAGAGTTGGGGCTGTTCAGCCTGGAGAAGAGGAGGCTCCGGGGACACCTTATAGCGGTCTTCCAGTACCTCAAGGGGGCCTACAAGAAAGATGGGGAGAGGCTGTTCAGGAGGGCCTGTTGTGATAGGACAAGGGGTAATGGTTTTAAAATAGAGGGAGGTAGATTCAGGTTGGATATTAGGAAAAAATTTTTTACCATGAGGGTTGTAGAACACTGGAACAGGTTGCCCAGAGAGGTGGTGGATGCTCCATCCCTGGAGACGTTCAAGGCCAGGTTGGACGAGGCCCTGAGCAACCTGATCTAGTTGGAGATATCCGTGTTCCTTGCAGGGGGGTTGGACTAGATGGCCTTTGAAGGTCCCTTCCAGCCCTAATGATTCTATGATTCTATTTTTAAGTCTTGGAAGACCATCTCTGTGTGCAAAATGCAGGAGCAGAGTTACCTGTGCAGCAGTTCTGCACTCTTTGCTTTTGAGGTTGTCCTAAATGTCACGTCAGGTGCTTTTTAGTGAAAGCAAGACACTTCAGAGGTACTACATTTTTTTTTCCCCTCTCAGATGTGCTGTTGTAGTGTGTTTTTTTGCAAATGAGTTTCTGAAGAGTGGACAGCATTGCTGAATGATGCTGTGTAGATTCTTTTATGAGGTAGTGGGATCATAGAATCATAAATTGGTTTGGGTTGGAAGGGACCTCAAAGACCATCCAGTTCCAACCCCCCTGCCATGGGCAGGGACACCCTCCACTACACCAGGTTGCCCAAAGCCTCACCCAACCTGGCCTTGAACACTTCCAGGGATGGGGCAGCCACAGCTCCTCTGGGCAACCTGGTCCAGTGTTTCACCGCTCTGAGTGAAGAATTTCTTCCTTCTGTCCAATCTAAATCTCCCCTCTTTCAGTTTAAAGCCATTGCCCCGTGTCCTGTCACTACATGCCCTTGTCAAAAGCCCCTCTCCAGCTTTCCTGTAGCCCTTTAAGTACTGGAAGGCTGCAATAAGATCACCCCAGAGTCTTCTCTTCTCCAGGCTGAACAGCCCCACCTCTCTCAGCCTGTCTCCATAGCAGAGGTGCTCCAGCCCTCGGATCATCTTCATGTTCCTTCTCTGGACCTCTTCCAACAGATCTGTTGGGGCCTCAGAGCTGAACACAGATGTTACTGTTCCTCACAGTTGAGTATCATGGTGTGAAGATGTACATGTAAGACGACAGGTACTGTTGGGAGGAGAACTTAGCATAGCTGTGTGTGGTGTTTTGCAGGCAGATCCATAATCTTGACCCATGTTCCAGACTGACCACAGGCAAGCTAAGAGTTTGGAGTTGGCAGCGGCACTGAGTTCCTCAAGGCTTGAGTTGTTCCTGAGCATGGTCAGAGCTTGCTGACCTCTGAGCTTGCTCTACTAAAAGCCATGGCAGAATGAGCTCCTGTCTGCCTACGAAATAACATAGAAACATACTTGGAAAATGAAAGTGTGGGCAGTCTAGCTCAGAATTGTTAAGGAAAGTGTGAGATGGGGAAGATGACAAATGGTAAATCTGTAACATGCATCTCCATTTCTCTTACTGTGGAATATAACTGAAGAACCAAAATATGTTGATTTTTTTGTTGGGAAAGGCTGCAGAGACGTACAGCAAAGCACATCTAGGAGTGTCTCAGAGTTGTCTACGTTGAGTTTAAAAATCTATTTCTCAAAGTTAGTTTGTGTTGGGAAACGTAAGTGTGCTTTAAGGCAGTTACGGCCAGCGTAGTTAAAACAGGTGCTAGTAGGAACCATGGGACTCTGGAGCATTATGGCTCTGTATCTGAGAGTTACCAAAATGATCCTGAATTACTGTTTTGAAAAACAGGCTCTACTGCATTGCACAAAAGGCCAAGGAAAAAGGTTTCACGTATTAACATTTAATTTTAAGAAGTTTCATAGAAAGTACAGCATTATTGCTTTTCAAGAATTAGACTTACACAGTCCCTTTTAATGCTTGTGTTATGGTATGTTGATGTTTGATTTGTGGCTCCCTTGGGTGTGTTATGGATACTCTACTTTTTCTTTGGTTTTGTTAGTGTTAGCACTCAAGAGTGTACATTAATGATTAAAAGTACATAGTCAGCAAGAAGATGAAACTTCAGTATTTAATTGTGTAACTTTTATGTAGGAACTATTGCTAACACTTTGCTGCGAGATAGAGCTCCCAAAGCTTTAAATTATAAAGGTTTCTTTCAGCAGCTTGTTAAGAGCTGGTGTACATAACTGAACATCTGGTTGTTATCAGTACATTTTCACTTCATCAAAACCTGTAAATGCATATGGAGGAAAAATGAGATATTGTGATCTAGTTACACCACTGTAAAGCTGCACCCTGTGGTGCCAGGAGGAGGGAGTTGATATTTCTGTTACATTCCATTATTTTCCGTAGTTACAGGTTGCAATTGTTTTAGGTTGCAGTCCTATTTACTTTCAAATTTAAATGTTAACTGTGTTTTGACTCATTTAAAGATGCTCTATGTATTCTGGCATCTTAAATGTTGAATGTAGGCAGAGGAGGGCAATATAATTGATTATAAAGCTCTATGGAATCATTGCAGCGTAGGAATGATGCCACGTACAGATAATTAGGTTTGTTTTTTTTTCTGATTTTGAGTGGCAAAGAGGTTAAGAATTGTTTTCTCTCCTATTTCGGGAGTGTCATGTATTATTTTTTCTGTTACTTTCAAAACAATAGGTCAGAATAGTGCTTTTTTGAAAAGGACTATTCAAGGAAATTTATCAAGATTGTAGTAGCTCCAGTATTTGGAAAGATATTTGACTTTAGCATTTCTGGCAACTTTTGCCTGATCATTAAAGGGAAACTTCCATCTGTTGAAACTTAGGTTGAAGCTAGGAAAAATGTCCAAACTAAAGAGATTTGTATTGCTTTACTTTGAAGATTTTCAAAGTTTAAGACTATTGTGCTCTGCGTAGGAGAGATTTGGTGGGTATAAAGGGAGTTTTGTTTGCTGCTGCACCTTGTGGTGGTGAAGCAAATAAAAAGATGTACTTGTTTGGAAGATTTTCTTCGTCACACTTATATCCTTCTCTTTTTTCTGATGGCAGATATGTGACATCTTGAGTGTCTAAAGGTCCTAAGCAGAAAAATCTTTATCTGTGTCACATATTCTTCTTTCTGTTCGAATTCTATTCTAATTTAATTTTTATTTTAGACTTAGATCAGTGTTTCTGTATGACTTCTCTTTTCCCTAGGCAAGCTTTAACTTATGTTCAACTTGTTCAACAAACTTTCTCATCCCAGGCCATAGTTATCTGGACTGTTTATCACACATGGTGCTATATATTCAAGCTCCTAATAGTCTATTTTCTGTTACAGTTTTCACAAAAGATGTGGAGACAGTCTTGAAAACCACCCTCTTGCTCGTATTTAGGTTTGGTCTCAGGTCTGGGGAGCAAAGACAGCTAGGCACTGAAGTCAAGCCTATCTCTTTTTGGCACCTTAAGAGTTTGCAGGCTGTTTCAAATCGGTGACAGCAACCAGGCTGACAGGCATAAGCCTTCTTCTCTATTGCTTAGACAACTGTGAGACCTGAAGAGATTATTGCTGTCACTACATCAAGATGGTCTGCCTCAAAACCAGTGACTCACACTTGAGAAGTGGTGTTATGGAGAGACCATGGAGCAGGCTGCACGGCTGGAACACAGGACGTGATTCCTGTGATCTGTCTCTGTCCAGGTCTCTGCTATGGTCTACAGTAGCTTTTTGAGCACATGGGCCATCTTCTGTGTGGCTTCCTTTTCCCTGTGTATTGAAAGCTACACAAGCCCAGTCATTCAAGCTGTCATTTTCTTGTATATTTGGACAGCTCTTTGTGTTCTGTTCTGCAATGGATGAGGTCTTTCACTTAGATTTAGTGGGTATTACAAGACTTGTTGATATGCAAGGTAATTACAGAAAAATATAGATGCTTTGTGCGACACAAGTCCTAAATTGTTTGTAATACTTCTGGTCTGTAGAGGGAAGAACTGAATGCCAAGGTCTTGAATCCAACTATTGTTGGATATTGGGCGGAGAGAAATTTAGTGAAATACAACAAGGGCAAGTGTAGAGTCTTGCATCTGGGTGAGAACGACCCCATGTACCAGTACAAGTTGGGGACTGAACTGTTGGGGAGCAGCACAGGGGAAGATCTGGGGGGGTCTTGGTGGACAGCAGGATGACCATGAGCCAGCAATGTGCCCTTGTGGCCAAGAAGGCCAATGGCATCCTGGGGTGTATTAGAAGGAGTGTGGGTAGTAGGTCGAGAGGGGTTCTCCTCCCCCTCTACTCTACCCTGGTGAGGCCACATCTGGAATATTGTGTCCAGTTCTGGGCCCCTCAGTTCAAGAAGGACAAGGAACTGCAGGAAAGGGTCCAGCGCAGGGCCACAAAGATGATGAAGGGAGTGGAGCATCTCCCTTCTGAGGAAAGGCTGAGGGAGCTGGGTCTCTTTAGCTTGGAGAAGAGGAGGCTGAGGGGGGACCTCATTAATGTTTATAAATATGGAAAGGGTGACTGCCATGAGGATGGAGCCAGGCTCTTCTCAGTGGCATCCAATGCTAGGACAAGGGGAAATAGATATAAGCTGGAACACAGGAGGTTCTGCTTAAACATGAGGAAGAACTTCTTCCCAGTAAGGGTAACAGAACACTGGAACAGGCTGCCCAGAGAGGTTGTGGAGTCTCCTTCTCTGGAGATGTTCCAAACCCGCCTGGACGCGTTCTTGTGTGATCTGATGTAGGTGGTCCTGCTGTGGCAGGGGGATTGGACTAGATGATCCTTTGAGGTCCCTTCCAATCCCTGGCATTCTGGGATTCTGTGATTGTTGTAATCCTTTAGATGCTGCTTTAGAGTATTTTCATCTTTGGTTATCTTCTCACCTACTTATTCTGTCTCCTAGTCAAGAATACCCGATGCGGGGGAAACGCAGTAGGAAACCTCAGAGATGTTCTCTGCTTCCAGTTGGTGTTTCTTGAGTGCCCCTTTGGGACATCTCCCAAATGTTTGGAGTCAGCTATGATGACCATAATGCATTATTGGCTGCTATGGTGCGTATGTGCCATCAGTGGGTGTAAAATTAGGAGCGATTCCAAGAGGAAAGATTATGTTCTCTTTGAGTTGTTGTACTTGTATCCTGAGACCGATAACCAGATATTCTACTTGCTTTTCAGTTTTCAAAACTGATCTTATTCTCTGTGGTGACTCCTCTTTCACCTTTCTGGTGGGCCCTCAGGAAGCAGGGAAATGAAACCTGGTTCCTGTACGATTTGAGAGTTTTTGTATGAATCAGCCCTTTTGGCAATTCTCCTAAATTAGAAAATGAGTTACCTTTTAACCTTTTAATACTTGGAGTAGACAGCTCTGGCTGGGTGAAAGTTCAGGAAAATATTTAAACTGGGAGGGGGTTTGGTCTAGTGGTGTGAGTAGAAATTCAGAGGTTTGTTTCTGACTGCTCAGCCTGTTTGCTCTGTAGGTGTGAAATAATTTGTGAGCTCTCGGGCTCTGTTTGCTAAGGTATAGAAATAGCTGCATTTCACTGAGTAATTAAAGCGTTTACAACAGTGTGTGCCTTCGGAGTGGTAGCTGGAGTTCCTAGCTGAGATTTTCCTATGTATTGCCTCTATGCTTCATCTTGGTTCCCTTTTCATAGACCTCTCTCTCGGAGGCAGGGAACAAAGCTGAATGCTGTGGTGAGCACAGAAGGCAGTTGTGAGCGGTGCTTGGTGTTGGAGAGAAGCCAGCAGCAGCAGCAGGGTGGTGACACATAGGTAGATTGTTGAAGGTTTCGGTAGATGACACTCATAGGAGGTCATCTACATGGTTTTGAATGGAAAAAGCAGATGCCAAGACACTGGGGAGCTGAGATTTTAACAGGACCACAGCTTTTGTTCAGTGAGGGGCAATTGCATCATCTGGAAAAAGTAGTTATGCTAATACCTCTCCTCTTACCAATTTAGATACATGAGCTCCTGTGGCATCAGACTCCTGCAAAATGCTCCAGTTGCTTTCACTTGAGTCTACAAGTATAGACGAGAGTATTTTGATTTTTGTGTTTTTCCTACAGTCTACAATTGACAGGTGACCTTGCTATTATGATCTGCACGTTTTGCTCCG
Source organism: Tauraco erythrolophus (assembly GCF_009769465.1). Taxonomy (NCBI): domain Eukaryota; kingdom Metazoa; phylum Chordata; class Aves; order Musophagiformes; family Musophagidae; genus Tauraco; species Tauraco erythrolophus. The sequence continues at coordinate 3,036,488 of NC_141496.1, forward strand.
CTTCAGGTTCTAGCATTTTCTTTGTAGCTCAGAAGAAATCTACTTTGAAACCTAGTGGTGTGGCATCTGTTTGCTCTGCGGTACCGTTTCATGTGAGCACTTGTCTCTGGGTGCAACCAATTAATGTCAAGTGTTCAAGTTGAAGAGTTATTGCTCAGGCAGGTTGCCTTTACCAGCTACTTCTGTGTGCTCTTTTCCTGTTTCTACCTCAAAGAAAATCTTTTATTTTTGTTGAAGGTTACTGTTTTGACCATATACCTGTTTTTCAGGCGTTTGGAACTTTTCGAAGTGCAGTATCAGCATTGTGATATACTTGAAATAAGTGTCTGTAAAAGAGCAAGGTGCAACCTTGGTCCAGTTCAAGCAGAAAAACCTGCGAGGGTGTGATACGGAGATAGATGGTCTGGTGGGGTTCTCCAGCCCCAAATGCCTGAAGGTTGATAGCTCTGATGGAATTTACAAGCCCACCATCGCAATTAATAAATAAAATAAATCAATAAAAACGTACATTCTTGACAGAAGACCAGAAGATAAGTGGTTTCCTTTCAAGTTTATATCCCGGGAGAATTAGTTACTTATTAATTTCTTCTAAATTAGGCTTCTTTGCAGTCTAAATGCAGCACTGCTCTAAAGCAGTGCTCCCAGGGCCTTAGGTCTCTCAGGGGAGCCCAGGATCCATGCTATCTACTTGACAAAAGGGATTAAGATGGAAAGCGTAGCTTGCTTACTAGAATTTTTGTCGTTTGATTTTCATGAGTTGTTGTCTACAGATTAATACAATGCAAATTGGTTTTAATTTCAAGGCATTCATTAAAGTTGAAATTATCTGGTATCATTGTTGTTGGAAGGAATCCATTGATGTGTCAGCTGTTTCCTCATTGAAATGTAGATACTGAAACGTGCTAAATACACTCATTTATGTTATGCTAACATCTAGGAATCATGCACTTTGGGGCTCAAGTCGTCATTTTCTGAAGAATTAATAATTTAAGATAATCACAAATACATATAGTGTCTTTTGCTTTAGTGACTAAATGTGTATATGGAAGGCTTTGTTGCCAGAAGTCAGTTTTAACTTGGGTGTCACGTGCAAGAACCTGGACTTACTCCATCTGGTTAAAGAAACAGGCACTTCCTTTTGTCACTGGGTAAGAAATGTTGTGTCACTGTGTAAGAAACTAAGGAGGATGGCTACTTGTAATAAGGAATCATAGAATCACAGAACAGTTTGTGTTGGAAGGGACCTCAAAGATCATCCAGTTCCAACCACCCTGCCATAGGCAGGGACACCCTCCACTACACCAGGTTGCCCAAAGCCTCATCCAACCTGGCCTTGAACACTGCCAGGGATGGGGCAGCCACAGCTCCTCTGGGCAACCTGTGCCAGTACCCAAATGCAGGAGAGGAATGATTGCCATGATTTCTAGAGCTCAGTCTGTGCCAGATTGTTCCCTCATGAAAGAAGCACGTCTTAAGAGGAGCCAAAGAAGAATATCTGTTAGCTTGTCTACCGTATGTGGGAATGTATCCTCCACTAGGAAGGAGAGAGAGAAAAAGAGGAAAAAGTTAAATGAGAGTAACTATTGAAATGTCCAAATGAGAAAATCCAGAGGGAGGGGGGAAAAAAAGATGACCTATGTAAGCTTCAGTACATTGCCCTGTGAAGCCCATCTACTTGTGACATGAGCTTTGTCTGAGTTCTGTGGATTTTTGTCTGGTTTAGAAGCTGCTTGGGAAGGAAAGATGAAACAAACACAGAAACTCAAAGCACCATGCAGTTATTGTTTTCTGAAATAAATAGCTAAGTAATTTTGACATATAATTGATACATGTGTTCATTATTTCTAGTTTCCTCCTTATCTGCAAGCAAACAGTTTTCAGAGGAAGTTGGAGATCAGCATAAATTCCATGTAAAGTCATTCTGTATGACTGATAGCCTTGAATAAAAAAAAAAAAAAATTCAAAACTGAACCCCCTCTATTCTATAGTCTCTCAATATAAATAAACAGTATTTTCTTTGAAGTTAAAAGAGGTTCCTTGTAGTTCTTGTGACCCTTTAGAAATGCTTGAGTTCCAGAAAACTGTATATTTGACCCTTAATGGAAAAGTAATTTTGCTCTCAAGCTTTATCCTTGTGATGATAAATTAAGGGTGACTATAGCTGAGGGGTTACCCCCAATATCAGGACTCTGGTTGTGTTTATGTCAGAGCGGATTTAATCTGAACAGATTCTGCAGGTTGAGTGAAATGTTTCTGCAGTTAAATGTGCCCTTGCTGGGTTTTGTTTAGGAAGAAAATGAAAATAACTCACTAATTGGAACTGTATGAACTTCAATTTCTTTCTGTTTTTTTTCTTTCAGAGTTATATAAGGGTACTGAAAGCAGGTTTTTTTTTTTTCTTAAAAAAAAAAGTATCTAGTACATTACAGTAACCTCTCTGTTTATTTCTTTACCTTAAATCTTATAAAAATAGAAAAGAATTTTGTAATGTCTCCTCAAATTTGCTATTCTACTTGTGTGGTTTGTTAGAAAAATAAATAAATGAATGACTGAAATGGAGAAACAGGACACTAGACTCTAAATTGTTTCCTCTCAGCAAAAGTGACCCAGTGGATGTTGCATTGTGTCATGAAGTTAGCTTTTTCATTCATCAACTTAAGAGTTGGAGACATTATTCTTGTATTCTCAGCTTTGGTAATGATAAGCTTCTGAATTTTTATTTTTTTTTGCTATAGCTAAAAAGTATTTTTTTCGAGCTGTTGTTTTTATTTCGATAGAAAAACATTTCTTTTTTTTTTCTTTTTGCTGGCAGCTAAACTTCTATTAATTAGTGCATACAGGTCTTCCCTGCTTTGCTTGGGGTGTATGTGGGTAGTGGATTGCAAAGCATCCCGGTTTTGGAGAGGGAGCTCAGCCTTGCTTCTGGCTGACGTGAATTTGCAGCGGAACCAGATCACAGTGTAACCTCTGGCCTAATCTGGTTATCAGCATTTACACTGGCTAACTTCCTCAGAAGTAGGCAGAAAGTCAGGTAACTCACAAAAGCTAAAAGTAATTAAAATGTACTCGAAGATTTTAAGGAAGAATGTTATTTAAGCTGTACCTCTCTTCCTGACAGATGACTTAAAACGTTACGGATTCGAGTATTTAAATCATGGGAGAGATTTAAGAGATTTGAGAGGGGAAAAAAAAAAAGTAAGTTTGCATAGCCTTCACTTTCAAAACCATTTTTGTCTCGGAGGTAGTGCAGTTGTGAGGACTGCGGTCCAGGAAAACGTGATTCCAGTTTGCTCTTGACTTTGAGCACGTAACTAGCACCCCCTTTGCTCAGAAGCTCTGGCCTAGAGCTACTGCAGAAGAGCTTGACTTAAGCTGTGCAGGAAATTCTTCTTCCTTGTCTTACAGTAATGCGTGTTATTTAGAATATTTCTACTACCACATTTGAGAATGTTAGAGTATTTGAGTGTGCTAGAAATCAGACTGATTTCTTCCAAACTAAATCCTATTCATTTTGGTAAGGATCATACCAGTTCTGATCCTGAGACTAATGAAGTTTTACTCCAGCCAGTCTTTTCTGTGATCAGTTTATTTTGTTTCGAGAGAGATTGCACTGTAGTTTTTGTCATTGAAAGAGCACTTAGTTTTATGTTTATACTTGTTTTAAGAATGTAGTTTTTGGAAAGTGTTGTGGTAAAAACTTAGCATCACTGCTTAAACATGTATTGATGGTGATTTTTTTTTTTTTTTTAGTTGTAAATAGAGATACTATAAAGTCTTTGAATTTGAGAAGTATGAATAGATTTTGAATTTCCAGTAGGTCCCAGGTCAGAAAACCTTAATAACTGATGCTGGAAACCTGTTGTAGCTGAATAATATTGGATTGTGAAGCATATTGTAGAAATCAAATAGTAACAGTGGGAAAAACATTAAAAGTACTCAACAATCTCTCTAATGGATTACAGGACAGTACTGTTTCGCCAAATAAAGTATCTCCTTACTTTTGGAGGAGGTAAGAATGGTCTACGGTTGAAAGGAAGAATGATACTGGGTCATGTTCAAGTTATTTCATGAAGCTTTAAAAAGTTTCGTGTAGTCTGCAGTTTATTACCAGTTAAGGAGGCAAATGGCATTTTTCTCCCCCTTTTTAAGAATAAGATCTGTAACAAAGTCATTACACGCAGAGCTGGGAACAGAAAGCACAAAATATCCCAAATAGTGGATCGCTCTCTCATCTGTTTTGCTGCACAGCCTTCCCTAATTAACCTTGACTTAATAAGCTTCGCTAAACTATCTGGTGTCAGTATTTGATCATTACAGCATGTTCTTCGGGATTGGCTGTAGTGTCTTGAAATTTTAGACTTCATTTTTACCTCAAAAATGCCGTTAAAAACTGAAAAACTGCATGTAGTATCTCGATATCCTGAGCATTTCTTAGGCTTAAACTAGCATTTGTGTATTATATTCCTTTCTTAGGGATCCGCTTTTCCTGGCAGATGGAGCTGTGTTTGGCTAGCTGGACATTTCCCTGATTAGCATGATTGTTTTGTGACAGTTTTATTTAACAGGACAAAGGACATGCTTTTGAGATGTATCTGTTATTTTTATAGTGAAATATAGTCTGAAAATTGCAGCTGGGATGTTCTGCGCAATACCTCAATGTTTTTTATGTTGTCTTTTGGAGTATCAAAAAAAAAAATTGCTGAAGTCTAAGAAAAACAACCCATTGTTAGTACAAAGTGATTCTATGATTCTGTTTGGGTTTTTTTTTAGTTTATTTACATGTTCCTAATTGAAACTTGCTGTACTAATCAGCATATTACCACAGGTGAAGCTGCCAGGTGTTCTTGGAAGTTAGTTTGTAAACAAACCCAGTAGATTAATCTTTATTTTTCCTTTTTTCCTTCAGAGATATTACATACAGCATTTCCTTGGAAGCTGTGACAACCCTCATCGTCTTCCTGTCCTGCCAATTATTTCACAAAGAGATTCGACGGGAGAGCATCATTCACAAATACCTGATGCATGGGCGATGGTATGTCATGTTCTGAGGTGGTACCTAATAGCAAAGTAAATGCTTCTGATTGCTTGTTTAGGCTGTTTGTACTTGAAAATAAAAGACAGCAAAATGTGTTTTGGCAGAAAACTTTTTCTTCTCCGAAAAACCCCAAAACACAAAGCAAATATCTGGTTGGAAGGTTTCAGGTTTAAATCTCACAGCCTTGACTTCAGTAAAACTATTTTGGAAGGCTTTTTCATTTTTTGAGGGTGATTTACTTAAAACAGCTTCTACTTTTCAGGATGTTTTTGATTCAGCTGTGGGTCTTTTCCTGTAACATTACAGTCTAGAGAACCCGCGTGCCTCGGAAGTACTAATGAGCCTTCTTGCGATAACGAACAGATAGCAGCCCCTCAAAAGTTTGAAAATACAAAACAATTGCCATTGCTGTGCTGAGTTTTAAGCTGCAGAGGTGGAAATACTCAGCAGGCGGTAAACTCGGTTGTGTGAGTAACACCACTTCTTCTGGCGAGTGGGTTGTTTTGTTTAAATCTTTGTCATGGTGGCTTGTGCATGTTTTAGCTGGTCTACCGTTCATCCTCTTTTAAGTTCCATCTAGCTACATTTTTGGTAAATGTGTCTGTTGTCTGGTTTTCTAAAATTTCTGCTAAATGTAAGAGAGAGGTGCTGCGCTGGGGTGGCACGCAGGGAGAGGAGGGAGGCTCAGCTTGGCTGCGGGCAGAGGGAGCACAGGGCAGACCAGACTTAATCAGCAGCAGGGCAGAGGCAGAGCCTCAGTATGTGTGGGGTTGGGTGGTACTTAAATCTCTGGACTGAAGGAATTGAGGGTTTGGAGCAAAACGGGGAAACGTTTTGGAGAAGGGGTGGTATATGATCTAAGAGGTCGCTCGGAGTAGCGAGTAGCTCAGAGTAGCAAGTAGCTACCTGGGATTAGCAGGTAGCTGACGTCTGGAGAGAAGGGTGGGAATTTGGTGGCATGTGAAGAGTTGGGGAGTTAAAGGGGCTTGGAGCTCATCATAACACAGCCCCTGTCTGTTCACCTCTAAATCCTGGGGGAACGGGAACCAACTGTTTGCTTCTGTGGGAATCCTCCTCTGTTTTGGAAATACTACAACCTTTTGTTTAAATCTAACAAATTTTGCTTCCATTTGTCAGAATCAGTGCTGTGGGGTCAGATGGTTCACTGATCTTTGCAGATTGGCCGTGGCTGCACACACAAAGATATTGGGATGGGGGCTGGAGAAATACTGTTGTTACCTGTTCTATGTAACCAAAGCATGGTGCAAAAACTACACAAATGTCATGTTTCTTTTCCTTGCATAAATATTTTTCCAGTTGTGTCTTGAGGTAAAGGAATATGCTGATTCCACAAATAGAATGATTAATTTAAAAGCAGTATTGAACCAAGAAGACGAAGTAGTTTCCATGATGGTGCTGTTGAAAGTGCTCCTGCAGAGCCCTGCCGAAGTTAGTGCAGCTTTGCATGGGCAAGACCTTGGCATTCATAGAATCATAGAATGGTTTGGGTTGGAAGGGACCTCAAAGATCATCTAGTTCCCAACCCCCTGCCTTGGGCAGGGACACCCTCCACTACACCAGGTTGCTCAAAGCCTCATCCAACCTGGCCTTCTTTCCCTTCTTTCCCTTTCTTTGGCCTTCTTTCCCTTTCCAGTCTTCTTGAGAGCGGGAGAGTTACTGTCCGTGTTTAATGCCAAACACCAGCCTTTGCACCCTGCCTGGGCTTTATTGTGCCAATTCTTGCACATTGTGAGTCAACTAAAGCTGTTTTCTTTTTCTTTTCAGTCTCCCGTATACCAGCAGGCTTGTGAAAACTTTACTATATAATTTCATTCGACAAGAAAGAAGCCCTCCGCCAGGGACCCATATCTTTCAGCAGCAAACGGATGGAGGAGGACTACTTTATGGAATTGCAGCTGGGGTGGCAAGTGAGTCGTTTTTTCTATAAACTGTATTTCAAACCTTATGAAGTATTGCCTTCTGTGCGACCTCTCTCACAAAAACACATATAGCCTGTTTCTTTTTCGGCAGTGATACCAGCGTGCATGCTCAGTATAAAAAAGCTGTTCACAGTCCTGCTTTGACTGCAGTCATATAGGGTCCCTCTCCAGATGTGTTAGAATCCGAAGCAATTCTATCTGCAGGCACTGCAGAGATACCTCCGGAACAGCACATGGTAGAAGTAGCACTTAGTCCCTGTTTTTCTTCTATGGAGACAGTTAAAAAACCCAAACAAACAAGTAGTGCCCCATTTGATAAAGTACATGCTTCGAGTTACTTAAAAGATACTTTTTTGTGCATATTTTATTCTTTATAATTACTTGGTGGATATGGTGACCTGCTCTGTGTCTCTGCTTGAGCAGAAGGTTGGACTAGGTGGTCTCAAGGATTCTGTGATGTAAGGGAGTGACCTAGATGGGAATTTTTGTTCCATATTGTAGTGTATGCCTTTCCCAGTAGGTTGCCTGATGTTTTTTTTTTTTTTAATAGCATAACTAGATTCTGACCTTCCGTGAGTGGACTGCTTGCTATAGAGAGAGATTGCCTGAAGAATATGACAGACTTGATGCCGTTTTTCGTTAAGAAAAAGGGTTCTTGTGTTAGTTGTATTATATACTGTGTTTTGGTTGGTGATTGCTCTCTTCCCTGCACTAGATGTGTTTTACTGATGTGTCTATTACATATAAAATTCTTCCTAAAGGTTTTTCTTTTCCATATAACGAGAATAAAATAGAATATATTGTTAACAGTAAAGGTATACGTTATTTTCTTTTTCCCCAATAAACTAAATAACACTTTGTGCGGAGAAGGGATTTGGAGAAGTACTGAGACGACTCAATATGAGTTAGCTGCAGGAAGTCTCGTTTATTGCGCAGTTCTTATTGCTTATATAGACAGTATTTGCCAATAATCCTGAGACCACACCTTTTCTACACCATTATTGGATGATACATATGCTTGTCATATTTAACAGCTTATTTCAAACAGGTACCCGCCTAGCGAAGCTCTGCTCTAAGCAAACACTACTCCCTTATCGTACTGCATAGTTTTCTTATCCTTAACTTCAAGGGCATTCTGCTCTTGAGGCCTAACTTTAGAGCTCCAGTCTCTATTTACACAGGATTTTCTTCGTGCAGTCTCTTCAAGGATCTGCACTCCGACAAATCCCCCTTTCTTTTCTTGCACGAAGAAAATCCTGTGCACGAGACCGTTAACCCCAGTTACTAGCATGTTGTTTTGGTACAGCCTTGCAAAGCAGTTTCTAGCATACTACTTCCCTTTCTGAGGGCTTTACTATTTCCGCTATGCCCAAGATTCCACTGAGCAGGAGGGTGTCAGTCGACAGGGTCATCGCAGAGAAGAGAGGCAGGCACGGCACCTTCAGGGCGTCCCCTGTTTATCCACACAGTGTGCTCTGCAGCCTCTTTCCGCTCCGCTCTGAGCCATCTCTTTTCACCCTCAGCAGAGTCTATGAAATAGGTACTGACACGGCGTTGCCGCACGCGTGGCCAGTGCGTGCGACAAGGCCGCCAGGTATGTGCTCTGCTGGCCAACAGCGGATTTTGCAAATCGCAACATGTTGTTCAATAACAATCCTCCTAGCTTCTCTTTTCAAAGTTACGTGCTCACAACTAAGTCTAGTTTGTAATTCTTTGTCATTAATTCGGTACCAGTTAATGCTTTTCCTTCCAGTAGCTCACTTCTGATTGGAAAAAAAACACACAAAGCATATATACAAGCAATATATACAAACAACTTTCACACACGTAATATACTAAATCATAAGAAACATAAAGACAGTTTACATATCGATATACAATCCTCTACCACAATTCTCCCCAAATGCTCTCCAAGCCATTGCAATTGTTCGTGGATGGACTCACCATGGTCACTTAGATTAAAACAACGTTTGTGTAACGTGGTTGTTGCTGGCCCTACCTACAAATTTTGGTCCTAATAAATTTAACTCTTGTGGGGAAATATACGGAAGACTGCCCCCTTTTTTTTTTTTTTTTTTTTTTTTTTTTTTTTTTTTTTTTTTTTTTTTTTTTTTTTTAGCGTTAAATGAATTCATTCAATAACAGCTTGTCCCGTAGGTGAAATGAGAGATACCGGTAATGTGAGTCACTCCCCAATCCTGTAAAAAGGCACCATACTGGATCACTGTCTGTCCCAATTTTCTTTGGTACTCCCATGGTTTTCTTCAGTGTGAGCAGTAGCAACAGCAAAGGCAGAAAACATATCAACAGTTACATGCGCATATATAGATCGATTAAACGATTGACTATAAGTAATATCAGTTTGCCATAATTCATTGGCACATAAACCTGTTGGATTTACTCCTGCTGGAGTATTTGAAGGCACAATACGTTGACGGTCAGGGCAGGCACATACAATCTGCTGAGCTTGATCTGCTGTCTGACCTGACAGAGAGCATCACCTACCACCAATTGACAAACTGTAGGACTATTCATCATTCCTTGAAGCAGTACAATCCAATGATATTGTTGCGTGGGTCGTTCATTGTTAAGCACTGGAACGGAAAAGGCAAATCTAGGACAATCATTAGGGTGCAAATAAATAAAAAAGTAAAAAGGTGAAATAACCCAATCTTTTAAATCAATCACCATCAAATGCTAACATTCTGGAATCATAGTAGGATTTGGTACACCCGGTTGTAAAGCACCCATTGGTGAAATGATTGCATTAATAGCTCTTAAATCTTTCAACATAAATCTCCACTTTCCTGATTTCTTTGAGATAACAAATTTTGGAGTATTCTATGGGCTAGTGGAGAGAATTATATGTCCTAATTTGAGCTGTTCGTCAACTAATTTTTGAGCTCACTCCAGCCGCTCGCTTTTTAATGGCCACTGATCGACCCAGACCGGCTTGCCAGCTTGAGTCAGGGCTGGACATCAGTGACGTGCTAAAAATTTGAGGTTAGCATCACATTCCAGTGATTCAACAAAGCCCGACCTCATAATGTATATGGGACATCAAAAACATATGGTTTCAAAATAGCTTGTTTGTTACCTGGGCCTACTACTAACAAGGTCTGTGCACTCTGCTGTGGGATCTGTGTTCCACCTACTCCGACCACAGCTGCCAGGGCTTGTATCAGAGGCCGAGAGGGCGGCCAGTCAGGATTTTTCACTATAGATACATCAGCCCCTGTGTCAACTAGGCCAGAAAAGCCTTCCCATTAATGATTACTGTTAAAGGAGGCTGTGCAGCTGTGACTGTCTGTGTCCAAAATTCTTTTGTGATAGCAGAGTGGCCTTTATTGTTGTTATACAGGCAGCTTTTATAGATTATTACTCTAGCCACGATGTGTCCACGCGCCCCTTACCCAGCTGTGATTGATTACAAACAACAGTGCACGCACCTATTTTAACTTTACTATTGGCTATGCCTAAAAAGGAGCTATTTTTTACTTGCTAAACTAAACATCATTTTCTCATACACTCTATATCAACTTCCCAAACTCCCATGTCAGCTTCTCACACTCCCTGCACCAGCTGTTCACACTCCCTTTTCTTTCTCACCCTCTTTATCGGTGTTTCCCAACTTCAGAAAAGAGCACAGGCTTAAATCATCAAGGTCAAACCCCAAATGTAACTGTGGGCATGATGCCACAATTCCCCTTTTTTGTTTTTCTGTGACCATTACTTGATGAACCGTACTCTGTACCGTTCACTGGGAGCGTGACAATAGGCAGGGGGTGATTATTACTATGCATAAAAGAACTACTAGCAATATAATGTCTGCTTTACTAAAGATTTTAACCATCCTGTCAATTAAGAGCTTTGATAAAGCAGAAGCTGTAGCATTAGTTTGTTTTGCAAGCCAACAACCCAACTTATTCAGTGTAGTTAACACCTGTGCCATTCCAACTCCTGGTGCAAATATTGAAGCTGCAATGATTTTAGCTGGTTCCCAAAATTCTGCTCTGGAATCGCACTAGCTATCATAAGCAGGCGTGCTGCAGCTATTCTGGGTGTATCTATGACTTAAGTTCATGGTGGTGTTAGGGAAATACATTCTTAAAGTCCCTATAGTACATGGATCTCCCCTTATATGCGAAGGAATACCCTGCTAAGCTCTATTATAGCCCTGCAGAAGCAGTTACTAGCATTTTGGTGTTTTGTTTGCTTGTTTGCCTTTTTTTTTTTTTTTTTTTTTTTTTTTTTTTTTTTTTTTCCGCAGGATCAATTACCCTTGGGAGTACAAACAATCCTAATTTTGTGGTGGATGATCGTCCCAGCAATAGTGCACATAATCCTCGTGATATAAGACCAAAGACACCAGTAGGAATTAAATGCACCAACGTGTCAGTGATTACTGTTGACCAAAACATTTAGCTGCCAATATCTCTGCTTTATAGTGTTCCGAGACCACATTCTGACACGCCTTTACTAAATCTGCAATCGTTTTTTGCCCGATTTCTGATAAGATCAAGAGCTTGTTGGCAGTCTGTGTTAGCATTTTCAATGGCTAACTGGAATATCAACACATCTGCAGTAGCCGGATTTTCTGTTTATCTCTGAACTGCCATTTGTAGCTGATCAAAGAAATGCTCATAAGGTTCCTGTGCTCCCTGCCGAATGGAAGCAGAGGAAGCCTCCCCTGTCCCAAAAATCAGGGACACGTCTTAATGCTCTCTTAGCCAATTCAGTCAGTTGTTGGAAAGCCACTTGCTGTAACCCTGCCTGTGCCTGATTTTGACATGTGTGACATTTTATTCATCCCAAAATATTTAGCTCTCGATTTAAGAGATTAAACACCTATAACACTTTAGCTATTGTTTCATTGGGAGATTTCCCTGTCATTCCTGTTTTAAAAGCATATTCTCCAAAGTACCATGTGCGTATTCTATGATCAGTTGCCCAGTAGGATTGTAAGGAATACCAGTAACATGCTCAATATCTTATGATGACAAAAATACATATGTCTGATACGAAGTGTATGCCAAAGTTCCTGCGAGCGTAAACCACGAGGATTAACACCATTCACTGGTGGCACGATCGTATTTTGACAGGTACTACACAATTGTACGATTGAGCGGGCTTGCTCTGTTGTTATACCAAATTGTCACCTAATAGCATTAGCAGTCTGATGGTAGCAGTCATGCAAGATGTTTGCCTGCATGAGCGAGTTTGGTACCAGAGCTGCACTCGTGAGAGGCTCAGCTCGCCTGTTCCCTTCTGCTATAGGCCCTGGAAGCGCGGTGTGCGCTCGCAGATGTACAATGGAATATGCATGTTTATGGTTTTGCAACACTTATATTAACTGTTCAAATTGCTGGAACAGAAGAGGATTAGTTATTCCCCGCGATGCCGATCGAGACGATCCAAGTTAATATGCGCTGTCTCTCGGTAAAACCTGGGCCCCGGGCCTCAGCCGGGCGGGGGGGCGGGGCCAAGCGCCGCTCTCCAGGCGCGGCCGACGGGTGGGGGGCAGCAGCGACGGGGGGGGGGGGGGGGGCGCGTCAGCCCTCCCTCGCCTCAGCCGGGCGGGGGGGCAGGGTGACGATGACGACCCAGCAGCCCTGTGCCGGCCCCCCCCTTGTTGTTGTCGCTGTTGTTGTTGTTGCCGCAGCTCCGGCCGCTCGCGCTCCGTAACCGCCGCCGACCCCTCCCGCCGAGGGGACCATCAGCTGCGAACGAACCGGCGCAGCGGGGCCCGCCGCGCGTCTCCGTCCCGTCCAGCCGCGGCTCGCTCCGCGCACGGGCGGCAGCGCCGAAGCAAACGCCGCCCGCGGCCCCGGCCGGCAGCAGCAGCGGCGTCCCCGGGGCGCCGCCGGGCGCAGTGGGCGGCGCGGCGCGGGGGTGCCGGTGTACCGACTTCGTTGGAAGAGGGGGGAAGCAATAAGTCTGTCTTTCGTTCGGGGCCCTGGATCAAAAGATTCGATGATGACTTTTCCAGGCCAGCAGCATCCCCACAGGTGGCTGCACGCCAAAGTTTAACGTCTATAGTGTCCCAAGTCCTTGTCATGTATATATTTGAAGAGCTTGCCTCCGGTACATGGGCTGATACCCAAACCAGGAGTACCGGGAGTTTTATCAAGTCAGAACTGTTAATAGTGCTGGTTTCTCTAGCACTTTGTCAACACTTTAACTACAGACTTATGTTCTGTTAAAGCCATGCTTCCCATTGTTCCCAGTCGCTTACCTCCTCCTGTTGAGGCAGTTGTCGCTTTTTTTTTTTTTTTTTTCCCGATAATATCTTTTGCATACCCCCCTGCAATCAGGGGGGGCCAATATCTTTTTCCAAGTTTTAATCCACGCTTCTCTAAGAAGCTTCCCAACAACGACAATGCAACGTCCCGTTCCATCGTCTTACCGCGACAGTGGATCCTACAGATCTTCCGGCTTTCCCCTATAGGCCGCCTGTATGTAGATCTGCACGGCTTTCCCCGATGGGCCGCCTTAATGGATCCTGCGGATCGTCGGCTTTCCTGTATAGGCCGCCTGGGTAGATCCGCCCGGCTTTCCCCGATGGGCCGCCTGTAGGTCGCCGTCCCTTCTCCGCTAAAATAACACTCGTTCAAAACAAGTAATAAATGTCCCGAGTGAAACGATGAGTCCAGCTCATTTTTTTCCCGTCCCTGTTCGGGCGCCATAATGCGGAGAAGGGATTTGGAGAAGTACTGAGACGACTCAATATGAGTTAGCTGCAGGAAGTCTCGTTTATTGCGCAGTTCTTATTGCTTATATAGACAGTATTTGCCAATAATCCTGAGACCACACCTTTTCTACACCATTATTGGATGATACATATGCTTGTCATATTTAACAGCTTATTTCAAACAGGTACCCGCCTAGCGAAGCTCTGCTCTAAGCAAACACTACTCCCTTATCGTACTGCATAGTTTTCTTATCCTTAACTTCAAGGGCATTCTGCTCTTGAGGCCTAACTTTAGAGCTCCAGTCTCTATTTACACAGGATTTTCTTCGTGCAGTCTCTTCAAGGATCTGCACTCCGACAACTTTGCAAGTCGGTTGCTGTTAAAACTGATACTATTTATTTTCCTCTTTTGTGGAATCCATTCACTGGCAACGTCCCTAGGGAGTATGAAGGTTCAGGCCGCCAGTGGTCTGCCAGAAAATATTTTACAGTCTGTGACAATGCGCCTGGATCTCCTCATGGAGGCAGCAAAAGAGCGTGTCTTTGTAACTCGGTGCATAGCCTAAACGGGTGGCTGCTGACACATAGCTCAGCGTGCTGCTGGAACATGCATCTCCCTTCTGGTTTCCAGTTTACACGCTCCAGGGTAGACCACTGTCATGTTTGGGTTGTGCCTGTAACGTAAGTTCGTCTGAAAACAGTTGCTTGGTTTGCAGTTTATGTAAACAGAGAAGGAATTAATTAAATTGTTCCCCACAATGTTTTTTTTTTTTCAAGAGTCCCAACAGGTAGATTCTCATCCTTGTTTTTGGTTGCTGGAGAACTTTGTTTAAAATGTTTTTCTGGAGCAGTTTTCATTATGTGGTTTGTACTTCTGCTTGTGACTGGAGAGCAGTTCTCTCTGCATGTTTTGATACCTCCACTCACCTGATGGTTTTCTTCTTCTTTTTTATTTTCTTTTTATTCTTTTATTCTTCTTGGTTCTGATCCCTCTGGTTACGCTTGAGTATCTTTCTGTCTTAGTGCTGCCGCAGGCAAAATAGCTTTTTCCTCTTCGATTTGATTGATTTGTGAAATCCAACCAAATTGCCACCATTCCTGCCTTCCTCCGTAGCATCTCTAGTATCATATCCCCCCATCACTTTTTACGTCTGGTATATTGAGTTTGCAGAAATGCAAACTCTTACTCAAACTCTTAAGGTTTCAGCCTACGTCTGTTCTTGTCTCTTCCTACACTTCCACCCCCTTCACTCCTCTTGAACCATTCTCTTAACAACTCCCTTGGCATACTCCTACACTTATTTTCTTGCTTCTTGCCTGAAGTGCCATCTCTTCTCCCAGTGAATTAAGTATCTTCATTTAAAGCTTTAAGTAAAAGAGTCTTTATAAAGAACTTTCTAATGACCTGCCTGGGAGATGGGAAAAAACAAGTAGTGCATCCTGTGACAGATATTTTTTTTCTGTTTGTGCCCAAACAGTTGGATAATGTTTTTGTGTCTGATTATTTGCCTGTACATGATGTTTGACTGTAGATGAAACCTGGACACAATAGGATGGGTAAATGGCATGTTTGCCCATCTGTAATATCTCTGGATTAATCCTTTGCAGTCCTTTGTGTTACATAACATCAGGTGCATGGTTAGAGTGCAATACAGGTTAGGAGACAGCAACCAAATCGATAATCTATTATAGAAAAGAAGCAAGTTTTGAGCAATGAGCAGGTGTGGGAAACTTAGATGTGTTTTCTGTATCGATTTGAGTATTTTTTAATCATTACAGGATAAGAAAGAAGAATGGAAGAATTGAAAATTCGCTTTTATGTTGCTCATTGTCTTTTAAATACCACACAATGCTTAAAATAAGTTTACTGAAGTAGTGTAAATATAATCTATTTAGGATGAAAGGAGGTAGGAGCCTTGTTTTAAAAATAACTTTTTTTTCATGTGAAATGCTGAGGCCTGAGATGATTATTGTATTTGTTAGTTTGAAGTTATTTAACTTGATACCACAGTCATCTGTGTTACTGTGTATTACATCATGTAGTCGCTTGCACAGCAGCAGCAGATCAACAAACTCTTACAACCACCGTTTTAAATCCACCCCCCTTTTCCTTCCTTGTGATTCAGCAGGAGTGATAACGATGCACGATATGAGCAGAAGCTTACTCTTTCCCACAGTTAACCTTCTCCTGCTTCTCATCCTTCTTAGCCTGTTTCTTTCCCCCTCTCAGGAGCCTCCTGAACCCTGAAACCATACAGCTGACATCCTCACACCAATTGCTTCTCCTGGGTTCTGCCTCTGACCGCGTTCGCGTTATCTGTGTGCATGTGCACTTCTCCACCCTGTATATAAAATACCTTGATTAGAATTGTGTTGCCAATTAATGTTATCCTCCGGCAGTCAAACAAACAATTGCAGGTTTGGAATGAGGGGGGAAATAATGATATTTTAGTTCTGTGACCTCACAAAGGACGTTCTGCTACACTGAGTCAACTTTGCTTTGTCCTTTTGGTCTTTTTGTAGGTGGGCAAAATAATAGTAAAATGCTTCTGGATCTAATGGCATGTTGTTGGTGTGTGGCATAAATGACATCAGTATACATAGAATCATAGAATCACAGAATGGTTTGGGTTGGAAGGGACCTTAAAGATCATCTAGTTCCAACCCCCCTGCCACGGGCAGGGACACCCTCCACTACACCAGGTTGCCCAAAGCCTCGTCCAACCTGGCCTTGAACACTACAACGTCTCTGGGCAATTCTCTTCTTCTTCTAATCTCTACATGGCAGTAGAGATTAGACTTCATATATTAGAAATTAGAAATTAATTTTTCTCGATTCACAAGGTAAATCGAACCAACTTACCTTCAAAAAAATACCTTTTTGTTGTTGTTGTTGGTTTAAACCCCCTCCTCTCTTTTTGGAATATTTTTAGCATTTGCCAATTCGTGGTCCACACTTTACCAAGTTGAGAGAACTTTTGTGGGCAAGCAAAATTTTTTAATAAGTCATGCTATTTCTTGCAAAATAAAATTCATGTTACAGTGAGGAAGTGCCAGACGAATGATATGCTGAGACAGTAGAATGTTAGTGCTACTCAAGACTACCGGAAAATAAGTCAGTTTGAATGGCTTCATTTGAAATAGTTGATCCAGTTTATACTTTACTAAGAAAAAAAACCCTCTTGTGTATCTCGCAGTACTTAGTTACTGCAGACAGTAAGATCTAATTTACTTAGTTTGTGCTGTTTCTATGATTATAGATGCAATGAGTACAATGTTGTACCTGCAAGAAACTAATGAAATGGCAGTAGCCAGACTGACCTTCATTAATCACCTAAGCAATCTTCATGATAAACTGGCCCACAAATGTACTGTTGTAACATTAGTGTAGGTCGCAGAATTCAGTGTATAGTGGTCAATAATGACTCGTTTTCTCACGTCTGTACTCGTTGGTTGGAACTAGGCAAACATTCCTGACCAGTAATGACTTCCTACCGTGTGAGTGTATACTTCACTCTGCATCATGTCATTCAGCATGTACTTGAAGGTGTCTGACCTGTGTTGTACATCTGTGACTTATATATACTATAGCTTATTCCTGTGTGTGGGTTTTTTTTTTGCTGCACCGTTCTGGTTAGTAGGAGCACTTGCATACTTATTTTTAATTTGATAAGAAAACTATTTATTGATATTTACCGTTTTCTGTTATAACTTTTTCCTCTTCAGCTTTGTATAATCTGATTTGTAATATCTAGAGTAAAACATGTCGAAGCAGAGAGACACAAGAAGCTGCTAACAATGTGTCTGTTTAGTTATGATTCCCCCAAGGTTTTTCTCCTACTGACAAATCATAGAATCATGGAATCTTCTGGTTGGAAGAGACCTTCAAGATCACTGAGTCCAACCATTCACCCTGCACTATCAGGGTGCCTAAACCGTGTTCCTCAACACCAAATCCACATGGTTTTTAAACACCTCCAGGGATGGGGACTCCACCACCTCCCTGGGCAGCCTGTTCCAATACTTCAGGCTGGTTGTTTCTACCTTCCAGTGCCTTTTCATGATGTGTCACAGATCTGGTGTATGATCTGCTGCATAACTACAACCTCGTCTCGCTGGTGCTTAGTCAATTTGCCTGTTCGTGCTCACCATCATGACAAAGTAGATCTGAGACTTTTTTCAAATTCTGCCTGCTCGTCTTCCTTATTGCTTACAGTCTGTGACAGCGTTGTCCTCTTGTCACTGTACTCATGGCGTTTTGGCCTGCCTGGGCCTGAAGATTTAGGTACTGTCCAGATCCTTAAGCTTTCTCTGAGCTTCTCTAAAGGCTTCTGAACTGGATCAGAAGGTGTGGCTGCAGCTCAAGCACACGTTCTTTGAGACCACCAAGTACTTGTGACTATATTAATAGTAATGTAGCTGTGACAGGCTCACTCCACAAAAGCTGCCCAGCTGGCTGGGTTCTAGGGCAGCCCCATCCTGACCAAAATCTGCGCTGTGCTGCTGTGAGGACCATAGGAGCTGATTCGAAGTTCCATTGAACTACTACCAGAGTGGTCTGTGCATGTCCCCTTTGAGAGTCTTTGTTGCCTTTTTCCATGAGATAAAACTCATCTTCTGTCTTCATCACAGTAGCACAGAAAAACATTGCCTCTGGCATAAATCTCTGCCGGCCAGAGACGTGTTCACTATCAAGCTTTTGCACGCTTCCTTTGACATACACTGTGTTGTATTTCTTGTTTTTCT
Source organism: Tauraco erythrolophus (assembly GCF_009769465.1). Lineage (NCBI taxonomy): Eukaryota > Metazoa > Chordata > Aves > Musophagiformes > Musophagidae > Tauraco > Tauraco erythrolophus. The sequence goes on from NC_141496.1 coordinate 3,054,900, forward strand.
TGAAATCTGATTTATCTTTGTAGTTTTGAGTGATGCCAGAGTGTAGAACAGTTACACGGCAGTAGCATTTCTGGTAGCATGCCTTGGCCTCAAGTCCACCAGACTCTTGAAACCAGAAGAGTCGTAGTGTAATTATTTAAGAAATTCTTGATCTATCTTGTAAGCTTCACCAGTGTGTTTTTGATAGGAGACCATGAGTGATTTAGAACTAGCTGGACAGCTACCATAGCCTTTTGCTCTGGGACCCCCGCTCTTTCCATAGATACTGATGGCAATGATAGCAAAGCATCCTTTCCCAGAAGAGCCCCATGTATGCTGTAAGGTCCTGGGCTTGATGGTTCTTCAGAGTCTTCCATTGACGCTGGTGAGACTGACAGGTTTGCAGGGAGCAAGTGGCAGTGCATTTTTCTTTCCTCCAGAGAGGTCGACGCTCCTGGGGACCCTTGGCTGCCACCACTCCACTTTCATGGCAGTGACAAAATGTTTCATACTAAACATTCTTGAGGCTTATTATGTAGTTTTTACGTCTTCTGTAAAGCCTTTTTTCAGTGATAGCTACCTGACGCTGTCGAGGCTCGCGGTCTGCTGGGAACTCTGCTGACTAATTCTGCCTTTTCTCTCTTGTCAGCCCCTCCTGGTGCTCATCCATCTGGTCTCTTGCCCTGTATGTAGGCTGTAAGTTGTTTAGGGTAGGGACCGTCATTGAGTAAGTACCATACATAGCGTAGGGAGACTGTGGTTCATGGCTAGAGCTTCTGATTTCTGTGGTCATACAGACCCTAATTGAAACCATATGTTCCAGCTTGTTTACTGAGAGTGATCCAGCAAGTTTCACGAGGTGTGTTGGTGATTTATCTCCCTGACATTTATCCTGATATTCCAAAACCTGAGCAGCTTCAAATAACCTTTTTTTTTTTTTTATGGAAAAAAAAAAAAAGAAAAACATATTGGCTCAAAAATGATTTTTCTTCTTCAGGGGAAATTGCTTGTTAAAGGAAAACCAAAAATCAAGCTGATATATTGTAACAACAAAAGTTTTAAAACTTGATGTCTTGCAAGCACCAGGGCTAGGAAGAAGGAATTGTATATTGGTGAAAAGGAGGCATTGCATGCTTTTCAAACTCTTCTTAGCTCTAGAGAATTACAGAAATTGAAATTGAAGTAAGTACAGTATTTATAATTATAAAATTTCAATAATCAGTTATTTAAAAAAGAAGTTATACTTGAGTTTTTCTTACTCCTACAAGTTTCAGCTGGGGATGGTAAGAAATCCGTACCTCTTGACTTTACCATCCAGTGTCAGCAAGCATGTTCATCTCCTGCATAGCATCTGTTTTAGCAATAAATGTGAAAATGCTTTAAAAAGACTGTAAACACCATTATTTCCACTTCATTTTTGAACATACTGCAAATGATAGAGGCTTGACCATGCCATCTAAGCAACAGAGCAAAATCTGGGAATTAAAGTCTTCAGGTTCAGCATCTTTTCCTAGCAGGCCACAGTGCTTCTCATAAAGTATTAACAGTTTTTAAACATCTTTTGTGGTCATCCTTCTGGATGATAGAGTATGTAGGGTTAATATGTGACCAAAAGGGTGGGGATTTTTTTTGCACTAATATGGGATATTAAAGTAACACCTGTGACTTATAGCTCCATAAGACAGTTACTCCACAAGGCAGTTCTCCATAATTTTGAAAATATCTGCAGTATATTACCCAGGTAGTGTTTCTGCTGCACGTTTTCTGATGAAAATGACTCAGTAGATCAGGAAAAAGGATGATCTGTTGAGTTTCAGATGCACTGATACCGTATTACGAACGGGTTTACACTTGTCTGATTGCTGGCAGGTCCCTTGGAGGAGGTGGAAAGTGAATGGACAGGAGAAACTGAGCTGTGTGGTAGGTCTTCAGGTTGGGCTGAGGAACACTGACGAAGCACATCAATTTTTTTTTTTTTGGTAATTGCTCTGTATCAGAACTTAGTTTTCACGTCTGCTGATGGATTAATTTCATCCAAATCCATGTTAAATTACATGTTAACTGATTTACCTTCATTCTCCTGCCTGATGTCTGGGGTGGGAGTGTTTGGATATCAGATCATTCAGGTAAAACATTGTCCACGTTCAGCATAGCAGGGGAGTTGCTTTGCCTTCTGGCTAGTGTGAGTACTTCTGCTTCAACACCTTTTCATTGCTAAATTTTGGTTTTCTTTAATTGGTGATGTCTGTAAAGACTAAAGAAATACAAAGGCTATGCTGTGGACTGCCTGTCTGGAAACACTGATTAGCCAGCTCCATTTTTCTGGCTTTTGTTTGGTTTTGGTTTTTTGTTTTTTTTTTTCCTTCCAGTAGTTTGCTAGAGTACCAGTTCTCTAAAGTTGCCATGTTGTTGTGCATTTGTTTCTTTACGATTTTCTTTTTATTTATTTTATAATTTATGCATTATAGGTGACATGGGAAAGCTGAAAGTGTGTCTGTGTGTTTTCTGTTTAGTTTCCTGTTCCCTTTCACCTTTAGCTTCCTGTTCCTTCCCCAAAATAAGTAATGATGGAGTTGGTTTTTTTTTTAGTGCATCTGCAATGAAAATCTGTATTTTGACCCCTTCCCCAAATAACTCTTGAACTCTGGTAGGTTTTTTAACATGTACAAGGTGAAAGAAGAGAAATTTATTCATGTGGTATCTATTATGTTGGGCATAGAATGAATAGCATGAATGATAGGGGAGCACCACAAGTCAGTTGTTGGAAGTATTATGTGTTGAACAAAGTAGTTCAAGTTCTGATACAGTTTTATTTGCTCTTACCAACAATTTCGTCAGGGGAGAGGAGAAATTAATTTATTTTAAGCTTTAAAGTAAAACAACCTTTGCCTCAGAAAGGGAGTGGGATTTAAAAATAAAAAAACCTGAAGAGTACATTTTCACAGTTAGGGACGTAATCGTATGTGGCTGGGAGAGGAGAGAGGCAACATCTGGACAAGAGGAGCAGGGAGTTTGCTTACCTGTTAATTGCATTAAATTCTTAAATTAAATCCTTAAATTAATGCAGGAGAACTTCCTAAGTATACATCTTGCAGATACAGCAGAGCTTATGGTTTTGCAGTCAGCAGTAGATGTTTTAATTTACATAACAGATCAGATCTACTGTATAAATTCGGTATGAATATAACCTTAATCTGTGATATTGGTTTACTCAACTGCAACGTTTAAATATAAAGAATAGTTTACATAAGGGGCTTGCAAATGAACTCTTACTTTATTCTGGTACTTCAGAGACAAGAATGTTTCTTGCAGAAAGTGGTAGCTGTCTTGCCAGTGCTTAGAACCTGTCCAGAAGGAGGTGGATAATTAACTACTTAGTTACCAAAGTCATTAACACAAGTAGAAAGATGTCATTCTGGCTGCGTTCACGATGCAAAGGAATATTATGCTTTTAGGATATGATGACTGTGGTAGACTTTGCAGGGGCTTTGAGGGAAACGAAGCAAAATGTAAGTGAGTTACAAAAGGAAAACTTTCACTGGAGCCGAAACTCAAAATCAGATGAATGCTCCAATCAGATTAATCTGTAATGAAAATATTTGCGTGCATTAGAACATCCGTATTTCAAAATTGCAGTCTCGCAGATTCAAACAGAAACTTTCAGCCTTGGCTCAGGTCGTCAATCTGTAATTTTAGTTTTCCTATGCTACGTGGTTTTTAGCTGAGTTACGTAGTGCGTGTTGCTAATCGTGGTCAGTATGCAAACAGTGCACTGAATTTGCGTAATGCGAGACAAAAATATTTTGAAGGGTAAGCGGACATACTATGAAAATCTTGGCTGCGTTGGATTTTGTAATTTTGAGGTAGTACAACCTCACTGGAACCATGCACCGTCTGGGTGTGGTTCATAGTATGATTTCTCTTGAGCCCTGTTGAGTATGTGCTTAAGAGCACATCTTTACAAAATTGCCTACATGGACTGAAGTGTTCGACTCTGATTTTGAGGGTTGATTTCTCTCATAATTTCATTTCAACAGCTGTAGTTTCTAATGAACAATTTTTATTTGAGAGGTAAAATGTTCCTCTTTACGTTTGAGCATAAAATCTTGGAAGTCTTTCTAAAGTCTTTCTTTTCATTCTATGGATTATAGCTGTACTTCCTTGTTTTTGTAGACCCCTGGAGGGGCTAAGCTCTGCGAAGAACGATCTAAGAATTAATGAGGCCTTTGACTAAAATCTTTGTCTTAAACCAACAAAGACAAACCTTTAATACGATTATAACACAGTTATTTTTCACTTAATGTTCTGGAAGAGCCAATGGTAATTAAACGTGTTCTGCCAAACCGTAGTTTCCAACACAAGTATGAGGTTTTTACATAACCTGATAAATGGCTATTTTTCCTTTTGAACAAGCCATCAAAAACATTTTCCTCCTTTCTGCGAAAGACTTCCCAGCCAAATTAGAGCAAGGCCAAACAGATCATGTGCTTAGCAGTGTATTAGTAGAAACTATTTTAACAGTTGCAGACTTAAATTTTATTTCCTTGTCCTGAAGCCAGTTACTATTGTTGAGTAATTTGGAACTTTTCCTTTCTGATTGAGGTTTAAGTTATCGGTATGTGGTGGTTGTAGTATAGAGCAGCGAACATTAATTTTCATGACAGTTGGGTTTGTCAATTTTTCTCCTTCAAGCGAGTGGCATTTTCCAGAGTGACTCACTTCGGGGAAAGAAAAATACTATTAACAAGAAAAGAATGTGGCACCTAGGAACAGACATCCTGGTGAAAAGAATGGATTTCCATTATTGAAAAATAAATTTCTGTATTACATGGAAATTCAATTATTATCCTTATAGGAAAGTGTGAATTTTTGCTTCCTTCTCAGTAATTTGATTTTTTGTTTGGATTTCGAATTTGCGCCAAGCCCAGAGCCGTGCTGGTGCCAACCTGTGTCAGCCAGTGTCTGGTTGGTGGCTGTACCTGTCACAGGTCGGGGGACGTGGCTCAGACCTACGTGACATGCTGGTTTTGTGCATCTTGGGCTGCTGACAGGGAGGGCACAGCCACGTTAGGACAGGCTTAAAAACGAAGCTGCACCCTGGTCATTCTGCCTTGCTGCAGGTGAAGGGCTGGAGCACGTGAGAAGAAACGGCGTTTTGCTGGTGTCTGCTGGGCTACAGATGCTTTGCTGATGGTAGTGCACTATGGTAGCATTTCTGAAGGTGTCCACAAGAGAACGTCTTTGGGTCTTAGAAGAATAACTGTAAAGTTTCTGTGGTGCTGTCCTAGTCATGATGATCTGCGAAGGGCAGGTTTGTAAAGAGGGGCAATATTTTTCATTAGACCAGTGCTAATTACCGCAGTTGGAATAACTCAGGGATGTATGTGAAGTGTAACACCATACACATACTATCCACACCATCTTCAGGTGACACAGTGTCCAAAAATTTAACCTTAGGAGAGGGCTTAAAGACTTCGATGTTGGCACCCAAAGGAGGATTTCTCTAACTGTTTTACTGGGAACAGTATCGCGATCCCAAAGTACAAATTCTGTTACCAGCACCATAGTTGGAATACAGCTTTATTCATTTAATCTTTCATCAATGATCATTTGCATTTAATAAAACTAAGCATTATAAACTTATAGCTGTATCTCTTTCACCATGGAACACAAGAGAAGGACTAGATGGATGAGAGGCTGGAGAGGAAAGCACAGAAGCAAACCCTTTATTGCCTGAGTTTCACATAGTATCTTCTGGTCCTTTCCATCTTCTGTTGCTGTTCTGTAGGATGGAAGGAATGGGGGTGGCGTGGAGTTGGGAAGGCAGAGCAGATGTAGGGAGGAGGATGACTCTCCGATATCCCTTCAACTCAGATATGATTTTTTTGACTTTTGACAAGGGCATGTAGTGACAGGACAAGGGGCAATGGATTTAAACTGAAAGAGGGGAGATTTTGATTAGATAGAAGGAAGAACTTCACTCTGAAGGTAGTGAGACAATGGAACAGGTTGCCCAGAGAAGCTGTGGATGCCCCATCCCTGGACGTGTTCAAGGCCAGGTTGGATGGGGCTTTGAGCAACCTGGTGTAGTGGAGGGTGTCCCTGCCCATGGCAGGGGGGTTGGAACTAGATGATCTTGAAGGTCCCTTCCAACCCAAACCCTTCTGTGATTCTATAATTTGGCTAGCTGACATGAAAGCTCTTGCCTATATGTAAATTACTTTTGTGGACATACATTCACATCAGGAATGGTTTTATCTACAAAGAAATTGATGGTAAACAAACTTCCTTTGATGGAGTATCATAAGAGGCTTGCTCACTCAAAATGGGGAGCATGTTGGTCTGACAAGCTCTTGCACGTTATTTTTATTTAGCATATTAAGCAAATGCTTTCATGTTTGACCTCTCTAGATCTGTCTCTGGATAGTATTTCTTCCTTTGTGCCAAGCATCATCCTCTTTCCCACTCATTTTGGAGCATTTTGTGAGGTTTGAAGTGGACTTGTTATTGGGGGAACTGCTGCAATTCAATGCACAGATTTTCCTTGGCTGAGATCCAAACCTTGTCTTCCTGTTGTGGATATTAATAATGACAGAGTTGAGACCTTGTCACTCTTCTGCTGAATAGTGAGGGTAATAAATTCGAAACTAGGTTTCATAAGAGAATTGTGGTCAGGAACAGGGCAAGGTTTTCTGTCAAAATGAGGAATTTCAGAATTAGTCTAACAGGAATAATTCCTTATGATTGTTAAAAGACTAAATTTCTTAGCATTCTTGCAAATGTTTTGGATTTTTGCTCAGCGTTTTAGGAGTCTAGCTGATAAATATGCAGATCTGTAGTCTCAGTCTGACTGAATTATTTTTTTTTTATTCCCATTGGTCTCAGTTCACACAAAACCCTCACACTGAGATGATTTTATGCTGCAGCTAACATTCAAAATCAGTTTAAGTTGGTTTATTTCTGCCATGCACATACATGAAGCTTCCGTATTAAACAGTTGTTGAGGACTTTGAGTTTTAATATGTGTCTGGCCTTCTCTGATCACTTAATAATAGGGCTTTAATAGATATTTAAGGTTGGCTTCCCCAGTTTATTTTGCACGACACATCTTGTGAAGAGTGTACCTAAACCATGCAGACATGCATCAAACTCCATTCATAGAATCACAGAATGGTTTGGGTTGGAAGGGACCTCAAAGATCATCCAGTTCCAACCCCCCTGCCATGGGCAGGGACACCCTCCACCACACCAGGTTGCCCAAAGCCCCATCCAACCTGGCCTTGAACACTTCCAGGGATGGGGCAGCCACAACTTCTCTGGGAAGCCTGTTCCAGTGCCTTACCACCCTCAGAGTGAAAAATTTCTTCCTTCTATCTAATCAAAATCTCCCCTCTTTCAGTTTAAATCCATTGCCTCTTGTCTTAGAACACATGGTGATTATAACAGGATGAAGAGGGCTGTCAAGAGGACATTCCGCATCAGATCTTCTTTCTTTCTTTCCACCGTGACACATGTAATCACTGTCCTTGTGTCCCCTCTGTCTGTAGCTGGCAGAGTGTATGCAAATGAGATGTCCTGGTGGATACTCACAGCTAGTGCTGTGGCTGAAGGGTTTTAGGAAGGGGCAGCAGGCATGTCTTACAGGGATTTGCTTTTCATTTTCTTTGGGATTTTTGTTTTCTTTTCCGTCTTTCTCTTCTTTTAAAGAATTGGTGAGTGAGGAACTGAAGTCTTGCATTTCCTTTTGTAAAGTGAGAAAGAAGAGAAGTTCTTCTCCTACAATCCTATTACAATTCCTCCTCCTGCAAAACGCAGGCATGTGCACCCACCCACCCTTGTTGTCGAGGCTCAGGAGAGGCTGCCTGAGGGGCTTCCAGGACCCTCGGCCGCTCCATCTGAAGTAACCGCAGTTGCTCTGCTCTGCTGCTCAAAGTGTATTGTCATACATAAACCCTAGTTTTACATTAGATGAATTTTTAGAAACCCTGAGATGTCTGTCATGTAGTTAAGTTTGAGCACTTGGGAAAAGGTGGATTTATAAATTCTTTTGAACCTCTAGAACAAGCTAGTTTTCAGCAGATCTGAATTAGGGCTTAAATGAACTAGGACTTTGCAGGCAAGAAATAGCTCTTTTGCAGCTGGTTCTTACTGTACCAGTCGTATCTGCTTGAATACATTGCTTTGTGAAGTGAAATTCAAAAAAAGTGGAGAGAAGGATTAGCCAGTATGAGAAGTGAATCATTTGCTGAGAACCATCTTAGCTATTTTTTCCTCTGTATTCTCAAGGAAAATCCTGTATTATAGTTATCAGGCATACAAACTTTTATTTTGGACTGGCAAAGGAAGATGTCATTTCTTTCAGCAGGAATTTAACTAGAGGCTTGCATGCCTGAAGGCTTGTCTTTTTTCCAACTGCATAAGCTGGTCTTGCATTGCTCTCTGAATACTTTGCTTTTGAAGTTTTTTTGTAAACATATCAGAAGCTATGTAGTTCTTTCTCGGAAGAGAACAGACCTGAGGATTGCCATTAAACATAGATGACAGTAGCAAATTCTAGGATGTGTGGTATAAAAGCCTTCCTATTGCTCTACATGGCAAAGGACGTGTGTTTATGGCTTTAAAACTGAGTGTGGTGCTGATTCTGGAGTGTGGTGATGCACAGGGATGTCGTGTGCTCGTGCAGCATCCCAGTAGCTTCAGTGGAAATCTCCTGAGATGAGAGCCTACACTTCCAACTCTTTGGCTTTAGCAAAGGTACTGAATGCTTATAAGGGAGAAGGGACACTGCTTGAGGATGCTTTGTAATTTATAGTCACAGAGGACATGGAGGAGCATTTCATTTTTCCTAGTATAGCAGCTGGAGTATATTTGGGGTTTTTTTTTTGAACAATTATGTTGAAAACAATCAGAAAACTGCAATTAGAACAAATGTGAAGTCACAATATTTAAGTATTTGAAGAAGGAAGATAGTGAAGCCTTCCAGTTACAGACCAGGTATGTCATGTGGTATAGCATACGTGGAGCACCTTGATGTCTGGTGGGAACATGGTGATAAAATATCTCCAGCTGCTTTGGGTCCCGAGGCTATACATGACATCTTTCAAATGAACGAGCTGAAAGCCTTAAGATGCAATTTCAGAATTTCTTGATATCTAGAAATGTAAATAATACTATGAAGAACTTGTATTTCTGTCGTCAACTGCAAACACTTAGGTCTTGTGTTAAGTGCTGTTTCTTGCAGAGAAGTGTGGAAAATGGTACAAAGTAAATCTAAAGAACACAGTTTTACTGAACAGAGGACGTAAATACTTTGTTTTCCAAGTATGGTGTTTGGAACTCGGTTGGATTTCTGTAACACGAGGTAAGCAAGACACGGTGACGTGCATGACAACTTGTATTAAGTGCTGTGAAAACATGGCTGGAAAATAGAATAGTAGTAGGCAATTTTTGAAATGTGATGAATTTAACATACTTTCTAGGATATATTAGTAAACTGTTTATGATCTTGTGGGGAATGGCAATCCGGCACAGCAGCTGGAATGCCCATGACAGCTCTGATAGCAGAATTTGGCATGGCGCTTCTGAGACTAGTGACTACCCCAAAAATGGTTGGTGCAACTGCATGTATCCACCCAGAAACAACAGCTGTACTAGGTGATGGAATAAAGATTCCTCTGGGTGGGAAAGTGTCTCCATGGAGAAAAAGTAGTTGTTGTAGATCTAAAAGTACACTGCTAAAACCACATGTATTCCCTTTATCCAGAGGGTTTGCTAAGAAGCTGTGTGTCCTGGGATGGAAAATACACTAAATTTTGGCAGGAGGTATTGTCCCCAAACGTACATGTCAAACAGCTGATCAGAGGAAGCGAAGCAGCTGCTTGCAGGTCTGTCACCTGCAATTTCTTGGAGGAAAAAGTAAACTTAAAAATTCCACTTCCTAATAATCTGATGAAGGCAACCAGCTGGTTGGCCTGTGCTTTACAAAGTCAAATAATTTGAAACATCAAGTGTTTTGAACAATTATTTCGGACTTCTTGAAATTAATGCTTGGTTGAGGTTCTGCATGCTTGTTAGACCGAGATATTCTTCTGGCAATGGGAATGAGAGCAAAACCACTCCTTATCCTGCTAAAGTGAGTGCTGCTTTTCCATTTCACAGTGTGAAGAGCCAACACATAGATTGTGTTTCATCCAAACATGCATGTGGCTGACTTCAGAGCTTCTCAGGACTCTAGTCCAGACTTATCCTACAGTCATACCTTCACTGAGCAGTCCTAATTCAGTTGAAATTATGGATATTGGAAATAAGTTCTGTCCTGATAACTTCCATGGGAACAGAAACAGAATGGTTACTGTTTGTGGTGAGCCACCCTGTTAGTATGTGCACAGGAGGGACTTGATTAAAATGTGTGTCTCCATGCAGTAGAATAACTTATCTATAAGTGTCCTCAATGATCCAGTTTAGTCTTAAGAAAACAAATGAGCAGCAACAAATCTGGAGTAGTTTTTTTTGGGATTAAAAAAACCCCGAACAAACAGATTCATTATGAGAATGAAGGCAAGTCTGGGCTCTACTCCAAGCAGACACATTCCCATGCATGAATAAATAGGGAACTCCATTGCTACGAAGTCTGACCTTCCTTGAAATTTTCCATCGTTTTTGCTGCTGCCAGACATTTGGTAGAACAATTCAGATGACTGTAATCAGAAAGCTGTCAACATTACTTTTGTTCAACTTCTTTAAATTATTTTACCTCTGACCAGAAGGGAGAGGAGGCAAAGTGTTCTTCCATTGACGTTTTCAGAAGAAGCATTGGTCTTCTAAGGTCTCTCTCAAAGAGCATCTGGAGCATCTGCTGCCAAAATCTAGTCTAAGATCTGCACACTGCAACTTCTAGAGGTAGGCCTACTGTTTCAACTACTCTGAATAATCAGAGAATCACAGAATGGTTTGGGTTGGAAGGGGCCTCAAAGACCATCCAGTTCCAGCCCCCCTGCCATGGGCAGGAACACCCTCCACTACACGAGGTTGCCCAAAGCCTCATCCAACCTGGCCTTGAACACTGCCAGGGATGGGGCAGCCACAGCTTCTCTGGGCATCCTGTGCCAGTGCCTCACCACTCTCACCATAAAAAATTTCTTCCTTATGTCTAATCTAAATCTGCCCTCTTTCAGTTTAAATCCATTGCCCCTTGTCCTGTCACTACATGCCCTTGGAAAAAGTCTCTCTCCGGCTTTCCTGTAGCCCCTTTAGGTACTGGAAGGCTGCTATAAAATCACCCTGGAGCCTTCTCTTCTCCAGGCTGAACAACTTTAACTCTCTCAGCCTCCCTGAATAGTAGTTTGATCGTCTGAGAGGAATTTACCAACATGCTTAAACATAATCTCACTTAGTTACAGAGAAACCTTTACTGATTTCAGGCATTTTTTTCCTCCTTGATTTCATCTTTGTTTTTCAGTTTGAAGATTGTGCTGTCATTTCTATTAAAAGTTAAATCACTGATTTGCTGCACAACATAGTCTTCAAGGTGTTGTTTATTGCTTCTAGGCCAGAGCTGCCTGAGAGATGGACAGAAGCTATAGAGCCTCTGATTTTTGTAACAGTTGTTCTTGAACAGGAATTACATGTAATCTAGGTTAGGGAACTGCTTATTACATAAAGGCTTTATGCAATTGAAAGTGCAGCATTTTACGTTTCTGCAATTAAGTTGTCCTGAAATAATCCTAGCATAGGTGGAAAACGTGCTCATTAGCCACGTTCCTATCCTTGCCCAATGTTCTTTTTAATTTTTCTGTAAAAATCTAACTTGCAATGCCTGCTGTCACTATGTTTTTGTTAAAATTGCTGTATGGGTTCGAATTACTTATCAGTGAAGATTATATAAACCTTCCCCTTTTTGAGATCTATTTACTTTCCCTGTCTCAAGTTCTAAAACACTGTGAAGCTTTGCAAAAGTTGTACTGTTTCCCAAACAAACAATTTTTAGCTGCTGTAGCCGTCACAAAACGAAGTCCTGGTGCCAGCTCTTGGTGCAGCTGAGTGATTTAATTGCAGCATTAAAGTGAACAAATGCAGGGAAAACTATTGAGTGTGGCTGGTCTGAGTGCATTTGCCATTTATGCTACTGCTACTTCATGAATTGAAAATACATTATGTTAATGTGGGCTCTCCTGAGACTGTGTAAGTTTACTAAATAAGTGCGTGAAGTGATATGAAGAAAACAAATGGTAGAGTGTAAGAGTCCTGTCTCTTCCTCCACTGTTTTTCTATTCACTTGGTGCACTCTGCCTGCTTGTAGAAGTCTCTCAGAAATGTTTAGGGAAACCCATTCTGAACAATATAGAGAGAATAAAATCTAGTAATTTCTAGATCAGTCAATTAAAATGATTCAAACATAGTCCCATGTAGCTTGTCTAGTCAGGTTAATGATTTATCACATAATTTGTGGAATTTTTCTTCTCACTAAATAGAAAACGTTTCTCTTTGCCATTTGGCTTCTTAGTATTTTCACTGGAAGAAGAAGAAAAACCTTCTGCGATTTTGCAGTTTGTGTATTGGAAAATAATGTGTTCTCAATCACTGTTACAGTGCTTCTCTTCCTGTCTTTTTAATAGCATCTTTCTTTCCCCTCTTGTGTTTTGCACTCTCCTTCCTGCATCCACCACCAGTCACTTGAAACTCGTGGCGTGCTCTGGTATTTTAAGTCGTTTTTAAAGTCATTTCAGCATCTTAGCAGTATGTCAAGAACTGGCATGTTTGCAAATTGCGGTAGTCGATTTGTAAAGCATATAAACTGTGTAAAAGTTTGCTTCGGCAGGTATTTAGAGCTCTCCAGTTAATTAATTTTAAATTAAATTTTCACTGTGGTTTGGCACATACTTGAAACAAGCACAAGGCAACTGCTAAAGACAGAAACCTGAAATACTTGTAATCATTGCACCTTATGTACAAATTAATCCCTCTGTTGACATTTTCCCTGTCACTTTATCCTCCTTAGGAGGCAGACTTTGAAAAGAAATAATGACTGTATAAATTAAAATTTATGGTTCTGTCTGGTTAGCGTGGGTGTCGTGCTAGACATAATTCCTTGCGAAGTGTGGTGTCCGTTGTGGAAGTCGTCATTGTACCCTTTCTCAAGCGTAGGAAGGGATTTTATAATCTGCTAGAATGTCAAATGCTTTTAACTAGAATTGAATGTGGTCCCCTATCCATAAATTATAATCATGCGTGCCTGTGGGTGTCTTATCATTAAACTCTTATGTCTGTGTGAGAAGTGTGGGAGGTAGTAGAAGCTTGGGACGTAATAGTTGATATATTGTACGTTTTCTTTTTAAAATTTGTTCTGAATGTATTTTGGAGTCCTTTTATTCGCATCTTCCTTTAAGAAATTAATGCTACATTTGTTTAAAGGGTTATTAATTAAGCAGTACCTTGTTTTGTTTTTGTCTTTTGAGCTTGTACCAAATGGTGATTAAAAAGTAGTTAATGAGGTCCATAGGCTCTACTCGAGTACATAAGGCATGTTTACTCAACTTCATGCTCATTTAGATATCTGAGTTAGAACTGAGGCTTTTCCTGCACTAACTAGGTCAGGGCATTCCTTATTGTTGAGGCAGGTGTTTTTACAGCTGCTTACACTTTTCTTAAATGCATAAGTGAGGCAAGAGAAGCTTGGCTTAGCTGTAATTATACCTACGAGGAGGATTCCTAGACATGAAATTAATATGAACAGTAAAAGATAAAGCTGTGCATCACTTGAGTTATACAGCTGAAGCTCTGTAGTCCAGTTTACAGATAAATGCTGAGAATCAACACGTGATGTGGATGTTGAGTCTGGAGCAAAAGTGAATTGTGCTCGGCTAATGGGATTACCTTTGCAAGGGTAGAATGACCAACCTTGTAGATGGGAGAAGAGTGGTTGTCTACACGGCGTTACTGAGGCTTGTGACAGTCTCCCGTAGCATCTTGGAATGGCGTGTTGTGCTCTAGACGGGTGGGCTGCTGTGTGTGTGAGACATTGGCTTGGAGTGGTGGTTTGTCCCCCCTCTGCCACTCAGTTATCACAGAATCACAGAATGGTTACGGTTGGAAGGGACCTCAAAGATCATCTAGTTCCAACCCCCCTGCCATGGGCAGGGACACCCTCCACTACACCAGGTTGCCCAAAGCCTCATCCAACCTGGCCTTGAACACTTCCAGGGATGAGGCAGCCACAGCTTCTCTGGGCAACCTGTTCCAGTGCCTCACCACCCTCAGAGGGAAGAATTTCTTCCTTATATCCAATCTAAATCTCCCCTCTTTCAGTTTGAAGTCATTGCCCCTTGTCCTGTCACTACACGCCCTTGGAATAAGCCCCTCCCCAGCTTTCTTGTAGCCCCTTTAGGTACTGGAAAGCTTCAATGAGATCACCCCAGAGCCTTCTCTTCTCCAGGCTGAACAGCCCCAACTCTCTCAGCCTGTCTCCATAGCAGAGGTGCTCCAGCCCTCGGATCATCTCCGTGGCCTCCTCTGGACTCGCTCCAGCAGCTCCATGTCCTTCTTGTGCTGGGGACCCCAGAGCTGAACACAGTATTCCAGGGGGGTTGTCAGGAGAGCAGAGCAGAGGGATAGAATCACCTCCCTCGCCCTGCTGCCCATGCTGCTTTGGATGAAAAAAGACTTTTATGTCTCCCACTGTCAAGACATCTAAACGTTTTCCAGTGTTTTCACTTTGATCAGCCTCCGATCAACGAGGCATTGGGGAAAGGACAGTTGTACTCAAGAGGTCTGGACATGGATCACTTTGCCTTTTGAATGACTGCAAGGTTTGAGCTGACACTTTCAGGGAATTATCCACAATTGTTCTGAGATTTTTCTTGAATAGAATAGTTAATTTAGAATTTGCTATGGTGTGTAGCTTAGATTTCTTCCTCCGCCATGTGTTTGCATGTGTCACCCTAGCAGTTAGCTGCTATTCATTTGGGAGATTGTTCTGTGACTCTTAGTCACTTTAGATTTGATGATCTGCGTTAGATTTTTCTATCCTCAGATTTTAACCCAAGTGCTTTGTTGGTTTCCAAGATATGTTTGGAAAATCAGAGGTGTTAGTACCCCAGTTAGCCGTGTGGTAATTTACATTTTATTTATAATCTTCCTTCATTATGCAAGCTGACCATTTATTCCTTTATTTAGTCCCTATTAAATCTTATGAATGCTTTTCTTATTCTTTCAGCAGTTTGATTTTATCTTTTTTTTTAAAAAAAAAGACAAGGTCTCCTGGAAGTTCAGTTGTAGTGGGTGCAATTCCACATTCACTTTCAATCCAAGAGAAGTATGAGCTGCTGTTGAAAGAAGCTTAAACCTCGTGCTACCACTTTTGCCTGCTTGTTTCTGCCTGTATTTTTTCACCTATATTTGCACTGGAGTGGCCATATGGTGAGCTGTCACAGAGGTCTGAGCCTGCTGAAGATTGTCCTTCCACTCAACTTGGCTAAAGAAATTAATTTTTCTGTGTGGCTACATTAATGTTGGGATTTTTTTTTTTTAAGAAGGGAACAGAAAGCAGAAAGAAATGTGCGAAAGGAAGGGAAGAGCCTGCTGGTTGTAGGGGAATCTGTGTTAAAACCTCCATTGACATTCAGTCTGTATCAAGTAGATTGCTCTTACTGCTGTTTGTTGACTCCTTAAAAAGTTTTGAAAGGTCTGTGGGATAAACATAAGGATAAACTTTAAGCAAGTGGGAAGGGTCAGCGCAACTTCTGTAGGAGGTATGATGTACCTATGTAAGAGCCTGATTTGAATCTTCTCCAAAAATGGTAATTTATCCATGTATCTCCTGACTGCAGTCACTGCTCTGCTTAAACGTTGTCTGGCGCGAAGGTGACGGAGAAGTCATGTCCTGCATCCAAAGGAGCTCTTCACGGATTGATGTCGCAGTTACCTACCTCTTCGTTAACAGGCTCATTATGTTTGAGGCTTTCATAGCAGAGTTACTTTAGCACTGCCAGGTCAGCACTCTGGTCTTCATGATCCATGCCTACTCTGAATTTCTTTCTAAATCTTCATTTAGCTTATCTGCTAGAGCCTGACCTGCTCGGAGTGCTCCCTTAACACCTCCGTCGCTTTTTGGCCTCTCTGAGGAGCTGTCTACTTCAGATTGTTCAAAAAAGCTTTAACTGTTCATTTTTATACCTTTAGCAAGCTGTTGCTGAGTTATTTTGACTCGATACGGTTTAACATTGAACTTGCTGAAGCTTATGTACTTTTCTTTCTCGATTTGGAAAAGACTTGATCTTTTTTAGATTTAATAGTCACTTTCCTCTGCAGTTGAGTCATGCTGCTTTTTTGTTTTGTTCGAGACCTCTAATATCTGATACACGTTCCCTCTGAGTCAACTTAATGCAGCGCCTTTATGTTGTCTTACTGCCATCTACAAGCAGTTCATAAGCTGGACCTGTTTTCTTACCTGTTTCTTAATCTTTTGGGTCAATGTTATTGCTAACTAGCAAAATTAATTCCGCTTTGATAAGATACTTGGAAACTGGAAGAATCCTCTGAGCGTGTTTGTGGTTAGTACACTTCAATTAAGAACGCTTGTGGAAATAGCAATGTGTGATGATGGTGAGAGTCTTGTTTTTTAGGAAGAAAACTAGATCATGACCTTGAGAAAAGGTCTTTTCCTTGTCTGAAAGAGAAGGGAGAGTTGAATTGTGGGAGGTTTTAGCAGAGTTTACTCTGGAAGGAAAATCTGGGTCAAATTAATTCTGCCAAGAATGGGAAATGTTTTTAGGCACCACAGTAGTTGACGGTTGTTTGATACTCTCTAGTTTTCTGTGTGTGTGTGTGTATTTATATAATAGAAAAAATATATAGCATAAATATAGTAACTGTATGTAAAATATATAAACATAAATGTATTTTTCTAATATAAAAATATGCATGACCTAGTATACTATATAAATATATATTTAGTGTGTGTATATACAAATATATATATACCTTGTAGTCATCAAAATTTCTATAAAAATTAAAATATGCATAAATTTTATATCAGAATAATTTAATATGAAAATATAAACTAAGAGAATGTGTTATAAAACATATATCTGTAAGTATGTTAAAATAAATGTAGATATGTAAAATTTAGAAAATACAAAAATACAAAAAACATTGCTAGAAGAAAATGTTTTGGCTCATATAATTTCAAGTTTGGCTTCAGGTTTGTTCATGTAACTCACTGCTGGCTTCTGAACTGAGCCTTAGTGGTTTATATTTATGGAACTGCTTCTCTCAGCAATTGGTGTTCTGAGAATATCTGTCAACAAATGATCCATCTTTCTATGTACTTATATTTATATAATTGTATGTATGTATATGTCTACATGTGTACACATAGAGACTATATGATCTATTCTAATGCATATATAATCTGTTCTGACTCTCTTCAATGAGTCAGAGATCTCTTAGGCGATGGGGATGCTCGCTTGGGATTTCCCACTGCAGTGGCAGCCTGAGGTGCACCAGCCCGGCATTGTTTTTATTTCCTGCAGCAGTAATTGGGAAGCTGGGTAGTTCACTGCTCATTGATAATTGCTCTTTAGTCCAGATTCATGAATTGCTTATAAAGCTAAAGGTTTTTTCCGGAAATGTCATTTCACTCCCTGCCTCCATGGGAAACTGTAATTATGAGAGTAGTTTTGGTAAAGCCGGCGAAATCCTGTGCTCAGGTACCTTGCTGAGCTGGAATCTCGAGGGAGATGATAAATGGATATTGTCCAGCGCCTTAACGAGACCAGGCAGCGCACGTTCGGGCCAAGGACATCGAGGGGCAAATGCCCTTATCAAGTAGAAAATTCTCATTTTTACAGATAGAGGAAATAGAGGAAATAACATGCTCGCAGCTTGACTAAAATGATGCAATGAGTTGACATTGCAACTAAGAATAAAATTCCAGTGTCCTGATCTTTATCCTCATGATTTACCTGCCAGGGCCTGGCTTCAAGGTTAATAAAACATGCTGTTTGCACGTGCTGACTTGTGTAAGGTTCCCACTTAACTAATACAGTTTCAGATGATTTTATAAGACGTATATACAGCATATATATAGAATCATAGAATCACAGAATGGTTCGGGTTGGAAGGGACCTCAAAGATCATCTAGTTCCAACCCCCCTGCCATGGGCAGGGACACCCTCCACTACAACAGGTTGCCCAAAGCCTCATCCAGCCTGGCCTTGAACACTTCCAGGGATGGGGCATCCACAACCTCTCTGGGGAACCTGTTCCAGTACCTCACCACCCTCAATGTAAAGAATTTCTTTCTTATATCTAACCTAAATCTGCCCTCTTTCAGTTTAAATCCATTGCCCCTTGTCCTATCACTACTTGCCCTTGTCCAAAGCCCCTCTCCAGCTTTCCTGTAGGCCCTTTAGGTACTGGAAGGCTGCAATAAGATCACCCTGGAGCCTTCTCTTCTCCAGGCTGAACAGCCCCAACTCTCCCAGCCTGTCTCGATAGCACAGGTGCTCCAGCCCTCGGATCATCTTCGTGGCCTCCTCTGGATCCGCTCCAGCAGCTCCATGCCCTTCTTGTGTTGGGGACTCCAGAGCTGAACACAGTATTCCAGGTGGGGTCTCATGAGAGCAGAGCAGAGGGGCACAATCCCCTCCCTCGACCCGCTGCCTACACTGCTCTGGATGCAGCCCAGGACACGGTTGGCTTTCTGGGCTGCCAGCGCACGGTGCCGGCTCATGGTGAGCTTCTCACCCACCAGCACTCCCAAGTCCTTTTCCTCAGGACTGCTCTCAATCCCTCGTTCGCCCAGCCTGTACTTGTGCTTGGGATTGCCCCGACCCACATGCAGAACCTTGCACTTGGTCTTGTTGAACTTGATGTCTCTCTTTGTCTGGTCCTTCTAATTGTAGTTCTGTGTTCTGCTAAGTGGAGTTTAGGATGTAGGCAATCAATATCCATTTTTCCCATCTGGGAAAGCGTGTATGCCTGAAGAACCCCTGTAATAAAATAATTTGTGAAAACACAGTCAAATTAACTATAACTTTGCTGGGGCAGGTGGGGCTTGGCTGGGGCAGGTGGGGCTTGCCAAATAGTTTGGCAGAAGAGAGAGCTGTGTGAAAAGCTGGAGCACTTTTCAGAAGTGAACGTAGTAGCCCTGGAGGCAGTAGTGCTGGCTGTCACCCTCAAGGGCAGTCCTGATGCTCAAATTGACTTTTTTAACGCCTGGATTGCTCTTGTGCAGAATGAGAGTTGCATTGCAAGTCATATTAGAAAGTTGTGTTAACTTCTTTTTGTCAAGCATAGGCATAGACGTGTTACAAATAAAGCATTTCCTGGTGTTTCTCAACATTTCCTAAGTGTGCTCCCAGAGAGCAAACGCTTTAGTGGTTATGCCTTGGCACTATTGCAAAATCTTTATAAACAGGAAAAACCTACAGAAATCCCTAGCGCCGTGGTAAAATGTTTTTGGTGCTGAAGATGAAACATTTTGGAACTGAATGTGCATGCTAGAGAAAAAGTAAAGCGCCTCTAAACGTAACTTCTTTTATTGGGATAAATCATAGAACCACAGGACGGTTTGGGTTGGAAGGGACCTCAAAGATCATCCAGTTCCAACCCCCCTGCCATGGGCAGGGACACCCTCCACTACACCAGGTTGCCCAAAGCCTCATCCAACCCGGCCTTGAACACTTCCAGTGACCGGCAAGCCACAGCTTCTCTGGGCAACCTGTTCCAGTGCCTCAGCACCCTCAGAGTGAAAAATTGCTTCCTTCTATCTAATCTAAATCTGCCCTCTTTCAGTTTAAAGCCATTGCCCCTTGTCCTATCACTACACGCCCTTGTTCAAATCCCCTCTCCAGCTTTTCTGTAGGCCCCCTTTAGGTACTGGAAGGCTGCTATAAGATCACCCCGGAGCCTTCTCTTCTCCAGGCTGAACAGCCCCAACTCTCTCAGCCTGTCTCCATAGCAGAGGTGCTCCAGCCCTCGGATCATCTTCATGGCCTCCTCTGGACCCACTCCAGCAGCTCCATGTCCGTCTTGTGCTGGGGACTCCAGAGCTGAATGAAAATGCAAATCTTTACATAATTAATGCCATAAGGTAGACTAATGGCAACTAGCCAATCAGTATTTGGAATGAAAGCATTCTTAACACATTATATGTAATTTTAGTTTTTAGTAGTAAAGCCAATGAGTATTAGCACATTTCTATATAATTTCAATGTTAACTACCGATTTTTGTTGGAAAAAAATGTCTCTTTATAAAAAAAGTTAGTAATACTTAGTCAGCCTTTCTCTCCCATCATAGTGTAGTATTTTTGTCGTCAGCAAATTTGATACTCCAAAGCCTTTCTCAACACCTTTCCTTCTACACTGACCGCCTATCCCAAAGACAAGCAGCTTAATAGGTGCTACATGCATAAGAGGACTTCAAATAGACTACCATGTACTGCAGCTCCATTTTGCTGGTTTGATTCCAACGGTGGTGTCTGGTGACAGAAACTCGTTACTCTCTGATGCCTCTGGAGTTGATTTCAGTTCACAGACCCACGCCAAAGGGCAGGTGCTAACATAAAACAGCTCGTCAACCTTGGCAGTAATTCGTGTCCTGCTCTTCAGAGCGAGCAGGGAGACGGGATTCTTTCAGCTGAGGTGGTGTTTTCTGCCAGTCAAGATAATGAAAAATTTTACCCTGGTTTGGCTGTGGTGCGCTTCTTCTAGGGGTAGGACTTTGCTCTTCAGGACTGCCATTTTTCTCAAAGCTTTATCATTGGAAGTACCATTTTAATAATGTTCGTGTGGCTGGAGCTGGTATTGATGCATGTAGATAAGCCTGTGTAGCACTTCCTGTAGTGGAATACAATTTTCAATAGCTGATTTTTTTTTTTTTTTTTCAAACTTTGGTTGTTTGTGTTGAAACTTTTCATGCTGAGTATCTTCCTTAGGCTGATTTTTTTTTTTTTTTTTCTTCTTGGCATTGCTTTAATTGAAAACAGTTCTTCTGTTTCTGAGAATGAGGTTAGGAAAAAATGTTATTTAACCAATACTGAATTCTTAAATCTGTTTTATTGAGCAGTTTTAGAGCCTTCATGTCTTGGAACAGGCTCTTGAGATTTGGGAGGGGGATGCAGGGGAGTGAAACAGTGCACAAAGATTCACCATTTTGAATCCCTCTTAAAGTTTACTAAATCTAGCCAAGTTACAAAGTCTTGAAACTTGCTGTTTGCGTATGTTGAGCAGAAACTTGTTGAAAAACTGGCAGCAAAATTGTCTGAATGTTGAGTTTTCATGAAGGGTGTTCCATGGAGTGTCATGCCAGCGAGGTTTGGGATGCAGCACTCCTTGTCAAGTCTGTGAGCCTCTTCCAGGATGCGGAGGGGACTTCCCCTGCAGTTGCTTCATCCAGTTGCTGGTGGACACCATGGTTTCAAGCAAGAGAATTAACACTCGGGTACTTTCTCTTCCTTGGTACAGCAGGTAGTGTAGAGGAGGAAGTCACCTCACTGCATTACAAAGTGTTATGGCTTAGAGCAAAAACAGAGATGGGCTGGGGCAGATTAAAAAACCAACATGCCCATTGCATATCTCAACACCAGAAGGACATGGAGCTGCTGGAGCGAGTCCAGAGGAGGCCACGAATATGATGCGAGGGCTGGAGCACCTCTGCTATGGAGACAGGCTGAGAGAGTTGGGGCTGTTCAGCCTGGAGAAGAGAAGGCTCCGGGGTGATCTTATTGCAGCTTTGCAGTAACTAAAGGGGCTACAGGAAAGCTGGAGAGGGGCTTTTTACTTTTTACTTTTTTTGTTTGCAGGAGTTTCTCCTGGAAACATCTGTGTGTGGAGCACTTTTGGACACCCGACCCGTGAAAGACTTCTCAATTTGATTTTTCAGAGTTTTGTTATATTCAGAATACTGTCTTACCATTACACCATCTCCAAACTTAAAACACTGACCTCTTCTCCTAGAAAATCATTTCTCTGCCCACCGCTGACGTGGCTGCATAGGCGTTGTTGTCTAGGGTAGCATGAGTGTGATTGTTGGTGGATTTTTTTCCGAGAAGAATCACACATTACTGTGACTACTGTCTTTGTCAAAATATTCAAGGTGCATATAGCTTGATCAGTATCATAAATTCACACTGATGGATTATTCTATACATTCTTTAATCATTCTTAACTGTCATGTGGTATACTAAACATAATTGCTGCCTTCATCCGTTTTGTTCTCTATACCTTTCTCTCAGGTTTTATATTCTTCCTTCTATTCTCTGTTATAAACTCTTAAAAGAGATGCATGCTTTCCCCATATGCTTGTTAGAATGCCTTGTGCCAAGGTAGGTGTAGCTCAGATTTCTGAAAAGTACCTAATGACTTCATTGCAAAAGAAGTAATGACTGGCTAGTACAGCTGGCAAGTGTTTCACGTGCTGATTTTGTATCAGTAAAACTAACTTCGGTATTGGTAAGTAAAGGTAGTGTTTTGTTTGTTTAAGATGTTTGCGTGTGCCAGCAGTAGCTTTAAAGGTGTTCTTTAATTAAGTCAAAATACCTCCTCCTTGAGCGTGTAGACTTCTTTAAAACATTTCCCCAGCAATCCTGTGCCCTGACGTCAGACCGTCGAGGGTGGAGGGATGCGTGAATATGAAATTACAGGATCAGACATTAGTGTCACTACATCTCATTTTTCTTTCTGAGAAATTTATTTTGCACTTCTGAAAACTTTTTCGTTGTTTTTCCTTCTCCCTTAATCCTGTTTGAAACACATGTAGGATTGGAAGGGTAATTTTTTTTCCATTATATAAATGAAGAATTAGGTTGAAAAGAAAAGATTCTGGAATCCTATGGAAATGGTGACCTTATAGCGGTCTTCCAGTACCTCAAGGGGGCCTACAGGAAAGATGGGGAGAGGCTGTTCAGGAGGGCCTGTTGTGATAGGACAAGGGGTAATGGTTTTAAAATAGAGGGAGGTAGATTCAGGTTGGATATTAGGAAAAAATTTTTTACCATGACAGTTGTAGAACACTGGAACAGGTTGCCCAGAGAGGTGGTGGATGCTCCATCCCTGGAGACTTTCAAGGCCAGGTTGGACGAGGCCCTGAGCAACCTGATCTAGTTGGAGATATCCGTGTTCCTTGCAGGGGGGTTGGAGTAGATGACCTTTGAAGGTCCCTTCCAGCCCTAACCATTCTATGATTCTGTGATTCTATGAAATATTTCTGTACAAAGACAGTCAAGCTGGTGGAGCAGGCTGCCCAGAGAGATTATGCCATCTCCATCCTTGGAAGTTTCAGAGACTCAGCTGGATGAAGCCCTGAGCAGCCTGGTGTGACCCCATAGCTGCCCCTGCTCGGAGCAGGAGGTTGGGCCAAAGAGCTCCTAAGATCCCTTACAGTCTGAATAATCCTTTGATCTTATGGCCTAAAAAATTATTTCTTCCTTTTTAATGAACTTTAAAAACTTCTCTCTTTTCTGCTCTCTTTGGTTTCTCTGAGGCATAGGTTTGGTCCTGATAGTGGTTTTTGTCAGTGGACTAGCTTGACCATTTTGTCATCAAAATCAATGCCACAAGTAAATGTTGCTCTCACTTTGCCAGGTTATTTTTTTGAACGTGTTTCCATGTTTGTTTCTGTCCCCAGTTTTGTCTGATTGTGTTGACAAAAAATGTTACTGAAAATCCCGTGTGGGCTTATACACATTCACTGTGCTCCCTCCCACTCTGACCACAACAATAAAGTACCAGGACAGTACCTTGGCCAAAAGCCAGGGGAGTTTTCTGTTAAAAAAACAAAACAAAACAAAAAACACAAAAAAATCCCCATCCCTCCCCTCAAAAAAAAAAAAAAAAGGACCCAAACCAACACAAACCCCCCACCTCCAAAACCCCTCCAAGAAAACAAACCAAAAAACCTCAAACCCAAAAAAGCCCAGCACCCAACAACTCCTTTTTAATGTCTCACTGTGTGAGTTTATTGTTGGCTTGGTTTGCTGTTCCAAGGCTGATTGAGTCAGGCAGTTGTTGTACAATTTAATCCAACACGGCATGGATTGCTGTTTTTCCCACATTTCTCATATGTTTTCCTCCCTCTCACCTTCTTCTTTTCTATCTTGCACTTAGTTTCCCAGGTTTCAAATAGTCATAACACTGGGGTATTGTGTTCTTACATAATACCATAAACCATCTTTTTGGTTGTTTTTTGTTTTGTGGTCACATTTGCAGCTTCAGTTATACTGGACTGTCTTCAAACGTGCAGCAGAAATATTGTTCCGTCTCGGAAATTGTATCACTTGTGTCTAGAGGAGTTGAAATAGGTGTTTCCAGCAGTGGGCCAGGAGCGGAGCTAATAAAAATATGTGAAGATTTTCTTTGTTGTTTAAGATGTTCCCTCTCTGTCGTATTTTTGAATATATTTCTTGAAGTGAATCAGTCGTTTGTTAGAGTTATTTCCAGCTTTATTTGTCAGCTTTTCGATTCAGGAATGTGGTATGTAATTTGCTTACTTAATTCATAGAATCATGGAATCATGGAATGGGTTGGGTTGGAAGGGACCTCAAAGATCATCCAGTTCCAACCCCCCTGCCACGGGCAGGGACACCCTCCACTACACCAGGTTGCCCAAAGCCTCATCCAACCTGGCCTTGAACACTTCCAGGGATGGGGCATCTACAACTTCTCTGGGCAACCTGTTCCACTGCCTCACCACCCTCAATGTAAAAATTTTCTTCCTTAGGTCTTCCTTATATCTAATTCTTCAAGGTGTATGTCACCAGATCTGTCTACTGCTCAGATTTGTGTTACAGATATCAAAAATGTCTTCAGAGGTTTCCAGGTCACAAAGCTATCCTGTCCTTCAGCATCCATGTGCAAGTAAGAGAAGTAGACCCCACCTGGCAATCTTAAATGTGTAACTTCAGTGAGACGGTTCAAAGGTGTTGACTTTGTTTATAAAGGTTACTGTAGTTTTTCAGATGGAATAGAGGGATGTCCAGTGTATTTATACACTCCTGATACAGCCATGATGTCAAAAGCTTGACGGGAATGCAGCTCTGTACCTGAGCTTCGAACTCCTGGGAAAAGGTGGTCCTCTCCTTATTTTGAAGTTCAAACCAAAAAAGAGTTAGGCAATCTAGTGGCACAGATGGAGCTCCTGCCCTGAAAAAAAGCCTGTATCGTTTTAGATGTCGCAGTAGGAACTCCTGAGATCTAGTGACAACAAAGAGGATAAATAGTTTAATATTAAATAAACACGATTTTTGCAGTGAGTTGAGGAATATGCTTGTTCATTACGTTAAATGTGTACAGTTTAGTATTTGCAATGTGGGATTAATCGCAGGAAGCAAAGTGGAGAGGACTTTCAAAGAAAGAAAAATCCATGTATATCATTTGGCTTGGCAATAAAGGAGACCTCATTTAAAGGCTGTAAAGGCTGAACTGGGGAAGAAACGTTTCGTGATATTACACAGAAACCTTTGCAGGAATCAGTAGATGAAGTTGAACACAGTAATGCTTAGGATGAATATTAGGAAAAAAAATCTTAACATTGAGGTTTATTAGGTTATGGAACACTCTTCCCAAAGGATGTGGTTCAAGCTCCACTGCTAGTCACATAAAATGAGACTGGATGGAATAACAAAATGTGCTGGAGGGAGCACTGTTGCATGGGAAGGGGATGAGCACCGTTACCTAACGCGTCTTTGCGTTTCACTTGCTTCCATGATTAATTTCCTGAAAAACTGCTTCCAGGATGTCTTAATGATATCACAGCTCTGGCCTCCTCGGATGTGTTGGTGCTCCTCGGTGCTGTGGCTTTCAGAGAGTTTATCTGAAGGTTTGCTGGGCTGTCTTTTTTCCAGTGGCTCCAATAGCTCAGTCGTTCCCTACAGCTTTCCCGCGCTGCTGCAGCTTTGCTGGGAGCAGCGGGGACGGGCAAAAATCAGGTGTCTGGGGTGCATTTTAGACATAGATACACACAATCTCAGAAAGAGAAGCTCACCATGAGCCAGTAGGCACCGTGCGCTGGCAGCCCAGAAAGCCACCCATGTCCTGGGCTGCATCCAAAGCAGCGTGGGCAGCAGGGCGAGGGAGGGGATTCTGCCCCTCTGCTCTGCTCTCCTGAGACCCCACCTGGAATGCTGCATTCAGCTCTGGAGTCCCCAGCACAAGAAGGACATGGAGCTGCTGGAGCGGGTCCAGAGGAGGCCACGGAGATGATCCGAGGGCTGGAGCACCTCTGCTATGGAGACAGGCTGAGAGAGTTGGGGCTGTTCAGCCTGGAGAAGAGAAGGCTCCGGGGTGATCTTATTGCAGCTTTCCAGTACCTAAAGGGGCTACAGGAAAGCTGGAGAGGGGCTTTTTACAAGGACATGTAGTGATAGGACAAGGGGCAATGGATTTAAACCGAAAGAGGGGAGATTTAGATTGGATATAAGGAAGAAATTTTTTACTCTGAGGGTGCTGAGGCACTGGAACAGGTTGCCCAGAGAAGTTGTGGCTTGCCGGTCACTGGAAGTGTTCAAGGCCAGGCTGGATGAGGCTTTGGGCAACCTGGTGTTGTGGAGGGTGTCCCTGCCCATGGCAGGGGGGTTGGAACTGTATGATCTTTGAGGTCCCTTCCAACCCAAACCGTTTTATGATTCTATGATTCTAATCTGGGTTATTCCTGGAGAGGTTGTGGTCAGGAGTGGGGCAGGCAGCAGAATTTGTGTTGCAGAGCTTGGCTTCGCAGAAATGACTATCTTCTGCTGTGCTTGGCAAGTGGGGTGAAATACTGGTCTCTTCGAATGGTAATATTAGGTGTGGAAAACCTCCAACAAGTAAGTTCTACTCAGTCATATATTTCGATGAGCCAGTCTTAATGGTTCTGTTACACTGATCTGATGAGAAGAAAATAACTTGAGTTTAAAAGATGTCTTCTAGGATAGTTTTAAAATACATTTTTAGAATATCATCTAAAACATACTTGTAATTTTTCTGTAGAAATGCAGTCGCTTTTCTACAGTATTTAAGAATTAAATATTGAAAATAGAGCATAATAATAATAAAGCACCAGAAATAAAGCCCATGGCAATCCACTGTGTAAATTGTTGAGACACGTGTGTCTTTGGCCTTGCACAGCAATTTGGATCTAGGACTAAGTGCTGGCTTGGTAGGATTTAAGCCTAGGTGTGCGATTTCAACTGATTATGCATTTACTCCGATATAAACTCTTTTCCTTCCTCTGTTCCAAACAGTAAATGGTGTCAAGATGGACTGGTGTATAGCTGTTGTCTCAAAATGCTTACAGCATTGTACACAAGCTTTCAAATTTAGTTTCTCCCATGTGCATTCTTTACCTGCCAGTATTTAAAATGTGAATTTATTTTGCTTGACTGTGTGTCACCCATGAACTATTCATTTGTAGTTGTTTCTGAAATGTCTTTCCTTCTGTGTTGCAAGCTAGTGTGGGTTGATTCCGTTAGTCTCATGCCAGACAGTAGAGAGCATGAAAATTAAAAATTGTTACCTTTGTAATTTGTATTACTATGCCACATGTAACGTTGCAAAAATCTATCATTTATAAGAACTTGCATCATCTGAGAAAGTTACTGCAATAAAAAAGTTAACTGCAAAGAAAAAGCTACTGCAATATTTAGGACAGCCGTTTCTATGCTGCTGAGTTTTTATAATTTCCCTGCCAAAAAATCCACAGTGTAATCAGATACACTTTTTCAGTCAGATCGTGGTTTGTGTATACATCAGTGTGTTTATACTCCTTATGAGTTTAATGTTGCTTGAGGATGGAATACTTAACATGCAAGTTCATTAACTGCATAAAAATTATTCCATGCTTGCTTTGTTTCAGCTTGGCTAGTTTCTTGCTCTTAGGAATCTTCCAAGAACTCGCAGTGAGACTTTCCTAAAATTAATGTAGTTGCTGATTTTGTAGTCTTTTAAGGAAGTATACCCGGTGCTCCTCACAATTATCAGTTTTAAGTTGCTTAAATAAAGACTCGAGATGTTAAGGACGTGCTTATAAAGGAAAAATTACTTTGACTTGAGACATTACGTGAACTGCATCTTGATACAGTAGTTGCTTCACTGATCCAGCCTCTCCCATTTATGATTCCATGGACCACTTTTTCCTCTCCCATTCATTATCACATAACATCCCCGTGGCAACTTGAGAAATTGCTTACATGGAAAAGTAACTGTAGGAAAGTATTTATGTATTTTTAGCTTTCTTCTAACACAATGTAGCAGCTGGAAACAAGGACAAGAGCCAGCACAACGTGAACTGCCAGCTCTCCATGGGCCACCAGAAAGCGTTCATCAGACCACGATGTCAGAAACGTTGGATTGACTTCAGAAATGTTCCACCCATAATAGGCATTAAATAAAAAAAAAAAAACCCTCAACCCTCAGGTTCCCAAAGGTGCTGCTTGAGTATAATAAGAATGAAAAAGTAATGTTTTTGAATAATATGTTATTTGCTGTTTTTTGTGGAGGAAGTGTATAATGATATCAATTAGATGGAATGAAAATCACTTCTGCTTAAGTGCTTCATAGTCATAGAATCATAGAATGGTTTGGGTTGGAAGGGACCTTAAAGATCATCTAGTTCCAACCCCCCTGCCATGGGCATAATCTGTATTTACTGCTGTCTTAGGTGTTGTTGCAGCATTGAACAATCTTCTGGATGCTGGAAGTTTCCTAAATAGGAAAGCGGGGTGTGGAGTTAGGACTTGATTTGGACAGATTATTGACATATAAATCAGTTCTGTTTTTTTATGATTGGGTTTTCTGTCTGATGCCTAATGCTTTTATTTCTATTGACTTATAGAATCGCAGAATGGTTTGGGTTGGAAGGGACCTCAAAGACCATCTAGTTCCAACCCCCCTGCTATGGGCAGGGACACCCTCCACTACACCGGGTTACCCTGGTTATCTACTTATCTACTTGTTTTCTTTCGATTTTTTGCAACAAATAAGCAGGATTGTAATTCTGGAAATGCTGAAATGACAAGAGATCAAGAAGATCTTTTGAAGATCTTCATGTCTACCAAAACTCTTACTACTTCCTGTTCGGTCTCAAAAGCAGCCTGGGGCTGCAGCTCAGTCCGATGCATTCTGCAAAGTAGCAAAAAAAAAACAGGCAATAAAACTCATTGACAGGATGCAAATGATTTATGGTAGGACTTGGGTTGTGTGGGCAAGTGGACGACAAGAAGAGGATCTGCTCTGTTACCAAGCTCCGGCGATGAGAGAAATGAGCATACTCAAAAAGGCTATGCCAGCATTAATTGAAATTTAATGCCTGTGTTCAAACTTAATGAAGGATGGGCATTTCGAAGGAAAACTTGAGGAAGTTGGGCAACCTGGTGCAGTGGAGGGTGTCCCTGCCCACAGCAGGGGGGTTGGAACTGGATGATCTTTGAGGTCCCTTCCAACCCAAACCGTTCTGTGATTCTATAAGTTCAATTATTAATGTGATTGCGTTTTGAAAATGCTATTAAAAATAATTTAAACAATATTTCTCCTTTTCCCAGAAAGATGCTTTCAAATAAGTAACACAAATTTCCTGTGTGTTAATTTAATGTGCTTTCCAGGGAGAGAGCTCAGAGAGTTTTATCCTGTAAGTCTTTTCACCGTAGACTGGAAAGTGAATAAGGCAACTTTTGTGGTAGAGTTACAACTAGTTTTTAGCGTGGGCAGCAGGTCAAGGGAGAGGATTCTGCCCCTCTACTCAGCTCTCGTGAGACCCCACCTGGAATACTGCGTTCAGCTCTGGAGACCCCAGCACAAGAAGGACATGGAGCTACTGGAACGAGTCCGGAGGAGGCCACGGAGATGATCCGAGGGCTGGAGCACCTCTGCTATGGAGACAGGCTGAGAGAGTTGGGGCTGATCAGCCTGGAGAAGAGAAGGCTCCAGGGTGGTTTTATAGCAGCCTTCCAGTGCCTGAAGTGGCTACAGGAAAGCTGGAGAGGGACTTTTTCCAAGGGCATGTAGTGACAGGACAAGGGACAATGGCTTTAAACTGAAAGAGGGGAGATTTAGATTGGATCTAAGGAAGAAATTTTTTACATTGAGGGTGGTGAGGCACTGGAACAGGTTTCCCAGAGAAGCTGTGGCTGCCCCATCCCTGGCAGTGTTCAAGGCCAGGTTGGATGAGGCTTTGGGCAACCTGGTGTAGTGGAGGGTGTCCCTGCCCATGGCAGGGGGGTTGGAACTAGGTGATCTCTTAGGTCCCTTCCAACTCTAACCATTCTATGATTCTAGTTTAATAAATATCCCACGAAAGCTCACACATCAATTATAGCTCACAGTTTGTTGATGTACTAACTTGAAACAATGGTATGCAGTGCTAGAAGTTCACTTGGCTGTAAATGTCAATGATTTATAGTGAGTAAATTTTTTAAGTACCTTCTATGCTTGTACCTGTCTTTTGGTTTTAAAATGTCTTTAAAGTCAAGCTCTTAAAATTTTGTGTCATCACATGGAAGTATAAAGAAATGCATTTAAACTTTTCTCCAAGCAGGTACAATCGTGAACCTTGTTTGTGTTGTCTCGTGTAACAGAAACCAGAGCATTAGGCTGAAATTTCTGCAGAATTATGTTTACACTAAATAATGGTCTAGTGAAAGAAAGTTCTTTTCTGATAAATATGTCAGCTTCATTTTGCCATTGAGTGTTGTTCCACAGACTGTCAACGCTGGGTTTGTTTTCATGGCTATGAACAGTGTTTGTAGCCATCTTACGGAAGACTTCAGATTCTCTTATGTGAAAAAACATGCCTTGCTTTTAAGCAAGACCTGCTGTCTTTGCTGTGCCCTACAAAGAATTGTAGGAGGAGGGGAAAAAAGAGGCTGCGATGAGTAATTTTGTGAAAAAGAAGCAAAAAATGGATCTGCTCATTTTGTTTTAAAGGTAAAAGCAGTCTGTTCCTTCTGAAAGGGTCTGTGTATTTGCCAGAAATAGTTGGCAAAATTTTAATATTTCTCTAATTGACAAAAATTCTAGTACTGTATTTTCATGTGGAACTGAGTCAAGAAATAATGTTATGTTAGAGAATTACAATTAAAAATAGATTACAAGTATTTTGCAGGAAACTGAATTCTATAGATGGAATAAGCGATCCAAATACCTAAATGTTGGAGAGATTGTTTTAGGGTTATGGACTATTAACTTCATCAGGCTTATAACTAGCACCAGAAAGGTAGTATTTGGTAATGTAGAGCTTCTTCTAGAGTTTATAGATCTTCAGAAGCACTTTGAGTGCTGATGCTATTGCAGGCAATCTGCCCCGTTCAGCCTTTTCCCAGTTCATCTGTTTAGTTTTGAGGATTGTAGCTCATCTTTGCCACTGCCCAGAGATGTAGAAAGCTTTAAGAAAACTGTAATTTGCATTTCCCTTGGGATGTATATTGAAATGACAAGAGAATAGAAGTAAATGAAATTTGAAGTGACATTTGAATGTGAAAGAAATCCAAGTACTACATGTTAAAAATGTCTAGACAAATATTATTCCGTGCTTTCAGTGATGCCAGGCAGCACTGGTACAGTTACAGCTACCTACACCTGTGCTATTGGCTGAAACAGGCATTTTAAACATGAGATTTTCTTCCTTTTATTCTATTTCTCCATGGCATTCTAGTGAAGCAGAATCTGAAATGTCTTTCTGGACACTTTTTCTGTATTGGCGTATATTCTTTGTATGTTTAGTTTTCTGTCAACTGTCACTTCAGATCTGAAAAGTATATAGTGAGGAGAGCTTCTAAGGGGTTGCAGCATAAAGTATTTTTGGTTTGCTTGCTGAAAAACTTAAATATGGCTTAATAATTTCGAAATACACGTAAATGTAAAAGCAGATGTAGCAAGGTGATATTTCAAATATTGTGAATATGTGGCATACAAGTAGAAACTCTGACTACTTATCTTTCTGTCATCCTTAGCTCTTCATTTAGCAATTTAATCTGCTGTTAATGATCAGAAACAGTATTTTCCTTAGAAATGTCTCTTAACTTGACTGTATTGAGAGCACCAACCAATACTTAGCACCTAATTCGATGTTACATCTCAGAACTGAAAGGAATATTATGAGCCCATTAGCACAGGATTGCTTTTCTGGAAGAATACACTCACCAGCAAGAGATGGAGCTTGAGGAGGTTGCTCGAGTCATGTATCAGTGTGCAGAGTTCTCTTGGACGTAAATTACTTCATTCTTCCTGGTGGAAGATTCAGCTTACTTTCCAGTATTTTAGCCATATCCCTCTTTTCTTAACTATTGAGGGAAGGTGTGATAGTGGCAGGTGCTGGCCGCAGAAGGGTGGGGTGGTGGAACATTAAAAATGAGAGCTGTACTCACTTTAAGAAAGGAAATGTGCTGCATTTTAATCCTTTAAGAAATGAGGATAAACATACTGTTATTTCATGTTTTTTAAAAACAATTTCTTTGCATGCTACCTATCTGGGTAACTTGTATGAGTTTAAAAGCTAACTTCATGGTTAGCATTTTTATTCTGCTTTGTACTGATTTAAGGACAGTGGATAAAAACCATGGCGATAAAGGATTATTAATGTAACATGAAACTTTTTCTCAGAAGGCTGTAATTATAGTACTTTTTATTACAAGAACTCCTTCAAGCTGCTGAATGGCAGTTGTTCCCTTGCCCTTGACGTGGCACTAATTGTCTTGCAATTGTGTTGATGCAGGGAGAGTTGTTTTATTACAAAATCTGACTGTATAATTACATTTGAAGAAAAGTACTCATTGGCTCCTTTGAAATTTTGTAGGGTTAAGAGTATTTCAGATTCCTTTAATTCGTTATGCTATACTTATGGTTTGCATTTGATTGGCCTTTTGTCCTGTGCACCTTTTATCTCACAGACTAGAAGATGGAAAACTAAACTTTCTCAATTTTTCTGTCTTCTTTAGGAATTAATTTAGGCATTAATAAAAAAACTAAATAAGAATTTTGCGGTCTTTTAAAAACTGAGGTTATTTCTTACTCTTAATGCTTTATGGTTCAGGACTTTGATCTCTTAAATGAGTAATGTGATGAAATGCTCAGTCTCTGCTGTAAGATTTCAGGATACACTCCCAGGTGATAAGAAGCAGCCCTTCTCAGTCACATTGGATTATTATATTCATCCCCAAATGCCTGCTTAGCACTTAAATTTTTCAGAGTGTTTCAGGAGCCCGGATGTGATAAAGGTAGAGGCCCAGTGATGTTGAAGTTGTGCTGTGCCACCATAGCCATGAGGGAGGCAAGTTTTATGGTTTCTTCTAACTTTTTGCCCAATAATGCTGAGTCTGCAGCATCTGTGCTTCAGCTTTGGTACTTTTCTTCTTTTTTCCCCAGTGTAATACAGTCTCAAGAGTGGTGGCAAGGAAATAAGGATTTGTGAACTTGCTGGAGAGGGCTGAGAGGAGTCCTCTAATCTTCCCCTGCTGCTCCTTTTCCCTTCCAGTCTCCTTTAATCTGTATTTGGGCACATTGCTGGTCAACTTGGTTCACCCACACTGCTGTAATTAGGAAGAGGAATTTCAAATGCAGGAGTTTAGTATTGGAGTTATTTTTTTTTTTTAATGCTGTAAGGGTTAATATGAAAATGATGCTGCATTTCAGGCTCAAACGTCAAAGTTTAAACAGTGTGATAATGAGAGTATTAACGAGCTGCCTTTAGGTGCTTTATACTGGCTTTGTACTTTATGCTTTAGTACTGGGGCTGTATATGCACTGTACATATACACCTATATAAAGGGGAGGGCATGCTAACATGCATTCTTACTGTAGTTCATGAGCTGAGAACTGAGAGTTAGTGTGGAATGATGAGCTATTTACATTTTCATACCTAATAAATTTTTATGGGTCTAAAACGAATTAAGTTTTGGTGCTTTGTTACATGTGTATTCTCGGGGCAGTATTGAGACAATAAAAACTTACTTACTCAAGAGGAATCAATCAGTCTGTTTTTTTTGACAGCATCTATAGTGGTTTCTCACTTCAAACATTTATTTCTTTTTAACTAAATTTTTAACTTCAAATTTCTGTAAACAGTTTGTACTTCCAAACCTTTACATCTTCTATGCAGTCTCTTAAAAAGGAATTTCAGAGCAGTGTAAGTACTGCGAACTGGAGTGTTTTTTCAAGTTGTTTCATCTTCCTTAGGAATGCA
The DNA here is from genome assembly GCF_009769465.1 of Tauraco erythrolophus. NCBI lineage: Eukaryota > Metazoa > Chordata > Aves > Musophagiformes > Musophagidae > Tauraco > Tauraco erythrolophus. The sequence continues at coordinate 3,089,026 of NC_141496.1, forward strand.
AAAATGTGAGGCTGAGTTTAATTATACCTTAACATTTGAATTTAAATCTGTGTTGATCCTGTTTTGTTTTTCTTTCCTAAGAAGTTTATTATTTGCTATTATGTTGTCTACCTACAATAATGACCAACGATGATGATCTCTACAGGACTCTCAATCTGGAGGTTCTAGTTTGAGCAGTATTAGTTTTTGTTGCTGTGTTTTGCCTAAAATCTGCTGGGTTTATTAAAATTAGGATACATGAGAAAAATGCTGCATATTGGACCAAGTCAGTTTTAGTAAAAAGGCAACACACAAGCTCCTTTCCCTCTCTTGTTATGTGAGCGTTAGCAGGATTGCTACCTGAGTCCTTCAGCATCAGTCCTTCTCTGTTTAAGGTTCTCCACTTCAAACATAAGCTTGTGTTTCAACTCTCCTAATTTCCTTTTCATATATTCCTATGACTTAATTTTCTTGAATTTCCAGTAATCTTTCAATTCCCACCTCTCCATGCCTGCTGCTGTGTTACTCCTGAAATTTTCATTTTGAGGAGAAATCAAATAGCCAGACCTGTTGTCTCATCGTACAGGGGTGAATTTTTTTTCCCTCTTCTCTCTACCTGTCTGTCAGGTGCTGTCTTTTCCTCTAAAGGTGCCTTGTTCGTTGAAATGTGATGGAGCTTTGTTCATTAAAATGTGAACTCACCTAATATTTTTTGCCTTTTCTCTCTAGCTGGCCTGTGGACAGTCTTCACGCTAGGTAGAGTGGGGAATAAACCATCACCGCAGCTGGAGCATTGCTCCCCTCTAGCTAACCAGAGTCTGCTGCTTCTCCTGGTCCTGGCTAATCTGACCGATGCTCCAGACACACCGAATCCCTACAGGCAAGCTATTATGTCCTTCAAGAACACACAAGGTTTGTATCTGTTCTTACTTCTAAGCGTGAACCGGTGGAAATGAAGTGTTAAGTTGCTGTGACTACTCAGAAGTTCTCTTTCCAAAACTTCATTTCCCTCCAGCCAGCCTGTGGAAGAGCAGTGATAGTACATTTTCTTCTGGGAGTTTTGAGGTGGAGTTCCTCAACTGCTGGAACTTAAATGAGGGGGCAGGGGAGAAGAATGGTCTTTCCTTCAGGCTTGAGAAATTTTAGACTCGGTGCCCTGCTGCAGAGGGTCTTGCCTGGGACGCAGTAATGCCCTGACGCAGCTTGGAGGAGGTAGATAGCTCAGCTTTCAGGCAGTGTGCTTGTTTTTTAGCCATACACTTAAATCTCTTCAAGTTTTAGCCTTTTGTTGGCTCTGTGCAGGTTGACAGCAGGCACGGAACTGCTCAGCACAGTCCAGCTGCTGCACGATAACCTGTGAAGCCACGTCAGTACCCTGAGTTATCCACTTTATTTGGTGGAATCATAGAATCACAGAATCACAGAACGGTTTGGGTTGGAAGGGACCTCAAAGATCATCCAGTTCCAACCCCCCTGCCATGGGCAGGGACACCCTCCACTACACCAGGTTGCTCAAAGCCCCATCCAACCTGGCCTTGAACACTGCCAGGGATGGGGCAGCCACAGCTTCTCTGGGCAACCTGTTCCAGTGCTTCATCACCCTCTGAGTGAAAAATTTTTGTCTTATATCCAATCTAAATCTGCCCTCTTTCAGTTAGGTTTCCCTCTTTCAGGAAGGTTTTATATTCCTTTAACCATTCAGTTTTTAGCAGGTTGAGCTCTAATTTCATTCACCTTTACCTAGGAAATTTTGAGGGGTTATTAGTAGGTAGAATTGTTCTTAAAAGAAGAATTCTTAGTCCTAATGTGCCCCTTTGATTTATTGGATGCTGTTTACAGGCAATTGAGATCAGATTCTTGATGCAGATTTTGTGTTTTGTTTTTTAAACTGAGAACTTCTACAAATGCTTTATTTTGGTTGACTTTGTTTAATGACATCAGTAACTAGTAATGTATTTCTTTGACAACTGTTATACCTGTATCATTATAAAATTTTACAAGAACTTACTCTGTGTCAAAAGTGGCATGAAAAGCTGTATTTTCTCTGATATATATGTTTATGGAATGACTTATTCTTTTCCTTAAACTTGTTTCTACTAGCAGGACTCATATAACTGAGCTTAAATTTGATTCTTGTGAATATTCTGAGGGGCTGGTAAGAGGAGAATGACATGAAAAAGAAAGGGGAGTTACTGTCAGAATGATCTATAGTATGTAACTATAAAATAAAAACCGTCTTTTTTGTTAAAGTAATTGATATAATTTAATTGGGACAAAACTAATAAAATTCAGGATAGTTTTATTTATTCTGCATGGTCTAGAATAGTTTAATTTTTCTGTTGGTCAGTTTAATGTTCTGTAGAATAATACAGGATATGCTGCTGTTGCTGACAAGTTAGGTTCTTTAATACCATTTAGAAGTTTTTTATAGTTTTTTAAATATATTTTAATAAAACTGATAGTGAAGTGCTATAAATACGAGTGGCACAGTTTAAACCTCCACTGAAGTGAAGCTTGAAAGTCAGCGAACACTCCTCATCTGATGAACGGTGGCATCAGGATACTGCCTAAGAGACCACATTGAATGGATGTGATTTTGCTGTCTACATCCGAATTTTCCCAAGTAAAGAGAAACACTGGCCTGAAGCAGGATGGTTTTATACCAAAACGGTCCATCATCACGACGAGTGATTGAAGTGGGCTTGGGGGCAGAAAGGGTAGTTCAGAAAAGCCAGATTTTGGTCTCTCCTCTGCCCGTTGGTACATTGTTTTGGGGAGAGGCAGAGTTTCCATCGCCGATGGACGGCGTCTCGCCTCCGTGTGCGGCTGTGCCTCCCGGCTCCGGCGGGCAGGAGCAGCGTTTGCTCCAGTGCTTCCTGCTGAGTTCGGATGAATGGCTGGAGCCGTCGCCCCTCGCCCGGGGGCCAAGAGAAGCAGCAGCTCCCCAGCACGCCGTCTCCACCGGGCCCCCAGAAACCCGGTGGGAGCCTGTGGGGCTCCTGCAGGTCTTCCAAGCACTTATTCCTTCCAGAGAGGGTGGAGATTTTGTTCAAAATGAGTGACAACTACCACATTCTTCCAGGCTGAAACCTATTTGGAAACTTTGCTAAGATTATGGGCTAAAAAGGAAGGGGAAAGCGAGACACCCACATCTCAGTGCTTGTAGGGAGTGTTGGTGTGATCAATCCCTACCAGTACAGAGATTTCTCCAAAAGAGTGGAGAAGTTTGGTAGGAAACCATGGGAGTGCTCATTTAAGAGCCAAATTCCTGTTAGCTCACAGTGCCTGTCTGTGGACACACGCGCGGTGACACTCTTCTCACTGTTTACTGTGGTGATGCAGTCTGTAATATCTGAGAAATATTTCGGGATTTGAGGAAAAAAGGAAGATTTGGATGAAGTGCGATAGTTGCTGCCTAGCGTGCTGGCTATCGTAACACTTGCTTGTAAAATGACTTGTGAAAAAGCAGTGTTTGAAATTTGTATTGTTTTTTTTTTTTCCTCTCTTCTTCTGAGTCTTTTCTTCCTCTCCTTAAGATCCCTTCTGTCCACAAATCACTGTGCACGAGTAGTAGTAGCAGTTTTATACAGCAGGGTTTTCCTCAGGTAATGCATTTTTAATAAAGCAGAAACAATTCAGAAATCTGTAGTCTGTTACAGTGGGAACTAAGGAATTTTAGTTAAATTTTTCAATTTTTGGACATCTTATTTATAGTAATGATGTCTGTAAGTCCAAACCTTTAGTATCCAAACTGCTGCTGTTCCCAGAATATCCTCTTGCCATGAAATTGCCGTAATTTTTCCACATGCATAGCTTTGTATCCGTGCTCAGAAAAGATAGCCGTTGTATTCAGTTGCCAGGATGCTGAAATAAATCAGCTCAAAAAGGCAGACGTGTCCTACTTCCTGTATCATCATAGAAGATGCACGTTTTGGTTGGATGTTTTTTGAACAGAGCTGGACAGGAAAATATTTTATGCAAATTTTTGTGAAGGTTTTTGAGAGTTGAGAAATGTACCTTCTCTGCACTGGAACAAAACCTTGTACTCTCAAAGGTTGTGGGTTTTTTTTTTTGTGGAGAAAGCAAAAGTAAATTCTCTGAGATGGGGAGACCTGGAGGCTGAATAAGGACACAAATATGGTTTTCTGACATGAGTATGAGCACATTGACTGTCACACTGTTTTTTTCCATTTCCACTGGAAATTCCTAGATGTTAGAGATCTGTGCTGATGGACATTTTTGTTGAAATTGGTGAAAAGTTTCTGTGGGCAGAAATCTGTTTTATTCTCACTTCCAGCTCTGGCGCAGATTATGTTGTGAACACGAACAAACTGCTGATACTTTGAGTGGTGTTAGACTGTATGACATGGTGTTTTGAATCACTTTAATTAACCCCCCACCACGTGCACAGCTTTTAAAGTCCTGACAACACCCGTGTTTCGCTGAGAATACATGGGTAGTCTCGAGCTGTGCACGTCTGCCCTGGTGATGGGTTTATGTGAAAGGGTCATGCCAAGAAATGGGTAGCAGGTAACTCCACCCTGGTGCCAGTGGACTAAACCTGTAAGCTTTGGTCACACGTGAATCAATACATCGGTTCCAGAGAAGACACTGTAGCTGCCCTCCTCTGCAGCAGCTCCTGGGATTGCGTTCCTTCCTGACGGTGGGACCCGTTTGGACAAACAAGAGTAGCTTTCGGAAGAAAGACGAGTGTCTTGTGTGGATGCAGGGAGAATCCCTTGCTGAATCTCATGTGGGAGGACAACCTCAGCTTCCTGACACAGCTGGAGCTTCATGAGACCCTGTGAAGGTTTATGACCATCAGTGATAAGAGTCCTGGATGACTTTTGTTTCCTCTCTTCCATGATCTCTATAAAATACTTCCCCCCAGACATTTTTATAAAGTTAGCACGTAGCTGGATAGTAAATGTATTTGTTAAAGATTATTTTTTTTATTTCTTTATTTCAGACAGCACCGCTTTTTCCTCATCAAATCCGCATGCTTTCCAGATTAATTTTAACAGCTTATACACAGCCTTGTGTGAGCAGCAGAAATCTGACCAAGCGACTCTCCTTTTGTACATGCTTCTGCATCAAAACACCAACGTACGGACATATGTGTTGGCACGAACGGACATAGAAAATCTTGTAAGTATTGCTCTGCTTGCCTTATACTCATCCTGAGGGGTTAATCCTGGAAGCCTGCGTGTCACCAGCTGCCAGTGTCCCCTGTTCTGCAGTGGAGCAGTAGGTTCTGGCTCACTTATTCACCAGTTCTGGCCAGCTCACTTTTAGTTTGACATCTCAGGAGTATGATGCTAGACATGTCACTGCAGGAAAAGATAGCGGTGATAAAGCTACCAGGCTGTCTTTTTTTCCCTCTTTCATAGTGCCACTGCCTGATCCAAGTCAAAACTGCTGATTTCTGGGCATGGTGTAAAGAAACTAGTAGCAGATATCATTTTATTCGTTATTTTATTCTTCATTTTTAGATATTCAGGCTGAAGAGTTACACAAGCTTACTGTGTGCGTACAGCGATAATAGTTAACAAAATGAACTGTAACTTTACTAATATGCCAGATGTCTTACAGGGTTGACCTGAGGCTGAAACTCCTCGAGGAGCAGCTGACAGATTTTATAGAAATGCAACTATAGTGACTTTTTAGCTGCTATAAATAGGATTGTGGTTAATGGCCAATATAACAGACACCTGGTACAGTTTTTGTAGATTATAAATTAGGTTATGCTCCCCATTACGTTTAGTAAGTTCACAAACCACTTTAACAAATCTGACTTAATAAAAAGCATTCCTTTAAGATAATGGCTGTCTAGGGGAACTGGTAGCGGAATAGAGAACCCTTTCCATTTTAATGTTTGAAATCTCGCCAGATAATTATCTCCCTTGCCTGTTTGAGGGCAGATATGGAATGAGTTTGGTCTCAGTCCAAGTTCTAGCAGATGTATTGCTAAAATCAGAGTTGACAGACACCACTGTTGGCAAACTTGGGTGAGATGGTTGATACTGAATTGATCCTAGACTGAACTCCTGTGTAGTCTGCTGCAGATTATCTAGGTGAGGGCTGAGTCATTTCACATGAATTCTGTGAACAAGTGGTCCTGCTTAATTTTCTGGGCTGTTAGTGTGCGATATGACATTTTTACAGCTGCTAACTATATCAATTTACTTTAGGGAAATAAAGGTTAGATGTGTGCATTGCTTTAGAATTATGATGTCTGATATATTGTAAGACTTCCAGAAGAAGCATGAGGTGCGTGTGTCAAAACAACTCCAGATGCAGGTACTCAGATGCTCTGCCGTTTGGGATATTTTCATATATTATCGCCTATCTTTCCTCCCCTTCAAAAACAAACAAGCAAAACCAACCAACCACCCCTGAAAATCCCAGAATCGCAGGAATAATCAGCAACATTAAACATTTCGTGGGAAAAGCTGAGAAAATTGAGAAGAACATCACTGAAAAGTCAACAGCATGTTTGATTTAATTTTTTTAATACTAAAATGTGAAACCGTCCGCTCTTATTTTACCCTTGATGGACACGGTTGCTGGTTTTGGTCGCTGCTGACACACTATGGACATGTTTTTACAATTCTCTTGTTTTCAGCGGGCTGGCAGGTAAGGATGAGCAGCGGCTGACTGAGAAGAGCAGTTCTAATTGCTTAGTAACGTAGGCTGAGCCAGGCACAAAAAGGGTTGGGGGGTGGGAGGGTTATTGGACAAAGAAATAATGACCTCCCAGTTACAACCCCGCGGTGAAGAAGGCTAATTCAGTCTTGAGCTTGTAAATGAGAGGAAGGGGCAGGAGTAGGGAGCTGGTTATTTCTTTCCCTACATGGCAACTGCAAGAATGGTGCTAACATGCTTCATAAAATATTTACAGGCTATTGAAAAATAGAGAGAGTGTAGAGAAACTTTTTTTTTTTCCCCTTTAAAATTAGTAGTGAAACTGTGAGAGGCTCAGATAGCTAATTTGTCTCAGTTGGTCAGAGGAGAGCTTCAGAAGCATGAGGATGTGTGAGGAAGCAAGGGGAAAGCCTTGAACAGAACGGATTCTCTGCTTGCAAAGAGGTGTGATTAAGAACAAAAGCCCGGAGGTTGGATCCCACGACTTAGAGATGCAGGAGCAAAACAGTCAAGGTGAATAATTCAGAAGAAAAAATACTGGCAAAACAGTGCTCTCCATGGATATCTTTGAATGAGGGTGGATGACTTTTTGGGGGAACGTGGCGTAAGTTAGTGCTGTCTTCAGACAGAGGCAGTTGGGTGAAACGTGAGGGTGTGTGTTATATGAGAGATGAGATCAGCAGTCATCTGAATTCTCCTCTTAAACTTTTAGGGGCTTCGTAGGATGTTCTTTTTTCACAGCACTCAGGGTGTCACATTTGTTGCGTTTTCCCCTGTTTTAATAATTCCCAGTTTTGATGCCCAGGAAGCATCACTAGCAGATGTTCTGTGACGCTTCCTAGAGGTTTTTAAAATGCACTTTTGCCCTTTTGCAACTTCAATTTAATGTATAAATTGATTCGGCGTCTTTTTGTTAACTTTTGTAATAGATAATGTCTCTGCTTGCTTCCTCGTTTGTGCATGGGTCTACCTCTTGTCAGTTATATTTGAATATCTCTGCCTCCTGTTGTGCTTTATAATGCTTGATCGATAATTTTAAGGCAGTGAACTTTTTTTGATCTGATATAAGTCTGGTCGGTAGGATGAACAGGATGTTTGTGTGTAACTTCCATAACTCATAGCATGTCACTTTGTATCATTTTATAAAATAATTTGCTTCGATATCTGAAGCTGTTAGGGATGTTCATATCTGGAATTTGGCTGTTTTGTTGAAGGTATTTGCAAGGATTCTGCAGAAAGTGGTGGGACTGGTGAAATGGGGTGCAATTAGCAGATGTTTTTGTAAGTGTAGCGGTGTGGTCTGCGGATGGGAGAATGTAGAGCCTTCTTCTGTTTGCAAGAGCTGTTAACACCCATATTGCAGGTGAAAATGCCAGTGAGATATCTGCTTGTAAGAAATAAGCTATTTCAGTTTGAAATGTTTGCTTTGGCTGCTGAGCTGTGCAGCCCTGCTGTACGCTGTGCGTTTCACTGCTGCTCAACGTGTCTGGGCTGAAATAATGTATATGATGATGATGTACTTACACCAACTGATGCTACAGCAGTATTTTTTTCCTGTGGTATACAAATTTGTTTTAAGTGGGTTACTTGTGTGGCTACGCGGGCTTGTGTTTTGTTGTATGTTAAAGACAAGCTATTTTAAAACTCTTTGCTGGTGAAACTGTTCCTGACCTTGGGCTGAGTATAGCACCTGTAATTTTCAGTGTCTATTTTTTACCTGCCCCTTGTTTTGAGGATTAAAAGTAGCTTTTTAATAGTGGCCGTGTCTTGCCAGTTAAAAGCTGCTCCTGATGGAGAAGTGTTAGTAGTAGTCTGGCAATGATAGTTTAATGATGATGAATAAAAGGGCCAGCAATACAAAAATAAGTGGTTATCCTCTTCTTCTTGTCGACAATGCCAGTTCATAAGAAGATAGGTGTAAAAGTTTTAATGTATGTGCATAACATGACAGTGTAGAAACGCATTTTGGTTACAATTCTAAATATATTTTAAGGTAATCTTGTATCTTAGCTCTTTTTAGAGTGGTGGCTCATTAAATACTTTTTGTTCTGAGAATACTAATACTTGTCCTAAAGTTATATGTACCTCAGCAATCAGTATACAAAGGAAGAAATGTTCAGAGGATGAAAGGTGGTAGAAACTGTAACAATTGATTCAGTTTTCATCTGGAAACGGAAGGTAGAGTTAAATTGGTGTTCATCTCCTTGAGTTTGGTCCGGCTGGTGGACAGAGAAGTCTGAAAGAGGAGTGGAAAGGAAAAGCGTGTCCAGGGGAGGGGAGGTGGGATGAGAAGGTTTCAAAAACTTTCAAGACATGTTCAGGGCAGGAAGACTGAGTGCAGTGATCTGGAGAGAGAAATCGCTCTTCAGAGCAAGAATGATTTCAGTAGCTGCTCTGAAATCTTGGGAAAGTACTTTCACGTGTCGGCTCATATGGAAATGTCTATGATGTCTCAATGTCAGAATCAAGATGCCCTTTTTTAAAGTATTTTGTAGCAACACGATTGCAGGACTCAGAGTGCTTAAGGAACACAAATGTGCTTTTCCAGCTATAATTTTAGACCTAATGTTAATATGCATGGAGGAGTGGTGTTGGGCTGTTCAGCAGTAATACGTTTTGCCATGGTGCTTTGTATGGTATTATTTAGCACACGCCGGACTGGGTGACCGTGTGTTGAGGGAGTGCAAGGCACGTGCTGCGAAAGGCAGTATATTCAATTTTGAGTAGATGTAGAGATTAAGACACGAGTATTTGGCAGCTGTCTTAAAAAATAAGTTGCTGTTCCACTGGTTACTTTCAGAAAGGCGTTTGTTGTTCTCTCTGCAAAGTCAAGTTGCAAATGCAGTTGTTCTTCTTCTACCTTCTACTGCAGGTAGTTTTATATTGCTTCCTGCAATACGCAGCTTACTGCAGCGCTTGGACTTGGGTCGGGGCAATCCCAAGCACAAGTACAGGCTGAGTGGAGAATGGATTGAGAGCAGCCCTGAGGAGAAGGACTTGGGAGTGCTGGTGGATGAGAAGCTCACCATGAGCCGGCACTGTGCACTGGCAGCCCAGAAAGCCAACCGTGTCCTGGGCTGCATCCAAAGCAGCGTGGGCAGCAGGTCGAGGGAGGGGATTCTGCCCCTCTGCTCTGCTCTCCTGAGAGCCCACCTGGAATACTGTGTTCAGCTCTGGGGTCCCCAGCAAAAGAAGGACATGGAGCTGCTGGAGCGGGTCCAGAGGAGGCCACGAAGATGATCCGAGGGCTGGAGCACCTCTGCTATGGAGACAGGCTGAGAGAGTTGGGGCTGTTCAGCCTGGAGAAGAGAAGGCTCCGGGGTGATCTTATAGCAGCTTTCCAATACCTAAAGGGGCTACAGGAAAGCTGGAGAGGGGCTTTTTACAAGGGCGTGTAGTGACAGGACAAGGGGCAATGGATTTAAACTGAAAAAGGGCAAATTTAGATTGGATATAAGGAAGAAATTTTTCGCTCAGAGGGTGGTGAGGCACTGGAACAGGTTGCCCAGAGAAGTTGTGGCTGCCCCATCCCTGGCAGTGTTCAAGGCCAGGCTGGATGAGGCTTTGGGCAACCTGGTGTAGTGGAGGGTTTCCCTGCCCATGGCAGGGGGGTTGGAACTGGGTGATCTTTAAGATCCCTTCCAACCCAAACCATTCTATGATTCTATGATTCTATGTTAAGTAGATATTTTAGGAAAACTTGGTATTTACTCTGAAGTCCTATATTCACAAAACATGAAGACATCCACTGCAGTTTGAACTGGAGAGAGATGCTCGTGAAGGATCCTTTGAAAATATAAAGGAGGGATGTCAGCAACATGTAAATATTTCTTCCTTCTGCTATTGTTGTGGTATTGTCTTCACCCTGGCTGAAGCATCTGTCAAAAGGTTTTGTGGCCTGCAGCATTTGGATCAATCTCGTTGGTTTTAACAGAAACCGTCGAGTGTTTTAATATGTTCCAACTGTTTTGGGACTGGTTGGTTGTAAGAGAACATTCTGGTGACTTCAGAGGCTTGTGAAGCACTTGGTGTCCTGGCCGCTCACCAGAATAGGTTTCACATGATTCATCCTGCTGCAGTTGGCCTGTTTTGAAAAACAGAAAGTCTTTAGGTGTCTAGAAGCTTCTTGGAACAAATTCTGCATCTCATCTGCTATCTGGGACTTGAGAGTTTTCTCCAGTTCCTTTTTCCAGGGTGTTTTGCGATGTAGGCCTGTTTCTACAGCCCGGGGAAGCCACGTTGTGCTGAGCCAGTGGAAAGCTAATTTTCAGTTGGTAGAGAGACAACGTTTGCATCTGGATTGACTTTAGACTAGCATTCAGGTATGCTTGCTGCTGCAATGAAACCTCATTTTCAGTGTTATTGCAAGACGTTGGCTTCAGCCGTTCATCCTGGTGGAAGTGTTGCAAGACCTTGGGCTGAACTCTCATCGTGATGTCAGTTCTCTTTGGCTACGTATTATCTAAAATTGGAAAAACAGGCCTTTTCTAGTCCTAACCTAACCCAAACTGGTTCTTCTGTGGGATTATCTCCACCCACCAAAATGGGATTTGATTTTCAGGTCTCCAGATGCCTCTGTGCACCTCAGCTTCGCTATGCCTGGTTGTATTTGATGAGGAAAGTCCTTTCAGATGAGGCTTGTGCTAGCACAGATGATTAGAAACAGTTGTTCTCCTGCTTGAACTTGTGAAAATCTTGTTTAACAAATGCGTTTTCCCTTAGTTTAGAGGGGAACTAAAGCTTTCAGAGCCTATGGTAACTGGTATGGCTGGAAATCTCATTTATTAGGAGTTGAAATTCCATGTCTGACCACAAGAAAGAATTTGTTTAGGCTCTCTTGTGGAGACAGAATAAAACAGATGGAAGGTGCTTGGACACTGTACGTCACTACTTGGGGGTGGTTGTTTCAAGACGGAGAAGTTGCTATGATATTGTTAAGGGCAGGGTGATGCATGGGAGGTTTAGAGTCTCCTCTGGTTTTTGTCTGAAGTATTTGGAAGACTAAACTGACACACATGTTTTTCCTTCCCTGAAGGTTCTGCCAATTCTTGAAATTCTGTATCACGTTGAAGAGAGGAATTCGCACCACGTTTACATGGCTCTTATCATTTTGCTGATCCTTACGGAGGACGATGGCTTCAACAGATCCATTCATGAAGTGGTGAGTCGTTGTTCAGCTCTCAGAATTCTTCAGCTTTAAAAATCGTTTCAATGTTTATTTTTATAAAAATGCATCTCTATATCTGTTTCTTCAGCAGAAGCTGTGTTTCTCCAAATTTGATGGCATATACCCATTTTTTTTGTAAGGAGTAGCGACCCAAAGTTAGTAGGGTAATTTCAGGACTTTTCTGAGTGAAGTGAACGAATGCACTCCCTCTTGTAGGGGAGATGCTGCCTGTACCTCTTTTTCTGTCCTTTTTGGTGTTTTCTGTTACAAATTAACGTAGTAATAGCCAAGCAGGCTGCCTCAGAGGTGCTGAGTGTTTGCCATGGAAGTGGAGGGGGTAGAATAGAGAGAAAAATCAGAGAACGGTTTTTATTTCTCTTGAAAAACTTTGCTTAACCAGTTTGATGCAGCTGAAAGGAGCTTTTAGTTGGAGTTTTCTTTTCTGTACTGAACGTTACTTCCTTACTTGGCGTTTCTTTTTCTATCCTTCTGCTATAGTGATATCTGGTTTATATTGTCTGTATAATATGATCCAAATTTTGACTGTCTTTGATGGGCCTTAAGCATCTATGCTGGAGAATACCTTGGATAATTATGTTCTAGTTCCCTAGCTTATAAAGCTATAGTAATGCAGAAGATACCTGCACTGATTTTACTTAATTTTTTTTAACCGGGACATGGCAACTCTCTCGTGGGGTTACGTGAAATTAATGAAGTGCAAAAAGCTGAAAGCAAGTGTCAAGGTATCTAAAGAGAATTCTTCTCCGAGGTAAATTCCCAGCCTGTTTTGGAGGGAGCTGGCTTTTTTTTCTTGGTGCCAAGCAGTAGAGACTTACAGGTGTTCACTCTGAAATTTCTGATTATTTCCTATAGCTCTGTATGTAGAAAGCAAGAAGAGATGATGTTTACATTCAATTTCTTTAAAGTGCCTTTTAGAGAGCAGCTTTTAGGAGTAGCACCTATAGTAACTATGCAGATGACTGAAACAATGTTTTCCTGAAGCTTTCTTCTGCCTCACCTTCATCTACCTTGAACCTACAAGTATGCACTGCATATGTACGTGTGTGATGTGTATTTGGGATTCCGTGTCATGAAGTCATTTAACTTCTGCTCTAAATTGAGCTTGTTGGGTGTTAGAGCACAGCAGATAACGTTTCTCTCCTGCCTTGGTCTCTTCCCAACTTTGTTTGTTCATTTTAAAGGCTGTACACATGGTCTTTCAATAAATTCCTTACCGGATAAGTGAAAGTGGAAGATTACCCTAAAGTTTTTAATGAGGATCCAGCTGTGGAATGAAAACATAAATCAAGCTTTCTTGTCTGGTTTATTCTTGCCTTTGCAGCTAACTCTGCCAATACAGTTGTAGTGTTTTCTGTGCAATGTGGATGTAAGTTTACTATTTCCATTTTAACAAAAAAAAACAAAGCAAAACAACCAAAAAGAAACCCGACCTTGTTCTTTTCCCCTGCACTGATTTTTTCCAGTCCTGGCTTTGCTTCTTTAATCATCTTCTCAATTTAATCTTTGATTTTTACTTCAGATTTTCACTAACTGTTTCTTTCTTTTACCCTATGGTTGTGTTTCTCTACTCTGTAGTGTCTGGTGAGAAGCTCCCATTCATCAGTAGCGTTATGTGGCCAGAGTTTTACTGGTTTTGCTTCTTAACTAGGTAGTGGGAGGTGGCTGTGAAGTGCCTGAGCCTGCAGACCTGTCTGTGTGAACTTCTTCTGTCAGCCCTACTGCAGAAAAAGCTGTGAAAATGAAAACTTTTGCCATCAAAAGTGCCAGTGGAGCACTATGACACTGCAGAGCATGGATGTGGAATAACCGTAATCGTTCCTCTGTTCCTTACTGTTCTTTCTCTTGCTCTGTTCTCCATTCTTTGATGCATGGGGGCATGTTTCATGCTGAAGGAGAGCACCAACTTGGAGGCTAAGCAGAATACTTTTCCATCTTGCAGTGCTTTTATTGAATTTGAAGGCTTTTTCTTGCCCCCTGCTCTTAAGCTTGGTATCACATGGATGGATTGGATGCAGTGAAGGAGAAAGAAGATGTCTCCCCCTGTTCAAAACTTCAACTGTGTACTCTGAAAGTCCCCTAAGTAAACTATGATACAGACAAGAAGGTTGATGATGGTGTGATACCAACTCTTAAATATTCCTTGTAGAAAGGATTCCTTATCTATAGAAAAACCACATCCTGTTATACTTCAAAAAAATAAAGTTACCTTCTCCATCTACTTTATCTATGGCATTCCTGAACTTTACAGAGGGATGTGGATATCAAAATGCAAATGTGAGCATTGCATCTTGTCTTGTGAACTGTTGGGGAATGGATACGTGGGTGGTGGGTTCCTATGGATCCCATGATGGGGAATAATTGTACTTAGTGCCCCACTTTATGGAAAGAGTATTCAAAATCATACTGATAAATCACTTCGTCTGGCCCATCTTTTTGATTTATTTTAAATGGATGTTTCCAGGTATGAATGACCAAGTTACTGTTCAAAAACTGCAGTACAAAGTAAGACATTAGTCTCATACTTTCTTAAATATTAATTCCACGTCTCCTGAAGGCTAAGAGGAGGGCAGCAAAATGAATGGAATCAGGAAGGCTGTGTAGGTATTTCTGTAAAATGTGAACATCTAGCCACAGTTACACGACTGGAATGACACTCTTAGTCACTGCAAGTGTTTATCCAATTTTAGCAATTACAGCAGGATTTTTTTTTCCCCCGTCACTTAGGTAAAGCATGAAGAAAAAAGGATGTGATGTGGTTTAGATCAGCCTGTTTTTCTCTCTGCTGCTGTGCAACGTGTGTACTGTTCTTATAAAAAGCATGACTGTGCAGTTCTTTTATGGACTATTTTGCTTTGTGGTATTTAACCCACACTTACTTATTGATTTTTAAGATTAATTTTAGTAAGCACAGTTTTATAAATCTTGTGATTATACTGACTGGTAAAGAGCTCAGGTAACCACAGGAACTCTTTTGACTGCTGAAGCATTTTTTGTTTAAAATCAATGTGGTCTGAACTGCCTAGAAAATACGATCACAACCATAGGTCCTGTTCCTGCAATTGGCTTAATGCAATTTGGTCCCTGTAACCACGTAGAACTCAATTTCTTTAATAACAGCCACCGAGTGAATAAGTAAATGCAAGAATTCTATGAAGGGAACACGTATTTGTGATTTTTCTTCTGGTTTATGAAACTGTGAATAAAATGACATCGAATGTCAAAGAAACATGATATAGTACTTTATGTAACAGTAACCTATAGTACTACTACAGTACCTTATGCTGTAGTAGATAGTGATAGAGCGTGAATCACAATTTAACTATGTTTTCTTTTATTGCATCAAGAAATACCCCACAAGCAATGTTACAGGAAACTGAGACTGAGAATCTCAGTGCTCAGTATGTATAGACCTGAGTTCCTGTTCTTTGCATCTGGAGTTCTTGCACCCTGAGTTGTAGGTGTCTGGGAGCCTGGGTGTTAAAAGAATAATTAATCAGGACATCTTAATTTTTGCTTATTTATTTTTTAACCATTCTTGCAAGACCACCTCAGGTCTGAGCTTTTTTTTTTTTTTTTTTTTCCATTTTTAGTATTATCTGCAAACCAATGAGCTTGTTCAAATTGTGGCACTGACTTTGAAATTTAAGATAGTTTCATGTTTCGTGCTGCTGAAACCCAAAACCATGTGAGGGCTGGTGGTGGTTCCTGTTTTTGTTTTTTAAATAGGTGTTTCATTGCTTACTTGCTATGGTTGCTTTTTTCAGCACGGGGGAGAGGAGAGGTGACACAGACTGGTATATAACTTTTTAACTTTGAATTTTGATGTTTCTTTTTTAAGAGCAGTGAACTATTACAAGGCACAGTTGTGTCAGTGGACATCACTTTCCAGGGTTGGTGTTTCTAAAGTTTCAGTGAGAACCATTGGCCATTTCTGGAGTGAGACTAGAGCATGAACATAGAATCACAGAATGGTTTGGGTTGGAAGGGACCTCAAAGATCATCCAGTTCCAACCCCCCTGCCATGAGCAGGGACACCCTCCACTACACCAGGTTGACCAAAGCCCCATCCAACCTGGCCTTGAACACTTCCAGGGATGGGGCAGCCACAACTTCTCTGGGCAACCTGTTCCAGTGCCTCACCACCCTCTGAGTGAAAAATTTCTTCCTTATATCTCATCAAAATCTCCCCTCTTTCAGTTTAAAGCCATTTCCCCTTGCCCTATCACTACATGCCCTTGGAAGACATGTCTTGTCTGTGGTTACAACTATCAACGTGTTCTTTAACAAGCTCTGGTAGCTTCACGTTTTGCACCAGGAATTTGAAATTTAGCAGGTGTTCTTCGCGCTAGGACTCTGCTGCTGATAATCTGACTAAATTTGACCAAACTATGCATCTCCAGGGAAAGAGGAGCAGTCTGTTTCCATCTGCACTGCGGATACATAGCCAGAGGTGACTGAATATTCTCACTTTACTGGTCCCAGAGCCAGCTGGGCTGTTTGCATCCTGCCCTTCCCAGGGAGCACCTATCCATTGAGATCTGCAGGGACAGGCTGAAGCTTGTGTAAGCACTGCTTCCAGCTTCTGAGGGATGGGACTGTGCTCCCAGTGATGCTTCTGTTGCTGCTCAACCATGGTGGAAGCCACGTGGTTTGATGGAGGTGAAATTAAGAAAGTGTGTAGGAACCAGGAGCCTGACATGACGATGATGAGGAGAAATTAGAAGGAGGCTGCCTCTGGCTGCACGAGGAGCATGGGATGGGTGCAGTGGGGGAGAGAGAGATGAATTACACAAGAAGCAGGTAAAATTTGGGATTGCTGAATAAAGAAATGAGAAAATAGGCAGGATAGGTGCAGAGTGACAAATTCTGGAGAAGGTGAACTCAGACTTCTTTTTGATGAGAGACTGGAATAGATAAGGTGTGAGTGGGGGAAGTGGGAACTGGAAAGAGTAAGATCTGAGAAGGAATGAGATCTGGGAGGGCAAGGGGCTGGCAATGAGCTACAGGGAGGGAAAATGGGAAGGATGAGGGGCTGTACATAGCACAGGGAGCCATAGGTGTAACCATCCAGCCAAGGTGCAACTGGAGATGTTGGAAGGCTCAAGGTCCTACTTGAGGTTATCTAACTTGTTCAGTCCCCTTCCTCTTATGGGGTGGGGACACCCTTCGTGAGAGACCGTGTGGTGGGACCTGAGACTCCTGAGTTCCATCATAATGTGAATCAAGGAACGTCCACTTTGGTTGGTAAAGTATAGGGGTGTGCCCCACAAAATAACACTGAAGGGGGTGGGAGGAAACATGGGCCTTGTTTTATTTGTGGGAGGACGTTGCTTTGCTGTTTTCGCTCATAAATGAGAGACTACAAGAAATAGCTTATTAGAGGTTTAATCACTAAGTTGATCTTTTTTGTTGGAGTAAATGTGTTTTATCTCAGAGGGAGGAGAAAAAACAACTCTTGGGTATCATTTCAGATTAAATTGAGTAAAATTCTTCCTTTTCAGTAAGCGTCCGGAAATACAGAATCATAGAATGGTCCTTTTGTGTCCCTTGATGTACTATTGCTTTGGGTTTTCATTGTGTGTGATGTCAAAGCAAATAGTATTTTATACTACCCATTTTCATATTTTGTTTTAAAAGCATGTTTAATTTTCAGTACTCCAAGCATTCAGAACTCAGGAAATGAAACGTGCAACCACAACTTATCTCTGTTATATTTATATATTACAGAATTTAACCATTACTTCATGATCATATATGATTCTCCACTAACAGTACAGAAGGTTCAAGTGCTTGGCTTGAGGCATTTTTTGTTTTCAAAGTGGTTTATTTCTTTCTTTATATAAAAATCTTCTCTTGTAAACAGATATATTCATGTATAAATAAGCTGTTTTTAAGAAATCACAACCGATTAATTGCAACCAAAGTCACTGTCTACACTTATTTTGGCATTTTGGAGTTGTGAGGTAACCCACTGACTTACTGTATCTGATCATAGGTTTATGCTTAGCAGCCTTGGGATGATGAAGTTCTGCCAGAGCAGAGTATCTTCTTACAGTGAAGTTCATATTTCTAATCTGTTAATCACACAACTAACAGCTTTTTAGCTTTTCTGTTGCCTATTTTGTAAAAATACATGTAGATTTTTTCTTTGTTTTTCAGGCTATTCCTGTTAATGATCCGTATTGTCCATCCTCAGTAGTTGTTCTTATTTACTGAAACTCCTTTGGTGACTTGCTTTCATTTTATACCATCATCACTTTGTCTTAAAATAGTGTTAGTGACTTATTATAACCAGAATTTGTACCTGTTTTTGCATCTACTCATAGCCTCCTATACCTGGAAACCTTTCTTGTAGTGATTCCAAGTTTCCTATTTCTTCCTCAACCTTGACTGTTCTTCCCTTAAATACATCTCAAGTCTCTTACCCCTATTCTGATTTTTCTATCCTTTCAGCAAAAGGTGTTTATCAGAAATGGTCACACTTGAGCCTGTTGCTGGGGATGTTTGTCACCTTAGGCAGTACTGCACTACTGTCACGCGGTGGTTTTCGTGTCTGTGTGTTACAGTCATTGACTTCACTTTAGCTCCCCTACGGGTAATAGGAAGATGCTGACAAAAAATCAGGTACTAGGTAGCATGTGATAATGGAGATACTTAAAAAAAACCCCAAAAAACAAACATAAAATGATCTGAAGTTTTGTCTCTTTGTATATGGTACAGAAATGACTTCTGTATCTCAAACTGCATCAGCTCATCTACTAACATGAATTTCCTGAACCTACCAAATACGTCTTCAGTGGCTATATCTTTTTTTTGATTTTTGGAATATCTAGTCTGTAATGGTATTTGGGATGTACCTCTTGTTCCATAGGCCTTTGCGTGCATAATTTTCAAAGCATAAATGAGTAAGAATCCTTGTAGGAGGTTCCTCCTCTTTAGGAGGGTCATGAAAAAAACACCAAGATCTTTCAGCATAGGCAAATGCAATCTTCCCTGAAATACGTAATGAAGGAGAGGCTTTCTGGTACACTAGGAATAAAGTGAGGGAGGAGAGAGTCTGATGAATCATAATCAGGATGCTGTTTCAAAAGTCCCTTGTACTGCGAAAAAGCTTCAAAAGACACAGAGTTAAGGTGAGAATGAGGGCGGGAGGCAAACGAAAGGAATGTGCGCGCACGTGGAATTTGCAGATCTTGGGAGGTTAAAAATGTTTTTTTAAAAAAAAGTATTTTAAAGATAGTAGTTTTTTAAGTATTACCCTTGCTAGAATGAGCTTCGTAGGATTCTTTTTTTTTCCCACTTGGGTTTCGCTTTAGAATTTATTGACTAAGAGTTTTGATAAAATGGGTGTGTAATTATGTCTTGAGTAAGTATTACTTACTGTAGGATCCTACACAGTTCTAAGGAAAATATAATATCCCCCGGTGCCTTGTGTTAAATAATCTCTTGATTTTGCCAGCAATACTGCTATCACGAATGCTGGGAGAAGCCACAGTACCTGTTGCAGAGCTCGGCTTGGCGTGCTCTGCGATGGAATGCCTCACTGGCTGTCAGGGATGGGTGGCCTGGCCAGCCGGGCACTTACAGGGGCATCAAGCTGGGAGGAACCCAGAAAATCAGATATTTGAAGGTGGTGGCTGTTTCTCTGCCCCAAAGGAGGAGTCCTATGAGAATGCTTCCTTTAAAAAATTGTATTTTTTCCTTTTAATTCTGCTGTTTCGAATGTTTCATAGGTCTGACACGTCATTTGAAGATGATTAGTGACTATGTTCACTGATGTTAGGGTTTGATTTGATTACTTTTTTTTTTTTTTTAGTGTAGAAACTGGTTGTAATTATCAGGTCAGTGACTGGATCTTTAGTATGCTTTTGGACACAGTTATATTAACTAAAATACTTCGACGTGCCAAATCAGTCCATTAGCTTCTGATAGACATGGACTGTAAATGTGACTGCTTTAGAGAGAAGGAGGTTTTAATGTAGGGAAAATCCCCGTTAAATAAGGTCTTCTGGCAAATCCGAGTTTTGATTACAATGGAATAAAAAATAAAAGAATAAGATATACGTAAGGGTTGTTAAGTGCAGTACAGTAAGCTTCAGCTATGTTTTTGTTGCTTGTTAAAGAGCTTGCTCATTGATACAGAGAGAGATGCTTGTAGATTGAGAGTCTGGCTAGCAATTTTTGGTGATGATGCAGGAGTCAGTACAATTTTGATCTCTATAGATAGAGATGTTAGGATATCCATGGCAGGTCATTATTTTGACTGCAGCTGCACCGTTTGATTTTAAAAAGGCTTTGATTTGCCACCTGGAAAACGTAACAGAAACAAAAATGCAAGATTTTGTTGCATAGTGACCCGAAATGACAATAAATGGAAGAGTATGATCCAGCCAACAAATGGAAATCTTAAAAGGAGTTGAAGTGCCTATGATGGGCAAGTTGGATATCACAGGTACTAGTAGGTTTAAGCTGGTAAATACGGTAAGCTAAAAACCAGGTGGAAAAAATTCATGATATTGAGATGTGTGAGCTCTGCAGTAACCTACCTAGTGGATGGCTGATTGCTTGAGTCATGTAGAAGAGGACTAAAAAAAGATATTTTCTTTTATTTCAATGTGGACTCTAAAGAACAATGCTGTTTGGGCAACAGGGTGAGATAACTAATTTCTTTCCAATTACAATACAGTTCTGCGATTCATAATTTCCATAATAGTTATAAACCAAGGCAAATTGGTACTTAAATTTGTTCAGTGTCTGTAATGCTGTAGGGAAACAAAAATCAGCTTTAATGACTGATGGTGTGGGTTTCAAAGTTAAGACAGTATTTTCTGCTTGTAAACTCTTATGTGTCCTCTTTCCATCCCAGCTGTAAAACACATTTGCCTTCCTTTCTGATCCTTCTCAAAATATAGTAACCTGTCGAATTGGCAAATTTGGCAAACCTGTCAAATAGGCAAATTGAATATAAAAGTAATTCAGAAAAATTTAAACAAATCCAGGCTCAGGGCTGAATAGAAGAAGCTGTGTTAGTAGAATAACTCTTGGCCTCTTGTTCCCTTCTCAAGTCTGGGTGAAGAGAATAAGATTGCTTAACATACTGCCTTTGTGTGAACAGTGTGCATAACTACAAATCCCTTAAAATATATAACATACGGAATTTCAAATGGCAAGTTTGCAATTGTGAGACGAAAAAAATTTGGAGTGACCTTTTCGAATTCAAATTCTGCGCTTTTTTAGTCATTAGCAACCAAGCGACTACGTCATTTGAAAACAAGACATGTAATTGTTTGTGAACACCTGATGATCAGAGAAACAGAATAACCCTTTGCCATTGCCGTTAATGAGACAGGACAGTGTTTTACACCTGGAACAGATTGCTTTCTACACACCCCCTCTTTTTCACAAATGAAAATAAGTTTTTTTCCATCACAGCTTATACGAACGTGCGTGTCTTAGAAGGAGTAAACAGTACGAAACCAGCAGCAGCTTGAAGCAGTTCTCAGCATTGCTTTTCCCTTTGTCTTCTGCAAGGCATTCAGTGTCCCAGCTCTCCATACCTCCTTACAGGAAACCGGTTGCTACTTCTCTGTCCTCTCTCTTGCAGAAAGATTAGGTTTTGCTGGCTGAGATTGTTAGTGGGAGGAAGAGGGAATCTAAAAGCAGAAGTGATATAAAATAAAGGGCAATGATTCTTTTCACTCATCCAAAGGAGAGACAGGAAGAAGGAATATAGTCAGAAGTGTTCTTTAACTTTTTGGGAGAAGAGGTTAATTAATAATTATTGATGAGGTTGATGATGAGGTTTGGATTTTTTAAGACATCTGTATTATTTCATTGAGCATGAAAGTTCAGTGAAATACAATTAATATTTTGAAGATAAAGTTATACAGCACATTTTTGTTTTGACCCAGAATAACCCTGAATTGATAGACAATCTTCTCCATGTTTTTTTAGGACAGTTCCTGTTGACTTATTTTTACCACTCCTTTAAAGCAAGGGTTTTTTTTGGGGGGGGCTTGTGTTTGCTGTATTGCTCCAGGTTGGTCAGCTGAATATTCTAAGAGGAAAGAACAGATTGATTCTTCTTCTGTAGTAAACTTAGAAATGGTGGTAGACTTCATCCATCCTGATAGTGGAGAGCAGTGACTAAAAGATGTGAAGCTCTTGACCTATCTGATGACTTTCTCTAACCTGTTAAGGGGAGAGACCTCACCTCTGGCAAGAGAGAGGCTTCAGGGTGAAGTCAACAGTTAACTCGTTGGTCTGCCCGAAGGATGCTGAAGGAGGTGCCCTCTTGCCGATCAGTCAAAGGTTGTACGTGCTGCCTCTTGCCCAGCTTGTGGAAGGGAAAGTGGCAAGGAATTGGCAATGTTATTCAGGTGCCTGGGGTGGAACCAAAGACTTTATAAAGTGTAAAGGGTAAGATCGAAAAGAATAGAGGAGTGTGGTGGCACAGGACAGAGAATTTAAGGACATCGCTAAATTTAATCATATATCTACACTTAGTGTCTTTCCACATGACTTAAAGTTGATGAGATCTACTAGGTGATAGTACTGCAGAGTTCTGCCTTTTCTTTTTTTTTTTCCAATTTTTTTTTTTTTATTCTTGCTTTAGAATATGATAGATTTTGTCATATTTGAGGCTGGAAGCTAATTTACCTATCTTAAGGAATGTGAGAATCCAGACAACTTTCTGTGTTCTTATTCAGACCTAGGTGCTGAAGAACTTTGTGATTGTTTTGGGTTTTTTTTTCCAGATATTGAAAAACATCACTTGGTATGCTGAGCGAGTCTTAACAGAGATCTCACTTGGGAGTCTCCTGATACTAGTCGTGATAAGAACCATCCAGTACAACATGACACGGACAAGGGTAAGAGCTACGTGTAGCACTTGGCATGTCGTGTGGACTTCCAGCTTCAGCAGCATGAATTGGATTTCAAACAGGGTGTGGGATTTTCTTCATTCTGTTGCAACCACTTGGCATCTGAATTTACAGGCACGATTTAACTAAGCACGGTGTTAATGGTTCTGAACTTGTAACACAATTTCTGTATTGTCATTCAATTCATCCAGTAGGTTTCCCTGAAGTCCGTGATTCAGCTACTGAACTCCTCAACTTCAGATAAGAAGATGAAGTTTCTTATTTTGATGAGAATGATTCCTTATAGGTTGTTTGCCTCTCAAATTACTCAGAAGTGGGAATTTCAGCTCTGTTTGTTATTACTGTTTTTATGAAGTAGTACAGTGACTGGGCCGTAAAACCTTTTTGAACTCTGGCAAAGCAAAACTGCTTCAACTTCACAGCCTCATATCAGATGAGTTTTGTGCATTCCTCAAGCGTTTGATTCTATATCTTATCTCAAACATATAAGTGTGGTATCATACACTTTTCAATATTTTCAACAATTAAAGGCGCAGAAGTTTTTACATGAAGAAGTAGCAAAAAATATTTAAATGTATTTTAAATTGTAAAACTTCGGAATTTCACTTTTGTGATCAATTGGAAGAAATGAGGACATTCTTGGCATATATTTGTACTATTTGAAATCTGTTATGTTATGTAAATGCATATTTTTGGCTTAAATAGGAAAAAATAAATCCCTGTTGGGTTGGGTAAGTGGACAAGTTTGGTTCTGCGAAAACTCCTAGGACCATCATTTGAATTCTTTTCTGGTCAGATGCTTTCAGGGATGCTAACAAAGGGACCAGAACTGTGAAGTACCATGTGGTTATAGTTGTAGGCTGTATAGAATGCTTCGAAGGAGTTAATAGGGAGATGAGCTATGAAGCAGAAAATTTTGGGATAAAACTACAAAAAGAAGAGAGAAGAAGGGAGAGGAGGAGAATGTCTTTCACTCTTTTATAACTCTTATATTCTAAGAAAACATATTTAAAACATCACCAAGTATATACACTTTGCATCTCTGCTATGTGCTTTTGACCGTGTTCTTTAAAGCAACATACATTACTTAGTCTTTTGAAAGACTCCTGCAGCAGATGTCGGTGCATATCAAAAGAATAGTTTGATGTGGTTTTTTTCTTTTCCTTTCTTTCTGACAGGACAAATACCTTCATACAAATTGTCTGGCAGCCTTAGCAAATATGTCGGCACAGTTCCGCTCACTTCATCAGTATGCTGCTCAGAGGATCATCAGGTAAATATAAAGCTTCAGAAATAGACTTCTCTTGAAACTCAAGAGTAGAAGAATTTGAATTTTATATGCCTTAATAGGTACTGATGAACTAAGTAGCTGAAACGATAACTGAATAACTAAATAATCCAGAATAAATCTCATTTGCTTTATACTTCAGTCGGTTCTGAATGCACAATTACTAGTTTCTGTGTCTGAGAAACTTCTGACTTTTGATTTGCTTAACAGAACAGCTTACTGGCTGCTTTCAAACCAGAAGATTTTCAGAGATTTGTGTGAATTATGCTTTTTTTTTCAGTTGTGTATCACATTATTATTAAAATGCACTGAGCGATGGTTCTAAAGTACTACGCAGACTGGATTTTCAGCTTGCTTTACTTCCTTCTGCATATTTGTCAAAAGATCTGTTTGTTAAGTCAGACATAGCACAATGATCATTTTTTGACAGAGCCCTGGAAACATGGCCAATAAAACCTGCGCCCCTACTTTTCAACTGATAAAGTTTATTAGCCTGTATAGTAATAAATAGTCAATATCTGCTCTGGTGCTAAAACAGGGCCATAAGTTTAGAGAAGTAGATGTTGGTCCTTCCTATTTTCTCTGTGTGCTGCAGATCACTTTGTAAAGGCAGGTAATGGTGTGTCAGGCATCCTTCTCTTCTTGGCAGCCAAGGGCTGCTCCACGCTCCAAGGGAGACCGGGAAGGTCCTTGTTAACACCATCTGGAATAAACTGTTACAGTGCTTGTCGAGTACAGACAGCCAAAAATAAGTAAATTATAATTGCGTGCCTGTACACTTCGTAAAGGATTGGGTTAACAAGAGATACATCTTGTTCTTAAACCACTGCTCTAAAGGATTTAATTCTCTCCGAGCCCCTTCTCTTTTGGAAATGGCTGATTGTGAAAGTATGGACAGGTAACCAGGCTGAATGCGTTCTGCCGTTACCTTTTCCCTGCTCGACGCTCGCCCTCTCTTCGTACCCTTGGCGGTGATAAGGGGTGTTCAGAATTTGAGCTGAAACTATTTTCCCGTTACGGACATCGTCTTAAATACCTGCTCTCTTTGTTTCTCAAATCGTAGGCATGGCGTCTGAGTTTTCCAAGCATTTGCAAATGTTGGCCTCTGAAATCATAGATCCTGGTGTGGTGTGACATACGCTGCCTTGATGCTCAAAAACTTGGGCTGGTTTTTAGTGTGGTATTTTGTTTTCAACTTTAGAACTTCTTCCAATATTCCCGGTTTATGATTTTGTTCCGTTTTATTCTGCTGTTGTTTCTGCAGACCAAAGCCAGATGTGTTCCTCTGGTTGTATTTGGGCCAGGAAGAGGTTCTCTTGCTAGTCCTGTTACAGTGGGCTGTTATCACCGCTCAGAGATCTTGTAGTCACTGCAGTGTATTTCTGGGTGGCTTGGCTTTTTGTCAAAATGCGCTGCATTTACGGATATCTGCTGTTCAAGATTTAAATTCATGCTTCAAAGTAAGCTCCGCTGGATTGTTTTGATATAATTGGATTATGAAATGGCTAAGCATGGGGTCTGCTGGCTTATCAGAAGAGGTGGCTGCCATCTGTAGAGAAGCAGCAACCTCAGTGCCTTCACACACAGGTCTCACCTCAACTTTTCAAACATAAAAGGAGCTTTTTGTGCTCCAGCTTGTCAAATTATCTGTCTTTTATTGTGTGAAGGACTGTCGGTTTAGCCCAGTCAGCAACTGAGCTACCACACAGCTGCTGTCTCGCTTCTCCCCCTCGTTGGGGTGGGCAGGAGGAAAACCTAACCAAAGGACTGCGGGTTGAGATAAGAACAGGGAGGGATCACCCACCAACCATGGTCCCAGGCAAAACAGACTCGGCTTGGGGACGAACCAATTTAATTTGTTAACGGCTCATTCAGAGAGGATAAGGATAAAAACCTTCTTCCCCGCTCTACCTCCTCCCCCCAGCAGTGCAGGGGATGGGAAATGGGGGGGTTTCAGGTCAGTTTGTCACACGTTGTTTCTGCTGCTCCTTTCGTAAAGGAGGAGGGCTCCTCACACTCTTACCTTGCTCCAATGTGGAGCCCCTCATCGCAGGAGACCGTCCTCCACGAACTTCTCCAACGTGAGTCCTTCTCATAGGATGCAATCCTTACCCATCAGATTGCTCCAACGCGGGCTTTTTCCATGGAGTCACAGCTTCTTAGGGTGTAGCCAACTCCTCCAACGTGGATTCCCTTCCCACGGACTGCAGATGCATCTCTGCTCCACTGTCAGTCTCCAGCAGTGTGGTCCTTCCCACAGAGAACATTCTCTATGACCTCCTTCAGGCACAGGTGTCTCTGCTCCAACGTGGGGTTCTCCACGGGCTGCGGGTGGGTCTCTGCTCCATGGTTAATCTCCATGGGCTGCAATGGGGCCGCCCGCTGTCTCACCACGGGCTGCAGGGGGGAATCCCAGCTCGGGCACACCTCCTGCTGCTCCATCTGCACTGACCTGGTGTCTGCGGAGCCGTTTCTCTCGGGTCTCGGGATGAACTGTGCCCAGTGTGTTCCCCGGGAGCGTGGCGCTTTGGGGCTCTCCAAGCTGCACCACCACGGCCATCTCCAGTGGTGGGGTGGTGGCCCAGCGTGGCCTCCCCGCCCTCCACACTGCAGATCCCTCCTGGCTCAGGTTCCTTTGCTGCTTTCCTAAGTATGGCATTCACAGAGATGCTGCCTGGCTCAGCCCTGGCCCAACACGGGTCCAGCCTGGCCAGAGGCAGGTGCCACCAGTTTTGGAGCCGGGGAAGCTTCTCGCATCTCCTTACAGGGGCTGTCTCTGCAGCCCCTCCCCTGATACCAAAACCCCACCACAAACCCAGCACAAGGACTAACAAAGCCACACTTGAAATGTGCCAAACAGAAAGAGAGAGCTTAGAGCAGACACTTAGTACTGACTTATTTGAAACTCTTAATTCTTCCAAAGATGTAGGCTCCTAGCAGCTACTCTTGGTTGGTTTTGGTATGGCTTTTAGCAGAGAGACTTTGTATGGATTTTGAGTATGGAATACTGCCCAGGTATTACGAGTAATAACCAAACAATATCCAACCATCTGTAGAGCAGTAGGATAGCAGTCCGAGAAGGATGCTGGTTATCCCAACCATTGAGTGCCAGCAGGGCTGGAGCTGTATTTTTACAGTTGGATATAACGTAAAGATAGGTAGAGAAGATGAACATAATTGACTAAAGAAGCAAAACAAAAAGGCAATATGATATATCATACATAAAATTATATTCTTATGTAGTCCAAAGATATTCCACGCTATTATTTTTAAGCTTCTGTCTCGTTGTAGCCAGACACTCTATGTTATTATATGATAGAAATTGTAATGAAGGAAGTGACTTTAAATTTGAAACAGAACCGAAAAAACAAGAGGGTTAGGGAAAGAAGATCTTACTCTGGAGTTAGAAAACTGTACATCTGGACAACAGGCAAAAATGGCTACCAAGATGGGGATTTTATTTGTGATTATGATCATGATTGCTTAGAAATCAAAAGACCCTACTATAAAAATGTATTAAAATCTGGTGTAAAACGTCCTGTGGGGCTAGGACATGGGCAGGCTGGAAGGAGGAGTCAGTTCCAGGGGCAGCCTGTCTCCCATAAGACTATATTGTTAATATGGTAGAGTTTTCTTCTCAGGAGCTTTACAACCTTGGGTTCCCTGGCAGGCTTAAGTGCCATGAAGGAAGTATTTTAACCTGCTTTCCTCTCAGGACACACAGTTTTGTTATAAACTTTCGGTTGTCAAGAAAAGCTATAGAAATAAATACTTATGAACACATATATTTCGTAAGAGACTGATGTTTCCAGACATACATTGTCCTTCCTTTTCTTACCTTATGAAATCTCTTAGCTACTGTTATCAAATTTAGCCAGCACTGATGGACTCGGTTTGCTCCATTATGCCCAAGCAGAATATTTATATTTAAATTCCTGCTCGGGTTCTATCATCAGAGTGCAAGCATCGCTTGCAGAGAGGGAAACCACAGTATCCATAATGAAAAAGTCTTTTCTGTGAAGGAAAAGCCTAAAAAGAAGATGGTACTTTATATTACATGCAGTGTTCTAGGATACAGGTTTTTAAATTAAGTAGCTGTGAA
Organism: Tauraco erythrolophus; assembly: GCF_009769465.1. Taxonomy (NCBI): domain Eukaryota; kingdom Metazoa; phylum Chordata; class Aves; order Musophagiformes; family Musophagidae; genus Tauraco; species Tauraco erythrolophus. The sequence continues at coordinate 3,117,111 of NC_141496.1, forward strand.
ACACTTAACTTAAAATCTGCTTAGCAATACAACTGAGTAGACAGTCATAATTTAAGCCTCAACAGATGCTCTAATGATCCCTTCCTTAGTGTGAGATGTAATTCCATTTCCATGCATCTTTTTCCTAATCCTATTCTGAGCAGAGGCTGACAATTGTTTCGAATTCTGAAGACTGTTTTCTGTGAAAGAATTAGCTAAGAATATTCAATATAGTGTGCTTAAGAGCTCAGTAAAATATAATGTCATAATGTTGGGTAATTTGTATCACGTTCCAGCAAGCATGAAAATGGACAGATTTGTATAAATCTGTCACAAGCAGCTGCTGGAAGTAAAAATAGATGTAGTAGATGTTTTATAATAAGATCCAGGGCAGCATTCATTTAATGTTGGATGTCCTCTATTGTAGACTGCCCTGACTTTGAGATCCTTTGCATCTCTATCTGCTGTTACCACTGGTTTGTTTTTAATTACACAGAGCTATTTTATCAACACAGTGCCCAGGGTGATATTGCACAGCGCTGCATCTCTCTCCCATTCGTGGAGTGCTGACAGTAGTAGTATCTTTAGATTATGTTGTTAGACTATTATAAAAAATAAAATGTGTGCTGATGTCATTGTTGTCACAAATGACTACCAGAGGTGGCTGTATAGTCTCTAAGCAACAAAGCACAACCAGGTGGAATGTTACATAGCAGCAATGAGAGTAGGTTTTTCCTTTGCTTTTTTTCTATTCTACAAGTACAATTACCAAAAAGTGAAGCCAGGCACCTCGCTGGCATATTAGTGCTTAAAACTGCAAGTCAGCTGGCATTAATTCCTTTAACCTATTTGGAAACAGCTTTCATGCCATTTAGGTTTTCTGCAGCTAGCCTGCCTGCTCTGGTGTGTGTGACACTTGAAATGGAGGGTGTTTCTTTGAACAGCTCTATTCTGACAGCTCATCACCGTGTCATTCCAATAAAATTAGTGACAGGAAGAGAACTGATTGCTTAAGGCAAATGCTTTTCCTATAGCCTCGTATATTGGAATGTTTGCTGTTTTCTAAGCAGGCATATTCCCCTATAGGTTGCCATACACCTCATTAATTAGACACGCACTTTAAGATTAGATGACTTTATGGGGCTAGAAGCACTATCCGGTGTTCCTTTTTTTTTCTACACTATCATCACAGCTATTGACTTGCAGGGCTGTGCGAGCCACTAAGAACACTTAATTGGTTGCAGTGCTCCTCGTTAGACGACTTAAGGAACTTAAAGATGGCCCGTAATTGTATCAGTGTCCTATTTTTTTTTTCTTTCTTTGGCTGTCGTAGAGAGTTCGGTGGGATTCAGGGAACGATATGAAGACAGAGATTCTATCACCCTCCTGATGCTCACAGGAGTCAAGTGGGATTAGGAAAAAAGGAACACAGATCAGAGACTTCTCTTGCGTGTTCTATAGGGTGCAGTCTGTTGTACTCAAGGGTCGCCGTAGCCTTGCTGTACCTGTTCCGAGAGCGAAGCGTGAGATGCGCAGCAGCTGTACGGATTCTGTTGCTATCTGGAAGAAGCAGTGATAGTAACCCTACTTCTCACGGGTCAGCCAGCCTTGAAGCTGGTGGTGATGAGCGCTGCAAGATACCCTGGAGCATGATGCCCTAATTGCTCTAAGCACAATTGTCAGAGCTCTGTAAAACTTTTGAGATTAAACCAGTAACTCTAGGTTAAGAAGTGAATTGTAAAAGCACTTGCCATTAAATTTTTCTTCTATTTAACACACAATTTTTAATCATTTAGGTGTGTGCCTTGTTCTTGGGTATTGGTATAATTCTTGAGTGCTTGGGTTTGCAGGAATGAAAACTCGTTTGTCTGCAGAACAGAGTTCATTGCTTATCCAAGAAAGGATTTTGCTTATGATATAAATACCTGTTGGGTTTCTGAGTTTGAATTTTGGTTAGCTCATGCTGTCCCTTACTAAAATGGTTAAATTTTTCTTGCAATATTTTCCTTTTTGAGTCATCTTTATGGAATTGCCCATCTTTGTAATATTCCCCATGTTATTTGATGGAGTGCATGATGTGTTATTTTTCTGCCTACCTTTTTATAGGCTGTAAGTAATCAAATTAATTGTTATTACTATCAATTCTCATGTTATGCTGTCCTTAAAAGAAGAAAGTGTATTACTTCCCTCTGCTTTCCCCTAGATTATTGTTGCTTTTTTAAATTAAGGATAAGGAATAATTAAATTTTTCACGTATTGCTGTGTTTGGCAGAATGATGATGACTCTGTAATGCATGTGTTGATTACGTCTGCTACCATGGCCTTTTTTTCCTGGCCTATGATTATTTATTGAAAATATTTTTTATTTTTATATATATATAGGTGAAATAGTTTTAAACATAAACTTTCTTCAACAAGGATCTCTGTGTGTAGAGCAGAAGATGTTTTGAGTTGGCCAGCCATTTGCTTGTTCAAATAGTCCAATATGTGCGTTCAGCAAAGAAGAAAAAGATCTATGCAGCAGCAAGACCTGTGTGATCTGACCTGCTTATTAGGGGCCACATTTAATGGAAAAATCTGAAATTGTTAGTGTGTGAATGTGGTGAAATTAGAATTTACCAATTACATAATAAAATATTTTAACAGTGACAATAATGAGGTTTAATTGCTGTCTCGAAACTCATTAGGCTGCTCACATAAAGATAAACAAATTTCTCTCCCACGTGGCTTTAGACTCTCTGAGGACTCTGGTTTTCCTGCCTTTTTTTTTCTTTTGATGTCCACGGTGTTTTTGGGAAACTTTTTAACATACAGCTTCATCTTTCATTGGAGAAGAGCAAGGGGACAGTCAGTGCAGAAAAATAGAGAACTGGGCACTTCTTAAGGAAGAAACTTGGGAAAAAAAGCAAGATTGCTGCATGAATGCTTCAGAGCTGTTTGGTTTCTAATTTAGTTCTCGTTTGAAAACGCAAGTGTAGGAACAGAAGAATTGCTTCTCATACAGGAATCACACTTTTTAAATGGTAAAATTTTAGCTTAGTAGGCATTTAGAGCATTAAATAAGATGTGTGTATTTAGCAAAATAAATTAGTTGAATAGCTTATGCAATACTTTTATTAAACTCATCGTTCTGGCTTCTTTCTTACAGCAGGGAAATGAATGGTGTTAACTTAGAGCCATTTTTCAGGCAGAAATTTTCCTGAAATTGTTCCGAATTTAGGAGTTGAAACCCTTTGACCCTGTGAAACATTATTGTGGAAAAGTCTAATTTCAGAAATAGTGGCTTTCAGTTTTTGGTAGTCAAGGAGCAACATGATACAAGTAAGATGTCAGTGACAGAGTTACAGCATAATAGCCAGCCTGTACCTTTGTTAACACATGATATGAACACGAGTTCCTGCTCCCTTTATTATTTCTCTGTTGGCAGTGTTGTAACAAGGGATTTCTGTTGCCTGGAGCTGCGTGGCTCCAAGGATGCTTTGAAACATGCAGGTTTCCATCATACCAGGCACACTGGGAGTCTGGCTGTCGGTAGAGGCTTTTTAATGCCACTATAAGAACCTTCAGTAGACGAGTCTTTCATATTCTGGGTTCAAATCTTAATTGGACCATTAAAATAAATCCCAGTTTACTGATCTCTGAGTGGTAATAGAGAGGTGTTCATACTAGGAAACCCTAGAGAAAAGAGACTGCTTCTACTCTCACACCAACGTACACCAAGAGACTTCACAAGTCAAATTGTGTAATAATAAAAGATCAAGTTCTGAAAGGGGTTCTTGGAGTTAATGTCCTGTGGCCGGAGCTGTTAAATACTGAACCCTCTGGGCATCAGCTTGCCTGTTCCTTTTCTATAACCAAAAGAAGAGCAAAAAGGCTGTGAGAGTAATGAACAAACTTGTGAAACCAGTGATATCTGCCTCTGCAGATACTGGGAGGGGCATAGTGATAGTGAAATGTGAATGTCTCCAATCTGAACTGTTCAAGAATAATAGGTAATTTTTTCTTCTCTTTTGCGTTGCATGAGTTGTCTTTGTGCTAGAAGGAAATCACCTTAATGAAAGCTATTGCAACAGTATGACTGTTTCCTAAGTTTTCTAAAGAAGAGGGTTTTTTTAAAATCAGGCTTATGTTGGATTTCATTGGCGACGTTCATGGTGCAGGCTGTGAGCATGCAGGATGCCCTGCAGCCCTAGGCTCTGATTCAGAGCTTTAGGGGGACCTTTTGTTGCAAACAGTGGCTTTTGGTCATTCCCATCCCCAAATACTTTCATGCAGACATCATGAAATAAACATGGAAAAAGCATCTTTCCGTGGGTGCAACTTCAGGTGATTTATCTGCAATTCAACCAGCTTGATTGACTGTTCATCCCAGTGAACTTTCGTTGCCATGTAGTACTCTGTCTGATGAATTTGTTACTTTGAAATATTTGTGTTGATTTTTTTTTCTCCCTGTTCTTCACTTTGGTGGCATTTACCATGTGCTGTGAGACTTAAACTTCAGCAATAAATTCTCTTCAGTATGGAAGGCCACAGAACTGACTGGTTGACACAGCTTCAAAAGTAGGAATTAAAAACCTCAAAGACACATTAGTGCTTCTTAACTTTGAAATAGTTTTGTGGCATTTTAGTTTAGAGGAGAAAACATTCGTTATCTAACCTGGATATAAAAGGCATTCTGTTTATGAGAAACTGCTTTATAATGAGATTTTCTAACCCCCATGCAGTGCAGTGTGTTACAAAAGTGATAATCCCATTTTTATTAGATGTTCCAACTAGAGTGAAAACTAACGGCTTCTCAGAAAGGGGCCTTCGTGATATTCTCATATTCAGGCTGTGTTGGAAAGAGGACGTTGTGGGAACAGAAGATTGAACAGCTCCAAGCCACTGAGTCTGAACTTTAGATTTAATCGATGGACTCCCAGGAATAGAAGTTGTGTGCACAGTGGGATACCTGGAGAGGTTTTTGTGACAGGTATTCACCCTTGGGTAGCTTTGGCGTGCTCTTTCACAAGCTGTTCACGGGCACAGACACCCGTCTGTTTGCAGATGCTTTTTACGCTCTTCATCCCCCACTGTGACCCTGTTACTGCTTATACAGAGGTTCCTGAGTCTGTGGAGTGGCTTTTGTTGGGAGACAGAAGCAATTTATAATGATCCCAATAGCGTTAAATGAAAGAAACATATGCTGGCCTTATTAGTAGCTTGTTGACCTAGATTATCTCTGGGGAAGCCTATAAGCTGATCAGCCATTCCAAAATTGGGAAGTGTCATTGCAATTAGTAGAAAGGCTGTGACAAAAGGGGAGACAACAATTGTTCAGATAAGGAAAGAGAGAATATTAGTAGCAAATGTCTTCTTGCAGGTGTGACTAGCAATGTAAATGTAATAAAGTTAATTTTTAAGAGGAATGAAGCATCCTTTATTATTAGGCATGGAGTGTAGTGGTGGTCAAACGTATTAAAATGCTTCTTTAGCTGTTTCAGCAGAAAGAGGAGTGCTCCACGTGGGCTCGCCTGTTTTTGCCTATGTGTAACATATGGAGGTGAGGTTTTAGGCTGATATCAGCTGTTTCCAACATGGAAATATCATTGAACTTGGTTTAAGCCTGGTTGAACCTGCTGGGGTTCTGAGTGGGCACCTGATGGGACAGTAATACCCTCGTCCCCTGTCTGGCGTGCGCAGCTGAACACCCTGCATGCCATTAGAAGTGTTTGGAGCCCAGGAGCCCCAAGCTCACAGCTTGTGGAGATTTCGCAGATGGACACAGAAAGATGAGAAAGACTCACAGCTTTGTTTTGAGATAGACTGGATCATTGTGAACCACGGAGGGAGTCTTCGACAAAACCATTGCTTCACTCTGTCTCAGGATCTTCTCACGTAAAGCAGAGTGGTTGCACCATGTTATCCTCTGCATATCATGGCACAGGACTCCTTAAATACGCCATTGTTGGTTTCTGACCTGGCTTAAAAAGGTTTTTATTATCAGGATATGTGCCACCTAAAAGTTCTGCTTTGGACAAGGTAGTTTGCTCTTCCCTTGACTGCTTTTTGTGTCTCTGCTGACTCGTAAGATGTTGCCATCCTGGTAGTTCTGTCGTTTTGTGGGGGGAAGTCATTACGGCATCTCATGAGTCTTCTGCTGTCCAAGAAATGGTGTGATACTTCAGTGTCTTACAGGCGACAAGTCATCTCTTCGCAGAATGTGTGATAAATGAACATGATGCAAATTAGCACAGAATCTTGACTGTAGAACTGAAGTTTATTGAAGTTTTGTCACCTGTTTCAGGGAATCTAGAGCATCACCCAGATGATGCAACAGAGAGCTGCAGTTTGGAAGTAGAAGGTCCCATTGTCCTGTCTTTATTTATTATGAATAGTCCATTCATAGCTATTGTGCCACGTAAGCTCTTCGGAAACCATGCAGTTTGATAATAGTCTTCAAATTGGGGAATTAAGCTTTTATTTTTTTGGTGGAACCTTACAGCTTTTAGAACTGTTGATCTTGCAAATTTGTTATGATGGAGAGGAAGAAATACGTGAGGAAACCTGTACAGAAGTAACTATTTTTGTGATACGCTTCCCGTGTTGTTTTACAGATAGATTTGCAGAGTAGACTGAGGTTCTGAGTTGTGTCACGTAAGTTTTCTGCGTGTTTAGTAGTGAAAAGAAGCATAAATGAGAAAGCTAGTGCAATTTTTAGTTCTTTTAGCTGACCTGGAAAAAAAGGTTAAAGCCACTAAAACGGTTACCGGGTTGTGTCCCACTGTGTTATTTGGGTGTCTAATGTACAGCACGCTGAAGATGTGGATCTTACAGTTTTTGCATTTTAAAAGTCTGTTTTATAGCAATAAATGGTCCTGCACAAGATCATCTGAGACTTAAAAAAACAAGGGGAATTCTAGTAGTCTTTTAGAAACTAATTATTGTTCTAGTAGAATCCTAGAAGCTGCAGTCTTGTCTTCTCAGTTTGTTTTGAATGGAACATATTTATAGGACAGTGTTCCTTAACAGAAATAGAGGTGACTCAAGATAATGACTTGCTTGAACCTGTCTTTTATATTCAGTTGCAGAGGGATTGGCTCATTAACCACTTTATTGAGATACATCATGTACTCTTTCCTTTTTAGAAAATTTCTCTTTGGAAAAAACTGTGGACTATGATCTAAAGAAATGAATTGGGTAATGAACTCACAACGATTTATCTGATAAACTAAAATAGTATTATGGCTCTAAGTAAGCATTAGTACGAAATGAAAATACACCATTGATTATAATTTTATTTTTATTTTTATTTTTTCTTGTCAGGGTGCTGCTTATTTCTCATTTTAACAGGTGTAATTACGCATGTCTAACATTCTTCCAACTTTGCAGTTCAGTGAACTGCTTTCTCCCTACAGGTGTGTGAAGTCAGTATGGGTATGAGTGGCTGCGAGGAGGGAAGTAGAGCAGTTGCTGGTAACGCCCAACTGAACTGTGTCAGTGCCCTCCAGATTGCTCCTGAAAACCTTCCTTTCCACCACACGTGGAAATTTTGAGTTCAGTCAGACCCCCACAGTTAAGTGAGGATTTTCAAACAGGCTTTCTAACTGATTCTGGGAATATGAGATAACAGTTTATGAAACGTCTGAGTCTCTTCAGTACTGGAGCCAAGGTATTTCCCATCACCATGTACTTTCACTGCAGTTTGTGTGGCTCACGAAGAGAATATCGCACTTTGAAACACTGTAGGTATAGAAGAAAGAATCAGGATTTAACAACTTTAATGTGCATCAGGTCTTTGTAACTGCTGAATGACTCAGCCTTTTTAACAGTAATGGCCTTCAGCAAGTTTAGAAAAGAACAGGCTTTTAGGTAAAGTAAATGCACTTAGTTCTGCAATGAATAAATAAATTTGCTGTGAAGTTGTGTAGAGACACGTTTCTGTAATTCAGTAATTGTACACTTGGGCCCACGAGCAGGTCTTTCTCTAAAAACCACATGTTGCGTGGTGTCGTGGTTTTTTTTTTTGGACTGAGGGTCGAGACAAGAACCGAAAGGGAGCACCCACCAACCATGGTCTCGGGCAAAACATGACTCAGGCTTTCTTAATAAAACAAAACAATTTATTAACAGTTACTAAACAAAAGACAAAAGGGAACGAAACCGGTTACTTGAGAGGAGAAAGAGAAAACAAGGCCCGATCTTAAAACAACACCTCCCCACCCCCTATTTTCCTTTCGTTCCTGGCTCTGTCTTCCCCCCAGCGGCGCAGGGAGACAGGGAATGGGGGAGTACAGGTCAGTTCATCCATGTTGTTCACTGCCGCTCCTTTCTTAAAGGAGGAGGAGTCTTTACACCATTTTTCCCTTGCTTCGGTGGATCCCCTACTCACAAAGAAAAAGTCCCCAAACTTTTCCAAAGTAAGTCCTGCCCGCAGGATTGCAATCCTCCCCATGGATCGCACCAGTTCGGGCTTTACCAGTCTCGGCCTCTTAGGGAGCTGCTGCCACTCGCGTCGGCGTGGGTCGTCCCACGGTCTCCAGATGCCTCCACGACCTCGTCGTGCATTCCATGCCCCATTATCAACAGTACCTGGTCGCGCATCCCCTGCTCCACGACCTCTCCTGGGCTCAGGCATCTCCTTCCCGACGTGGGTTTCTCCACAGGCCACGAGTGGGTCGCTGCTCCGCCGAGTACACCCTGGCTGCAGGGGGGCCGCCTGCCATCTCACACCGATTTGCAAGGGAAACCTCAGCTCCAGTACACCTCCTCCTGCTCCATCTTGGCTGACCCGGTCGTTGTGGTTGTCTTCTCTTAGATATTAATCCTCTCTGGGGGAGCTCGGCCCGGCGGGCACCCCGGGAGTGGGGCGCTTACCGAGCCCCCCATGCGGCTCCCCCGGCGCCATCTTGAGCACATGGCGCCGGCCCGGGCCCGAGCGGCCGCTCGGCCGGGAGCCGGGAGCGAGGGCCGCGCCCTCCTGCTCTCTCCTCGCTCCTGAGCAAAAAGCCCTTTCCCGCCCCTTTGTCCCAACTTAAATAGGGCAATTCGCAGAGGCGCCGCCTTGGCTCAACCTCCCCCGGGGGGGATGGGACTCAGATCTGGTGGCACAGGGAGCAAATCCCCTCCCCTGCCACCAGAACACCCCCCACACATCAAACTATCACACGTGGACTCAGATGGGACGAATCCTGCTGCAGAACAGGGTGAGGGCTTGGACAAGCGCTGCTGACTCGTCACGGTGCCCTTTCTCGTGGTGCTTCCGACAGAGGATTTTCAGGCTGACGCAGACCGAGATGCAAACGTCCCCGTTAATGCGGGTGTCGTAGACATCTCCTGTAATCCCGTGCAGAGCTTGTGAATTACCACAAGTGTCTAGCCAGCGGATGAAAACTCAGGAGGTTTCAAAAGCAGCATTCCCATAGTAGCATCTCTGAAGCTGCCAGGGATACGTCCCTTCCAAGTAACCAGTACATCTGGGTGATTAAAGCCTTCGCTCCTCCTCAGTGCATCAGTACCGAGCAGTCACTTCCTCCCAGCTCTTTGATATCTTTTTTTTCTACAGTTATCAGCTCCTCATGTCTGCTTCTAATACAGGAATTTGTTCTTTTTGATAGAAGTTTGTCTGTACAGAGGTAATTTGGCCTTTCTATATCGGAATCTCATATATTTATCATCTGATTTTTCAGTCTATCAAACATCTCCAGAACTTCTTTGGCTTTCATTTCCTTGCCCTCTTTCACTATAAATACTTCCTCGCATAAGGATAATGCTCCTCTCATAAGCCTGTTGTGTACCTTTGTCCAGCACTGTGACAGGGTGCTGCTTCAAGGCGTGGGAACATGATCAAATGACTCTATATTAAGCGTTGGTTCACCAGTAACTTGCTCTGAAACAGCTTTTAAGCCCCCTCGAACCTTGATGAATGGCAATTCCCATCATAACCATGATTATCACAAATAATCACTTCTTAATTACTTAAATAGTTTTCATACTTCTATGTTCTGTTTTCTTAGGGTACCTTTAACCCAATAATGACCCATCCTCTCCAAACAGCTGTTTTCCAATGATGTAGTTTTAAATCCTGTCATCACATCATGCTTTAAGATACAGATTTACTGTATCTGAAGAGTAGGCCTGCAAGAATGAAGTATTTTTAGAAAGCTCAGAGAAGTCTCTCTGTTACTTGGATTAAGAAGTTAGGTGTGGATCAAGGAGGAAGGAAAGTACCAGTAGTGAAAAGGATCAAGTCAAGGATTACTTGAGAACTGACACATACGTGTCCATGGAACCTGGTGAAACACATCTGAGAGTGCTATGAGAGTAGACTCATGCCATTGCAAGGCCACTGTCTGTTGGATCACAGCTGGAGAACTGCATCCAGGTTTTGGGCTCCTGGACGTAGGAAAGGTGTTGGTCAACTGGAGCCAGTTTAGTAGAGGGGTGCCACAATGGTTGGGGGCTGGAGGACTTGGGCTGAGGGAACTAGGCTTGTTTAGCCTGGAGAAGAGAAGGCTTTGGGGAAAGGCTACAGCATGAGTTTTGGAGAAAGGGTTAGCAGCATTCCCACGCATACGAGGAGGTTACTGAGAAGATGGAGTCAGGCTCTTTATAGAAGTGTGTGGCAGGAAGGTGAGAGAGGATGGTCATGAACTGAAGTCGGGAGGTTCCAGCCTGATGGAAGAAGACAATTTTTTATGGTCAGGGAAGCATTGACGTGGCAGCCCAGAGCAGTTGTCCCTGGAGGCTTTCAAGACCAAAGTGGACAAAACCCTGGTCTGGTCTGAATTCAGTGTTGACCCTGCTTTAAGCAGGAGGTTGGGCTAGAAACATCCTAAGGTCCCTTTTAACTTTAATTATGACTCTAAGGTAAGAATAATAGTAACTAAATAAATTGAAACTGTCTAAAAAAAGAGGAATTGTTTTAAGTTTTCTAGTATGGTAAAGGTCAGGGCAATCTCCTGCATCACAGTACCAACTTTTATTTTATCTTAGGCAGCGTAACTGTGCTAACAATGCAGTGGCAGAAACTCACCCCAAAGAACCCCAGACCACCTTTCCATGGACATATGCACGTCAGTCTTTCACAGCAGTCTTGCTACCAGAAACCAAATACTTAACTTAGGTACTCATCAGTACCACGTTTCATCATGTCATCAGCGGCAGAGCACTAAACAGAAGTGAAAACTTTTGTCCAAAATGCTAGTATTTCAGGATATGTATGATGTATTTTACCGTTGACACGAAGGCAGACAGGCTTTTGTTGGTTTGCATTTCTGCTGTTTACCCTGTATGAAATGGCACTAATTGGTGATATTTTAGACAGAGAATAAATTAGCTGTTCTCACAGAGTGATTTAACAAGTTGTTGTCATCATCTATGTAGTGTTTAGTGAGTCTAGAATGTATTTTGGTTGGATATGACTTTGGGAACATAAAAGTAATGACTAATAGGACTTCCCAGAACGTAAGTTATCTAACGTGAACAGTAGTAAAATGCTCATGGCATGTCACAACATTCTCCCTGAATGTATACAGTTTAGGGTGCTGACTAATATGTGCTAGTTTAATTAGCTTATACTTTCATTGTTGTTTTTTTTTTTAAAAAAAAAAGGCTTTTGTATTGGCTTTCACATAGAGTCATGTTGTAGCATAACTCCTGTTTCAAAGTCTAGTGATTAAGTCTTCAAACTCAGCGAAAGATGTTATTTGCTGTGCGTTTTTCAAATTCTGCTGCAGAAACAATATGACCTAAATATTTAAGCAGGCTTAGCAGAATTGGCTTTTTTCTTATGGCTGCAGATTAATCTAGTTTCTCTGAGCTAATACATGTGACATGTACATCTTCAAGACTTTGCTTTTTCTCAATAACATTAAAGATTTATAGCCTTCATAAGATCTGGCGTGGCGTGCACCGAGAGGGAGATTATGAATTACAATTACTTAAACATTAGCACGGGGAATTTTTATTTTGAATCATGTATATGCTGTTTCAGACTAGGTTGGTTTTGTAGAGGGGTTAGTGAATACTGTTTTTATACTGCTTTTCTATACCCTTCCCAATTAGCCTAATTTCTGTGGTGTTAAAAAGATGTTGGCCTGGTGCTGTTTGTTTTTCTCTTTGATATATTTATTTTGAAATTGCAGTTGACTTCAGCAGAGAAAATACCAACTTTCTGGTTTAAATAAATAAGGACATAAGTGGATTTACTTGTTTCTCTTAGTGCTGCTGTCTCGTTTAAGTCTGTCTGTAAAGTTTTGGATGAAAAAATCAGTGTAAGCATATAATGAATTTCAGCACTTCTGATTTTTCAGCTTTTATTTTTGCTAAGTGTTTAGTCTGTAGTCTTCTGTACACCTCTTAAATTACGTGGAGTTGGAGGTAAAAATCAGAAGTGATGTGATCCCTTAAGCCAAAAAACAATTGCAATGACCGTTTAGGATGTTGAATTTTCTTCAGACAAATATGAGAAACAGCAGATTTGGAATAATCTTTAGCGAAGTCTCATTTGTTTGTTGGTTTTGGTTGTCTGTGTGTTTCACACAGGGTCCTTGGAGGTGGCAGTTCAGCTCACAGTTAACCTCCCCCTCCCTGGTGGCTCTAGACATCAAACTCCCAATAATTTTCAAGTGTTTCTTTGATGCTCTTATTTAACTGCTGTCATCAGAATACCTTTACTGATCGGGATTGTCCAGGCTCTATGGAAAGGAAACCTTTCTTTATCTTCATCAAATCTGCACTAAATTACAAATAAATATAGATGTATTTGGTTAATTTTTATAGATATGTAAAAATGATAACGTTTCCCCTACACGTGCCTATGTGGCAGGCAGTGAACAACGTGTACAGGAAGGGTCTCTGCCCTCTCTGAGGTCAGATGGTGATGAGAGCATTCATTTTAACTGCTGCTGGTTCAGGCAGGTCCAAAAAGCTCTCGGGAGGAGAGGACCAGAGCACCAGGATTACAGGAAATTGGTATAAGCAGTTGAGAGTGTCCTGATGGCAGTCGAGTGTAGGCATCCACCTCTGAAGATCTATGAGAACAGACTGTCCTTGCAGGGTGACAGCAGAAGGACAACTGCAGAAGTGGGGGAGACTTACAAAGAAGAGCAATTTTCCCCTTAAGCAAATTTACTTTATTTTTTTTTCTTTTTCTAAAAGAGTGATGTAGCTGACTGATGTGTTTTGTTTGGGTTGTCGGGGTTTTTTGTCTCTTGGTATTTCTTTTTCTTTTCCTTTTTCCTTTTTCCTTTTTCCTTTTTTCTTTTTCCTTTTTCCTTTTTCCTTTTTCCTTTCTTTTTCCCTTTTCCTTTTTCCATCTTATTTGCCCAGCCAGTACTGAAGCTTCCTCCCTGCCTTCTCATTTTATACCGACTGCTGGGAAAGATTAGACAATGCCAGGATCAGGGAAAGAAACCTTTTCATGGATGCCAGAAACTTAAGTAGAAGATATTCTCAAGCAGTATGTAGTTTACAAGTCTCTTTAAAGATTCAGGTTCTCTATGCTGTCTCTTCTAGTATTTGATTATTTTAGGTATTATTTTTATTCCAAAATAGGTGTTATTCATGGACAGCGAACGAGCTTTGTCTTTGTTGATTTAGGTATTTTCTATTTTCATCTCTTTCAATTCTCCATCTGCTATGTGTAGTAGAGAAAGTGAAAAAAAAAACCAAGAAACTCACAAAAAGCTGCTTGTGGGAGTAAACCCTTGGAGTCTTCTGAATGCCACTTTCTGACTTCAGAAGGATTGAATTTGGTGCTTTGAATTGACGCCTCGGTTTTGAGCATCTTCACTTGTATTAAAAGACGTCCTTGGATTTCCACGTTCACGTACATTTCCCCAGTTTGTATTCTAGAATCTCAGGGAATCACAGCTGATCCGAGGTGAGAGATGAATGACTACCGTACAGAAAGGATCCTGTTGCTTTAGTCTCCAAAATACTGATGCTAACCTCTGTTGGTTTGGATCTGAAAATTTTTGGATTTCATAGCCATGGCTATGAAAGACAAAGAATGTTGATAACTTGAAGTTTAATGGAGCATCTGGAATTTTTTTTTCTTTAATAGATTTAAATTTCTAAAGAATATAGCTATGGTAATATTTGTGTCGTGAGAAGGCATTAGAGAAGTTTTTTTTATTTTCATTGCATTAAAAAAAAAGTGAAAGCTTATTGTTACATAATAATACATGTATTTTTTTCGGTTGGGTAACACAAGCCCACCCTTATTTCCCAGACTTACATAACCTGGCACTCTACTTTTTAGCTATTCAAAGTTGACGCTGTTATGTTTTGTTATCAGAACTCAAAATGTTGATCAGATGGCTTTTAGTTTTTGTAAAAGGGAATTATAATCTTTCTCTGAAGTGGGATTTTGGTAGCACACGAGCTGAAGTTTGGTCCTCAGGGTACGCAGAATACATAAATAATACATGCACAGACACACCATCAGTCAAATCTAACGTTCTGGTTTTAGAAAAAATTCTGTGGCCTCTGTGGGTAGCTGGAAGGACAGGCTCATGTGTGGGGAGATCCGCCCAGGATGGGCTCCATCTCTGGCCTGTGCAGTGAAAAAAATAGACTGTGTTGCTCAAAACATGCTGTAGTCAAAAAAAAAAAAAAAAAAAAAAAAGAGGTTAAGAAATTGCCTCCTTGCAGCTGCATCCTCTCCTGAAAACTAGTATATCTGCAAATGAAGTACCCAAAGGGATTGTGTGTTCCCCAGCTTCCAGAGCAAAGGTGGGTGACTGACTGTAACCCAGCAGTGGATGCTATTCAGACTAAAGCAATGGCAAACATTGGTTTTGATGAAGTTTCAGGCTTAGAGCCCCACTGATCGCACCCAAGGATCAGCTGTTAGTGGCACTCTTTTCTGTCCTGTTCTTTGCCCAAGGTAGTCGAATAATTTGGTCTCCTGAAAGAGTGTTTTAGCCACACATGACTGTGTCCAGTAGAGGGATTATAGAGACATATCAGCCTGTGGAATGCAAACAGTGGGGTAGATAACCCATTGGCTGTGTTTCAACCCATGAAGCTGTGTGATGATATTTTTTTTTGATTTGTTGAAGAGGTTACAGCCTAGAGTTCAGGTGTTAATTCACGCCAAACTCAGGAGACTCAATTTCCCAAATCACTTAGTCTCCACTCTCTGCACTGGAAACACCCAGTCTGTACTGGAGAGATACCCAGGCTGCTATGGGGACAGCAAAGAGTCTGGTCGAAGCATCTTGATACTTGTGAAGAACTGTCTTATCTGTCTCACCGTGTGTTAGGCTGCTTAAGGCACTTTCTTCACCATTATGCAGTGAAGTATTTTCTATGCAAAACCTATAATAATAAATATTTGAGGTTGTATGATGTATGTGCTTCATAGTTTACCAGTCATGCAGTTTGTTGCATTTGAACTACTCTAATTTCATAGATTTCATATGAAAATTTCATAATAATTAGTTTATTCTCCTTTCCATTAGGAGTGGGAGGGTATCCAGTGAATAGGCACAGGCAATATCTCTTACTTTAGAGCATTCAGAGTTGATTAGCCTGAATACTAAATGTTTTATTGGAAGTGATTGTCATTTTTCGTGAAAAAACTGACCAGGTCTTGAGTGTGTAACTCAATTATGATAGAGCACCATGTTCAAGGAGCATATTCAACTGCAGGAATACTCTACCACTGCAATTCCAGACTGTGAGAGCAGTTTGCGCTGATGAATTCTGTATGAGTTTTTTCCCTTGCCAAGAGATGTCCATTTCTGTGAAAATTGGTTACGTTTTGTGAACACTCTCAGGTTTTTTTAATGATAAACTTTGTAAACCAGGGTCGGAATTTTGAATTTATATTTTCAGGGCAAGTTAAGAGAGGCAAAAAACTTTTTTTAACATGGTATCAGCAACAATAACAACAAAAGTTGGTGCGGGGGAAGGTGGTGGAGGGAGTGGGTAAAAAAAAAAGCTCAAAATCTCACATCTCTAACGCATGCCACTTGGCAAGTCCCCCCTGTGGTGGTGACACCAGCGTACGGGCACAGGCTAAGAGATCTGTCTGTCTTTTGAAACTGTTGTTTTATGTCAAATTGCTCCATTGCTTACTTGGCATCTTCCATTGACTCTTGGCGCAAAAACCAAGGACATTAAACCGTGAATTAGCTTTCTTGAAGGAAAATACCTCTTTTTTTTTCTGTTTTTTCTCCCTTTACCCTTGTCTTACAGTTATACCTGCCGCCACTTGCGGAGATATGTATATGTCTTGGACAAACTGTATTTCCCCCACTCTCACTGCTCTACGCTGCAGCATTGCTTCTCGACCCTCAGTGACAATGGAGAGGAACTCTTGTCTTTAACTTGTTCTCACATTCTCAGATCCTATGCTTCCAGGTTATTAACCTCTGCTCTCCATTTACTGCATGCTGCATGCTCTGTGACTGATCTGTGCATGTTTTCAGTGAACTGGTTAATAACTTTGAATGGCAAAGGGAATGGTTTGTGTCTTTATAGCATCCTTGATGTATGTCCTAGAAAGTGTGGTAGCAGTGGAAGTCTAATAATGGCTTGTTTCTGTTTGTTTTTTGTTGTTTGTTTGTTTGTTTGTTTGTTTTTAAATTTAGACTACAACTTCTGTAATTAATGTGTGGCCTTTGGAAGTTTTAAATGCTTTTTATGTTAAAGTATTTTAATCCTTTTCCAAAGCTGTGACATAAAAACGTAAGCTGTGATTCACAAAGCTTCCATGCACTTATGTAGTTTGTTTGGAATTAGTGCAGAGACACAAGTTGGTTTACATATAACTGTCTAATACTTCCCTGATGCCCATTATTTTGGTGACATTGCCTATATAAATTGCTTTTCAAGAATGAGAACGATAGAACTTTCAAATTCAGTAAATTGTCATGGCACTTAATGACAAATTAAGAGTGAGCTACCTTTTTTGATATGCCTGACCAGTTTTGATTATACGGGATAATAAGTGTGAGAACACATCAGCCAAAAATGACAACATAAAATCCTTGTTCATGGTGCAGAATTATAGACGTTCTATAGAAACTGTAAAATAGTAGAAATTTAAGAATAAATTCTACTATTTATTTAAGAATAAAAACTACTACTCCAAGCAAAAATTTAAGTTTTACTGTTTCACTGTTGACTCTGCAGATAATTAAATATATTAACCAAGATACTAGAAGCTGTAGGAAAATGAGGAAAAAATTACGTGACAAAATTGATCAGAACACGGAAAGAATCCAGGGTGGAAACGCAGCTTCCCAGTAAGCTGACATACAATAGCAGTAGACCACACAGTAAACATAAGTAAAACCAGCTTGATTGTCAAGGGAAGAAAATATGGCATGCAAGCTGAAATGGCTCTTTTTGTACAAAAGAAATTTTATGGTAGTACATAATGATGGAGAGCTACACTGAAAGATCTCGAGAGGAGATGAAAATCTAGCTGTCCCAGGGGCGTTCTCCAGATTAATTTGGAACAGTGGTATGATATTTAAGTAGGCAAACCCCTAAGATTTCAAAGGCATGATTTAAAAAATAATAATAAAAATGAGGTCAGTACTTACCGAAATCTTGTTTAAGATTGAATGTTTTACATGTAGGAATGATATGCTGAAAACATAAAAGAAATAGCTTAATTATTCTAGCTTGTTTCAATTAAGTTTTGGTCATTCTGTACAATGGCAACACTACAACATCAAGTTGTCAAGATCATCCTTGGGAGACTAAGTGCTAATCCATAGACGATCCATCTCTTAGGTGGCTTTTAGGATGAAAACAAGAGCTGATAACGCTAATATGCATTTTCATATAACAAGCTTGTGAAGTTTTTGGAGTGAAAAGTTCATCTAGTTGGTCCCTATATTGAAACCGATGGAGAAATAGTTTACTGGTATTACTTTCTGAAATGGGAGTTACGCATCAGTTGAGATATATTAGAGTAGATCAGCCTGGGAGGTTCTAAAATCTCAGGCTATCCTTTTATGAGATACGAGGAGAGCAGAGTATTTGAAATAGAAGTTGCTGCTAGGAAAATATATAGATAGCAGTTTTTAGCCATTATCGTTGTTCTGGTAACACATGATTAGAAAAGTGAAACACCTTCCGATGTGCATGCTCAGGAAACTTGCCCCCATGAGTCTATAAATAGCATCAAATACGGTGGCATAAATGGAGGTGTCAAAAAAGGTGGGTTTTGTGTGAATCCGTGCACCTGTCCTGCGTGAAGTACTGCACTGCTTTACCCTACGAACAGCCTGCTTAGTAATTGATGCATTCCATCTCGTCTCTAAAGGCAGGGGATAATTAATTACAGTGATTTATAAATCATGACCCACTCATCCAGGCCTCTTTGCAGGACTCCTGGTGAAGAATATAAGACTTAGCCCATCACAGCTGGTCTGTAATGCTGTCCTGATACCCCCCAGATGATGTTGCCATCCCATAGATTTAAATTTTTATTACTGTTTTGATACATTTTGTGTGCAAACATGAGGATGGACGTGAATAGTTGTACCTTTAATTTGGAGGTGGGAAGGGGGAATTAATACAAGTAAAACAAAGGAGAAAAGAGGAAGGTGACTGTGGAATGATGGCAGTGACTCAGCAGTAGTAGTTAATAACCACTTTTGTCCTTTACAACACTTATAAAAGTGCTTTTATGCTGGTAGGTGATCAATGTTGTTCATATTTTCAAGCTACCATGGACTTGTGTAAGATACACTGCACACTGCATCCCACACTTACTGAACAGCTAGCAGTGGTAAAAGTGGGGGAGAGGGGAAGGGAAATGGTATATATTCCCCCATCCTGCAGCACGAGGTCTCCAGACAGCTTTAATTGGGATTTAGTGCCAGAGTTGCTCTTGGTGGATTTTTTTTTTTAAAAAAAAAAAAAAAAAAAAAAGAGGAAACATAATACTGATTTCATTAAACTGTGCATTAGCATAGCGTAAATATTGAGCCTGGGATTGTAATCTGTCATTCCTACTGTCTGATAATTCTGTTGTGGCTGTGCTGGTTATTGATAATTTCTGTAACCTTGCTCCGTGATGTGAAATACACTCTCCCACTCTCACCATGATGGTTTCCTTTTGAATTGTGTGTTCATCGTGTCGACGTTTTAATGCTGGTGTGTGCTCCCTTTTTGTTTTAAACCTCTTTGGGCTGCAGTCAATCTCAGGAAGATTGTTTTGAAAACAAAACTAGCAAAAGGCAGCTTAACAAGCAATGATTTGTTTTGGGATGCTGGACAAATTAAGGACAGTTTTATTTTCGTAGCTAGCTTGACGTTGTGTGTGTGAAAGCAGGAAATTGAGTAAACATGTTCGTGAAGCAGTAGAGCAAAAGGAAAAATTATATAGATTCATTGGACTTAAGTTTTTTTTTCCCAGAGGAAAAAAAAAAGACAAGGAAATATGATGACAAATTTGCACAGTTTACCCATTTTGCATATCTTTTATTACTTAAGGCTAGGTTTGTTTAAACAGCAAAATATATCTAATAAGACTTTAATACTCCTTTTCAGAAGTGTTCTGGCTCATTGTCTGAAGCCTGTGGAGGATAAGCTTTGCAACCATACTCCTCCCATGCCATCAGAGTTGATGGGATTATGCAATTAAATTAATTTAGGAATGTGCAGTCTTTGTGGGATCAGGGCCTTGGAGGTTGGCTTGGAAAAGTACCACTAATTACCAGAAATGTTTCAGTTGCTGCAAAGAGGTGGTGAAGTACTCCATAAAGCCAACTTGTACTCATTATACAGTTGCCAGCTCCGTTTTTGTTTGGAGTGCAAGCTGTGCTGGGGTATCGGGGCTGGATCCTAGATCCTAGGAATCTGTATAGACCGTCCTTTGTCATGATACGGATTACTGGTCTGTCCTCCAGCTCATGCAGGAGAGGTGTCAGAGTATCATCCTTGAAAACAGCTAAACATTTCAAGTCTGACATATTTTCTTTGGCTTTAGTTTGTGATGGGAAGGTGGGGAGAAACATGGAGCAGATGTGTTTGTTGTTAAACCTTATAGAATCATAGAATCACAGAATGGTTTGGGTTGGAAGGGACCTCAAAGATCACCTAGTTCTAACCCCGCTGCCATGGACAGGGACACCCTCCACTACACCAGGTTGCCCAAAGCCTCATCCATCCTGGCTGTGAACACTTCCAGGGATGGGGCATCTACAACTTCTCTGGGCAACCTGTTCCAGTGCCTCACCACCCTCAATGTAAAAAATATCTTCCTTATATCCAATCTAAATCTGCCCTCCTTCAGTTTAAAGCCATTGCCCCTTGTCCTATCACTACACACCCTTGTCCAAAGCCCCTCTCCAGCTTTCCTGTAGCTCCTTTAGGTACTGGAAAGCTGCTATAAGATCACCCCAGAGCCTTCTCTTCTCCAGGCTGAACAGCCCCAACTCTCTCAGCCTGTCTCCATAGCAGAGGTGCTCCAGCCCTCGGATCATCTTCGTGGCCTCCTCTGCACTGGCTCCAGCAGCTCCATGTCCTTCTTGTGATGAGGACTCCAGAGCTGAACACAGTATTCTAGGTGGGGTCTCACGAGAGCTAAATGGTTTTTGTGTGGATTAATGCAACACGAAGAGGCACATCAATTAGTATTGTTTAAAATGGGTTTTGACTGGTGTGAATTCTTTTTCTCTGGTTCTATAGATCATCTTAAGCATTTGTTTACATTCAACCTTCAAGCAGTTAATATAAAAATCTCACCCTAAGTTAATGTGAGTAAAATAGTCAGTACATCAGCCTTGCTTGTGTACAAGCTGCGTGACAGAAGATCTGGGTGTTCTCTCCAAGAGCCCCTTCAGCCTTCTGAAAACTGGTCCTTTTCTATTTTCTTACTGTTCCAGTTAAAACACTCAGTTATTTATAGCTTTTGAAATAGTTTATGTCACTTCTGATACGTGCTCTGTGTGATATTTTAAAATGAAGTACCAAATACTGATCCTTACTTCACTGCGAGCTTAACCTGGGAGAGCTGATGCTGGAAGTGCTCGCTATGTAAAGAAAATCAAAGCATTGTTCAGAAATAATAGCAGTTGTAATATAAACATCTAGTAGTTGGGACTACATATAAACACAGAAATAATAAGATGAGCATTATTATTTTGACTTAATGATCGTTTAGATGCGAAGGTGTCTATTTGGAATCACATCTTGGGTAAACATGGCTGTCTCTGCAAACAAGTTATCCAAACAGAGTGAAGTCAGTGCAGGTAGGCTTCCATCCAAAGTGGTGTATGAAAACAAAAATGTTGTTTTAATTTGGTGTAAGCGGATGAACTCGGTTGAGAATGAAACAATTTCCAAAGGTGACCAAAATCTTACCTCTGCTGGAAAATTATGCTTGAGTTTTCTTTCATAAGGGGCCCCAGTCACAGGACCTGTTGAAAATCTTTATTGATAAGTAACTGAGTAAAAATCTGTGCAAAAGGAAGACAATTTGTGATGTAGTAATTGAACCTGATTGAAAAGGCTTTTTAAGTCTTTATGAGTTTGAACAATAGCTTGCTTTTTTCATGTTTTATGAATAACCCCGCTTATGTCATAGGATTAGACATTGTTAGTAGAATAATGAAAATGGCAGATTCTGGACCCATCACAGGTGAGAAGAAGCTTCACTTCATTTATCACTAAAGCAAACTGGTTTTGGAATGGTAAATAACTTAGTTTAAAAGTTTACGTTTCTATGATCACAGAGTATAATTATGAGTTGGTTGGGAAGATTTTCTTGTTATTGAGACAATGGCATTATTCATCCATCATAGAATCACAGAACGGTTTGGGCTGGAAGGGACCTTAAAGATCATCTAGTTCCAACCCCCCTGCCATGGGCAGGGACACCCTCCACTACACCAGGTTGCCCAAAGCCTCATCCAGCCTGGCCTTGAACACTTCCAGGGGTGGGACAGCCACAGCTTCTCTGGGCAACCTGTGCCAGTGCCTAATAATTTTTTAATGTAGAAGCTGAAGATTATGCTCTTTTGTGACAATTAACAATTGTCACAAAATTAACATGATCTTAACATGATCACCTGTACACTGACAAATTGCAGCTGTTGCAATTACCAGTGTTTAACCTAAAGACTCAAAGGTGGTCTGTTTTGTAATGGATTTAATGTTCATTGTTTTACTTTTTATTTTCAATGCAAACCCAGGGCTGTAGGTTGCTGTAATAATCATTGATTTCAGTGGTTATAGTACATGCATTTTAAACTTCAGTCCTAGTTAGACCATGGAACAGCTGACAAAATTTCATTAACGTAAACCAAGAATAAGTAAAAATGGGCGAGGAAAAAGGATACAGTCATGCGACGTGAATATTTCTTTGAGGATGCAGGCTGGTTCCATAAAAACAGTTGTTATGAAAAGTCTATCTCTGAGCTTCTGCTCAAGTGTTTTGTGTGGACTCAGTTCCTGATCTGGGATCACAGGTCAGGACATGAGACTTTTTATTTGGGTGCTGTGATGGTGTGGAACGTTTCCCCGAAATGTAGTTCATTTATTTATTTTCCTTTGGGGGGAAAAAAAAAAAAACACAACAGAATTTAAAAAAAAAATTGTCGGCAGTCTGTTGAATGAATATAATTTAATGTTTTATTGCTTTTTGATTGTGATTTTTAGTCAGCTGCTGATAATTTCATTGAAGGGTTGGGGTTTTTTGTTGTGGAAGGATCACTTTACACTCGACATTGAGCGACTTGGCAGAGGGGAATTGTTTATAAATAATTCTATAAGAAACTATTTGTCTTTGTACCACACAGCATATCAATCAAGAAACCAGTGAGATATAAAATCAATGCTGTGGGTATTCGGTGGGTGAAAAACTGCCTGGCTTGTACGTCTCAAAATGCAGTTTAACTGGATACTTATCAAGTGGGTGCATGCCTAGTGAAAACCATCATGCATTGGTTCATCAGGTCCTACCCTATTTAATATAATGTATTGAGACTCGTTTTTAGGGAAGGAGTGATCAATGAAGGGGAAGGATTGCTGACATCATCAAGTAACCATCTAAGCCTGGTGCAAGCAAGGTGTATTTTCATAGAGCCAGTAGAATTTCATGCATGTAGGTCACGATTTCAGGATAAGAGGTCCAGGTAGCATTGACTTGGAAAGGGCTTGGAGGTACTCTAGGGCAGTTTTAGAAGTTTACTTTGAAACTATTTGTGAGATTAAGGGTAAATAAATTATTTAATAAAGAACCCTTTTGTATGCAGAAGTAATAATGCTCTCCAGTAGGTGGAAATAGAAGCAAAACCGATTGAGACTGGTTCATATTTTTTTACGTGGTGGATGATTCACTGGAATAGTTTAACAAGGGCTCTGGATTTCCCAAGATTGGAATTTTTAGATGAGATTGGGTTTTTTCCTGAAAGATACGTCCAAGTCCAGCCACAGCTATTGGCCTTGGAGGAGGAAGTAGCTGAGGGCATTCCTATGGCTTGTGTCAGACAAGCTGATAAAAGTGACTCCTTTTGGCATTAAAAATAGGAGTTACAGGCAAATTGCCATGCAGGATTTTGGTTTTTTGTTTCTTGTACAGATTTCTTTAAAAACCTGCATTTTACTTCAGAATTTTCCCACTACAAACATTGTTTTCCCAGGTAGTATGCTCTAGGTGATCTGACCCAAATAGCACAAAAACAGCACAGTTTGTCAAAATGCTTATTTCTCATGCACAAAAAAAAAAAAAAAAAAAAAAAAAAAAAAATTGAAAAGGGAAAATTGCAAGGACTATGTTCTTTCTATATGATAGTCTTTATTCCTCGCACCCTGGTAAAAACTTACCACAGACATGACCTAGATGCATTCTACCACATTAGCATGTGAAACTAAAACACATCTTGATCGG
This sequence comes from Tauraco erythrolophus, assembly GCF_009769465.1. Taxonomy (NCBI): domain Eukaryota; kingdom Metazoa; phylum Chordata; class Aves; order Musophagiformes; family Musophagidae; genus Tauraco; species Tauraco erythrolophus. Next base: position 3,140,935 of record NC_141496.1, read on the forward strand.
ATAGAATTATTTTTAATTGAATACTTACGAGCTCATGTTCCCATGAGATGAAATTGGTACAAAATTACTTTCACACGTCCCCATTGTGGCAGTATGTTCAGGATCTGGGGGTTTTCAATTAATATGTAATGTCTGGCAATTAATCAGGATTGGGGAGAATGTCTTACTCTTTTATAAGTAGTAAATAAGCTATTTGGAGACTGAAAAGAGAAATATTCTATAGCTTGCCTGAAGAGTTCAGGAGAATGCTAATAAAATGTATGTCAGACTGAACATAGTTTAATAGCTTATAGCTGAAAGCAGAAGGGATTTGTGGTCATGTAAGCCAATCTTCTGCCCTCAGAGGGCCTTACTGAGGTTCAGCTCCTCTGCAGTATTTGCTGACTTTCCTGGGGTGCAGAACATCACCTCTCCAGCAGCTTTGATAAGTCATGGTCACTGGCAGCATGGGGTGCAGTGTGGGCATGCTTTGTTTTGTCCATCTTGGTGATGCACTGTTACATGTTTTGGTTTCCCAGACAGCATTGCATGAACTTTGGCTAGTGAAGGCAACTTAGTAAAATGTGTAATTACTGCCTAAATATAGAAGATTATTCACTTAGAAAATAAAAAGTGTATGTTACTGATTCAAAACATCTTCCAAATTGTCAAATTGAAGCACAGATTCTCACCAAAGCTACATTTTGGCTTATGCAGAAGTCCTCTTCAGCAAGAGTAAAAGTAAAGTCTTTAACTTTTCACTTTTTACTTAAAGTGGATGCTTTTCGGCAACCTGCTGTAGTTTTGGGCGACCTGGTGTAGTTTTGGGCAACCTGGTGTAGTGGAGGGTGTCCCTGCCCATGGCAGGGGGGTTGGAACTAGATAATCTTTGAGGTTCCTTCCAACCCAAACCGTTCTGTGATTCTACGAGCTCTTGTTGCAAGTCAACAGACTGTAGCTGTGATTCCAGCACTCATTATGTTCAGATTAAACTAGTGGAAAGTACTAACTGCAGCTACAATTACCACAACTGATAATTAGTGATTAAGATATTCCAACTAGAATGCCTGAAGTTAAGCATCAAAATGTATACTTCTTTTTTTTTCCCTTTTGAATAGTGAGGAATATCTACATCTTGCAATGAATTGAGAACTAAATGTTTAATCCATATGTGTGGATGTTTGGAGAGAAATCTGGGTGTCTGTCTGGAACTGGATAGTGCCTTAAGTGCTAAAATATTTCAAAGAGCTTTGCAAAGTTTGGGCAGGAAATGATTCAAAGTACCCCAGAGGAATGGTGGAGCAAATAACTCTGCAGATATCTCTTGGGGACAGAGATACAGGTGATTAAGGGATTCAAGTCATGCATATGAACAGTAGTGATGAATGAAGTTTTGGCATAGGACTCCAAAGAACAGAAGCAACAAGAGAGATGATAAGAGGGCTGGAGCACCTTTCCTATGAGGACAGGCTGAAAGAGTTGGGGCTCTTCAGCCTGGAGAAGAGGAGGCTCCGGGGTGACCTTATAGCGGTCTTCCAGTACCTCAAGGGGGCCTACAAGAAAGATGGGGAGAGGCTGTTCAGGAGGGCCTGTTGTGATAGGACAAGGGGTAATGGTTTTAAAATAGAGGGACGTAGATTCAGGTTGGATATTAGGAAAAAATTTTTTACCATGAGAGTTGTAGAACACTGGAACAGGTTGCCCAGAGAGGTGGTGGATGCTCCATCCCTGGAGACGTTCAAGGCCAGGTTGGACGAGGCCCTGAGCAACCTGATCTAGTTGGAGATATCCCTGTTCCTTGCAGGGGGCTTGGACTAGATGACCTTTGAAGGTCCCTTCCAGCCCTAACAATTCTATGATTCTATGAAACAAGACATTGGCTTTTAAGGTTGGATGCAAAGTATCCCACTCCATAAAATATATAAAATTTTAGTTCAGCACTAATTTTTAATCAATAAACCCAAGAATCAATAGTGCAGTTAAACAAGAAAAAAACAACAAACAAAAAAAAGAAAACCTCACAGTGTACCCTTAACATCCTAGGTGGCTTTCACTGGAGATGTAATTTGGTTAGTGGAATATCCTGCATAAGATGTGTGGCTGAGTAGTCTGCTGATTTTGAGCTGATTGTGCAAGCACACCTAGTTGCTCTACATGTACTGGCTGACTTCAGGATACTTAATGGTATGTTAGTTTAAAAGTGATGAGTCCAAGCGATAAACCTTATATAGTAAAATCCACATTTTTTCCAGTAAGCCCAAACTGTCTCAAAGCAGATGTTGTAGTGTGTGCTGCAGAGATGTTCTGCACGGGAGCCACAGGGTAGAACTGCTTAGTGAAGGTACCTGAGAGTTTTCATTTTGCTAATTAATTGCAGCTCCAAGTAGCATGAGTATGGAAAAGTCCTTTTGTTAACAAAAAAAAAAAAAAAAAAAAAATCTTTACTATTGGATTAACAAAATAAGTGATTAGAAGTTTCGTTCTCATGGTTCTCCTCTGGAGTGGTTCTTGGTGGTCTCTCAGCTGTCCATCCATTCAATTTAAATTAGCGATTCTCCAGCAAAGAGGCAAGAGCCACCAGTGAGATATTGTAAGCACATTACAACAACAGTTGAGTTGCTGAGTCCCACAGGCCTGGCCTGGCTCCCTGGTGGGACACAGAGACTGCACAGCCCCCGGGCAGAACGGGGAGGAAAGCAGCTGGATGGAGGGAACAGGGAATATTGCTGACCTGCTTAACAGAGGTGTAGCTGCTAAAGACTTGGAAACTGGCATCCAGATCCATTCATACTGATCTAAATGACCCCAAACATTTCAGGTTTGCAAAATTAGTAATGCTGTAAGAACTATTTCTTCTGTTCTTTTCATTTCCAACTTCTAATGAGAACATCAAACTACAAGAGCTGTCATTTCTTCTCACATTTTGGTATCGCTGTTCCTCACCACAGCTTATTTGACCAAGAAACGCAGAGGTGGGGGAAAAAAAAAAAAAGGGGGGTAGGGAGTAAAATTAGTCAGCTTTTTATTCCAATCCTCCAAAGGATTGATTTAAGTTGTGTAAGGAGGTTTTGGATCCCCACTCTGCAGCAGGATGTAGGGGCTGAGAGCTGTGAGCTATTCCAAAGTGTTTTTGTTCCCTTGTATTTGTAAGCTGAGTTTGTGAGAAAACATTGATGGGAATGCTCCCACTGCACCAGCCACGGATCAGAAAAAGCAGTGGGAGAGGAAAATAAGAGCAACCACAACTGGTTTCCAAAGATGACTAATCCTGCAGCCCCAGTATAACCTCCAGGACAGTGATTAGCGTTTGGCTTTTCTTCTAAATGCTGGAAAAGTTTTCTGGGGCGTCAGCCTAGCTGAAAACTCGTTCCATACATGTACACTAATGAATGAAGGTTTTAAAATTTCCATTTAATGTCCCTGCCTCATTACTTTAAATACTTCTAGGTGCATTATGTGCAGTATCACAGCTCATCCATGTTCCTTCTTAGTTATCAGGACACTTTATGAAAGAGGGAAATGCAATTTCATAGATAGGATAAAATAAGGTACCTCCAAGGGAATTGACCCATCAAGCCAGTTTTAGTGTCAGGAATAGTGTGATAGGATTTTTGACTTCCTGTTGGTGAAAATTCAACCCTTATGGTTTGTAAGCTTGCATAGACTGAAGTGCAGTCCAGCTTCGTGGTCTTCCTCTGACAAGTGAGGGTCAGAGGAACCTCTACCGACTGCTAAAACACCAACAAAGCTCTTGGTATGTGTGTGGTAGTGCACAGTCCTACAAAGAGCTGTGCTTTCTTAGAGTTTTACTGTGAACTCTTGTGATTACTCTCAGTTTTGCAGAACAGTTTTAAGGTAATTCAATGTAGGTATTTTACTTTCCTCCATAGTGCAAAAAGATGGAAGTCCTTGGAATGGCTTTCAATGTGGGGTTCACCCAGCAGGAATTAAAAATTGGTGATTATAAAAAAAAAACAACTAAAAATAAATAAATGAAATCAAATTCTTCTAAGGCTACATTCTTTTAATTAATCACCAAGCCATCTTCTTGCTACTGCAGGATTTTATTCTAAAATATATTTCCTGTGTTTCCCAAAGCACTTTGTAGTGCAATTGTGGTTTTGCCACAGTTTCTGCATAGATCTGTTGTTATTTTTCAGCAGGCAGTTGTCCTTGCATTTTGTTGTTTGTTGCAACTGTGATAAATGTTTAGCTATGCTCACGGAGATTTCAGGGAGTTAGCAGATAGCTGAGGCTGGAAGGGACCTCTGGAGATTGTAGAGCTGGTTGCCCAGGTCTGTGTCCAGTTGATTTTTAGTATCTCTAAGGATGGTGACTCCACAAACTCTCTGGGCAACTTGGGGTTTTTTGCCTTATGCTTAAATGCAATTTCCTGTGTTTCAATTTGTACCCAATTCCTCTTTTCCTTTCTCCGGGCACCACTGAGTCTGGCTTCATCATCCTTACACCTTCCCATCAAATATTTGTACGCACTGAGATCCCCTTGAATCTTTTCTTCTCCAGACCACGCTTTACCGGCATACATTCAACTCTGATGTCCACCCCTAAGTCCTGCTGGTTGACCCTTGACGTGGAGGATCTGATATTCCCCTTTGTTGAGCTTCATGAGGTTTCTGTTGGCCTGTTTCTCCAGCCTGTCCGGGTCCCCCCAGCACAACCATCTGTTGCATCAGCTTCTCCTCCCAGTCCTGTATCACCTGCAAACTTGCCAAGGGTGTGCTCTGCCCCGTCAACCAGGTCATTAATGAAAATGTTAAAGAGTATTGTCCCCAGGATCAACAGATGGGGTACACCACTTGTGACTGGTCTCCAGCTGGACTTCGAGCTGCTGACCATAGCTTTCTGAGTCCATCTGTTCAGTCAGGTTTCAGGCCACCTCCCTGTCCACTTATTGAGCTTCTACTTCGTCTGTTTGTCACAACTTGGCTCAATTTGAAAATATTACGATTGTCTTTATTTTTCTTCTGAGAGCCATTGTGCTGTTTGTATAGTTGGTCACGTTTGCAAGATACTTTAGTATCCAGAGTAGTTTTGGCCACAGATCAATCCAGATTACGCCAGCAGGGTTGTAAAAACTCATCTGTGCATGCCTTGGGTTGTCACCTGGATAAATTTAAATTCAAGAAGATATTTGTATGTGCCTTGAAAGCCATGTTGTGTCTCTTCTGAATATCTGTCTTTGTATCCCGTTGTAATATGTTTGTATTTGGTCCCATGCTCCAACTCCAATCCAAGGTGGAGGGCAATTAACATGCCGTCCCATCAGGGTTCTGCTTACTTTTTGTACAGTATAGAATAGAAAACTGTTGGTGTTTGCTTTTATCATTGTGCTAATTCTGTTCTTGGAAGTGTGTTCTTTGCTTGAGGAAAACACAGAGTGACCTAGAACATCACAGAATTTTATCTTTTAAAAAAGTCCGTTTTGGGGAGGGCTTTTTTTTTTTTTTTTAGGAATTTGGGAGGATATTTGAATTGATAGAGGCAGAGAGAATTACACAGGGGAATAGATTTGTGAAACTGAATGTGAGATAAAGTGCGAGAGCACAACCTTTTTTCTCTGTGGGAATGAGGTTAATTTCCAAATAAATTGAAAACCATGTATATTTAATTACTGTGCCACTTGAGGGACTGGGACTTAAATATCTATCGTGTTGGTTTTGAAGATGGAAAAATATTCCACAACTGCAAGTTTGCTAAAATGAGTCATGAAATCAAATCTGTATCAGTTGTCCCACCAATCCCGAGGCTTGTGTATGTTTGTCTGAAGGCTGCAAAACAACCTTTCTTTAGAGTGACAAGTTCACAGTGAATAAGGTAATTTAGGATGACAGTGTATGTAGGAAGTAATGCCCTTTTTCCTACTGAGAAAGTAAAGAACAATAACTTTGAAGTGTCACCTAAAATAAAGTCTGCTTTCTCTTGCATAAGGGCTCTTGATAAGGTTTGTAACGATCGCAGGTCCTTGCTCTGTATTCCCACAGGTCTTTTTCCCTTTTTACTTTTTTTTTTTTTAAGAGCTGTAGAGCGAAGGGGAGAAAAATCACTGAACTCTCCAAATTTAGGATGCGATGTTAGGAAAGGCAGCTTGACAGTTCACAGCGATGAAGCAGGTGAAAGGGTCTGGTGTTATTTCTAATGCATACCTAAGAATGGGCATGGATGCTGTTGAGGGGCTCTAGCTACTAAGAGGAAAGAAATAAAGAAAATAAAGACAAAAAAAAGTCAAATAACAGGAATTAAGGAAATGTCATGGGCTGGCTTCCCAGGACCTTGGCGCAGCTTTTGTACTGAACTGGGCAAGGGCAGGCTGGGGCTTCCTAAAGCCGAATTAACCTCCGTGTGGATCATTAACTGTAGCTTTTCCCATAGTGAGCTGAACTCTTATGAAACGCTTCATTATACCTTATTTTGTTCAGCATCCACTGCTGTTGGGTTCTGACTGGATATTAACATCCTTTTCTTAAAAAAAACCAACAGTGTTCTTGATAAATGTTTTCTTTCAATGATACGGATATTTTTTTAGGGATGAAAAGGCCTATTTTTTTATTTGCTATCTATTTTGACATGAATTTTTCTTCGGAAAGAAAAATTATTTATGACTGGCTGCATTTTGCAGGTTTATATCTAGGTACATAAATCCACAGAAATTCAACAAAGGGGATTGATGTTGACAATGAAGGATGTAGACAATTTTACTTGCGATATTTATTTTTAAAGTATGTTGTTGTTATACTTTTACAGGAAATGTTTAGTACTGGGAATTAAACTTAATCTTGGTTTTGGCATTGAAAAGTATTTAATATATTACATTATTTGACTTTATCCTGCATTTTTCTTCCATTTTTCCTTTTTCAAGTGGTAGTACCTTCATGTCTCTATGAAAACTTGAAGTATTTCGTTCTCTTTCAAAGTAATGTATACCTGCATGTCACTGCTATTTGCAGTCAAAAGTAGAATTTCCAACACATATCTCTTTTGGAGGTTGTGTTTATCTGTACATATGTGCATACATTTATGTTCTATCAAATATTGTAGGGTGCATTTTGAGTTTGTGTTGAAGTATCATACGTTTTTAATAGAAAGCTCTACAATCCTTTTGATGTATTTCGTGTCCGACATGATTTATTCAAAAGGGAATACATAAGTAAAATTTGAAAATTGCCTTGAAATCTGTGTTTGCTGTTTTGAATGCACATTCCTTGGCAGGCCTACATTCCAAATATCAATCACACAAATACAGAATTATTTAAATGTGGTGAGAGGGAATGCCTTTGGATCAAAACCAAGCTCCTTTCTCTCGGGATGTGGGAGGTAGGAGAACTTAGATACAAAAATTGAATCTGCAGTTTGTGCACCAAGAAGTAACATCCTTCTGAATAACTGCCTGGTGAAGGTGTAGGGAACAAACTGCTGCTCTGACTTTAGCTTTTCAGTAGTGCAGCACAAAATATCTCTCTTTTTTTTTCCCCCCGTGGATAGAAATACAGTTAAAACTCGATTTTTGAGCCAAAATCACTAACACAGCATGGATGGAGGTACGCTGCTGAAGAAGGTTGTAATAAAATCAAGTCCATTTATTATGTTTTACGCATTTATTACATAAAAAAATAAATTTGCCCTGATGAACATTGAATTTCATTCGAAGTTTATGAAATAGTAGAATAAGGCTGTCTGTGAAATTTTAATTCAGCAGCTTTGTTTCAAAAGCAAAACCAGTCTCTAATTAAGTGGCCATGTACTGTTTTTTTTGTTCTGAATCAGTGTCATTCAGTGAACGTAGTATTATTCACTGCTCTTTTTTTATCGTCTTTATTCCCTGTGTGGCCTCAGGGCACCCTGAACCCATGCCATCTAAACTCTGTCTGGAAAACCTGAAATATCCATTTCCTTAATTAGTGATTTTTTTTGTGTGGATCCCGTGGCACTCATAACAGTTTCTCAGTGGTTCACAAATGGTCACAAAGAAAATACAAAATATTTACGGATTTGGATTTGAAAAAAATTGCTAGCCATTATGAACAGTTACGGAAGTTATCTACAGACACAAATGCCTGATCTTTCAGATTTTCTTTCTTTGTGGGGTTTTAGAAGTTTAGAAATGACCTCATTGTTGTGCAAGAGACAGTCCTTGCATCTAAGGGCATGTTTGGGAGCACATCTTAGTGGTGAGACCTATGTCTGGTTTGAATTTTCACTTGTTTCTGTCCTTAGCAATAGCTTTACTGTAAAGTCCTGATACCTCCAACTGTTTTTCTTCATTTTCTCCAAAAACGTTTCCAATTCATTAAAGTTCGAGGTTTTATGTCAGTAGGGTAATTAAACTAACTGTAGTGATTCAGGAGAGGCACGTGGATGCTTTCCATGACTGTTAGCGGAACGCTGCTAGGATCGCTGTGGAGGGAGTGGGATCTGATGAGGAAGGACACCTGACTGAATTGAAGGTCAGCGCCTGAGGAAGACAATAAAACTCATTCCTGTGGAGCAAGAATGGCAGAGACACCTTTAGGAAAGGGCTCTGAAGAAGCAGAAAAGTGGGGAAGAGGAAACAAAGGCGTAAGGACAAACTAATATTACCTGTCTACAGCATGATAACGTGTGCTCCTAGCAGCTTGTTTCTTGCTCTACTGCTTCAATGTTGAAACTCAGTTTTATGAAGTTAGGTCAAAGCCATGATGTTATTTCCAAGGTTCAAAGGAGAATGCAGTGACCAGTTCTGTCTGGTGCTGGTGGTGAGGACTCTTGGTGATGGAAGCACGGTCCAAGACTTGAGTCTTAGCCTGAGGAGGGCTGTTAGCAATGCACATACCATTCTGCGTGTGGAATGAGACCAATAACTACTAACGTGGATCCAGATTTTTTTCCTGTCAGAGAAGCACCACAATTCTCTTTATAAGTGTAGCAGTGACCCAAATAGATACAAATACATATCTACATGCACACCCAGTGCTTTTGAGCAAAACCATACCAAATAAAAGCTGCTCAAAGGATAAGGATTTGGACCTTAGGTTGCACAGCAGTGATGTCTCTAATTTTCTTTTTGTTGTTTCATTGTTTGGAGTCTGTCTTCGGGTTTTTGGGTGGGAGTTTTGCTCAGACCGCTTTCACCAGCAATTTCCTCTGATTCTCACCCTCAGAGTTTTGTCCTAATTCAAGGCAAATGTCTTCTCTTAGCAACTATAAAATGATTATCCTATTGAGTTAAGAGCAAGTGGGTGAAATGGAAATATTGTGGACTCTGCCTATTCAATATTCTTATAAAATATTATCAGGACTTACACAGGGAACATTGAAAGGAATTACATTAATGCCTTGAGACACTTAAGGCAGATTCACGGATATTTATCTTGGAGTAAACCTTATAATTAGTCTGAGCTTTACAAACATGTGTTCTGTTTATTCTGGACTGCATACATTTTCCCCCAGAACTCTAAGCCTTCCTAAATTTAGTTTGCCACTTGCCACTCTCTCAGAGAAATATACAGCAGATTTGGTTGGTGAGTTACATCTGTAGTAGATCACAGTCTGGTTATTGAGTTTATACTTTAATACGATGTGGAGTTAGGAAGATGTTGTTTCTAGGAGGTGCTCCCCATCCCTGCCTGACTCTATCCTTTAAATGGAATTACGAGGACGTTATTTGGCATGCCAGACAAAAGGGTAATGAGATTATCTGTTCCAAGACACAACGGAAGGATTTTACAGCTTTCTGTTCCTTTTACTTCTCTAGTGGTAGGAGCATTAGTTTCCTAACATTCATTGAAAGTGGCCATGAGCTGCCTAACGATTTGTGCCTTCGGTTGAAATATACATTTCCCACTCTCTGCAAATTAAACTCTCAGCTTTTGTAAATATTTACTTTTGTCTCATCACATCAAATTCCTTGCTTCCATGTTTTTTCTAGTCTCTTTTTGATTCCGTTTTAACAGGAAATCCTGTTTGTTAATGCAAAGCCTCAATTAATTGTTCTAAGTTACTCCTGAATTTGCTCTTGTCACAGGTATGTGATGACTGCGTGTTTTTCTACTTTTATTAATAAGGAAGTTTCTTTAGGAGACAGAATTTGGAATATCTTTATAGCACATGCGTTTGTAGATATCTGTTCATACGTAAGTGGTGGCAGATAAAAGAATGTTCTTTAAAATTAATGAGAAGCTTTTGCTGTGAACTGAAGATGTCTTAAAGTACTTCATTCATTATGATAAAGTTTAGGACTTTAGAATTAAAACAACAATCTGTAATGCTTACTGTTTAACAGGAAGATGGGATAGAAATAATTTGTTTACCCAGTTTGCATTAAAATCATTTGTGGTGCTTTAGATTTGCTCTGAAATAGCAAGCAGCTGAGGCACACAGCCTGTTTCCAAGGGGACATAAACTTACATTTTTGAGAAGGCTTTAAGTCAAAAAACAGTCCGATCACAAAGCAGCAAAGCCAGAACATGGCAATACCAGCCTCACAAGGACCTTTTGCTACCTGGGAGAAGCCCGTTAAGTTCCCTGATCCTTTAAACACACTTGGGTGAGTCCATCAGTGATGCACATACAAACCATTTTATTTGCATACACGACCTTTTTGGAGACTGCACACCCTAAGTCTCTCGGTTTCACATCATCTCTGCAAGCTAGGTGGACCTAATAGTAAATATAGCAAAGCTTTATTCAGCAGAAGTTAATGTCACTCTTCTCTTTATGAGATTAGAAAGAGAGATATAAAGTGCGTTCTTATTTTCTCCTTAGCAATTTGATATCTTAATTGCTTAGCTTCTATTACCTGGGATCCCAGATGTTTCCCAGGCATCAGAGTTGTGCTCAAGTAAGCAAGAGCAGTGTCCCTCTGTGGAGTCAGCTGCTCTGGATAGCCCATGGAGTTCTCCACGGCTGTTCTCTCTCTTTATTTCTATTTATGTGCCATTACCCATTAGCGCTTGGATAATTCAAACGCAGGGTGCCTCAAGGGCTCTTCAGCAGACATGTGCATTTGGGGACTTAGTGATTTTTCTACGCTTAGTCATGCTAAATGGATTTCTCCCAGGGCCTGGTTCTTTGAGTGCTTACAGAGCACTTCTCCATCGCCCACAGAAAGGCTGGTGGACTGCCCCTGCTGCGCTCACTCGCATCCAGTCCCCCAGTGTGGGACTATCAGTGGTTATATTGCAGCACAGTGCATTTGTTTTCATAGAACCATAGAATCACAGAATGGTTTGGGTTGGAAGGGACCTCAAAGATCATCTAGTTCCAGCCTGCCTGCCATGGGCAGGGACACCCTTCACTACACCAGGTTGCTCAAAGCCCCATCCAACCTGGCCTGGAACACTTCCAGGGATGGGGCATCCACAGCTTCTCTGGGCAACCTGGTCCAGTGCCTCAGCACCCTCTGAGTGAGAAATTTCTTCCTTATATCCAATTTAAATCTCCCCTCTTTCAGTTTAAATCCATTGTCCCTTGTCCTGTCACTACACGTCCTTGTAAAAAGTCCCTCTCCAGCTTTCCTGTAGCCCCTTTAGGTACTGGAAGGCTGCTGGAAGGTCTCCCCAGAGCCTTCTCTTCTCCAGGCTGAACAGCCCCAACTCTCTCAGCCTGTTTCCGTAGCAGAGGTTCTCCAGCCCTCGGATCATCTTTGTGGCCTCCTCTGGACTTGCTCCAGCAGCTCCATGTCCTTCTTGTGCTGGGGACTCCAGAGCTGAAGGCATTATTCCAGGTGGGGTCTCGACCTCTTGTGTGACCATTCAGGCAGGTGAGCAGTTCAGGTCCTCTGCTTGGAAGTGTCTGTGCAGGCACCTTATCCAGTACATGAGTAGAGTTCTCGTGCCATAGCACTCTCCCTTTTGCTGTAATCTGTTAAAAAATAGGTCAAAACTAAGAAGCGTTCCTTACATGTGTAGGAATTAAGGTATGGTTTTAACTCAATGTCAGGTTTCAAAAGGAAAATATTTTTAGAGCTTGCTATTTAAAGGAGTTTTTTGCAAATAGGTTTGTGGTGTTCGCGCAGGCATTGTAAAATTCTTTTGTTTAAGGAGTATTTGCATAACATGGTTTCGGTGTTTAGGGCTTGTATTTAGTTCTTCAAAATTGAGAACCATAGTACATTTGGCATGTATATGAGAGCAGAGAGAAGGAACAGCACGGAGGCTTGCTGAATTGTTTGAGAAGATTCATCATCAAATTTTTTGATCCATGGAACTGTTTTTTTTCCCATCACCAGGTAGTGTTTTGTATTTGTGTGCTGTTCAGTTTATTTGCACTATACTTCTGAACTAGGAGAATGAGACTAAAAGATTCAGAGTGTTTAAATTTCCAAGCTTCAAATAAATTATGTTGAGCAGCACTTTAGCCCTCAAGTAATTCTGTACTCGGTGCATGTGGAATGTTTTTAAACATTCAGGTAATTGAAAATTTTTCTCCTTGAGAAGCTCACTTGTGATTTGGGTTGGGAGTAGTTCAATCCTTACTCCTTTTTTCTGTTTTATAGCTCAATCTGACCTTCCTCTGCTAATCTGCTCAATTTGTCTCCCACTCTCTGACTCTTGTTTTCTTAGTTTCAGAGGTCTTTCATGTTTTCCCCATCCAAAGCTGTAGCTTTTTTTCTCCTTTTTTTTTCCCCGCTCCAGATTATTTCTTTTCAGAATACCTAAAATGTTGCATTGGAAGCACCCCTTTGTCACAGTGTGTCTTTCAAACTTTCCCTAGTTTTGGTTTACATGGAGATCTGATGTTTCTGAGCCGTGGGACATCTGGCATGTCATGTTCATGAGCCATCAATGGAGTAATCTCAGACATAAATATCCCTGTCTGTATGCCGAGCAAGTGCCACTTCCTGCCTGTCTGAAAACACACCTAAACCACTTAAATTTTCCTCAAGGTTTATGAAATTGCATATTTTATTGAACCATTGCCCTGCTTATTACAAAAGATGGCACAAGTGACAGATGTGTTACTCTTCTTGCTTGTAATGGTGCTGATATGCCAGCATGCTAATTAAGAATTTAATTCTGGAGATACCTTTGCCAGATTTTTTTCAGTGCTACAAAACCCACAAATAGAGTGAATTGAGCTGTTTCCCAAGAGGATTTGTTGTTTGCATCTTTTATCAGATTATGTAGAATAGAAAAAGAAGTGACAATGTATAGAAGTCCTTCCACCTCTTTTGATGTAGTACATGTAGACTGTTACCTAAATGCATGTCGGACCAGATGAGACCATTTTGGTCATATAGTCTGACCTCTAACATAACACAGTCCAAAGATGCAATTAGTTCCTTCTTCTGGGCTGAAATTTCTATGGTTGAATTAGAACATAGCTTTCAGGAAGACATACAGTCTTGGCTTAAAGACTTCCATCAGTGTCCCAATCTGTTAACCACGCTCCCCCTGTGCTGTGCATAGGCATGCCTGTTCTCCCTGAGACTCCGGGAACAGCTTGGAGCCGAGGGTTGTCTCCAGGACCGTGTCTGTCTGTCTCTCATTCCCATGTCTGGGCTCAGCCTGAGTGCAAGCTCTCTGTACTCAGAGAATCTCAGCCTAGCCTTGCTGTCTGCAGTTGGTGGCTTGCGGAGCTTCAAGGATCAAGTGGAGGAGTTCTTCTGGAGCACGAGGATGGTGGTGCAGCACTGATGAGCTGGCTTTGAGTTTGTGTTCCAATGTGTAGTAGTGGAGATGCACCAGGCTTCTCCTCATGGGAGCCCTGACAGTGTAAATAGGAATTTGTTGCACATCATGTCTGGTTTCAGCCACATCTGTAAGAGAGCAGTGCCCATGCAACCTGTACGTTAGTTTCTGTTTCACTAAAAGTTGGTTGGTTTTTTCTTCCTTCTGGTAGCTTAAAGGATCTTCTCTTAACAAACTTTTCTCCATGTGCATATTTTTGCATTTTGGTCAAATCACTCTTCTTTTCTCAAACCCCTTAAGTAATTTAATTTCTTGAACGTTTCATGGCGAGGTGTATTTTCTGGCTCAGTTATTAATATTGCATTTTCAGACCATCGTTGTGAAACCTGCACACATTACGTCAGTGGCAGGTGCCATAGAGCAAAACTTAGTGGATATTTTTGTTTCTGTCAAAGACAGTTAACTCTTTCAGCAGCTCTATTGCACTCTGGTCAGCTCTTTGTTGGTCCGGTGGTCTTTACTTGCTGCTCCCATGGTGAGATCCTTCACACTTGTTGAGCAGCTTGGATTCTTTGCTGCTAAATTCGAGTTTGGCTGCATTAAATCACAAGTTTATTTGGTGTAAAACTTCTTGAAAGACAAAGAAAAAATCATCGAATCATAAAATCATAGAATGGTTAGAGTTGGAAGGGACGTCAAAGATCATCTAGTTCCAACCCAAATCTTTATGATTTTTTGAAAGATAAAGGAAAAAAAAAATCCTTTTTTCTTTATTTGACAATCCTGTAATGAATATATCATTTGCAAAGTTTAACCATAGTATTTCTTTATTGTTCATGTATATCAATGATACGTGTCATATTATATTCTTATTGAAAGTATTTTGGTAGCTATAGTGAATGTTAAATAGCTGTTGGCATTTAGAAGGGCCAAGAATATATTCTTCTCTGACTATGTTAAGAAAACTTATTTCAAGATTCACATTTGAAGATTTTTCAAACTGTTCAGGTGTCTAATAATTTCCAGTTCGTATTATGCATGTCATGTTGCTTTTTATCATTTGAGTTTCTTAATAAAAAAAAGTCCTGTGTGGAATGAAGTCATATAAATGTCATGTAGAAGCCTGTTTCAACAGGGGTACTATCATGCTCTCATGATAGTACATCTTATTTCTATTCTTATTGAAATAAAAATGAGTGTGCTTTACAAAGTCTATTTTTCTGTGCTGGTGACATCCTCCTTCAAATGAAATTCATTATTTTTCTTTCGTTATTATGTTTAGGATTAACTGGGATGTTGTTATCTTGGATCCATCCTATTTACTTTCTTAAAATAAGATACACTGGTGCCTTTCCTTCTCATTGTACAAAGATTTCAGAAAGCTCCAGTTTTTGGATTTAACTTGTATTTACTTTGGATTTACTTTCGACTTCTAATTTTAATTCCCTTATCTTTTTCTAATTCTTTAGTTATAAAAGTTTCATTTTATGCATTAATTTTTCGTATGTGAGAAATATACATTATAAGTTTTTTCAGTGTGCTGTAAATTAGACTTTCTGCAGAACTTGCTGAAACTTTTTTTTTTTTTGGTGATTGTTGGCTTGAGATTCTTGGTAGGCCAAAAAGAAAGCTGTTAAACAAGTTCCCATTATTGGCTTTTCCCTTTTTTTTTTTTTTTTTTGGATCCATAGGCTCTGGGAATTGGCTTTTTGAAAGCATTACGTTCATATATTACTGGTTTGAATCCCATTGTGTGTGCAAATAACACGTGATCAAATCACTTCTACTTAAACAACCATTCATGTTTACTGTGTAATAATTCCTTTATTGATCAAGGTTCAGCCTTGTGTTAAATTAAAAAGAAATGCTTCATCTATGTAGAGTGAGTTAAGAAACCAATGCTTTTATAATTCCTAGAAAATCAGAAATATGAGACCTTGAGTCTTCCTCGTTGGTTGAGCTCATCCATGGTTTGATGATCTACAATAGATACCAGCTGTTATTCATCTTGCTATTATTCCAGCCTATTATTTTGCTTACTAAACATTGGCCCACAAGTAGTTGTGGAACGAGAGATGAGTTGTTCTGAACATAATTTATTATTATTATTATTATTATAAAGTGTCCCTAACGGGTGAGATCAAAGGGCTGTCAAGCTCCATAGCCTGTCTGACACTCGATGGAGAACAATGGGGGAAAAGAGGAAAAGTGTTCTGGTAGAAAACTCCGTATTCTTGTCAACCTGTGTAGGCTGCCCTCCAGGACCACGTAGTATACATATTTTTTTCAGTTTGGTCTCAGCTTGGTTTTTCATGGGGCAAAAATAGAAGTGTGACTAAGACACATGAGGGAACTCTGGGAGACGGTCTTAATTTCCACCTCTGCATGAATTGACACGTGTCTCTTGTACCTTGTAGTGGGGAGGGGAACAATTTTGTTGTAAAACACTGTTGCCTTTTTTAAATTGCATCATTCGTACCTTAAAAATCAAAACAAACCCCAGAATTTTACAGGCACTGAAAATGTGACTGCTGCAAAATCAAGCATCTCCTTCAGAAGGCAATGTTTGTCGATGACAAAAGATTTTTATGAACTGAATTTCATACAAATGACTTTTGAGGATTGTAATTAAATCTCATACTTCAAAAATGGAGCTGATATTTATCAAGGTGGTTTTCAGAGGTAGGGATAGGGGCATAGTACATGAATTACTCGGTGGTGAAGTTTTACACCATTTCGGGAGGCAGCACCACTTCTTTTGGACCTCCGAATTCAGTAGTTAATCACAATATTTGACCTCTTTTTTTTTTTTTTTTTTTTTTTTTCTGTTTAGTTGTAGTGGGTTTGTGGAGCTCGTTCAGGGATTGCAGTTTGCTCTGGTTGCAGTTCTGCAATAGGTTTTTGTTCTCAGTATGAAAAGTTCCTGCCTACATGTCTGTACCTTCTCGCTCCTCTAAGGGATGGATAAATCAGGATAACTGATTTATGAAGAAGATAATTGTATTGAGTTTCTTTAAGCTAAATATTGGTGTTGTGGGCAGACGTCCCACAAAGCAGTTTCCCAGCACAGATGCAAAGGTGATGAGCTGTGGCAGGAAAGAAAACTTTGCAAGGGGAAGCACTGGTGCAAAAAACAAGGTATAGTAGAGCATACCCTCTCACTGCTGCTTTGGAAGTGGAAATCAGCCACCAAGGGCTTGCTTAGGCCATAAACAAGCACTCTAGTTTAGTTACTTTACACTTAATTAAAAAAAAAAAAAAATATATTTAAGGAAGCAAAAATAGGATATTAAGAAATAGTCGTCTGTCCTTTTCTTTTCTTCTTCTTTTTCCCAGTTCTTTACATTTCTGTCAGAGTAAATAAATTTGCACTTCGCTATTCCAGTTCCGTGCAGAATACCAATATATGTGCATTTTCCTCTTCACGTGTGCTGAATAAATGTGCTTTTCCAAATCCTGATCCCAGTTCTTTTTGTATATTTAAATTTCCTTGATAGCCAAAATGTTTTATCTATTTTGGAGATAGATACCAGCTGGAAATCATTTTCGTTCCAAATTCTTCCTCTTTGTGGAATTATCTGTATCTTCTGAAGCAGACAGACACCAGATTTAACCTGTTCTTGCTGCACACCCATAAGTATCACCAGGTTGGTTTTATTCTGTCTCTGCAGCACTAGATGGTGCTGATGACAGCATCTCTGAAATCTGAGCCTTCAAAAACACCAGTGATTCGAAAAGTAACGCCGCTGTATCAGGCCAAGGACCAGTTTGCAAATCCAAATTTCGATATTGAACAAAAATTTCAGCCTGTGACTACAGACTGATTATGGAGGGGAGAAGGATGGAAACCCTACTAGTATGTCTTATTTCTGTGTTGCTTTTTTTTTTAACAGGGAAGGTTCCAGTAGTTTTGACTAATTGCTGTGAATTAGTGGGAGGTTGGCAATTGGTTCCAGGAATGGCATGTCTTTTTGAGGCTGTGTTGGATAGCAGGAATGAAAAAATAAGGTTCCAGTTTTCATGACGTCAAATATATTGTGTTATCCTGAAAACACCAAATGTTCTCAACCTTCGTAACCACCGTGGGCGTCTTGGAATCTCATCTGATGTTCTTACTGTATCAGTCCAGTTGTGGTTATCACTGCTCAGGCAATAGTGTCCTGGTGGGACAGGGATTTGGGCAGCTGCTGTACCAACCCTGGTTTCGGCCGTGCCATCTCGATCCCGTTCCTCGTGCTGGCCGGCTCCGGCTGAACCTTGAGGATGGTGCATCCTACTCAAGGGCTCTCACACGGGTTAATTAGATGTCTTAAGTGTGTCTAAGGTGTCCTTAGGGGAAGCTGTTAATCTGTTCTAAGAAATATCTGACTAAAGAGGTGTTGGGAGATGGTGGAATTTGTTGAGTGGGCTCTCGAGAGGTAAGATTTGGGATTGAGAAGTATAACTAATTCCTGTGGCTGTGAGAAGTGTTGGAAAAGCCTTTTCCCGAGGCTCTTGATTAGTAACGAGGGGACAAGCACTGATATTCTGAGGAATCTACTACTACTGTCTGTGAAGGATACAATATCAATGATGTATTTTAAGCAAAAAAAATTAAGAGGACTTCTTCAAATGCTGAGCATGATTTCTTGAGGCAGAAAAGCTTTCCAGGCACATGTCTCTGAGCACTGAAGCTGTCCTCCAGTTCCAAGAAATAGAGGCTACTATTTAGAATATAACACTGAGGTAGCGTTTTGCCACTTAATTTTTTAATTTCTAAACCAGCTTTAATATTTTGTACTTGAACCTGGTGAACAAGGAGTCTGCCACTGCTCCGTGTCCCAGGCGTAACCAACTCCAAGAGCAGCGTGCTCAGGGATTGGTGAATTCTGTTGATGTTTATTTGTCAAGACAGCCTTTTTACCCTCCAAGGACCAACACAGTCATCCTAGGAAAGGCTGATAGGAGTCCAGTAATGCTCCAAAAAGATGCCAGAAGAAAGTTTTTAAATACAGAAATGCTTAAAACAATATACCAAGATTTGGAGGAGGGGAAAGTGGGTTATCTGTGAAGCAAAAAGCATGTTCGAGGTATGCAGCAGCTTTATAGAATTATCTGACTGCTTGAAGCTGCTGAGAACTAGCTGTGGTGGTGGCCTTTGTCCACTGCTTCTGCTAACTTCTCATCTCTCCTTCCACCTTTGCAGTCAAGTTACATACTCCTTATGTACCAGATTATACCATCTGAGTGTCATTGCCATGCTTTTTTTCCAAAATGCATGAAAAAAGTGTTTATTTCTCTGTATGTATATGAACCTCTGATTTCACAGGTTATTTATAAAGCTAAAGTAATGTTTTATTCCTTGACTTAAGCTAAAATAAATTTGAAAAGAAGGCATGCCAGTAAAATGCAAAAACTCAGCCGCCATATACCCAGAGCTTCTTTAATATGATTGGATTCTCCCCATACTAAGCAAATTCGTTATTGAAAGGAATAATACACAAAATGCTGAAGGATATATTGCAATATATTGCATGAGGTGCCACACTTAGAATATGCATTTAGCAAACGTGCTGGTTATGAACTAAAGTTGCATGTATACCATTCCTTCTGTTAGAGTTTTACTTTTAAGAACTTAACCATGAACATCTGATGTTCTTCACGCCACTTATTGTTTAGAATATTTCTAATTCAAATTCTGCTGTTGCTTAGCCCAGATGTTAAATAAATAAATTCTGTAACTATTGTGCATGGCGTTTTAAAAATTTCCTTATTCACGTTTGTGTATATAACAAAACATCTCTTCTGACTGTATAGTCTATTTCAGAACATTATTGTGAATTTATTCTATTTTCTTTTCCCCCTCTAGTTTATTTTCTTTGTTGTCTAAAAAACACAACAAAGTACTGGAGCAAGCCACGCAGTCCTTAAGAGGTTCCCTCGGCTCAAATGACTCCCCACTTCCTGATTATGTGAGTATCAAACTTAATGTTTTAGGAGGTGCTTCAAAATAGAAGTGGAACATCCCTAAATCTGCAAAGATTTATCAAAATGTGTGATGGCTAAGCAACCACTGACACCAAAATACAGGAACCTGTATGAAAGATGTCATGTCTGAAGTGTCTTTGGAAAAAAAAAAAAAAAAAAATCACAAATGGTGAAACAAAACCGCAACTATTCATAGCTAACAGACTTTCTGTACCCTGTCAGCTTGCAAGTCTCAAGCCATTCGTATTTGAGGATATTTAAATCATACAGTTAAAAAGATTATTTTTAAAAATGAAGCTTTGGCATCCACGGAGTGCTAAAGTACCTAGAAATGATTGAAAACAATTCCCAGTGAGCCTTTGGGGGAATACTGCAGTCAAGGGGCAAATTGGTGTGTTCTCAACATGTGGATAGATACAGTCCTCTTCAGTTTACTGAGCCAATACCCACAAATAGACAACAACTCTGTGATTTGATTGCACCGCTTGTTGGAAAATCTCTAGTGTGGGTACAAGAAGGAGACATCTTCCAAGGACTGGAATAATATCTTTGTACTACTGAAGTATCTTTGGTTTGTACTCATTTGAACTCTCACTGCAACACTATGTAAAAAAAAAAAAGTTGATTTATCAGTTGCTCTGGATTTTTGAGGATGAAAATGTAAAAACTGTTTTATTTTCAATATTAATAGGTTTTCCAGGACATGCCTGTCTGAGACTTTACATAACATATTACTCAATCATTAAGCATAAAAATACCTAAAAAGGCCTGTGCAAACATCATGAAGTTCAGCAAAGCCAAGTGCAAGGTCTTGTACGTGGGTCGGGACAATCCTGAGCACAAATCCAAGCTGGATGGAGAATGGATTGAGAGCAGCCCTGAGGAGAAGGACTTGGGGGTGTTGGTTGAGGAGAAGCTCAACATGAGCCGGCAATGTGCGCTGGCAGCCCAGAAAGCCAACCGTGTCCTGGGCTGCATCCAAAGCAGCGTGGGCAGCAGGGCGAGGGAGGGGATTCTGCCCCTCTGCTCTGCTCTCCTGAGACCCCACCTGGAATACTGCGTTCAGCTCTGGGGTCCCCAGCACAAGAAGGACATGGAGCTGCTGGAGCGGGTCCAGAGGAGGCCACGAAAATGATCCGAGGGCTGGAGCACCTCTGCTATGGAGACAGGCTGGGAGAGTTGGGATTGTTGAGCCTGGAGAAGAGAAGGCTCCAGGGAGACCTTCCAGCAGCCTTCCAGTGTCTAAAGGGCCTACAGGAAAGCTGGAGAGGGGCTTTTGACAAGGGCGTGTAGTGACAGGACAGGGGCAATGGCTTTAAACTGAAAGAGGGCAGATTTAGATTAGATAGAAGGAAGAAATTCTTCCCTCTGAAGGTTGCGAGACACTGGACCAAGTTTCCCAGGGAAGATGTGGATACCCCATCCCTGGAAGTGTTCCAGGCCAGGCTGGATGAGGCTTTGGTTAACCTGGTGTAGTGGCAGGTGTCCCTGCCCATGGCAGGGGGGTTGGAACTAGATGATCTTTGAGGTCCCTTCAACCCAAACCATTCCATGATTTTATATAATAGTTTAATGACTTAAATTTAATTTAACTAACTCGGTTACTTAACCTGCATCTTTTAGTTATTACTGCTGACATGTACCATACAAACTGGAGGCACTTTGTTATTCAGAAACACGTGGGTTTGTAAAGCAAATGAATCACTTGCGGGTTTTTCCTGTCTATTCCTGCCACCTTACCATGCCCTGATTCATGAGAAGCTCCCTACGACACCCATGGTCTGATTTCTGTCCCAGAATTTGCTCTCTGACCTTTAGTTTTTGGAACTCGAAACATTTCAGTAAGAACCCCCTCAATTTAGTTTGTGGTTGGGGAGCAGAAGTTCCCACTTCTGTTTGCCTGGTAGGGTGATACACAGGCTGGATAAGGCTCTTTCATCTGGGCAGGCATGAACAACTGAAAGCGTCTGAGACTTCAAACCTTGGCCAGGAATTGGTGGCCCTTTCCCATGGGTTTGCTCCTCAGGCAATAGGGGCTCATGGTGTAGGAGCTTCCACAGTTGTGAGGACTGTAATATTTTGGATGCATTGAGCATTTCTGAGTCTTGTGGTTGATAAGGCTTTTGGGGCTGTATTTCTCAGAGGTGATTAAACCTGTGTTATGCCAGGTTCCAGCTTAAGCAATTACACAGCTACGTGTTCAAATTCTTCCTGTGGTCTTGTGGCTCTTTGGTGAGCTTGTCCTGGAGAGCTATGGTGCCTCAGGAGGCTCTAGGGCAAAGGGGGGCTGCTTTGGTGGAGGTGATGCCTTTTTTTCCTTCAATGTGTTGTGCCATACATCATATCATGAGATAGTTCTGCATAACATGCGGTATCACAGCTCGGTGGGGTTGGAGTGAGTGCTTGGGACTGGGTGTATGGGCACAGGGGCTCCATAAGCTGGAATTTCTGCCAGAGGTTGTGTATTTTGAAACTAACCTCTGAGACATTGTGGGTTCTTGGTTAAATAATTGTCAAGCACCTTCGGATGCCTAGAGCAGAGGGCTGAAATTTTTACTCACTTGTATCCCTAGTGCAGGGACTGCAGTTAGAATCATAGAATCACAGAATGGTTTGGGCTGGAAGGGACCTTCAAGTTCATCCAGTTCCAACCCCCCTGCCATGGGCAGGGACACCCTCCACTACATCAGGTTGCCCAAAGCCCCATCCAACCTGGCCTTGAACACTTCCAGGGATGGGGCAGCCACAACTTCTCTGGGCAACCTGTTCCAGTGCCTCACCACCTGCTGAGTGAAAAATTTCTTCCTTCTATCTTATTTAAATCTCCCCTCTTTCAGTTTAAAGCCATTGCCCCTTGTCCTGTCACTACACGTCCTTGTCCAAAGTCCCTCTCCAGCTTTCCTGTAGGGCCCCTTTAGGTACTGGAAGGCTGCAATAAGATCACCCCAGAGCCTTCTCTTCTCCAGGCTGAACAGCCCCAACTCTCTCAGCCTGTCTCCATAGCAGAGGTGCTCCAGCCCTCGGATCATCTCTGTGGCCTCCTCTGGACCCGCTCCAGCAGCTCCATGTACTTCTTGTGCTGGGGACTCCAGAGCTGAAGGCAGTATTCCAGGTGGGGTCTCAGGAGAGTAGAGCAGAGGGGCAGAATCCCCTCCCTCGACCTGCTGGCCACCAGTTGTATGTGCCCTGTTGTCAGAAGGAGAATGTTAATTTTGAGAAGAGACCCTTATGTTTTCTTCCCTAGACAAACAAATCACTATCTGCTCTGCTCAGAGGAAGGGAAGCAACGTGATACACGTGTGTGTCTGTAAAAGAGCCCTTATAAATAGCTGTACATGTGCATGCACACGTAGGCATGTATTTACATATATGTAAATGTATATGTATGTGTACATATTTTGGGGTGTGTAGGCATTTGGTGCTTGAAAAATATTTTATAGGTCTGGGACTTCTTTTTTAGTTGCTGGATGTGAGCTGTACCGCGGTGAAGGAAAGACCCAAGGTGCTTGCTGTACAAAGTTACCCCCTTACAGATGGAGACAGCTGAGAAATGCGGTTTGTGGAGCAGTGCTGGGGAAGCGCTCTCGAGTTCAGCCCAGAAAATTAGATACTTCACTGAATTTCTACCCTTTTATTGTTGGTATGAATAGGGAGGGAGGGGAGAGGAAAGATTGCAGCAGCAGAGAGTAAAATCACTGAAGTTCATGGCCTGAATTTTGATAGAAGAATGTATACTTTTATGCATGCCTTTTCTTTTTTCCTCCCAAATCGCTCATGTTCCAGCTCAATCTGATGCATAATCAGTTGACTAAATGAAAGTCAAGGCCAATTTTCATTTACTTCAGCATATTCTGCTTCTGAAAGACCATGTTTGTGTTGCCTGTAAGAAGGGCAGAGAATCTAGGAACTGAGATAGCTTAAGTGTCTGAAGTCCTGAAGCTCGTTCTACCACCATATCCCAGCGTGGAGCTAAAGGAAGGGATGATTCTGAGATTGCCTGCTCTGCCCAGGTTTATGTCTAGAGAGGAGAAGGATTGACACGTAAGCTATTCCCTTCACCGGTTTCATTCAAATCAATCAAATATGTCTTTTAAAAACGCATTTCTCGTGATTTTTTAATTCAGTTTTAATTTAGAAATTATTTTTTCTTACTATATTCCTTAATTCAAAAGTGAATTTGCGCAGAACCTGAGTCACAAGGGTTAAATCATACATAAAGTTGTTCTAGGTGTTGCTTATGGTCTTCTCTTCCTTTACATGGCTTTCCGCTCGTTTGTGAGTACTAGACTTGGAAAACCAAATTACTGTAGACACTGTGTATTCCTTCTCGGGGCCAGGAAGTTTATGGGAGGAAAAAGGCAGCATCAGTGTTCCTGAATTGAGCCCTGTCTGTTGTGAACATTGTAGGATGGAGAGGTGCTGGGGCACAGTGTGCCCATGCCGTGTACACATGAAGTGGAGATTGGATGAGACGGGCATCTCTTAATTCCTGAGAGCTCAAGCAGTACTGGCATTTCTACTGTACTTTGTTTCCATTACTGTAAAAAACCTAAGTTTCTGACCTAACACACAGCTCCTAAGCTGCTGGTTGTTGATGGTGCTGAGAATATACTGGGTTTCTCCTTTGCCATGTTTCTTGTGATCCTTTTGTGAGTGTCCGCCGCGGAGTACCGTCAGGTCTCTGGTATACTAATGAAGCTGCAGGTGTTTTGGTGGCAACTAGAGTAAGGAACTGACCCTATTGGTGGTTGTATTGTTCTTGTTGAGGTTTTCTGGGCTTTAAAAAAGAAAAGAGCAGATGGTTTTGGTTATTAAGGCTGGATCAGTTTCCTGGTCCTTCTCCGATAAGCTGTAATCAATGTGATGGGATTCAGGAGCAGGATGGAGAAGTCAGTGGGGAGGAGAGAACCACCCCCTGTCATCAGAGTATCACCTCAAAGACAGGATCCTTGGTTAGACCAATTCTCATGCTACTTTGTTTACTAGTTGTTTAATAAGGTTTATTACTAAGCATTATTTTCACAGTTACAATAACCTGTTTAGAAATACCACAGTTCTGTCAAGTTGTTCCTGCCTGCGAGTATCTCGAGGCATGAAGAAGCAGGAAAAATCCAGTTAGGTTTTTTATTGCTTTCTTGCATTCAATGAAAGAACATTTTACAAAATTTTTGACAGACAAGAAAACTAGTAGCAAAATAATTGAGAATTTTGCTTCTTCCAGTTCAAATCAAGACAAATTACTTAGGTAAACATATCAATGATACTTTTTTTTTGTAATTTTATTACAACCTGCTGTAATTTGTTGAATCATAGATACCTCAAAGCATACCTGGAGGCATGCTAACTTCCCTTGGAAAGTAGCACATCAGACCTGTTGTTGGAGTTACCCAAATGGTTGCTTTTTAAGCATTTCATTTTTTAGCATTCTCTGTGATTTTTGAACACTTCAGCGCTTGTTATACCGTATCTGGTAATGAGGGATTCTCCTTAACTGTTTGAATGGAGGGAGGGAATGGAGAAGAAGAGAGAAAATTTTGCATTTTGGCAAGCTTGTGTCAGAGGTTCAGAATTCTCTCACCGATGTAATAAAAAAAAAATATTTAATGAGAAAATGAGGAAAATAAAAATCAAATGTAGGAATAATTTTAGATTCAAATAGTTCAGCATTCATCATCATTTGGGTCTGGATTTGGATACATAGCTTTTGATTTGGTTTCTAAATTTATTTCAACATCGTCTAATGCAACACAGGGACAAGGGATTTTATGTCAGTGGGAGCCCAGACTCTTGTTTACTGGTGATGGGCATGAAGGCTTAGTAGTTAAATGAAAACTCCTTGGAGCACATTTTGAGAATCACCCAACACCCAGGGTAGGGGGTCATGGTTCTGACCACCCTGTGCTGCCGTCTGCTGGGAGTTCTTCTCTCTGCCATCCATGGGGATTTTATCGACAGCCTTCAGTTGCTTTAATGGAATAATATTGACAGAAATTAGTGTAGGTAAGATGATTACTAGTCACACAGGAAAAATTCTAAAATCCGCTTCAGTTTAACATTTTTTTTTCCCCTTCTAAATTTTGACTTTAAAAAAAAATGCTTTGTTCTATCCAGATGAAGCTTAAATGTGTTCAGAAAAATTCTAAAAATAATCCCACTTAGTGCTGGTATCTTCAATTATTTCATATATAGGATTGTCACTTAACTAGCACTTTGGTGGTGAAATTTTGTCAGTGATAGAAGCAATGTAGTGTAGTGTTAGACTTTTCATATTTACGAATGTACTTCTGTGAATATATGGAGAGCCATCCTTTAACCTCCTGTCCAAAACCTGCTGTTTATGTGCTAGTTAAGGTACAGAAATAAATGCATGCTGGCAATCCAAAGGGAAAAAATGTAAGGAATATGAATGCAGTGAGCTATGTGTGTGTTTATGTGTATATACGTAACATCTGCAGTAGCAAAGGCTGGTGGTACTGGGAGAGATCCTGATCAGAGCTGACTCTTCTCCTGGCTCCTTACCAATCCAGTTAAATCTACCTGCTGTGAGGAGCTGATGTTACATGGAGGCTTGGAATTCTGCGAATGTCGATGAGTTTTTCTCTCATCTTAATAATGAGAATAGTAATAATAATAATAATTGTTGTTGTTATTGTTGTTGTTGTTGTTGTTGTTGTTGTTGTTGTTGTTATTATTATTATTATTATTATTATTATTATTATTATTATTATTATTATTATTATTATTATTATTATACTTTGCACTTGGCTGATGAGATTTCTATATTTCTTTTTTCCTTCTCTGTTTGTGCTCTATAATGGGCTAAACGAAGTCCAGTATTTAGATTCTTCTTTGATTTATGCTTGATCTATATGGTAAATAGAAAGCAGCTGTCTATTTAAGCATCTAATTCTTGAAACTCCTGGGCCCCTCGAGCGTCATCTGGAAATAATGTAGCTTGTAAAACAAAGCTAAGAAGAAAAAGCAATGTTTGTTTTATGTGGGATGAATGACTTCAGTTGGGGTCCTTCTAATTCGGCCATTATGAGGGTTATTAAAAAGCAGTATTGCAAAAGTGGTTTCAACAAAAAAAAAAATTTTTTTGTAACTCGTATCTTGTTATTGCATTTGATGATATTCAAAGCTGCAAGTGCTTCATAAGTAGTGCTTCATTTTAGTTTCTCCAACAGAGAACCAACCTAATCTCCCTCCCATACATGGGTAGATGTTGAAAGGTTCCCCTGTTTCATTTACTCCCGAGGAATAAATTGTCTTTTATAAGTGAGGTCTCCATATTTATCTTAGAAATTTGGGATTGCTAAAGAGTAGGTAAAATAAGGTTTATGAACTGCAGTATTAGCTGTCTTTTAAACATAATGAAACAAATCTAAAATCTATACATTTTCTGGGTTCAGTTACATTACAGTGGATGAAAGATGGTAGTCCTATAGATCCAGAAGACTGAAGTCAGCTTTATTTTCAGTATATGCAGTTTAGCTGTGGCCTTGCTAAACAACTAAAGCAAAATTAATGTTCTAGAAATCTGTAATACTAACAGCTGTAGACTAAAATCTTCGGTCCATGACATGAAAATTTTGGCCCATGGTTTCCCTGCCCATAGCAGGGGGCTTGGAACTGGATGATCTTTGAGGTCCCTTCCAACCCAAACCGTTCTGTGATTCTATGATTTGTCTACCATTACATTGTCATGTAAATCCTGTTCTGTCCCTTTCATGGCACTACCAGAGTTCTTTCATGTCATAGTTTGGTGTTTCAGTTAAGATTATGGCATCTCGTGATGCAGACTTATTTTTACAAAGGATGCCATGCAAATAAGTTAATTGGTTTAGCCCATGCAGCACGTGGCAAACGAACACTTCATTCACTGTCTCTGTGAACAATATTTGAACTGCAAATAAATGTTGTGGTGTTTTGAGGTCCTGTAACATGCTCTGTGCTTACATATATTATAATAGGCGTGCTGCAGTTCTGATTTATTATAATTATCTAAAGAACTGGTTTAAAGCAGAACTCTGCCACCAGACATAAGTGTTTTCCTATAAACGCGTGCTATTGTGAAGAAATAGGAAGTCTTCCCTGCCATCATCTGATGACTCTGGTAGTGATGTGAAATGAAATTAAACCCACTTCCATATAAACTGGTGAGCCATAATAGAGTTAGTGTGATGCAATTAACGTTGTTCAGCTGGCAGTCTGTAAAAATACTGCTTAGCTGTAACTGCTGTGAACAGCAAAACGTGTATGAGTTGTTTAGCTGTAGAATTGCATACACCATGGGCAGAATTAAAATTAAATCAAAACTCACAATTGCAATATATCCACATTTGTCAAATACTGGAAGAGAAGGGAAAGCTAAGGTAGTTTCATAGTGTTTCTTAAACTCAAAGCCCCCTACTTTTCACCAAAAGCACTGCCTAGATCTCTTCGATACTCTTTTTGTCTAGATTTTCTTCTGGGTTTTTGTATGTCACCAAGTAACTTGGTAAGATTTTTTGATTGCATTAGTCATGCGTTGTTAATAGTATAAAAAACGTCTTTTTTGTGTGTGAATTTTTAGATCCTTTTGTTGTCTACTGTAATAAAAAATATGATTATAGAAGAAATTTTTTTTAGGGTGTTGTTTACTGAAGCTAGTACATGGTAAACCAGAACAATGTTTTAATATTTCTGTATGGTATGTGGATTCTAGCAATTGAAGTTGCATTTAATAGGAGAATAGCCTTGTTTTGCCCTAAATTACCTTCTTTTTGATTACTCTGATGGCTTATAGGCAGAAGTGACATTTTCAATATCAGATTAATCTTAGGTATGCCTGTCTCCACTCCAGCATTGAGCCAGAGTCCTATAAATACATTTTCTAAATATTAGTCATACCCTCCTTCAGATTAATTATATTTTAGTTTAAAGAATATTACTTCTACCTAATCCTCCTATTTTTATATCATAAAAACCAGCAATTTCAGAATAGACTGAAATAACCAACCTAACCCAAATCCTAAAGCAAGCTTTTGTATTGAGTAACAGCCAAATTCTGCAGTTACGACTGAATTCTTAATCAGTTCTTTCCTTGAAATGAATTGGAAACTTTCCTGAGAAAATGCTGCATAAATTATGCTGAAGCAGAAAGAACAAATTATCCTAAAATCCTTTGATAAAGATGTTGGTGAAGTTCAGTCTGTTTAAACTTGCACATGATAGTGTGAAGGATTAATAGTTATTTGCAGTTGGTCTTCGCATTGTTGTGTCTTTAATAGTTCTGCTGAGTGATTTTTGAACAAATATATTGAAGAACGTCAAGAAGACGTTCTTCAAAGAGGTGTTCTTTTATCGTTGAGGAGTTCCACAAAAATCTCATTGGTGTCTGGTATTCATGTTGTATAGATGACATTAAGCCTTATTTCACTTAGAAATTCTCACTGTTTGGGAAAATAAGGATAAAAATTGATGTCTTTTTTATAAAAATAATATTTAGTGTTGCAGCAGCATGTTATGATCATCTAGTTGAAAACCTTGCATATTCAGATTTTTGAGACTTGAGAACCAATTTGAAAAGTGGGAAGAACCTTCTGGACATTAGCGATACACACATCTATTAAAGTCTTTTAAAATAAAGCAGTTATTTTGGTCATTTTTTTGCTTATTTTCCTCCTTTAATAGTTATGCAGATTTTGGGCATTGTCATTATTTTGCAGTAAAGGTTGTAAATGATGACATTCATTTGCATTTTGGTACTCAAAAGACATGTTTCTGGTAAGACCATTCAAACAGGTGTCCTTAAAAGAGAAGGTGATTAAGCCAAAGAAGTTTAGAGAGCTGGTTTTAGAAACGGATCTATACAGGGATGCAATGCAGGGATTTTAGAGGGGCCTGAGGTGGGATACAGCAAATGCTATGGATAGAATATGTTATATTATCACCAGCAAGCGTTCACAAGCCTCTCTGTAAATACTGCTTATGATTGCTTTGTAAGCCAACATTTGCTCAGCTCAGACTAAGGGCAGATTTTGAAGTGCTTGGATGAAAAAAGTAACAGTACTGATCTTCCGAAGCATCTTTCTTCGCTGACTTGGTCTCTAGATGCTTTTCCTGCTGCCTCCTTCCCACGAGTGGGTTGTTCAGAGCTTTTCAGGAGAAGTTGATTGCTCGGGACAATTGGGCTTTTTCAAACCTCCATAGACATCAGAAAAACGCAGTGCAGTAGCTCTCCAAAGAGTAGGATTTATTTTTGTGACTGAGATGTATTTCAACAATGTAGTAAAACAAACTTCTAGTGTTCCTAAAGCAAGGTTTTGGTTGAGAGATGTAGTGCTTAAAAAACAGAAGTATGTTACCATATGTTATAAACATGTCAGTAATTCTTTTTTTAAACATACAGCCGTATAAAGTAAAGGAAATGAATGCAGAAGGAAGACTTTTGAGCCCCCTTTTTAGGCTGTTTGGTACGAAATACTTAATTGGAATTGGAATCTTTTTTACACTGCTTATTCCAAATGATGTAGTGATGAAACATCAAAACTTTTTGATGTTTCACCTTCTATTCTCAACTTCTTCTCCTCATATTTTACGGGGACACTTTTGGATTAATCATTGAGATTTTAGAACTCTTTTAGTTGCTGTTTAAAACAAAAAATCAATCCATTGATATCGAAGTTATCAAGTTAAATACTTATTTTAAAAAATAGCATAACAGGGATCTTTAGATTCCTTCATACATGATTTGGAATTTGAAAGACATCCAGAGAAAATGAGAGAAATGAAGGTAAACCAAGACTTAGTGATTTTGAAAAAGATAAGAGGAAGATAGTGTGCTTCAGACTGCGGATAAAATTGTGCATCTGTCAAACTGCTGCTCAAATCTGCCTGAACTGAAACATGAAGAAGTTAAAATGGGACCGTTTTTGACCTATACAGAGGGAGATTTATTCCAGTTGTGTCCAGGTTACCGAAGCACGGTCCCATCAACTCAAAATTTATCTTCCTGGAGAAGTGTGATCCCCCCAAACAACATATTGCACTGTCTTGCTGAGGGCAATTCTCACACTTAATAATTGTTGTTAATATTACCGATGATGTCATGCAACTGCTGTTAATTGGCATTGTGGGTGGCCGAGGAACTGAATGGTGGGATGAAGGGAAGGAGAATATTTTAGGGGGAATGAGTCAAATAAGATTGAAAGACGGTCTTGGTATGAAGTGAAAAAAAGGGTCGGAGAAGAAAAAGAATAGATATAGGCAGAAATTCAAAAAAAGTGCCCTCCCACAGTGGGTTCCTCTCCTGTGGCATATAAAGCAAAGGAAGCCACTTACTGAAAATGGGTTTCCTCATCACCTGGCCTGAAAAGCAGCGCTAAAGAAATGTAGAATAGAGAATTTTAATTTTGTTTATCCCTATCGACAGTGGTGGGTTCTTTCTGAAAGAATTTCTCTTTTGAGAAGTTTGAAAGAACTTCTTTGAAAGTTACTTCTCTTTGAAATAACTTTGTGGGGAACACCCGTGAAAGCATATGAAATATATATTTAGAAGAAATAGAAATTTAGAGGAATCTCTGTTTTTCACATTTACTGAGTTCTATAAAGTCACCCCGATAGTTTTTCACAGGCGTAAATGCAAAGATAAACTTGTATTTCCATTTCATGTAACCAGTGGTTTCTGTTAAGTTTCTTATTTCTTTGTAGTTTAGGAACTAAGTGAGATAGAGGAATACGTTGCACATTTCATATGCTAAATCAGTTTTTGTAAATAGGCATTCTTCCACAGAATTGGTTCACTACAGAAACAATAACCCAGAAATTGGACAAAAAGCATCAATACGTACCATGCTGTGAGTTAGGTATAAACTGATGGTTACCTGAACTTGTAATTAAATTGTAACTTCACGCATACACATTGGGCTAAGGGGAAGCCTGTACTTTCAGTCTGATGTCTGGCTTTTGAGTGTTTGACCTTGCAGCTTTAATTGTAAACCAACAGCATGAGAAGTTTTGGATTAACGCATAAATAGATACTCGTTGTTTTCTTGATTTTATATCAACATAAAATTTTCTAATGTTTTTCAAGGAGGGAAGAAATTAGGAGAGGAAAAAAAACACAACCACCACACTACCAAACAAAAAGCTGACAGTCATATTCTACATCTGTTTTCTGCCAGTGACGTACAAAACATAAAGCCATTTCAGGGAAGTATCTTTTAAAACATTCATGAACAGAAAAGACTCTAATATAGTACTGTTATTTAATCCTATATTCTTAACCCTAGTGCTGTTGGGAGATGTCTGTGATTGCCTACACTGCTCTGAAACAAAGTTGAGACAAGTACAATATTTTTTTTTATTGCTCTTCGAATATGTTCCTGGAATGTGGTGGAGGTATTCCAGAACTGCTCTTGTACATATTTAGGCTTGAACCCAAGCTGAGTGAGCTGTGGCCTGCTACTGAAATATATGACATCTTTTTCAAAGACACCATGTTCTGCTGCGTTTTTCTCGATATCAAGCTGGTACAGCGTGTGCAGAGGCTGTTCCACTCCAGCCTTTGTGTGTGTGCTAACCCAAACACTTAACCTTAAAGAAACTGTTTACTAATAACAAAAAACAACCATCCTGTTTCGGAGAAAAGAGGATGGATTGTAACATTGCAGGTTAGATTTAATATTTTTGTTGCAATAGGAATCGAAATCTTAAGTGTATCTCTTCCCTCCAGATAAATTGAAAAGAGGATGGATGTCGCAGATCCTAAAAGCTGGTCTTTAAGCTACTCACCAGCAACTCATCCGTGGCACTTGCAAAGAAATCAGATGCTTACTTAATGCAGAGGAAAAAAAAAATTAACAAATAATGACAAGTTTTCCCATTCCCACACTGATCTTTGAGACTTTGATAAACGGAGACAATAGAAAGAGTCATGTCACATTCCCGAGGGAAGAAGCTTCACTGAATTTTTCTGAAATATGAAATTATTTTTCTACAATAAATTAGCCATCTTACCTTGTGGTGGACTCTTTATCTGTTAATTAGAATTGATTAGAAAACTTAGCCTAATTTATAGGTAAGCAATCATAATTGCTTGCAGGATTTTGGTGAGGAACAGTTGGCTGACTCCAGGATGGATGTACAACATACCCAAGTTCTTCTCTGTCTTTCAGACATGGCGATCTCTCATCTTGCCCATGCCTGTCACTGCTGCGCTTCATGAACCAGGCTATGCAAAATTAAGTTTTGTCTCAAAATAGATGAGATTTCATAAATATTCCAGCAAATTTTTACTTAGTTGGATAATTTAGCTTTTGCCATATTTCTATCAGGAGTGTTTTGCTTCAGCATTTGAAAAAATGTCATCTGTCACTTACAGTTCTTTTTGGAAGGTGTACCTGTGTACACAGGCTTCTAGAATTATTTTCAGTGGGTTTTGTTTTTTCTGAATTTCAGTTAAATATTCATTTTTTGGTGTTTGGGTTATGACTGCTCTTTGCTTCCAGACCATTCAGCAGGAAGCAGAGCAGTGGTCATCAGCTTCTGTGTTTATCAGAATTGATGCAGTGTCCAGGGGAATGCGCTTGAAAAATAAGATGGAATGTAGTAAAAACAACATTTAATCTAAAAGTTATTCCATTTATCTGGTTTGCCTGCTATCAGCTCTCAAAAGGCGGTTTCTCATCTCCTTCCTATTTGCATTTTATTAAACTGAAGAAAGCAGTTCTTGAAATTTGGCTGTGGAAGTTTTTCAGGCCTGTCTGTTAACCAATGACACTACTACTGGCAGTGACTAATTTTGGAGAGGTGGTAAGGTAAGAGGAAAAGGAAGAAAAACACTTTCTTTTACTTTATTGTGTCTTAAATGGGCTTACCTATAGATCCTTTAGACTGCAAAGCACTTACAAAGATCGATAATGCAGTTTTTCCTTTTAATATGATAGATTTCTTACATCTCTGTTTATGTGTCCTCTTTAATTTTCAAAGTATTTAACACCACTGAGAGAATTAGTATATTATGTATGCCAAGTCGTCTCATGTAGAGTTGTATTTCTAAATTACTTTTCTAACCCTGCTGCTATATCTTAATATATCAAAAGAAATAAAAGCACTCTCCATTATTTATCTTCAGCTCTGGAGTAAAATAATGACTATGAAGCAGCATATTTCTGCTCACAACAGTTTTAGAATCGTAATCCCTTACCAAGTGTCTCTTATCTGGGACCTGACGTTTTTTATCACACACTGCTAGTATTTAAGGAACTACAACATGCAAAGAATACTGCACCATCGTCAAAACTTCTCTGTGTGCACAGTGTCACCTTCTGTGTGGACAGCAATGGGTTATATCAACCTTTTTTTATTATTATTCGTTTTATAATGGCTAATATTGTCAGGAGGCAGTCTACTGCTTGGTTTTTTCTCTTTTGTGGTGATTTTCTGTTAATGTCTTACTCGACTCAGTTTGCCTTTGCAGTGATTTTTCTTGTGTGAGCAAAGCAGGAGCCTTACTCTGCTGAGGCATGGGAGGAATGCCGGGTGGCCCCAGCAGTAACACCGCTTCCCTTGCCTCCTTGACATTCCCCAGGTTGTAATGATGGAGATGTCTGCTCCGCAAACTCCTTCTGACGCTCTTATGCCTCCCACAGAAATTTCAATAGCAATTTTCACCCTAAGGGCAAGAATACAGAGTCTTTTGGCTGCTGAGTGTGTGGAGAGTAGCAGTGGGTTTTCCCACTGGCATCCTGTGTGTCATCAGGACCACAAGATCTTCTGCTTGGATAGTATGGAAATTATGGAAACTTAATGCAGTCCGTGTTTATTCCTGAGGACTTGGATTCCACAGTCTCGCTAGCGATGTTTCGTCTCTGAAGTAGCATCAAATTTATTCAGAGTGGTGCTTCCAGTGGAAGATGACTGTCATAGTTCTGAGGCAATGATGGTTTTGAAATGTCGTGGCAAAGATGCCGAACCACAGGATCTAATCAGTGGCGAAGCAGTGGATAACTTCTGAATTCAGCTTCAGTGCAGTTGACAGCTTTGGTGAGGAACTGGTACTTATTCAGTTAGTTTTGATACTTCCTCAATTAAAATTGCTTAGACACTGAAGAGAGGTCTGCAAAAGCTGTAGCACTGAGTGATTTTCTTGAATGACAGCAGTTGGTTCATTGGAAATACGCTCTTAGATGTGTATATGTTTTGCAATGAGTTTCATGGTTGTTACTACCAAATAAAATACCAAGGGTGAAGAAAATAGTTGATAATACAGTCGGAGATGATGCTGGGGCTATAAGGAACTGGTGGATAAATTGCATTCCTATAACTGTGAGGTACTGTATGTAGGAAAGTTTGGGAGGTGTGAAGAGAAAATGGGAAGAAAACTGTTTGGTTTAAATTGCTAATTGGTCTTTTTTATGTCGGCTTGCAAGATGGAATGTTTTTTCATCTTACTCTTCTTCACGATATAAAAAAGGGCTTCTGTGCTTCAGTTAAACATCACCTAGGATAGAAAGGATAAGAACCCATTCCAAACGAGTATTAAAGGTATGATAAGGATTCCTAAGTCTGGACATAAGTACATACTAAAAGACAAATATCTGTGCACATGTTAACAGCTATACCCTTCTGCAAAAATTGTTCAAGTTGCTCGTCTTTGGAGTATCATTTGCTTCAGAGAGATTTGTCAGAAGTCGTCTTTAAGGAATACACTTTTAGGTCTAGAGATTTTATTAAGTAGCATTTACATATTAAATGCAAAAATGTCAAACTTTATGTAAGTGTTATATAAGATCTGCCATGCAATTTAAAAAAAAATAAAAATTAAGAAATTAGGAAGTGTTGAAGTTCCTGTTCACGCAGCAGTAATTACTGCATAACACCTCCGAACACCAGTTTTGCTGGTGACATTTTACAGCTAAGTTGCATGTGTAGTGCCAGAATCAGAAACTTTTTCACTTGAGTAACATCTTCAAAGTCCTTGAACTCTATTCCAGGTAGACAGGTTCTGTTAATTAAAGCCTGTATCATGATCTCTGTACCTTTGCATGGTGGAGTTGGGGTTGCATATGGAGCTTGTCCTTTCCTGTTCTACCAGTCCAACTAAACAAAATCTTCCCATACCTCTAGGGAATGCTTCTTAGTTGCAAGGAGAAGTGGAGAGTTCTCCGTTTCCTTTCAACAGCAGGAAAACTTCATTATTTCAAGCATGATTTGAGAAAAATACAGATTCACAATTTTAGTTCTGATTTTCTTAGTACAAGTGTTGTCATTTTCGTAGCAGCAGTTGCTTCCCAGGGTTTGTGGGACCTTAGAAGATGATCAAGGTTAGTTCTACTAAATACTGTTTGCATTTTGTTGTCATGGTTGCATGTGGTTTGGAAATACTGTGTTCTTGTGTGGGCAGTGTTGGAGCCCCTTGCTGGTGCCCGTCAGGTATTTTGGGCACTGTGGTGGATCCCCTTATGCTGGAGCTTCTTCATAGGCTTGGACGTGCCTCTGAAGCTTGACCTTGGGTAGATGCCTTCCATAGTCATTTACTTTTTCTAAGCTACTTGGGGTGAAAATAATTTTATTTAATTCAATTTGTCGTTTTACCACCTTAGGAAATTACTGGAGAAAGAGACCTGTCACCTCTTTGCTTTCGAGGATGGAATTAAGCATTTGAATTAGATGGGAGTTTCCCAAGAACAGAGTTTGGAAAATCTGGGATGCTGAGATGAAATGCCAGGGAGGAGGACTATCTGAAGTCCTGCTCTGTGGAACTGAACACCTGCTGCAGGTGTGATACAGAATCCCAGTCTCACAAAAACTCCAAAGTCTGCACCTCTGCTGCGCTTAGGTCCCTCTCCATCCTTTTGGGTCCGGGTGCTGCTTCTTCTTTCCTTTTAAAGCGGAGGAGCCCGACCTATAGAATAGCTTAGTAGTCATAGCGTCCGCTGGGAAGTGAGACACATTTAGGTCACGTCTCCCTAGTAATCAGACTGTAGGTTTGGCAAGGGGAGTCAACATCTGTCCTTCCTACTGAAATTTTGCCGTGCTGCCAGAAGAGGTCCTCTCTAAGAAGAGAGAACGTACTTCACTGTTCGTTCAGGGACGGAGTTACTCTGCTAAAACTGTTTGCCAGTTAACCTCCCATGCCACTCTTAATTTCACACAGGGATACGTGGTACAAGAATTAAATAAACCAAACATTTCTCAATTGTAAAATCCTCAGGTGAACAGGTAAAATGGGCACAGGGCTATGAGAGTGAAGCGTCACCAAAAATCAGTAAAGCACTGAGGGAATTTATGCCAGTGTCTAGAAATTTTTGATTAATTTGGGAACCTAGCTTTGTAAGGGGACAGGGATAAGATGCAGTATTTCAATGTGAAGTGTTTTAGGATTAGAATTTCAAAGATAGCAAGGGCATGGATGGAAGAAGGGATGAAGGTGAAGGTGAGACCAGGAGGTGACTTTTGGGTTAGCTGTAGGTTGGCCAAATAATAAACACGATATGGTGAAGTCGCGTGAGAAGTACCAGTAAAGCATCTGCACTTTCACTCGGATATATCCATGTCCTCAGAAACAGCTGTGTATTTTCCTGATCGGTGGCTACTGAAGTCAAACTTCATGGCAAACAGGTCTTTAGAGGATTGGATACCTTGGCAGATGTCCTTTGCCTTGTTTTCCCTCGGAGCAGGCTGCTCCCAGGCTGTTTTCTCTGGGACAGGACACACCACCACGACAATTCTTCTATTGCAGCCTTGTCGCAGGCTGTCGTGGAGGTTTGCGTCGTGATACGGGCTGAAAGCTTTGTGTTTCTCTTAAGCAGTGTAGCATTCCTGCATGGGTTGGCTTCACAAAAGGGTGAGAGAATGCCGAAAATCTCCTCATTCAGCTTACTCAGTTATTCGGGAAGGCAATGATAGCGAGCGTCAGGATGGTGTTTTTATTTAGTAAAGTGCCTGGCAACAAACTTTGCTGCTGGTGTGACAGCCTTGCTTTCATTTCTAAGCAGTGATCAGAGACGCTGGAGTTAGTTTTTGAGGTTATATTGACCATAAGCCCTGCAATTTTTCACTTAAAACCTACTTTCCCACAATTCAACATTATGGCCAAAAGTTATCTGTGTTTGACATCAACAGCCAGAGAGTATATGCCAGTAACACAGATAAAGATAAGATTTCTGTCACCACAGGCTTGGCTTTGAAGTTCATTTGTGCTTTGAGTGTAAGAGCAGCTTTCTTGTGTGCTTCCTTCTTCCCCCTCCGCTCTTCCACTCCTTTGGCAGAGTGAGTTTATTTTGTTGAAGGTTTTATTTTCTGCTGAAAATGCAGGAAATTCAGACAGCTCTCTTGGATGCTCCCCAAAGCTAGTACAAACAAGATACATATGATTCTCTTAAAGTAACTAAAAATAAAGTAAATTATTTGAAACTATTTAACTGTAGAAATCCCCCTGTAAAGAGGAAAGGGAAGTTTACATCATTATAATTGTGGATGCTGTTAAATTATATTATCAAGGTGAAATTCCCTGGAGTGTCAACTTGTCTGTTCACCACAAAAGAGTACATCACGCTGAAGTTTATAGTAGCTGCGTTACAGGCAGGCATGGAAGAGCAGAATGTCCAAGAACATCATCATTTGAAGTATTATTTAGCATGTATGAAGCTAGCTGAAAAAAATGTAATGCAAAATGAACTGAAGCTGTCTGTTCATCTAGACTTTTCGTGGATGCAGCTGATGGATCTGGAACAGTTTACCAATTTTTTTCTCCTTGCTTCTCCCCGGTAAAAAGAAGAATGGCAGGAGCTTTGGGTTAATTTGGCATTCTTAGTCTTTTTGATAAGTGATAAGTATATGGTGCGTGTATCCTATTGTTTTCCATTGTTGACCAAATTGCCTTTAAAGTCATATCTGCGTCATGAAGGAAGTAGTTGTTTACAAGTTTTTATGTTTGCTAATTATATTTGGGGGGGAGAATCTCACTGAAAATATTACACGTGAAGAATTGTAGTGAGGCATTGTGGATAAGGGCTCAGAATGAAGAAAAGCCGTAACTAAGGTTGCCTGTGCAACCTTCACCCTCACCTTTCCTCCTTCTATTCCCTCATCCATATGGTAGCCTTCAGCCTCGGATCTGAGGATGGGTGGTCCTCACCGCGTGGATGCAGCAACACAAACATGATGCAGCCCTGCCTGGTATGCCGAGTGCCGTACCCACTGCTTGCTGCACCTTCCTCTGACTCTTCCTCCACCCTGCCTGGCTGGGAGAGGAGGACTGGACTTGCAAAAAGAGGAAAAGGGATCAAGTGACCTTGAGGGGACAGTCAGAGCCTGCTGGGAAGGTGGAGAATCAGAGATGTTTTTGCTGCTTTGAATTGTGGAGTTGCTAGGAAGGAATTAAAGCAGCTAAAGCTCCTTTAGATAGCTTCTTCACAGCTTTTGCATGCTTTATGCACTCCTCGCTTTGCTGGAGAGGGTCCTGCAGTGTCAGCAATTGTGAACTAAAGCCACCAAGCTTCAGCGTAAAGAAATTTGCACTTTTGAAAACTCAGAAGTGAAGGCATCCTGTTACTGGCAGCGAGATATCGCTCACGAAAAACCATTCATTGTCCCAAGCCATAAGTTCAAAATTGTGTTTGGACATGTTTTTTGTCAGCCTGTGCTTCCATCATCTATTTCTTTTGCTATTACAGGTGACATTTCCGCTGTACTTCATCAGGTTTCTTTGGACTTCACTACAGTGTGCCTTTCCCGTTGTGTTTTTTTTTTTGCCCTGTTTATGTTGTGCAGTTATAGCATATTGCATTACCCATCGCAGGTTCTGGGTTTTTTTGGGCAGATAATCTTCTTCCTGCCCAGATTGTGCTAACTGTATAACTGCCTTTTTGATAGCACCCATCGTCGTGCCGTTCCCACAGGCAGAAACCTCTAGCAGCTATTTAGCTGAAAGGATCAGTTGGCTGGAAAACTGCTGGGAGGTGAATGCGTGGTGAGAAGTGGGGCTTTTTTAGTAGGCATGAGTGCCCTGGGTGTGTACACATATTGTCGTATATCATGTAGCATTGTTAATGTGGGTCCCACCACAAAGGAAAAGTTATGCTGTCAGATCTCTGATTTTTAAAAAAGTTGCAAAGAAGACCTGATTAGACTTAAAATTATTTGTTGCTTTGGATTATGGATTGCTATACAACCAGGTAAAAAACGGAAAGAAAAAAAAATAAAATTAAGTGAATTCTAGCTCGTGATAAATAAATATATAATGATATTGTAATACCTCATGTGGACGCAATATGAGAGTTAAGTTTGTGCATTAGTATGTTTTAGAATCGTAGAAGGGTTTGGGTTGGAAGGGACCTTTAAAGGTCACCTAGTCCAACCCCCTGCCATGAGCAGGGACATCTTCCACTAGATCAGGTTGCTCAGAGCCCTGTCCAACCTGACCTGGGATGTTTCCAGGGATGGGGCATCTACCACTGCTTTGGGCAACCTATCCCAGTGTTTCACCACCCTCAGCATAAAACATTTCTGCCTTATATCCAGTCTGAATATCCTCTCTTTTAATTTAAAACCATTACCCCTTGTCCTTTCAGTACAGTCCCTACTAAAAAGTCTGTCCTCATCTTTCTTATAAGCCTCCTTTAAGAATTGAAAGGCTAAATTTTTAGCCTTGAAGAAAACTGTAATCATTTCATTCCTCACCCTGGAATCAAGACTTCAATATTTCCTTGAATTCATCTGTACTGTCACTGCTGGTAACTGGTGTCTGCCAATTGCATGGTTAACCCAGCTCAGGTTGCGTGGTGGTGATGGGATGCTGCAGCCGAGTGTCCAGCAGATCTATGCCATCTTTCTGGGTAAATGTTCAAAAATGCAAAATGTCATTAACAAACCTATCACCATCCAGCTTGCATCTGTGCTCTGAAATACCCTGGGTACCACCCAGAAACAGGACAACACTCATCTTACATAGCCTCCACCCAGGATGGAGGGTCAAAAAATGACCCCGGGCTCAACCAAGGGTCTTTTGCGTGGCTGGGAGCCGATGCGGGGACAGGAGCGCTCGAATCGGCTCCGCGGTGAGGGCACATCTCGTGTGGCTGAAGCAAACTTCGGGCTGCTGAGATCACAGGCTGCAATCACGGAGAAAGTGGCTTCAGTGAGATTACCAGAAATCTGTAAAAGTGTTCCTTTCCCTGAAACGTAACACAAAGCTCACTTCATCGTGAAAGACAGCCTCATGTCCACCCTTGCTTATAAATTCCCTTCATAACATCACAAGTGACTGAAATTCTCATTTTCAAACTACTGTTGATTTCCATATAAACTAACACAGGAGGAAAAAAAAACAGAAAGCACAATAATTTTGTCTCGATTTTTATTAGACAGTACAAGCCATGAGGGATGGTTAAGCGAAGTTAACCTGAATGACACATGGACATGCCTCTCTTTTTCTCCTGAGGAATGTTAACATTTAGAGGCTGGAGATTTCATAGATTCATAGATTTCTAGGTTGGAAAAGACCTTAGAGATCATCGAGTCCAACCATCCCTAATCCCCATTAAACCATATCCTCAAGTAGCTCATCCACCCTATTCTTAAACACATCCAGGGATGGGGACTCAACCACTTCCCTGGGCAGCTTATTCCAGTGGCTGACAACCCTTTCAGAGAAGAAATACTTCCTAACATCCAACCTGAATCTCCCCTGACTAAGCTTATGCCCATTTCCTCTTGTTCTATCTCCCATCACTAATGTAAAGAGCCCTTCCCCTAACTCCCCACCATCTTTTCTCAAGTATTTATAGGCCGTAATCAGGTCTCCCCTCAGCCTCCTCTTCTCCAGGCTAAACAGCCCCAACTCCCTCAGCCGCTCCCCATAAGTTTTATTTTCCAGCCCCTTGACCAGTTTAGTCGCCCTTCTTTGGACTCGCTCCAGGAGCTCAATATCTCTCTGAAAGCGAGGGGCCCAAAACTGGGCACAATATTCCAGGTGCGGCCTCACCAGTGCCGAGTACAGGGGCAGGATCACTTCCCTGCTCCTGCTGGTCACACTATTCTTGATACACGCCAGTATCCCATTGGCCTTTTTGGCCACCTGGGCACACTGCTGGCTCATGCTCATTCAGCTCACACTGCTGGCTCATTTGCATTCATTCACAACAGAATTTTTTTAACCAGTTCGTTATTATTATAAAAATTAAAATTGATTTAATATCAAAATAAATTAAAAAGATGAGCACTCAGAATGTCCCGATGTAGGAACCAGAAGGTGGGTGCCATAAATTAAGGAGGTTTTTGCTGACACTGAGTTCTTGCATCCTCCACTGACAATGGAGAATGCTTTATCTTT
Source organism: Tauraco erythrolophus (assembly GCF_009769465.1). Lineage (NCBI taxonomy): Eukaryota > Metazoa > Chordata > Aves > Musophagiformes > Musophagidae > Tauraco > Tauraco erythrolophus. The sequence continues at coordinate 3,182,827 of NC_141496.1, forward strand.
TGATGGGTAAATATGCGTGTAAGGAACCTAACTGTGAGCTCCTGCGTGGAGTTTGGTGTTTAGGCTTCTTGACTTCCCTGATATTTTATAAGCCATATACTTTTCAATGGGTTTTAGACATCATTTTCTTTCCAGCGGTATGTAAGTATTGAATTCTCTGGAATTTTTTGCCCAGGAGCATGCCTGCCATGCTAATTATTAATAATATTGCAGTAAGGAAAGCGACAGTATTCCAGGATGGTCAGAGATGGGAACATCCAGCTCTGCCCGTAGTTTGCCTGTCTTTGCACATTCGTGTCTTCCTTGTTAGTGTTTATCAAACTCAAATTATTTTTCTCCAGATAACGTTCTCCTTTCTGTGCTTGTCGTGTTTTCCTCTGCATCCTCTCAGCTTGTTTCCATTCTCTTTTCTCTGACATTATCACTTGTTTTTTCCTTTTTCTTCTAACAAGAGACCCACACTACCCAGAACTGTACCTGCGTCTCTTGTGGCTGCCACTGCCTGGTTTGTTCCTTGTACGACTAGAACATGACCAAGCATCTGGCTTTTTGCCTTAAAAATTAAAATCTTTGCAAAAAACTATCACATTTAATTCCTATCCTGAGAAGGAACTATGAATTAGTTACCTAGGATTACTGGCAGTAACATTAGTGCTGTGTCTACATTCCCATCCCTTTTGTAGGCATCATTTCAGTCTCAAAAAGTTGGTACCAAGCTTTAGCTTCCAAGGTTCTTTTAGTGATGGTACAGTTATTTCTATGGGCATAAACATAAAAAAGGAGGGGAGGTCTGCTACCCGTCAGTGTCAACAGAGGCATTATCAGAGCCCTGGTTTGTAAAAGCATACGGTAATAATTTTAGATTATTAAATTTGTCAATTACGAGCAATAGGAAAATGCTGTTACATTTAACTACTCATTTAAATATACCATTTAGTAGATTGAAACTTGTCTACCTGTCCCCTCAAAATCAATGTCTGACTTTTCTTTCCCTATAACAGCCAGTTCAGTCAAAAAAATATTCTTACAAGGTTGCTGTGGATGGTGTGGAGGTCCTTGTCTTGGCCATACATGTTCAGTGTTTCAGCTGTGTTCAGCTGGTCTGAAAGTTAATACACAGGGTGATAAACTTCTCCTCCTCATCTGCGAAATGTTTTCGTAACCTTACTGATATCTGTCGTGACGCCGTGTCTGGATGCAGAGGGGCTGTAGCTTGACACAGAGCAACAAAAGCACACAACATTTTATCAGCTCCTGCAGCATTTCTCCATTGTCTCATCCAAATGCTGTCCTTGGCTTATTGCTTGTTTTTTCCTGTTTTGAAAACTTTTAAGCCTCTACAAATGCTTTAATCGCTAATTATAGCAGCATACAGCTCTCCAGATAACATACATGCCATTCTGGCATTCAGTCCCACTTCTACGTCTTTTATGGAGCTCATTCTTCTTATAGATGATTTTTTTTTTTTTCAATATGGTCGATTGTGGGTAAAAATCCTCCCTGTTGCTCCTGGATTTCTTCATTTGAGTCACAGATTCTTCACGTGAAGCACAGTAGCTGAAAACCACATGGTTGATTCTGTCTATCAGCTTCTAAAAACTTTAAATATAATTACTGATCAATAACCTGTGGCAACTTTTACTTGTTTGAAGCTGACCAATAGCAGAGTCTGCTTTTTCTTGAAATAACGTGTTAGGAGATGGTTAGCAATGCTTTCTGTTTAAACTAGTTGTATGCCTGGGTGTTACGATCAACATATTTCATTAAAAAAAAATTATTTATTGAAGTGCAATTGTGTGGATTGTTACCTTTCTGATAACTGAGTAGATCTCACTTGATCCTGACTCATAATGTTGCTGTAAAAGTAATGTATTCTGTATTTTAGGATAGTGTCTCAGTCATTAGGTCATTGTGCTGCACTGGGGAGAGAATTACACTAATGCTCAGAGCTTCTAAAAAGCCACCATAATATACCATATTGTGAAATAAATCTGAGTCGGTAGGCAAGTACCCCTCCCTGGATGAGTTAGGATTTTTCTTTGAATCTCTGCTGAAGAAATTCTTTCAGGTTTTGTCCAATGTTTTGCATTATGCACGTTTCACAGCATCTAAAGGGGATGTTTTTTCATAGCGTGCAACCACAGACGGAGGAACCACCTGTGTCTTGAATGTAAAGATTGTTCCTGTCGTAAAAGAATGCAATCCCATTGACAGACTAAGTAGCTGCCATGATCAGCTTTGTAAGGGTTTCTGCCAAAATCGTTAGCTACACTATAACCTAATTCAGAGGCAGAGCTATTACAAAAGAGGAGATCCTCACGTTTGGAAAATAAATCTGTAACCTTCACAGGCAGTCAAATGTCATTACAAGAGAGAAAAATTTCATTGGAGTGTGTGCATCAAATATTGTTCTTCAAACAGGAATTTCAAAAGGCTTTAATCACTTGAATCTCTGTTGTATGTGCAGAAGATAAGTGGCGTGGATAAGTGAATTAGCGTGCTGATGCATTTCAGCAGCAGCATGAGGATGGGCACTCCCTTCTCCATAGAATCATAGAATCATAGAATGGTGTAGGTTGGAAGGGACCTCAAAGATCATCCAGTTCCAACCCCCCTGCCATGGGCAGGGACACCCTCCACTACACCAGGTTGCCCAAAGCCTCATCCAACCTGGCCTTGAACACTTCCAGTGACCGGCAAGCCACAACTTCTCTGGGAAACCTGGTCTAGTGTCTCACCACCCTCCTTGTAAAAAAATTCTTCTTATTTCTAATCTAAATCTCCCCTCTTTCAGTTTAAAGCCATTGCCCCTTGTTCTACCACTACATGCCCATGTCAAAAGCCCCTCTCCAGCTTTCCTGTAGCTCCTTTAAGTACTGAAAGGGCTTAAGGACCTGCTGGAAGGTGTCCCTGGAGCCTTCTCTTCTCCAGGCTGAACAGCCCCAACTCTCTCAGCCTGTCTCCATAGCAGAGGTGCTCCAGCCCTTGGATCATCTTCGTGGCCTCCTCTGGCCCCGCTCCAACAGCTCCATGTCCTTCTTGTGCTGGGGACTCCAGAGCTGAACACAGCACTGCAGGGGGGTCTCAGGAGAGCAGAGCAGAGGGGCAGAATCGCCATGGTCCTCAGCACCATAGAAGAGGTGGAGGAATGATGCTGCCTTCTGCAGGGTCATATCAATGCTCTCGGGAAGAAACATAGCTTTGCTTTCCATTGAAAGTAGCCAGAGCAAAGTGGTAGCAAATAATTTTGCTCTTTATATGAGTCTAACCAGGATAACGACAAGTTCCCATCTTCTCTTCTGCCTTGGTAAGAGCATGTATCTGACAAGCGATGATTCCTACAACGCTGCCTTATAGTGGAAAATAACTCAACTCTGTACAGGTTGAATGAGAGTCCAGCAAAACGCTGTTGCAAGTACAGCCTTGTTATGAAGTGATTCAGGGCCTTACGATAACTCAGAAACGGCAGTCGGCAAAAGGAAATGCCAGCGGTTTCAGGTTTTGTACTAAACAGAAAAACTCGAGCCGGTTTGGCATGATTCACGTTCTTACTAGACCTGTAAAGTCTCACAGTCCAACGTTTGATGTGGTGGAGACCTAACGACATGAAGAAAGTAGGTTTGCCTTCTTCACCCTGTCCCAAGAGGGACAGAGAGCTCCCCGCTGTGAACAATCGTATCGGACATATCCTGATGTGCAGCCCAAGGAGAGAGGTCTAGAAGGCTAGCAGGGGTTCATATGCCACTTTGTTCAGCTTAGAAAGTTTGAGTTTCAAAACCATCAGGAATGGTTTGTCAAAGGCATTGACAAGATGAAAAGCTCTCCAAGTTTATCTTGAGCATTAAGGCTTAGTGCACTACAAAAGGACATTTCATTTCTCATTTATTGCAATTATTCTTCAATGCCAAAAAAAAATGCAAAACAGACCAGGGACAAAGTCTGGAGAATGGTGGCAGATGTTCAAGCTGCAATGGGTTTTGATCCAGTCAGTTTTCCTTCTTCTATCTTTGCTTTTCTCTTTCACCAACCACTTTTTATTTTTCTAGGTTTTTTCCTCTCTTCTTCTCTTTATCCCACCTCCCCAAGCAGGGGCTCAACAGAAAATTTGTTAAATTAAGTGTATGCTGAATTGCTTTTATTTAGCGTAGGAGTGGTTGAAAAGTCTATGGGCACTTAACCTTTAATTAATTTGGATGATTACAATAAGTTAATGCTTTTTGGCATGAGAAGGTGGCTTCTGCTGAGAGAATCAAGCCATGAGGCTGAATACTAGAGTGCAATGCGATTCACTTAAAATTTTGGTTATTACAGGAGAAAACAGATCTCTTTCCAGATACAGGCATGCCAGATTTTCTCACCATTGAGACATTAACCAGCTAATAGCTCCATTAGTAATAATTACCTGTGCACTGTCTTTATTACCAAACGTACTCCACAATGGAAGAGGGCACACTAACTTTTTATTCCCTTCTTAAAGGCGCAAGACCTGAATGTGATCGAGGAAGTGATCCGAATGATGCTGGAGATCATCAACTCCTGCCTGACAAATTCTCTTCACCACAACCCCAACTTGGTGTACGCGCTGCTCTACAAGCGGGATCTGTTTGAGCAGTTTCGAACTCACCCTTCCTTCCAGGACATAATGCAAAATATAGATCTGGTGAGTGATACATTATTTAAAGGATGCTTACGCTTTGTTATTTGATCTCTTTATCCTTTTGAGAGGTGGAAAATGTTCATCATCCCTATCAGTTTCTTTTAGAAAGTATTAAAATGTTGAGGTTTCTCTCCCCTATTTTCTGGGCCTCCACTGTGACTTCTTCTGGGCAACATCTTTAACTCGGCAGAGCCAGGGGGGAATTTGGTGCATCGGGTAAGGAATTCCCGACCTGTTACACATCTTTCACTCCCTTAAGAAACGACAACGTCAACTTCTCTTAGCTGCCCCTTGTTAGAAACCTGTCTTTTGGGGAACAAAAAGCAGATTTTTTAGTACTTAAAGGGGCCCTACAGGAAAGCTGGGGAGGGACTTTTTACAAGGGTGTGTAGTGACAGGACAAGGGGCAATGGCTTTAAACTGAAAGAGGGGAGATTTAGGTTGGATATAAGGAAGAAATTTTTCACTCAGAGGGTGGTGAGGCAGTGGAACAGGTTGCTCAGAGAAGTCGTGGATGCCCCATCCCTGGCAGTGTTCAAGGCCAGGCTGGATGAGGCTTTGGGCAACCTGGTGTAGTGGAGGGTGTCCCTGCCCATGGCAGTGGGGTTGGAACTAGATGATCTTTGAGGTCCCTTCCAACCCAAACCATTCTGTGATTTATGATTTTCATCATCAACCAATCATTTTCTTTTCTCTTACTCCCATCACCAGCCTGTTAGTGATTATGGGGACTTGTTTTTAAATAGCTAAGAGCAGGCATTCAGCTGCCTTATGGCCTGGGCTGTACCCGTGCGTTGCTTTCACCTGCAAAATGTCTCTCCACAGCAGTCCCTTTGGGTAAGTGGACATTTTACAAGAAAACAAAAGGAAATAGTGGTGGATCAGAAGCTCTTACCGGTGTGTGGGTGTCCATGGAGTACGACTTTGGAAAACAGTCAGTTGTTAATTAATTGGTGCTGCCTCTGATAGCAGCTTTAATGTTCATATTGAGAACCTGAGTAATCATTCATGCTAGAAAACAACAGATTTTAAGTGCAAGAAATGTTTCTCTGTCCTCTAGTCGGTACTTGCAAAGCTGACCAATGCTTGAAATCATGCTGTGACCACCAGATGCAAAATACTGGGAGAGGAGGCTGAACAGGCTGCTAAAATTCTTGCTGCAGTGAATCATGGAATCATAGAATCACAGAATGATAGAATCATAGAATGGTTTGGGTTGGAAGGGACCTCAAAGATCATCTAGTTCCAACCCCCTGCCATGGGCAGAGACATCCTCCACTACACCAGGTTGCCCAAAGCCTCATCCAACCCGGCCTTGAACACTTCCAGGGATGGGGCAGCCACAGCTTCTCTGGGCAACTTGTTTCAGAGTCTCACCACCCTCAGAGTGAAGAATTTCTTCCTTATATCTAATCTAAATCTCCCCTCTTTCAGTTTAAAGCCATTTCCCCTTGTCCTGTCACTACACACCCTTGTAAAAAGTCCCTCCCCAGCTTTCCTGTAGGCCCCTTTAGGTACTGGAAGGCTGCTATAAAATCACCCCGGAGCCTTCTCTTCTCCAGGCTGAGCAGCCCCAACTCTCTCAGCCTGTCTCCATAGCAGAGGTGCTCCAGCCCTCGGATCATCTTCGTGGCCTCCTCTGGACCCGCTCCAGCAGCTCCATGTCCTTCTTCTGCTGGGAACTCCAGAGCTGAACACAGTATTCCAGGTGGGCTCTCAGGAGAGCAGAGCAGAGGGGCAGAATCCCCTCCCTCGCCCTGCTGCCCACGCTGCTTTGGATACAGCCCAGGACACGGTTGGCTTTCTGGGCTGTCAGTGCACGGTGCCGGCTCATGTTGAGCTTCTCATCCACCAGCACCCCCAAGTCCTTTTCCTCAGGGCTGCTCTCAATCCATTCTCCACCCAGCCTATACTTGTGCTTGGGATTGCCCCGACCCACGTGCAGGACCTTGCACTTGGCCTTGTTGAACTGCATGAGGTTCTCACAGGCCCATCTCTCCAGCCTGTCCAGATCCCTCTGGATGGCATCCCTTCCCTCCAGCGTGTCCACAACACCACACAGCTTGGTGTCATCACCAAACTTGCTGAGGGTGCACTCGATCCCACTGTCCATTTCACCAACAACGATGTTAAATAGCACCGGCCCCAGTACTGACCCCTGAGGAACACAATAATGACACTTGTGTTGAGTCTTAATAAAAGTCTACTGAGGTTTTATTTTGATCTGCTTTTATTTTGAAATATTACAGAATATTGACAGATTTCCTATGATCCACAAAGGAAAGTAATTTTAAATGTTGAACTGAAATCCTGTGCTCTATTTATGCCTTCCCCTTCTGATCTCGCTTTGTATTTTATGGTCATGCAAGGTCTTGAAGAGCAGAGGATTCGGAGCTCAAAACTCTCCAGACTTTTGGCAGCTGCGCACTGCAGCCAGCATGATACTGCCTGGATGATTTGGACAGGATGTCTTCAAGTTGTGTAAAGAGAGGACATGGTGCAGTGAAAACAACAATGTTCTTCATTCCTGACTGAGATAGGGACCTTCTCTGGATACTCGTCCAGATCCAGGAAAACTAGTGGTGGCCAGATCCTTCTGCAAGAAGCCCCATGCCTCCCACAGATAGCAGTCTATCTTTTCCTTTGTAATACTTAAATGTAGGTTTCCTCAACAATTTAAACAATTCTTCCCCAAAACTATTTAATATTAGGTTACAGCATAATGCCAGTTACATTCAGAAACTATTTAAAGCTTTCCAAGGGAGCATGTTGAATTTTTAAATAGCTCCTTTGTTAGAGAAGTGAGGATGTCAAAAAAAGATTTTTTTTTTTAAATGTACCTGTCACCAGCTGGCAAGTGGTGAGAGCTGTCAGACTTGCAGATCTGAAGAAAGATTAGATTCAGCTGACTCCTCTTCTACCTTGTCACGTTGGTGGATGAGAAGCTCACCATGAGCCGGCACTGTGCACTGGCAGCCCAGAAAGCCAACTGTGTCCTGGGCTGCATCCAAAGCAGCGTGGGCAGCAGGGCGAGGGAGGGGATTCTGCCCCTCTGCTCTGCTCTCCTGAGACCCCACCTGGAATACTGCGTTCAGCTCTGGGGTCCCCAGCACAGGAAGGACATGGAGCTGCTGGAGCGGGTCCAGAGGAGGCCACAGAGATGATCTGAGGGCTGGAGCACCTCTGCTATGGAGACAGGCTGAGAGAGTTGGGGCTGTTCAGCCTGGAGAAGAGAAGGCTCCAGGGTGATCTTATAGCAGCCTTCCAGTACTTAAAGGGGCTACAGGAAAGCTGGAGAGGGGCTTTGGACAAGGGCGTGTAGTGACAGGACAAGGGGCAATGGATTTAAACCAAAAGAGGGGAGATTTAGATTGAATATCAGGAAGAAATTTTTCCCTCGGAGGGTGGTGAGGCACTGGAACAGGTTGCCCAGAGAAGCTGTGGCTGCCCCATCCCTGGAAGTGTTCAAGGCCAGGCTGGATGAGGCTTTGGGCAACCTGGTGTAGTGGAGGGTGTCCCTGCCCATGGCAGGGGGGTTGGAACTAGATGTTCTTTAAGGTCCTTTCCAACTCAAACCATTCTGTGATCTATGATTCTATGATAAATGTTGCAGCTTTTGGTAATGGGAGGATGGGGAAAAGAAGTTACCTTTCTGAAGACCACAAAGTATGTCTGCAGGGACTGTGCTAGATCTTTATTCTCTCCATCAGTACTTTCTCTGCTCATTAAATGCAAAGTACATTTGGATTATGTCCACCTACGCCATAGTGGAAGTATGAGTGTATTTTCCATCATCAGATGCCACTAGAGGTCCACATGAGCAGAAGGTGTGTGTTATGCTCTGGGTTACTCCGACATCCTTCTGTGCTTCAGCAAAATCCTTCTTGCATTAGGTGTAAGATTTTCTGATCCTAAACTGTAGTCCAGATTTATATTTAATACAGAAATGCTATCAGACAGCATGGTAATGTTCAGTATTGAAGAAATCTGGCCAAAATATATAATATGTGCAATTTGTAATGTTTTTTGGAGACCAGAACAGACTTTCTAATGCTAATAATAACGAAGCACTGTGGTAGGTTTCCAGGGACTTCAGCATTGGAGACCTCTGGAGAGCAGACATTTGGCAGGACGACACTGAGAGCAGGAGACATCTGTAGGCATACGTGGGTATGGGAATGGCTCAGTAGCTGCACCAGCTGCTCAAACCAGGGTGGCCATTGCCCAGGTTAACGGTGGGACAGACTCGGTCACAGTAACTATTGACTTTGCCTCAAGGTTAGAACCGTTTAAATTACTCTGGAGATAACAGGTAACCACTGTGTGCTTCATTGTTGAAGAAAAAGCAGGTGGATGTTTAAAGGTCATCAGTGTATAGAACACTTTTTTATTGAAAACTGCTTATCTGCCTGGGAGTTTTTACAAATAATCTGAAAATCACTATTGCCAGCTGATTGGGAACATATGGGGACAGTTAATGCCGTACAGAAGAAACTGAAATCAAACTACCTTCTGTTTCCTATTAATTTACTTTTAATTTTAGAAAGTCATCTTAATAGGATATTGTGCATCTTGTTTAGCTAAATGGGATATTCTTCCTCTGGATGGTGAACATAAAGGAATGCTATGGTTCCTGTTCTGGCCTCCCGCGGAAAGGTTTCAGCTGTGACCTATAAGCCTCCATTTCAGGGGTGATCTGTAATTTGGTCAGCAACCCCAGATGTGTCCTGAAGATGAGTTTGATTCATGGCCATCGTGAGAACAAATGGGCTTTCGTTACTTTTGTATTTCCTGTGAGCTGGTGATAGATACCGTGTGGTTGAACGGGCTTAACTAGGAGCTGCTAGAATTCTGTTTGCAAAATAGTCTGATAGAAATCAGGCGGTCAGGAGCAATGGTTTAGTGATGCAAAGGATTCAACTGGTGCAATTTCCTACTAGGAAGTTAATTGTTCAAAGACGTTTCCCTGCTAGATTTTAGAATCGGTTGAGTTGGCACCACTCTGGCATAGCAGCTCCTATTTCAAGACCTGCAGGACTTGCAGTGAACGTGAGAACTGATCTTTCACGGTTTTCCATAAAATGCCCGTAGAAGAACTTTCATCCTGCTAATTACTAGAGCCTGGCTAAATACTTTAAGCGATTTTTTTCTTTTCTTTTTTTCCTCCCCACTCCTACACACTTTCCTTTCTAGACGTGGAGAGATGAGAAGAGCAGAATACCTTGAAAAGTTCATGTGTCTTTGAACATGCTCCTACTTTCAAGGTGAATCTGGAAAACTTCAGTACCTCGTTTGTTGATAAACCTTTTGTGTTTCTCCTGCTATTCAGTCACCTGAAGCTGTTTCATCCCTTCTTAAATCAGCGAGGGCTGGCTTTGCCTCGCTTTTGCTCCAGGACAGAGGGTATGACTGTGGGCTCCTGAACATAGCTGTGATTTATGTTCTCCTAAGGAAGCTACTTAGCTGAAGTGCTAATCCTGCGGTATTTTATGACAAGAGGTTTGTTTTCTCCCTTTCTTCTCCTTTCAGCGTGCCGTCAATACAGCGTGGTACTCTACCAGCGGTCAACACAGCTGGAGTTATAAAAGAGCCGATGTCAAAATGTGTGTCTTTCTCTTTTCATCGCTTTCAGAAGGAAAAAAAAAAAAAACAAAACCAAAAACGACGAGAAAGGAATCAGAACTCTCTCATGTGGTGCCAAGTTGTTTCTTTTTCTCTCTTGTGGAGCTAACCTTGACAGTTGCAGGCAGAGGAGGCAGCAGCAAATCGCGCCGTTATTTTTAGCTGGAGGAGAAAGCAAGGAGCTGTAGTGTTAGTTAGGCAGCAGCACTGCCTGGGAATGGGCTGGGGCATCACAGCACTTCAGCATCCACTGAAAGAATCCAAGTGGAGAAAACATCTTGTCCTTGATAGCTCTACTGCTTGGTGCGTGCTATAGTAAATAGAAATATGTCTTTACTTCAGCCCTTCAGCCCTGCTAGAAGGAATAGATGGGTGAAATAATAGACGTTGTGGTTATTCCTTCATAATTAAAAAAAAAAAAAAAAAAATCTCCAAAAACTGAGTCATCTCTTTTAAATCATTGCAACTTTCTTGTAGCGCTTTTAATCTCTGGAAATGTTTTGTAAATTTATTGTTTAGAAAACAAAAGGACTAAATGAGTCTCTCAGGGAGAGACTCTCTTAAATGAAAAAGCTTTTTGAAAGACGATTTTGGAAATCACTATAGGAGACATTTTTTGTTTAGAGGTCTCGAGTATCTTAATGGTATATTAGCACAAAGCCTGGAAATCCCTGAGCTGATGGTGACCAAGCCATGCCACTTCGTGCCTGTTGCACCACAGGGTTGGGTAGCTTGCACAACCAGAATTAGGCTCTCTGCACAGGGCAGGGCGCTGTAGGTACACCGTTTTATCTGGACAACTGCTAAGATATTCCTGATGAGGGGTTGTCTAATCTGGGATTAGACGTGCCTTTTAATCTCTGTTAAAATGGAGGCCAGATTGGAGAGAGAGAGGTCTTTTTGAAACATGTTCCATGCATGGAGAGGGCTTTTCAGTGCACAGCATCACTCGGATACAAGTAATTCGCAGCGACTCATTACATCTCTTGTTATTCTTCTTCTTAAGCAGTCTTTGCAGTTATCTTCTGTTTTCTCAGGCCAGTTTCCCAAATAATTAGTGAGAAAAATAATTGTCAGAATATCAAAAAATGGACACTGTAAGAAAAAAAAAAAATACCCATCTCTCAGTCTAGTTCTTTTGCCCTGAGATCTGCTTTTTTCCAGATGTTACACCAATATGCTCAACATTGAGTTTTAAAGTATGTGCTAAAACTTGAAACTCATTTAGTATTTTTCAGCCACTTTTCTTTTTCTGGTTCATTGTCTTTTTAAGTGGACAAGGAGTTGAAATCTGTTAATTTTAATGATTATTTTAAACACAGCTCCGTTACTTAAGTGTGGAAGGTAATTAAAGCTCTTTCAAAGGAAAAGGATTCTTTTCCTTAATATTGTGTTAAGATTTTGTATTTTTATATTTGGACAGATTACTAAGTAAAGTGTTAGATCTTCTGCTACAGAGGAGATGGGAACTTGGGCAGTACGGATGAAATGCTGGATGCTTTTTAGTTTTATTTCTGATCTAATGGTGATAAGTAAATGTGTCTTCTAGGATGTCCTCTGTGTAACTCATCTCTTTTCTTTTTTCTTTTTTTTTCTTATCTCGTTGGGGTACTCATTGAGTACCTGAGTATCTCACTGGGGTACTGCAATACCAGGGTTAGAAATGGAGTTGCTCCTATTCTATATTGTCCAAAGTAGTAAGGCAAATAATGCTTAGAGGTAAGTACTATTATTTAAGTAGATATTTTTAATTTCAGTCTTCAGCTGCGTACCAAAAATAGCCATTCAGAATTCTGTGAAATACTGACGTAGCCTGGAAATGTTGGAAGCCTATCTCGCTTTTGTTCTTTTTTGAAATAAAACTCAACCAAGATTAGTACCTTTACCACAAAAACATAAAAATGTTTTAAAAACATGTTAAGATGGGAGGCTTTGACTTTCCAAAACAGGAAGTGCCAGAATTCAGGTAGTATCTGTGAGCTTCATTCAGTTTTTTATGCGTGTGCATTATACCAGTATTTTATCCTTTTGATTAAAAGCCGAAAATTAAATTTTGCTTTTGTTGTGGTTTAGTCGAACTTGAGCTAACAAGGCAGCACTAGTGGGATGGATTCTCCACGTGAGCTGCCCTGGGCAAGGATAAGTTTCACCAGGGATTACCGACAACAGAGCAGTGTTGAAATGCAGGAAGGTGTGTTGTTTTTTTTTTCTTTCGAAGTTTGTGGGCAACTTTCTCCTTCCTCTGTGAGCTGTGTATCCTCCACCAGCAATTTGTCCCAGACTCTGTGCCAAAACCATGTCAGCCTCGCTCCGAGGTCCTCATGCTTTTTGTGCAAGCTGTTTCTTGCCATTGTCCTCTGTAATTTCTACTTCCTCCCTCCTGCTTCATTGCTTATGAACTCAGTGCATCTTCCTACTCTTTTTTTTTTCCCCCCAAGAATCGAAGATCGCAGAGCTACAGTGAATCCTTATCTGTAAGAATGTAAAGCTTACCTGCAACATCTGCCAGAGGCAGTGAAATTCTTCCCTTTGCTGAAGTATGGAGATAATCGTAAGGACAGTACAGAGGGTTAAACCTGAATTTTCTCTTGACTGATTTCCACACTTCTGTTGTTTAAGACAAAACAGAAAGAAGGAAAACAAACAAACAAACAAAACATCAAAACTCCACAAAAACCCCGAAAAGCAACTTCCAGCAAGCGTCATGTTTCTGTCTCATTCACTTGGTGCTTCAGTCTCTGGAGAAAATTGCTCTTCCATCTACCTGCTCCAAATAAGGGCTAGGGTTTTGGGGATCACAGGAGAGGAACAACAAATTTGAATCTCAAAGTAACCAAGCCATCGGCTTGTCTTTCTTTTATTAACGGCAGCTGAGCTGGGAGGCATAATTAGGGTAATGGTTTCTGGCTCCAGCTGTGTCTCACTACAGAACAAAGAGAGCTCAGCGGAGATTTTCAAGTATAATACACTTTTCCCTCCTTCTACTTGGGAGAATTAACAAAGATTACTCATTGTACTGGACGTTAGGATTCAAATACCAATGGACTTTAGTACTTTTCAGAGGAAAGATGCCTGAAGCCTAGGAAATGTCTGGGAATCTACCAGCAGCATGTGCAGTGAGCGGAAGCTGTGTGTGGCTCCAGCCAAGGGGTAGCCAAGGGCTCACTTGTGTATGGGCTCTTCCAGGTGGCTCTGACCATCTTGTGGTGCTCTCTGAGGACTCTAAGGTGGTGTTGAAACTTTGCCCCGTACCCTTCTTGAGTTGTTTTGAGTTTCGGATCCCTTGCGTGACTGATGAGTTCCTCTGGGATAAGGGATGGGGTTTGCAAAGTGTGGTCTTTTGGGATGAAAGGAGCTGTAGAAATGGAGGTTTTCTGATGTCCCACATGGAGAACTGCCGGTGGGATGTCTGCTTCTGGTGTGACCTACTGAGCTTGGAGAGGGATGAAAGTTAAAGCCTGACCTAACTGTTCTAGCTAACAAGGACCAGCTGGGTCACAGAAAAGGGGGTGGGGAGGGAAATACGGTGAAAAGCAGCTCGGCCTCACCAGGGAGATGCATGGAGGATGCAAGCGTTGAGAGAGAATGTACTGGTCCTTGGGCTTGGAATATGTGATGTGAAAGGTACATTGGAGACTTCAGGTGGTTAATTTGAGGAGAAGAGGAGCTATGTGGGCTTTTTTTCCCCCTCCTCCAGTTGCTGTGGCTTTGGATGCTACAAAACTCCCAGGCAAGTCATGTAGACTCTTGTAGTTGTACTGAGATATTTAATAGTTGTCTTAAAGCCTTCTATCAGGATTCACAGAAACTATTAAGGATTTTGCTTTAATGCTTGAAAATGAAAGTAAATTTCTAGCCCAAACTGTAAAAAGTAGACTGGAAGGCCACAAAAATCCTAACATATAGAAGTACCGACAGATAGAAATACAAGCATATGTAAGTGCACAGTTCTTGAAAATGTAAATTGATTAATTCATCTGTGTGTGTTAAATTGTAAAATCATCTATCTGTTAAAGATGACTGCAGAGGAATACTGATAATTGTGCTAATTTGACATTAACAAAGTCTCCCTGGTTGCAACACAAGCAATAACATGATTATTCTTTTAAGAAGTACAGAAGGAAGTACAGATACATTGATCCATGGAAAGAAGATGACAGCTTCGTGTGTGAATTAATGCACAGGTCTCTTCTTTTTATTTATGTGCTCTGATTTTTCATTCCAGGTGATCAGTTTTTTCAGCTCCCGATTAGAGCAAGCTGGAGCTGAGCTGTCAGTGGAGCGAGTTCTGGAAATCATCAAGCAAGGAGCTGTCGCTTTGCCCAAAGACAGGCTAAGAGTAAGTACTCAAGACCTCATCAATTAAAGTGTACTGTTCCAATCAATTACATATATACCCTTTATATCCATAAGATCGAAACATCGTTTTTCCTGTCAATAACAGTAGACAAGAGATTATGTTGTGGATTGCCTTATGTGTATGTTCTAATTTAAATTCCTAATTTGTGCTAAATGTTTGGGTAAGTTTTCTTGATTAAATTATTAAATCGAAGTGTGTGGAGGAATTAGCATTTGCTGAGGCTGAGATTTTCTTCATCATATCTCAAAGATGCAGTCTCACCTCTCCATCCATTGTTTAGTTAAGATATAACCAAACTTTGGTAGTTTGTTTTTTTTTGGTAAATTATTCTTCTTTCTCTAGTGCTGTGCACCTCCATCTGGGTCTATATATAAAGTACCACAAAGATAAATTTCTGGGCCAAGAAATGAACCAACCTACTGAAAATCAATTCAGGACCTGTGAATCTGGTCAACATGATAATGAACTTTCTGTATAATGCTGAGAAGGCCCCTCTGTTCTCTTCTGAGAATCTCCCAGATCTCATGAGGGATTTACTAGCTTGACAGGTTTTGTGAGGCTAAAACCCATAAATGGCTGTGTGATGTTTAAATACTGCAATAATGAAATCTGTGTGAGTAGGTAAGTAAGTAAGTGGGAGTTATGTGTGTTTTTTAGATGCACGATGAATTTTGCTTCTCCATTATGCCAAGTGTATTTTAAATACTGTCTGCTTTGTGCAGAACCGTTTTTATTCCTGCTTCATGGTAAGAGAGTGACAGCATCTTCTCAAGACCCCTTTCTTTCATTGTAACTTTAGGAAAATATCATCTGATAAGGCAACACTGAGTACGCACAGCCATTGGCGACGGCTGGTGATTTATTTATACCCTGGTAATTTTAAAACACCCGGTGGGAATTGTCTAGCTGGCTGCATATACAAATGTCTTTCCTGCACTTCCCTGTGTCCCTGAGATGGCATGTGCTCAGTCTTCGGGAGAGGTTGGTCTAGTGTCCGAGTCCTGAGCTGCAGTACAGGAATAGCCTAAGTAACACCAGAGGAGTTGCTGGATCCAGATTTGTTGTGTCCTTGCGACACTGCGAGTACAGAGAAACACTGGACCCTTTGCTTTTTCTGTGAAAACTTATTCTTACATGCAGATAATTACAAGCCCTTATATCAAGAGACTACAGCGATTCCTTCTTGACATGGAGCCATGCTAAATAACTCATAGAATCATGGAATGGTTTGGGTTCGAAGGGACCTCAAAGATCATCCAGTTCCAACCCCCCTGCCATGGGCAGGGACACCTGCCACTACACCAGGTTGCCCAAAGCCTCATCCAACCTGGCCTTGAACACTTCCAGGGATGGGGCAGCCACAGCTTCTCTGGGAAACCTGGTCCAGTGCCTCACCACCCTCTGAGGGAAGAATTTCTTCCTTATATCCCATCTAAATCTCCCCTCTTTCAGTTTAAAGCCATTGCCCCTTGTCCTGTCACTACACGCCCTTGTAAAAATCCCCTCTCTAGCTTTCCTGTAGGCCCTTTAGGCACTGGAAAGCTGCAATAAGATCACCCCGGAGCCTTCTCTTCTCCAGGCTGAACAGCCCCAACTCTCTCAGCCTGTCTCCATAGCAGAGGTGCTCCAGCCCTCGGATCATCTTTGTGGCCCTGCTCTGGACCCTCTCCAGCACAAATTAAAGAAATGTTGTTCTGGAGTGAAATCTCATTAAGTTTACATCTCGTGCATTAGTGATATACAGCGTTCAAAATGACATGTTTATATTGCCACCTAAATCGACAGATCAAAATTTTTTGACAAGCGCCAAGCCCTGCAAGTCCTCACCAAGCAGTCTAGTATTTTCAATTTTAAGGATGCTCATAGCATGACTTGGAGCACTTACTTTTCCTCTGAAGGGCTTGGGTTTGAGGGCAGGGTTACCAAGTGAACGCAGTCAATCTGGCACATAATCCTTCTACGTTGTCCACTTTTACCTACTGGCTTTTACCTTTTTTTTCAAAATTATTTTGCTTAGCAACAGTTAGATCAGAGCAGGTTACCCCTGCATGGAGAAGAGTTGGTGGTGACACTGACCTTGGTAATGTCATGCGTTAATTTTTAAATGCACATAATGTCATTATATAACATTAATGATGAGCAGCCTGCAACTCCCTCCTACAGAAATGACTTTGTGAGTCTTTGTGCCCTCTGTCCTTGTATTTCTCTCCTAGGAATCTGAGTTCCTCAGGTCTTCCCACTTCAGCCTCTGAGGTTTTCGGGGGGAAGCTATCCTAAAGCTCAACAAAATCATACTGACATTGGACTAAAGATATAGTTACACAATAACTCTGGTAACTGAGGAATGTCAGCAGCTAAATAAAGGAGAAAAATTTAATCTGCATGTTTTTAATGACACTCTGGGCACGTCTGGATGGGTGGGAGCAGCCCTAGCTGAAGTCTCTTTGCCTGCACAATAGGATCCACGGCTATCTGCATCACTAAGCTCCCATCTGCGAGCTGGAAGCTGGCTAGCTGTGTAGACCAGCTAATAGTTCTTGCTGAAAGGACAATTTTCTAACACAGGCTGGTTTGGGCACAGCCCATTCAGAGAAGTGGCTCCTGGATAGGGGTTGGCTCGTTCCTGGCCAGCTTGGGCAATGCGTGGAGGAATTAGGGGTCTGTTGCAGCCGGGTTGACATGACCTGCGCATAATTACAACATGCAAAGCTGTGGAGCTTAATCCTGAGAAATTATAGATCAGCTTTGCAGTTAGTTGTTAATTAATTCTCAAGCCATCTTTGCCTTTTGCCATAACATACTGAAGTGCTCTAGAGCAGAAGAGACGCTGCAGAGGTAGTGCAGAGATAGTGCTCCTAGAAATAACTGTCTTCAGCTGAAGCACTCCAGGGAAGGCAGCTGAAACACAGAGACGTTATGATTTGGAAAAATGAGGACTGAAGCTTTTACTCACTTGCCTCCCTGCAGCTCAGACAATGGTGGTTTTTTTTCTTATGTATAAGTACCTAATGTATGCAGAGATAAATATAGTGAATGTTTTCCAGTTGCTTATCTTGGCCTTTGAGGAAGTGAGCATTGAAGCAGCGTTACTTGTATTCAGATCTCGAGTCTGTTGCTTAGACCATAGTTCAAACATGAGTAAGTGTCAACTAAATATAATAGCACTTACAGCCATCATCCTGATCTGCATAATGGTGCTTATCAGTTGTGTAGCACACCCTGGTACTCCTGCTCCCTTTCACTGTGGGAAGCAACATGGGATGCAAAGTGAGCATACGTGTTAGCAGTAGGTCATATATATATATATATATATAATGTGTGTGTGTGCGTGAGGAAGGATATCTTGCATTTCTTAGCAAATCATTGTTGGGAAATGGGAGATCTAGCTCATATTTTCCTTCCAGACCTGGAGCAACCTGACTGGAGACAAACAATATAATTAACATTATTTTGAGTATGTGCTTTTAGCCGTGTACTGTGGAAGGCAGGGAAAGTCCAAGCTGAGTAATTAGCCTTTTAGAAGACTTGTGCGTAAACAGAGAGATAAAGGGCAGGTGCTGAAATCAAGAGCTGGTTATTTCTCCTTCAGTCTGTAGGAGGAGATAAATGAAGTTAATATGCCCGGGATGGAGGCAGAAGCCACGGCGTGGAGATAGAGCTGTCTCCTTTGCAGACGAGCAGCCCACAATCCAGGCTCCCTGTTTTATTGCAGAAGCTTATTAAAGGCAATTTACAGATCATAGTGATAGGTGAAAATTGGCCTCATTCTTCCTTTTTTTTTTTTTTAAAGTTCCCAGGCTGCCTTTCTTCCCTTTGGTGAACTTTCAGGATTAGGAGTGAGAGAGAAGTGGGACTGTGTCTGGAGTCTGCGAGTTATCTCAGGATTTCAAGGGGAGTTGGCCAGCAGATAACCGCTCTTTGACAATAAGTGGGAAAACTTGTTTTGAATGCCAGCTAGTGACTGGAAGCTGACATTTGTGTTCATGGAATGATCACACTTGGGAGGCCACATTTAATGCTTTAGAAAAGAAAAGTTCCCATTAGCTAAGCCACTTAAGGCAGAGATTTCATTTTCTTGAACGTATTCTGAGCTGCTTTTCTTTTTCTCCTATTCATTTTCTCCCTGTGTCAATGAGTATTTTGTCATCAGTGTGCATTCCGTCGTGTGGTCTTGATGTGCTATGCAGACATGCCATTACACCATCAACTTGCACCTTTTTGATATGGTACAAAATTTAATGTTTATTGAAGTGCATTCTAGTTCCACGGGCATTAAAATTTCACGGAATATGTAAAAGGAGCAGAGGTAAAAGCCTTCAATCTCTCGACAGAACAGGTTTTGCTTTAGGTGTTAAAAGCACTTCTCGTAAGTTTCCCTTCTATTAACGCTGTACTTCCAACTCCTTCAACTTCCATGTGTTTCATTGGAAAAAGTCCCTAATCACTGAGACCCCAGAGCACAGGGGAAAAGAGTAAATTGTCATCAGAGCGATGGTAGCTGGGCCAGAACAGCTATCACATCACCCCACTCCTGGAGAAGCAGCATCAAAACCAAAAGTTCAGCTACCGAAAATGTCATTGAAACAACATGGTTGTTGACTGAGGTGGCAGCAAACTCCGTGGGGGATGTCAAGTGTAGGTGCTTTCAACTCTGGAAAGGAGGTGCAGCCGTGAAAGAAAGGGCATGTCAAGTCCCCAAAACTGAGGGAGTCTAAACAGTCTCTTGGTTTAGCTACTGAACTCTCTCTGGAAAGGTTGTCCTGCTTCTGCAGGTGCTCCTCATAGGGAGGAGACCTCATCTCTTCAGCAGTCCTTTGTGCTGCTGCACAAATTAACTCTGTGTGGCACAGTAAAGAGGCAGGGGCAGAGGAGTTACGGAGACCAGCAACTCCTTCACAGAGCTGTAGGGCATAGTGCTGAGCAAGAGAGACAGAAAACTTCCTTAAAAAATAAATTCATCAAATTCTTCCTGATATGTGTGTTTTTTTCTGGCTGAAGAGTCAAAGATCTTATTGTAGTGGAAGCTGGTTGTGTCTAATACATCCTTGTGTCTGACACTAGGCAGGCATCTATAATGCAGACTTCCCTTTGCTGACCCTCAGCTGCTGTTAACCCTTAACCTGAAGAAGATCAGATTAGTGAGAGAAGTATAAGAAACTTTTAAACAAAGTGCTTTTTGGGCCTTTCCAAAACACCAAACATATGCTAAGAATAATAATATTTATGTATTGTGTATTTCCTTCTGACAATTTATGCCCTCAATTAAGGTGTCAAACTTCCCTGCTCCCGTGAGCTGACCTGTAAGTGATGAACAATAATTCACATTTCTTCTGAAGGCGTTTGTTTTAGAGGTCAGATTCTCAGAGACCTTGGGTAGAGAAGAATATACTCCCCATCCCTTGAGAAATATGATTATGGGTACTCAAAATTCCAAGAAAAATTACCTAGAAAGTTTAGATGGGCCTTGTGGTCAGAAAATAACTTACCATCGTGAAGCTGTGAGCAGGCAGGCGAAGACACGTCTGCACTCAGCTGACTCTGGCTAATCTTAAAGTGGGATTATAAACCTGTCTGTCTGTCTGTCTGAACGATAGCAAGCCCTTATGCAGGTGCTCTTCTGTTAATATAAGCCGAGCTACTGCAGTTGTTGAGAATGAGTTGAAACTAAACTGAATGACACCACTTTGTAAGTATGTCCAAGCAGGAGTTGATATCATTTAAATCTATTTAATTAAGTGGCGCAAACTTGTGTGTAGGCAAGACCTAAAGTATGTGAAAAATATTATGGAAAACCTGTGACTATTATAGTGATTAAAATTAGATACTTGCTGACATACTGCATCATATGGGAACTCTTGCCTGTGTGTTTCAGAAGGAAAGTCAGAAGTCAGGCTCTTAACTCCATCATCTCAGGAGAGAACCAAAACTTTGAGGCTGTTGTTCACAAATAAATGCCACCATCACTTTTAAGCATTAACTTGATAACCCACGGAAATGCATCCTTAGTAGGAGGAGGTAGACCTGAGTAGCTAGTTGGCATACATAGCATATTAGCATATAGTAACAAATTTTGCAGTGAAGGCCGTATATATTTTTCAGCAAAATTGCAACCTTTTGCTTAAACTTATTTCCTTAAACTTTTGCTTATATGCCTGGTTACTTTCTTTTTTTTAACACTGAAGCAGCCAAGGGCCAAAGTAAATTAGCTTTAGCATCTGTGGATTCAAATTCTTTGAAATTTTTTGACTCCTTTTGTTCCAGGGTTAAAAGTAGACTTGAGCAGTCTTTAGAGAGACTTGTTTGTAGCTATGTATAGTAATGCAAATACAGTTGCTGAGTTGGACTGAATACTAACAACACTTCATTTTCAGAAGTGAACTGATTTCTTCACATAAGATGGAAGAAATAAGTTAACTTAGAAGCTTTAGGGAAAGTGGAATAAATTATACTGCAGTCCTTTGAAACGCAGTTTGACTTTAAACTTGCGATCCATGGAAAGCCATGGAGCTTCATATTGCTGGACTCCAGGCGTCTGAAACGTTGGCATAGTCAGGTAGTGTTGGTGAGTCACTTACAAACCGTATTTATTTATTTATTAACATTTGTTTTAATATTTTTAAGTAAAAAAAGCGAGAACTCTTTATACAGTTACCATTCCAGTGAGTGTTTGCATGGATTTTGAATGTCATACATTGGGTTTTTTTGGTGTGGTGTAAGACGAGTCCTTTTGCACATAAGGTCTTAGTTACAGCTGAGTATATTATCTGTTTGAATATTGCCAGGTCTGACAGCGGTGGTGTGTAGCGTGGCATTCACAACCTCTCTTTGATGCTCCCAAAGAGAGTTAGCTAGCACTGTAACCCATTCCGTATTTATATGTGACTCTCAAGGCTATTTGAAATGGGGACGTGCTCTCCACCTCTCCCCAGGTGTCTTCTGAATGTGAAAATTAGATGGTATCATGTTTTTTAAGTTATTTTTTTAGCATTATGGGGAATGGAAAGGGACCAAAAAAAAAAAAAAAACCACACCACCACCCTTCAAATGGCTCCAGGAAACTTAATTTTTCAAATGTGAATGCTCCTGAGAACCCCAACAAGTTAGGTTTGCTTTTACAGAGCAGCTGTCAGTTTTGGGATTAAAACCAGCTTTTTAACTTCAGTTTACTTCAGTGGTCATAAATTCTTCCATGGGGGTGGAGAAAAATAAACAGTAACTTTTGGCATTGTTGACTAGAACAAGAAAAAAAAAAACACAACAGCTATTTTATTTTGCTCATCTGCCTGGCACACAGTTAAAAACATATTAATGCTTTTCTGACACCTCCCTACTGAAGAGTAGTATAAACATCATTGCAGCAGCATCATAGGAAAACATGCATTAGCAAACTCTTGAATCTCTGATCTTTAAACTGCTTCTCATGGGATATCAGTTTCTTACTGTAAATGAGCCAAAATCTCTTTGAACAGACAATAATAATCGTGCTTTCAACTTGCAGAGGGCACTGCATAAAGCTTTTTTCACAGATGAAGAATAAACTGAGAACTTCAGCCTTGAATTCTTCCTAGTCACTGAAACATTCATTGCCATATCCTGATCTTTCAGAGATCCATGGCAGAAATCTTGCTCTTGCTGGAGACTGTTGACGTTGGCTTCAACAGTCTTAAGGTTTTTCAAGCTGTATCTTCACGCTTACGACATGATACCAGATGCAGTGTGAGCGGGACACTGGGCAGGTGCCTTGGACTTTGCATATCCCGTGGTGGGGAGTATGTGGCTCATCCTGACTGGTGTTAATTGGGAGGGAAGAGGGACTGTGCTGTGCTTTTCATAGATTTCGTAGATTTCTAGGTTGGAAAAGACCTTAGAGATCATCCATTCCAACCGTCACTAATCCCCATTAAACCATATCCCTAGTATCCCTAGTTTTCTCTGTCCCCTTCTTCCCTCATTTCCCTGGCTGCCATTTTGTAGGAGTCACGTTGATTGAGCAGTAGCTCAGAAAATTGAGAAGACATGTCCTGGCATTGTCTTTCCTGTGTTGCTTTAAAGGACAGCATAGGACGGGGTTTTTGCATTGCATCATTTTAGGTGTAAGGAGACCAGCCCCATCGCCTGTATCTGCAGTAGTTCAAAGGGCTACGATGGTCAGCAGTCTCGTACGGATCTCACAGCACGAGATCCTTGTGTTTCTTCCCGTGCTGTGGGCAAACAGCAGCAAAAATGAGCCTGTAAGCTTCTGAGTGTCAGCCCACTTGGTCGAAGTGGTTTGAGAGAAGCAGCTGGAGGAGAAGAAGAGTTGGAGGTAGAGCCCTGTTAACTGGTGAACGATCAGTTCGAAGGAGCTGGGAATGAGTCTTGGTCACTCACACTAAATCCATTCAGCTTTTGCAAGCTCTCATGTTGAAACGGGTGGTAAAATGTAAACTATTCAATGAGTAATTTCTCTTTTACTGGTTATTATTGAAATAAGACACTGACGGCTATGTCCTCCGATATGCTTTGACTGATCATCTTAGAAGTAGAATATGAATACTAAGGCTAGAGTGCTGGGTTTTGCTTATGTCAGCCAGTCTATCATATATTATACCCTGCAGTGTTATCATAGAACGGTTTGGGTTGGAAGGGACCTCAAAGATCACCCAGTTCCAACCCCCCTGCCATGGGCAGGGACACCCTCCACTACACCAGGTTGCCCAAAGCCCCATCCAACCTGGCCTTGAACATTTCCAGGGATGGGGCAGCCACAGCTTCTCTGGGCAACCTGTGCCAGTGCCTCACCACCCTCTGAGTGAAAAATTTCTTCCTTATATCCCATCTAAATCTCCCCTCTTTCAGTTTAAAGCCATTGCCCCTTGTCCTATCACTACACGCCCATGTCCAAAGCCCCTCTCCAAGCTTTCTTGTAGCCCCTTTAGGAACCGGAAGGCTGCTGGAAGGTGTCCCTGGAGCCTTCTCTTCTCCAGGCTGAGCAACCCCAACTCTCTCAGCCTGTCTCCATAGCAGAGGTGCTCCAGCCCTCGGATCATCTTCGTGGCCCTGCTCTGGACTCCATTTTAATGCCACAGCCTGAAGAGAAAAGAATATAGACTGCTTGTTTTCCTGCCATAGCACCTCTTGCTTGCTCTGCGACGAAGTGCGTGGAGTCATCATGATATTTGCTAAAAGCATAGAGGGTAGCCTAAAAAGTATCATCGGTGCTTTCAAAGGCAGCAGTATTGTTAATATGAAAATACACCAAGAGGAGAACTGATCCTTTTCGTGTCCTTTTCGGGTATTCCTTTTGTTTCTCTCATTTGGAGTCTAAAGCGTGCATAAAATAACACGAGTAAAGCCATGGAAGGAGCAGTGGGAATATGGTGGTCCTGGAGTTTGTTTGCTCTAAGCATAGACCTCAGTGCCCAGAGTCATGCTCTGGTATTCCTCCAAGGCCATGTACCTTGTTTACAAACCTGGGAAGATAGTTAACATAAAGAGAACTGTCTTTTCTGATATTATTAGCTTGTGTTTGTCACAGTCTTGAGCAGAACGCATCAAAGATCCCAGCAAAGCAATGAGTAGTGTGGGTGTGATAAAGGGCAGACTGAGTCAAGTGAGCAGCATTTTCCTTGGGAGCAAGAAAAAATTTATCCCAGGCTTTCCAGAGAACTAGAAGATGCAATAAAACTGATTTCAGACACTTTGGTTGAGAACAAGCATAATATTTCTTTAGCTTCCCCAACTTCCTTCTTGTATGTTTTGGTTTTCAGTGAAATGATGTTCTGCTTCCCAGTGAACTCCAGAACCAGCAGTACTTTCTCCCTGTCACTGTGACATCTGGTTGTGCTGGGGTAGCAAATCAATTGCAGACGTTGTTGCTATTATAAGCCTGCAAGCCACTTGAAAAGTTACCCAGGATTTTGGTAATGAAGGGCCTGAAGTTATTATTTGAGCTATTTTTTTTCCCTTTTATCTTCCCTTCAGGGGTCGTCAGACTGGCAATATTTTTTTTTACAAGCTCAAACATTAGACTTTTTAAAGTTCAAATCTCTGTGTGTCAAGCTACTTGAATTTCCTGTGAAAATGTTGTAGTTGTGAGTCAATTTGTAATAATACAAAAGCGAGCAAACACTCAGGTTAACTCTGTGTGAAAAGATCAGCGTTTAACGAGATGAGAAACTCACAGCTGAGCTTGTGTGGAGGCACATTTGTCATTTTGCAATTAGATACGATATCCCTGTTGGAGATATCCCTGTTCCTTGCAGGGGGGTTGGACTAGATGACCTTTGAAGGTCCCTTCCAGCCCTAACGATTCTATGATTCTATGATTCTATGATATTTGCTGTTAACATTCAGCATGACTATCCATCACATCTACAAGGATAACTTTTCAAAAAGTCGATCTGTAGTTTGAGAACAGTTTAAAACTGAGAGGTGACGTTCAGCTTTCCACGTGACGCAGCCTATAGCTCCTATCGAAAATGCATCCCCTTTGCAGTCTCATTAATGCCAAAATCTATCCAATAACGCATGATTTATCCTTCTGGTATTTGGCTTTTTCCTGTTGGAAGGGCGAGGGGGAGATTCCGATCTCCAGAATACAAAGTCACTCCTAGCACTTGGCTCTAAAACACATAAACAGCGCAGACCCTTACAAGTTACATCCCAACGCCCGTTGTTGTGTGTTTTCACCCCAGTTGCTGAAAGCAGAATATAAGACGCGTGCTGGAGCCGGATTGTTTTTTCCAGGGGATCCCACGTGTCGATGAAGCGCTATCACGTTGCGCCGCAGCTCCGGCTGGAAATGGAGCCTGGCAGCGCCGGCGTGCGGATGGTGCCGTTTGGCTGGGCGGCGATAAGCAAAGAGACAGTCTGGCTCCTTCCAGGAGCCTCTCGGTCATGTCTGAGCTCTCGGCAGTTCCCAAAGCCTCTGGCTGACTTTCCCCTGTGGACCGTTCATTTATCAGGAAATGAAATTGGTTACAGGATTTCGCACGTTGCCAAACCTCACTGACGAAATCGGGTTCGTTCCTGCTTTCATAAGAAGGAAGAATGCGTTAACTCTTTGTTCTTGGTTCTTGCTTTTTAGTGCTCTTGCTGAAAAAGAGCCAAGTTCCTTCTGATTTTTAAAGGTTTCTGCGAATTGCTGACACACCCTCACCTTAGATCAATGTACTACCAGTGCAGCAAACTTGATAATTTCATAGAATCACAGAATGGTTTGGGTTGGAAGGGACCTCAAAGATCACCCAGTTCCAACCCCCCTGCCATGGGCAGGGACACCCTCCACTACACCAGGTTGCCCAAAGCCTCATCCAACCTGGCCTTGAACACTTCCAGGGATGGGGCAGCCACAGCTTCTCTGGGCAACCTGTTCCAGTACCTCACCACCCTCAATGTAAAGAATTTCTTTCTTATATCTAACCTAAATCTGCCCTCTTTCAGTTTTACCTATTACATTTGTTCCTCTGCATCACAAGTGCCACTGTCTTTACAAATATTATTTTAGGACAGTTGGATTGTTTTAATGTGAGATTTGACTACTGAATTCAGTGCATTCTTGCTTGATGTGTGTGTATATATATATATATATATATAGTCTAAAGCAGAAGAGGGAAAATTAAGATTTATTGAAAATACAAACAATCCTTTGTTGTTTACAGGGAGGTTTTGAAGCAGGTTATATAAATTATAGAAACCTAACCAGAATTGAACAGCAATATATCTTCAATTATTCAGATGTTCAAGGCCAGGTTGGATGAGGCTTTGGGCAACCTGGTGTAGTGGAGGATTTCCCTGCCCATGGCAGGGGGGTTGGAACTAGATGATCTTTAAGGTAGGTCCCTTCCAACCCAAACCGTTCTGTGATTCTATGATTCAGGTAGAATGACAACCAAAAAACCAAGTGCCAACAGGGCGCAGTTGTGTCTGAAGGTATTGCTGTGTCTGCAGGTAGTTAGAAGCCCAGTTGTCTTACAGCAACGGAGACACCGCTTGTTTTAGATGCTATTTGAATGTCGTTATCTTTCATTATAGACCGAGTTTTCAGCAAACCTCAAAAATCAAATGCGCTTTTAAAAATCCGAATGCCTGTTTTTCTCAGACCCGCCAAAATTCAGGCTGGTCTGAAGTTCACAGCATAGTGCCAGTTGGCAGTCACTTCTACAGGAGCACATTCTCAGTGGGGCAGATTGCAGTGAGACATGAGAGACGTTTTATTAATTTATTTATTTTGATAGGTACTCCTAGTGATTTACATTTACCAAGCGGTCAACATCTGTCGCTTAAGACCCTATTAATTTTTGTGCCTAACCAGCTGAGCTAACTGCCGTCGTTCTCCTGTTGCAATACCGTGTTTGTGTGTTGAAGAGGGGATGGAGAAATGTCCATGAGCAAATCGTCCACTGATGGGTGCAGTCAGCTGTTTCTGTATCTCTCGAATCATTGCAGTTTGTGCAACGATGCGTCGCAGTGGGAGCGCTTCTGTTGTAACATGTCAATATGTTTTAATGCAACCAATAGTTGTAACCTCTTGTGTATGAAATGAATAAGCCCAGAGGTAAAGCACAGTGCATGTATGGTAATTATTATGTCTGGAAGTGGTTGCTGCATTAATTGATAGCAGTAGCAAGTAATACAGCCTTACTTAATTTCATTGCGTCTTATAAGATCCTGTAAACAGAATTTTTGCACTCTATTGTATCGGAGCTCTTCCTCCCTTTTATTAAGAATGGATCACCGTGAAAATATTTAGAGCTCCCTTAGCTCACTTAGCTTTTTAACAAACAAAAAGTTGCTGAAAACAACTTGTCTGCCACAAAAGGGCCACGTAAGTCTCATCTGCCACCCACTGAGACGCGGTTGGTGTCGCAGGATCGGCGCGTGGCCGATGCCAGTGAAGGACCCGGTCGCAGCCTGCACCCTGCAAGGCTCAGCCACTGCAGGAGATAAGTAGAAGACTTGTCCTCATTGCTGACACAACCGAGACTCATAAAAATCAGGTGCTTTCAGAGCTGTGTCAACAGCTGACGTTAACTTAAAAGTACTACAAGTTTAGCATTCCTTGCTTTAAAAAAAAAAATGTGGCGTAGTAGTATGAATCTGATTTCCCTTAAAAATCCTACATTTTAAGATAGCATACTGTACACACTACTGAGAATCTCAGGTGGAACATTGGTGCTTTCCATTCTGAACTGGGCAAGCCAGAAGACTGCAAAGGGCTGTGCACGCTTGGGGACCCCTCATGTCTGTCAATGGGAGACTATTGATGGTCAAGGCCAAGGTGGCACAAGCACTCAAACCAACGCTTGTTGTACGTGTTGAAAAATCAGTGAACCTGTCGTGGTCCCAAGAAGACCATTACGGTCATCAGGGGAAGCTCCAAATACTTTAATCGAGTTTCTTTCTTCAACCATTGCACAAGATCTTAACTTTCTTTAATACTTTGAAACAAGATAAATGACTGGCTGAAAATTGACTGATTTGGAGTAGTAGGTAATAATAACAGTAGAATTGTATAAATACGAATGTAATGTAGGAAAACCTTATGTGTAGGGTTTTCAGAAGCACTGGTGAGGCTTTCAGTGGCTTCAGGATTTTGGTGGCAGTCGTGTGTTTTAAGTGCAATATTTTATGTGTTTTGATTGTCTCCTTCATGTAGAATCACAGAATGGTTTGGGTTGGAAGGGACCTCAAAGATCATCTAGTTCCAACCCCCCTGCCAGGGGCAGGGACACCCTCCTCTACACCAGGTGGCTCAAAGCCTCATCTAACCTGGCCTTGAACACTTCCAAGGATGGGGCATCTACAACTTCTCTGGGAAACCTGTGCCAGTGCCTCACCACCCTCAGAGGGAAGAATTTCTTCCTTAGATCTGATCTAAATCTCCCCTCTTTCAGTTTAAATCCATTGCCCCTTGTCCTGTCACTACACACCATTGTAAAAAGTCCCTCTCCAGCTTTCCTTCAGGTATGGAAGGCTGCCAGAAGGTTTCCCCAGAGCCTTCTCTTCTCCAGGCTGAACAGCCCCCACTCTCTCAGCCGGTCTGCATAGGAGAGGTGCTCCAGCCCTTGGATCATCCTCGTGGCCCTGATCACAGTTCTCTAGGAAAGATGTGTTCTGTTTGTACACAGGACTTCATGTATCATACTGGAATCCAGAGAAGGAAATTTTGTCCAGACGTGAAGGAACGCAGCAAGAGCTGGATATTGCAAAACCAGACAAGGTAGCTTGGGAGGGTGGTGCCTTGGGTGAGTGACTTGAGTAGCAGTGATTCTGCAGTTCAGGAATGAGGTGCATTGGCCAAGATGAAGGGTGGGCTAGCGCAGGACACTCCTATTCCCAGGCTGTTGTCTACATGGAGACTAATATTTACATGGAGGCTAAATGTCTGTCCCCTCCACCCTTGAAAACTCTTCCAGTTACCTTCTGGAAGCTGTATTCTGGATTCAGTCACTTCATTCCAGAGTAATTGCTTTCTTCACAAAGCTGAACAATGATACTGGAATGTATTGTTGTATTGTTCTGCAGGTCAGCCTTCCACAGAAGTCTGGACAGTGCTTTGGTTATCCAAAACCAGTTTTAAGAATGAACTGAAATGTTAAGATGGCAAAGTCCTCTCTACCCAGCCAGGAGAAATGTACTAGGTGGTAATAACAATTATAATTGTGTAAATGCAGATATAATAACATTATATTGATGCAATGATATTAGGTTGTTAGTGATCCTGAGACCAATTCTTCAAACCAAGAAAAGTGTAAAAGGGAAAATAAACCCTTCTTGGACCAGGGTGGTCAGCAGCACAAGAGTTTTGCTGTTCCCCAGCGTTTCTCCCGTGGTTGTCTTTACTCTGCTGTCACCTGGCTTTAGTCCCTTCACTGTGACTGCAGTTATAGCCCCATACCCAGCCGAGCTGATTAATGTCTCAGCCTTGCCTGTGGCAGCTTGTGGATTGTAATTAAATGCTTCCTATTAAGACAACAGATGACAATTCATGCAGTTACATGCACAGGCTTTAGAAGATGGAATAGTGTCCTCTAACAACAGTTATTAAAGGGTGGGTTTTTTTTCCCTCTGACCCAGGATTAGACCGTTAGGAAGCTATTGGTGTTGTAAAGTTAAGAATTCCTTTGAACCTGAACAGGAGCAGAGCTGGGGTCTGTGCAGAACAGCAGAAGGTGGAGGGTTGGTTATCAGCATTTTCAAATGCATCATGTTGCCAGGTAACAATAAAGTTATTTATTCGTGTTTGTGAAAAAAGTTCATAACAAAAAAAAAAAAAAAAAAATTGAGTGTAAGAGTTGTTGGACAAGTAGCCTGGGAAAGAGCATCACTGATAGAAACATAGAATTGGCTGTTCTGCATTTGCTAAGAGTTTAGTTAGCATCCTTCCGTCCTTGGTGATAAAAACTAGGAAGGAAGCATGAAGGAAAGTATAATAAACAATAAAAAAGAAGCAGCAGCAGTGGTACTTTCATAGAGGCTGGTTACCTCTTAGCTGGCAGTTAACATTTGCCTTTTCTCCTGAAACACAGCAACAGATACAAAATTGGTGTTGTATGAAAATATCCAGGTATCTAAATATAAACCTTAAGAAATACGTATGTAATTCTTTATGCATCCTGTAGGGAGCAGAAAAATATTTCTGTAAGGGACACAAGGGAAGACCATTGTAATGATTTTCTTCCTTGAATCAGAAACGTCTGGTTGTGCTTCACTGGTGGCATAGTCAGCATGAGAGGGGCCCTTCAGCATCTTCATTCCATGTCTGGTGATAGATGCCCCCAGCAGTTCTCACCCAGAAGAAAACCCACTGTTTTGCAGTGATGAGCCGGAACCAGCGCTGTTAGGAATATTGCTTTGGAGGAGAAAGAAAGTGGTAAGTGGTGGCATTTTCCTACTGTCACCCAGGATGAGGGATGTTTTCCTTCCTCCTGCTGTTCTCCAGATGGCAGAGCATCCTTGCACAAGGCACTGCCGGTGGTGATAAATGGGGGGCCTGGTGTTAGGTGCTCTGCAAACTTTGTGGAGGGGAAGGGTCAGGAGATGACGTGCAAACTCCAGTCGCTAAAAGGAGCATGAATTGCCAAAAGAGATCAATCAAATACTTCTTTATGCACAACCGAAGTCTGGTGTTGGCCTTTCATTGCAGCAACAGAATATGATTTTCCTATGTGAGCTCTTGAGACACTGCATTGCCTGTCAGTGCATCTACTTTAATTTAGCTGTGCAATTGAAAAATAATGTTCCCTAAATTTAATTTTTCAGTGGCACATGTAGAAATAGGGTCTATCTCTTACTTTATAGGAAGGAAGGGCACATACGGAGATTTTGAGTAGAAGAATTTAAACTTTACAGAGATTGTAACATGAAGTGGTCTACCCTTGTGTGTCTGGTTGTCTATCTCCAGCTACTTTAAACTAGTTGATTGCATTGGTTTAAGGAAGGTGCTACAAGAAAGAACTGTAAAATATCAAGGCAGAAAGAAAGCCTTGAAGAAAGGAGAGGACGGGAAAGCAGCGTGAGACTTCTCAAGTCGCTCTCCATAGTAACAGATCTCTGACGCTGGTAAACATCGTTTCGCATGCCTGTGTTTCTCAAAGGTACTTCCATTCCACTAACTGCTCCCCTGCCACATAGTCTGAACTCTGTTAACCTTCAGGGATGATCCTGGTTTTTGAAAGAGTGCAGAGGACCTTCCCTGCCCATCGCTGCAGAGCTTCGCAGCAGCTTGGCAGGAGCCCAGCGCTCATGAGCAGCCCATAACTCAACCCATCCAGTACATCTCACGGGTGGGCTCTGAGCCAGAGCCCATCCCCTATGAGCTTAGGAGCTATACATTTGCTCAAGCTAAATAGCATTTCCCAAGTTTCCCTTCTCCATACCCTAGGAAAGCCAGCCTATACTTAGATTTTTTTGCTGTGACTAGGTCTGCTTCGCATGTGTCATGCAGCCTTCCCTTGCTTAGTTGCATATGTTGTGAGTCTAGTGAAAAGTCCAGTGCCAAGTGCACTGCATGTGCATGACGTGTTGTTTCCAAATATCTTGCAACTTCGGTCAAAGCAAAGTAAAATTATGCTGAAATGCTCCGACTTTTTTATTTTTTTTCTTCTCAGTCGAGCGCTGTTTCCAGCCCGTGAGTTCATTTTCCGCTGCAATGCTTCAGTATAGGCAGGGTGGCTGAAAAGGCAAAAAAGTTGCATTTAAAATGAATTTATTGCTTTCTTTAATTAAAAAATGCCACGTTTTTTCTCATTCCATTTAAAAAAAAAAAAAAAAAGATTAACCTCTTTAAAAAAATATACATATAAAAAATAATGTGGCAGACACCAACAATTTTATCCCAGAAGGTGCAAGATTTGTCAAGTCACGAACAACTGAACGCAAAATAGAGGGGGGAAAAATAATGTAACCAACTTCCAATTATACCAGTCCAATTGCTCTTCCATTTCTAAGATTTAGCTGTCTTTTCTGAATTAGTCTTTTAAATTAAGTTTCCATAACATGTGGCATATTGACAAAAACAGTCCTCAGAAGATTTCTGCCCTGGTTGACAGATGAACTAGATAATGGAGTATAATCTTTTCCATTTTCATGATTTGACACGTTTTCACTTCTGTGTGTATGTTTAAATCAAGGAATCAAAATAAATTTGAGTACAGAATATAAATCCCAGGCAAAATTACAGCTTTCATTGCAGCGTTGGGTTAAATCTAAACAGCATGAATGTTATAGATATCTTTTAATTAAATGCATAAATTAGACAAATGTCTTGAATGTTTACAGCAACTTCACCAAGAAGTGAGAATGAGGAAAAAAATGTACTTTGTCAGCTGATGGCTGCCTCCACTGCATTCCCATACTGAGTTTAATTTTGTCACAACCTTTGATACAAGTTGCAGTGCTTCTCTCCCGTTGATTTACAGGCAGTTTGCTCCTGCTTGAGATGATTAGTGATGTAGATGGCTTTTTCCTGGCCAAGCAGGGGATTTCTCACGTATATCAGCATCGCTGCTGAGGGCTCTGCTGTTAGGATTTAGAGGGCAACTGGTTTAGGTCACCATGCCTTTCCTGTAGCTGTATTTTTGATGTAGTATCAGATGAGTGCATTGAATCTTGAATCCATGTGGACTGGGGCTGAGTTTATGGTTCCTAAGATTGTAACACTCAGCCCACAATCTGTTGAGTTTGCAAACAATGATTTTACTTGACCATGTTCTCATGTTGACTCCTTACCCTAACATATATATACTATACTATCTTTTACCCAGGTGCCAGCTCTTCTCCTGGCACTTAATGACCATACTAATACTCCAGGTAGGTGCTAAGTGTTTCCAGCCACCATGAACTCTTATCGAAAGGGAGGTGGGAAAAGATGGGAGTCCTGCAAGACATACATTGCATTTACTCCTTACGTGCCAGCTAGGTAATTTATACTGGTTCTTTTATCACAAAAGATTTTTGAACGATGGGGAGAGCAATCAACCTGTGACTCGTGAGGTAAGTTCAGCTTGAGGACAGACTGTAGAGCAGTGGGGTGAGAATTTCCCAGCCTGATAATGCTGCAGCAGCATCTAGGAGCTCCAGGAGGAAGATTTCCCTTCCTTTGCTGCAGTGTGTTAGGTATCAAAAACCCCAGAAAGGACTGGTTTCAACAGATAGGAAACCAGGGGCTGATATCAGTCAGATGGCTCACTGAAGGAAGGTCTGCTAAGATGGTGTGAGCAACTGGCAGCTCCAAAACAGAGCAGGAGATTTGTCTATCTGTGGAGTAGAGTGGGAGCAGAGCACAGCCCTTAAAACTTAATGTGTTGTCCTTCATGTGAGACCTGTGAGATTCAAGTGGTGCCCGTAGCTCTGAGCTTGGAGTCAAGCAGCAAAACTTTATTTGAATTCCTTGTGCATATCTTTCCATCAGGTTTTGCCAAGCTCCATCCTCCTGGGCTAAGACCAGCAAAGACTGATTGTTGTCATCAGGGCAAACAATCTTGACCTGAATGCACAGGGAGGAAGGGGGCAGATACGTTGGATAACAAAGGGACGTAACAGCATTTATGAATAAATGACTTTTAAAATTCCCCAGCCTGAGGTGGGGAGTTCTCTGGAACTGTTTGATTCATGTCCTAAAGACAGTCTTTAATGGAACAGGAGGTCTTAATACAGTTAAGTTCAGTGAAGGCAAACAGATCTGGAAATCCTGCATCTAAAGCGTAGTAAATCAGAGAAACAAGTAGTTTTCATGCATTATTGCAAGAGCAGTTTGCTTGAGGCCTTTTTTCAGATTGAGGTGATTATTTGCATTAGATAAAAAGTTTTGGTATAAGAAGGTGCTACTTTTAAAATTGATGACTGCAGGAGGACGCCAAGCGTACAGATGGCTTTTTGGATGAGGTTGGCTCCTTATTCCCTTTCTTAGTCAAGGGAGATGCCATTGCTCAGCTGCAAGACCCATGAAGACATCCTCTACCGTGAAGGAATCCTTGTCCTCGCTCATGAGTTGTCTTCCCCATCTCCCTCCTACCCACCACCTGTTTCTATCATTGATAACAGCTTGTTTCTAGTAGCCAATTTGAACACGCTGTCACAACCTTCATGTTCTTCATGAAGAGAATGGAATAGAGAATGGAATAGAGCGAACAACCTGAAAATCCATTTAAGAAAAGGATCCCTGGTTATATGTTGAGGTCAACTTAAACCCCGCTGGTTTGGGTCTGTCTTCACAGGGCTCTGAGCATTAAGGCAAATTAAAAACAACAACAACAACAACAAGCTGTGAAGTCTGCATCTGCCAAATAAAGAGCGTAAATGTCCATGTTTGGCACTGATTCCTCGGCTCACGGTCCCAGCAGAGATAAGGCTGCAGTCTGGCACCGTGTCCTACGGCCGGAGAGGTTTTGCTGTCATTCCACGTTTCGTTCCTCAAGACGAACAAATTGGATTTCCTGCACGTAGCGGGGCAGCGCTGCTCATCTCACGGCATAATTGTCCGTTTGCCGAGGCTTGGAATACTTAAGAAGGGAGTATGTCAGTTGGGGTGTACGTTTTCCAGTTCGGGGAGATTAGGGAGCCAAAGGTCTGCAGACTCAATAGGGGTGTTGGTCAGCATGTCCTGAACCTCGGGCAGATAAGGGTCCATTTCCTAGTCTGCCCTGATCTGAGAGTTAACAGTTGGTGACAGCGAGTCTGTCTCTGTTCTTGAGTCATTGTTATCATTTTTTGTAATATTTACAGGCCTGGCTCTCTCAGATTAGAAAGTACGAAATCAAAAGGAGGTCTTCCTCCACGGGCGCTCGGGGAGGGGGGGAGAAGGATGTTTGGGCTTGGCGCGCCGCCCTGCTGCCGTGCTGGGTGGGAGGGACCGGAGGAGGATGTCGGCTCAGGCTTCGCCTTTGTGGCTGCTGTTATGTAAAAGTCAAACCTCGTAAAACCATCGGCGCGGAGCCCTCCGTCAACGTCAGCCCCCGCGAGGAAAACCAAAGGTGTTACACTCGGCGGGGGGAGAGGTCTCGTGTCCCTGGTTGGTGCACAAAGCCAAAGTCTAGGAGCTGGTTTTTTGGACCCCTGTACAGTGATAACCGAGAGGAGCTCGGTCCCAGTTGTCCAAAGTAATTGTTCTTTTTGGCTTGGTGGGATGTTTTGGATGCTGCTGCAGCATTGCACTGGTTTCCAGTGAAAGCATGTCTGGGACCTCGTCAATGGAAAAATATGCAAACTGAATCACTCTGCTCTCCTCCTGCCACCTTTCTGTGCTGGGGGAATATGTTCTATGTGACTAAATGAGAAAACAAGCAACTATGATGTCGTAGTAACTCTGAATTTCGGGTGAAAGAAACGGGCAGGTGAAAACAGAGTTTTAGTTTTGACCTCTTGATCCTCTGTCTCCGTGCTTCAACTGGATGTCCCAAGACTTTTAGGGCAGCAGAGAGGGCTCATATAGGTAGTTTCCAGAAGGAAAAATCCTTTAACTGTGAAATTTGTGTGGTTTATGCTGTCAGCGTACTTCCCGTCTCTGATCCTGAAGAGCAAGGAGATGAAAATCGATGCTAGAGACTTCACAGGTGGTCACCAACTCTTCATCAGCAAGTGCAAGATGAGACTGAGTCTGTAAAGATGGACAGTGAAATTTCCACCTCCTTTTCCAGGATGAGGGAGGAAGAACCTAAGCCTAGGCATGATGATTCCTGTGAAAAAGTGAGAAAATGCTAATATTTACATATTAGGAAGCTGGGTCAGAGTTTGTATGTCGTCCAAACAGAGATCCTGAGGGTAGTCCCTCTTGCAGCAAGGCTGAGTGCTTGCTCCGGTGCCTTACGAAACACGAAGGTGTGGGTCATGTTCTGGAAGTTCAATGGTTTCCTTCATTGCCACACTTGCAGCAAGCAGCTCGCGCCCGTTTTCCGTTGCTGATTGCAGGGCACGCACCGTGGCGAGAGTTCTATTTGTGCAACCACTGGGGTTTTTTGGTGGCAGCAGAGGAGTTCAAGCAGCAGTGAGAGGTTTGCCTGTGGTTTGTTTTAGGACGGCGGGACGGTGCGTTCGCCTAGGTGGAGCAGTCGTCGGCGATGTTATCTGGAGCGCAAAGCATTTCCACGATAAACAACATTCCTTGTTGTATTTCAGACCAGTCTGCTATCAAAATCAAAACAGCTGCTGTGACTTAAACAGTAGCACTCGCTGCTAGAAATTTGAAATAGGTAGTTGGCCCTAAGATTTTTGTAAAGTAGATTCACCGTCTTTGACCATATAGCTACAAATATTAGTATATTTTCATTATATTTTCATTATTATATTTTCATTTAAGAGGGTCCAGAGGAGGGCCACGAAGATGATCCGAGGGCTGGAGCACCTTTCCTATGAGGACAGGCTGAAAGAGTTGGGGCTGTTCAGCCTGGAGAAGAGGAGGCTCCGGGGAGACCTTATAGCGGTCTTCCAGTACCTCAAGGGGGCCTACAGGAAAGATGGGGAGAGGCTGTTCAGGAGGGCCTGTTGTGATAGGACAAGGGGTAATGGTTTTAAAATAGAGGGAGATAGATTCAGGTTGGATATTAGGAAAAAATTTTTTACCATGAGAGTGGTGGAACACTGGACCAGGTTGCCCAGAGAGGTGGTGGATGCTCCATCCCTGGAGACATTCAAGGCCAGGTTGGACGAGGCCCTGAGCAACCTGATCTAGTTGGAGATATCCCTGTTCCTTGCAGGGGGGTTGGACTAGATGACCTTTGAAGGTCCCTTCCAGCCCTAACCATTCTATGATTCTATGATTATTCAGCAGGATCATTTAATCCAAACACTCCGTTGTTCTTATGCTTCATAGGCCATTTTAAAACTTTTCAGGTGAGTTTTTCTTCACTGTTAAACAAATTATATCAACTAGACTTAAAGCATGCAGTTCAGTTTTCGGATAATAATTAGCAGATAGTTGTCTCTGGTGTGAAAAGTAGAATATTGGGTGGCATTTATAGTATTGTTTTTGCTTTAAAACAAAAGGTTGATGAAGAGGATACAGATCTGTAATTTCTACCCAGAAGTTGGCGCGGACTTTGTAGCCCAGATACACTCTCTTCACCTAGCAGGCTTCTCTTGTCAGCTGTGGTGCCTCCAAGAGGAGACTTTTCCTTTTTCACCCCTATTTTACCCTTCTTTGAGTTCCACCATGTTGTTGCAAACAATCGAATTGTATATGAGGAATTCTTCTGATCTCTGGCAAGTTCTGAACCATAAAAAGCCCTTTTTTATATATATAATGGTTTCCTGACTGACCATAGAATCATAGAACCATAGAATGGTTCGGGTTGGAAGGGACCTCAAAGATCATCTAGTTCCAATCCCCCTGCCATGGGGGGGTGACCAGTGATGCTGGAGCTCTGAAGGCACCAAGAGCTTTCTCTGGAAGGACCAAGCATCTCAGCTGCTCACAGATCTGCTGGTTGACTGCATATCTGATCTTCCTTCACTTGCTTGCTAAACTTAATATATATTTTTTCTGTCTTTGGCAGAATGATTCAAACAGTGCACATATGGATTTAGGACAACTTAAGTTTTTGCCCAATTTGAGAACTTCAGAGAGCTGCTTTTTTCTCCCCTCTTGATTTACACAATATGCAAAAGTGAGAGGTTCCCATCTGAGTTATTAAAGCCAATTTCTTTGTTTAAAGTTTACATTTTTCGTAATTAAAAAGTGGCAGATTTTCAACTGTCTCATTCGTAAAATTCTGGAAAGAAAAAATTCAGCCTTGAATCCTCTTCATTTGGGGGGAGAATGGTATTTTGGGCTTTGGGAAGTCTTTATAAGGTTGCAGGGTTTAATTCTGAGACTTATAAAATTCTTGGATGTTCAAGCCCTTCTTTGAGGGTATACTACTAAAGCATCATCGACTTAATTGTGAGTTGTAGCAGAGTAAAGTGTCCAAAATCTGCTTCTAATCTTAAACCTTTTCTTAGCAACTATACAAATCTTCTGTATAAACTTGGCAGTGAATGAGTGATTTCTCATGCATTCCAGTTTTAACAAAAACGTTTGCTGCAAACATGCTGGCTTTCGCTGCTGTGTAAAGCTTTGCACATTATTTTAGAGGAGGATGGGTTGCGAGCTGAAACGCAGGAAGCCAGGGCTTAAACTCATTTGCATCTTCCTTAGCACTGGTAAAAATAGGGTCTGCTGTTATGAAATGTGCGTTTTCTGCAAATCCCACAGTAGGAAGACTTATGCATCCATTTCATATTGATAAAAGTTTTCTGAGTTGACAGGTTCGTCCCCATTAGCGCAGTGATGCCCTTTAATGCTACTGAGAAATAGGTCCAGGGATTATTCTGGTTTTTTTCAGATTTTAATTCCCTAAATTCAAAAGCACACGAAGGATTTTACTTATTTATCTTGAGTAGTCATGTGTGTATGTAACAGGATTGTGGATGCTCGAGGGAGGTCAGGCATTAGAACTGTTTTTGTGAGTTGGGCCAGTAGTTTTCTACATTCCATGTGTTTCAACCTTTTCTTGATCATTTTTAATTTCAATTTTGACAACGTTCCTTGGTTTTACCTGTTGTTGTTTTGAAGTTCTTCCTTTTTTGCTCAGATCCCATGCCTATGTTCTTTCTTCTAAAAGGCCTCTGTATTTTCAAAGGATTATTGTTGTTTCAGGTGAAGCCCTGAAGTGGATGAAGTTCTTCTTTTTTGTTGGTGGTACCTCACCTACACATCATGCCTTCATACTGAAGCTTAAAGTATAATTGCATACACTGGTTTCTAGTCCATTTTTTCTTACTATTTGGCAAAGCTAGCATATACTGTATTTCCTGCAGTGTTGCAAACAGCCCTGTTGCAGTTCCCTGTCTCTGGTCTGGCAGCAAGTCACAGCTCTACCTGTTGAGCTGCCATCTTGAAAATGTTCTGAGAAGATGTGTATCTGTCTAGGCAGCATGGTCCATGGAACAATCCTGAAATGGCAAGCAAAGCATGGTTACAGCCGTGAATCTTGAGTTGTGGCTGTATACCTGTACTACACACAATGTTAGGTAGAGGTCAACGATGCTTAGCAGCGCAGAATATGCGATGCCTGCTTTAGGCTTTCATCTTCTTCTTAATCTTTTTTTCCCTTTCTTAAATTTCTCCAGGTAGACACAGTATTCCCAAAGCTGAGCAGGGATCCCCTCGTCTTCTCCAACTAACTGCTTGAGGGGTTTTCAGGGGATCAGCTGTTCAGGTGGCATGTTTTCAGCCGGGTTTGCTGAAGAAGCTGCTGACCAGTGGTCATGTTTATTTACTGTCCTGTCCAGAAGTAGCCCACAGTCAGATGTTTCTGTAGATGGACCCAAGACAGCCTGGAGTGGGTACTTGGCCTCATCCTGAACTCAAATGCATACTTTTGCACAGCGCTTTTGGAATTTGCACAGATTAACAACTCCATATGAAAACAAAATTTATTTCTATGGCATGATCATAGAATCACAGAATGGTTTGCAAGAGACCTCAAAGATCATCCAGTTCCAACCCCCTGCCATGGGCAGGGACACCCTCCACTACACCAGGTTGCCCAAAGCCCCATCCAGCCTGGCCTGGAACACTCCCAGGGATGGGGCATCTACAGCTTCTCTGGGCAACCTGTGCCAGTGCCTCACCACCCTCAAAGCGAAGAATTTCTTCCTTATATCTAATCTAAATCTCCCCTCTTTCAGTTCAAAGCCATTGCCCGTTGCCCTATCACTACATGCCCTTGTAAAAAGCCCCTCTCCAGCTTTCCTGTAGCCCCTTTAGGTACTGGAAGGCTGCTGGAAGGTGTCCCTGGAGCCTTCTCTTCTCCAGGCTGAACAGCCCCAACTCTCTCAGCCTGTCTCCATAGCAGAGGTGCTCCAGCCCTCGGATCATCTTCGTGGCCTCCTCTGGACCCGCTCCAGCAGCTCCACGTCCTTCCTGTGCTGGGGACTGCAGAGCTGAACACGGTATTCCAGGTGGGGTCTCACGAGAGCTGAGTAGAGGGGCAGAATCCCCTCCATTGACCTGCTGGCCATGCTTCTTTTGATGATTTGGAGCTATTGGCATTTATCAGCAATATTTCCGAGCTGTAAGGAAAAGGAACAAGTGTGTATGTATGTGCATCCCTGACTCTCTGGAAGGACTTTAAATCTGCCAGTGTTTGACAACCTATCCTAGAAAGAAATGCAATATTTTCCTTTCAGCAGTGTGGTACTCTGCAAAACTCTGCACTCTGGCAGAGTTACTGCAAATATTTCACATCTTTAAATCATTGTGTCTTTATCAGTTGGTTTTTCCAGAACTGATCTGCCTTCTCAGTACTTTATTTAAAAAACAAACAAACAAACAAACAAAAAAAACCCACCAAAACAATTGCTGAACTCTCGCCAGAGGCACGTCTGCTGCTCTGGTGGTAGTTCACATCTTACAGTGCAAAATCACCGTTCACTCCCTGGGCATTTATTTTCTTGCAGCTGTGGTTTTACAAACTCTGAGTGGTCTGAAAATGGAAACTGCTATCAATGATCTTAACTTGCTAAAACGGTTGTCTCTCTATAGATAAACTTCCCTGCCCTTCTGGACTGGGAAGATTGTATCTTTTCAGATGAGTATGGTTTACTTATTGAATTTTATGGATAGATTTTATGGATATTTAGCCCATGCATAGATTGTTTTGACCCTCGTCTTGTCATCTTGAGTTTTCTATTTCTTTTTCAAAACCTCCTGACACGCTCCGAGCCACTGTGTTCTTCTCCGTGTTTAAATTTGCACGTATTCCTTACACAGATCTTTGAACAAGATGTGCAGCTCGTGCTTAGTCTAGCAGATTTCCTGTTTGCCTCCTTCATCTCCCCACCATCATCTTCTGCTGGGCTGTCTGTGCCTCAAGCCTCAGAAGGAGGCAAAGATGATATCAGGCAGGTGTGGTGTAGCCCATACAGATATTTCACCAAAGCCACATAGACTTTCTGTCTGAAGTCAAAGAGAAGCACTGTAAATACAAAGAGAACCAGAGAAAGATGAAATGGCATCATCTCCTCAGAAGAATTAGATAATTGCAAAAATTCAATCTGTCAGTATCTTAGAACGAGGACTAAGAAGTTTTCTTCCATAAATTGTCAAAGCACTGAAGTACTTATATTTATATAAAAATTAAATATATCAACATTTACGTGTGTACCTGTATATCTGTACCATGAACAGTGTGCCAGGCATGACTGTTGAGTTGTTTTCAAGATCCTTGGCCATGAATTTAACTAAGATTAGGATTTTGGGGACCAGATTTCAAAGTGGCGTGGTGGATTTTGGAGACAAATATAAATGTTCTTCCTCTGCTCAAACACCTTACAGGTTGGTATGTTTGGTGCACAGCAGGTTGTAGAACTAAACCTTGCTGGGGTAAATACTCATAGCAGCACGTCTAGTGAATCACAGAATGGCATAGGCTGGAAGGGACCTCAGAGATCATCTAATCCAACCTCCCTGTCATGGGCAGGGATGCCTCTCAACTAGGTCAGGCTACTCAAGTGAAGACTTGGTATGCTGCTGAATCTGTGCTTTTTTTTTTCTTTTTTTTTTTTTTTCTTTTCTTTGCCAGTTTATGTATATTGCTAATAAAGTCCGACCCTGCAGATGCTCCCCAGGCAATACTACTATATTTAGCCTAAGCAATGTGAAACACATAATTTGCCAGCATGTCATCAGGTTACCAAACAAGACTCATGGTAGTCTTTGCAAACACACACAAATCCCGTTTTTCAGAAAGACTTTGAAGCTTTGGATTGATGGAAAATTAATGTGGATTTGACTCTCAAATGTGTTCAGACTCCTTTGGAAACGGTACGTTTCTCCTAAGCCAGTCACATGCTTTTGAAATACTGACTCGTGTTGGATTGCTGTTTCAGAAACAAGTGTTTCTAACCGAGGGCTCAAGGAAAAGAGGATTCTCCAGTTTTATATTAATCCAATTCTTTTGATTTTCTTTCTCTTCCACAGCGACTGCCCCATTCCTTTGATGAGGGCTACTTTTCATCCAGTAAAGCATCTACATCAGTGAAGAAGCAAAGACATTGCTTCCCTCTGTCGCTCTGAAAGCAGCTCTACCTGCCCTTGCTTATGTTATCTGAGTGGAGATCATCCACTGACAGGACACTGCAGCCAAACAGCGGCTCTGACAGTTCATTTGTGAAAGGAAGGAGATTTTTTAATTTAATGTATGGCTCAAGTCTTCTAGCTCAAATGCCACTGAGTTGCCTGGAGCTGTGCCAGGTGCTGTTGGCTGGCCGTGATGCTATCTTCCAAATCATTAACTGAAAAAAAAAAAAAAAGAAAAGAAAAAAATAAATAAAAATTAAAAAAAAACCCACAAACCCCGATGTTGTTGAACTTTTGCAGTAGGGGAGTTATTGCAGTTC
The DNA here is from genome assembly GCF_009769465.1 of Tauraco erythrolophus. Classification (NCBI taxonomy): domain Eukaryota; kingdom Metazoa; phylum Chordata; class Aves; order Musophagiformes; family Musophagidae; genus Tauraco; species Tauraco erythrolophus. The sequence continues at coordinate 3,225,327 of NC_141496.1, forward strand.
AGTTCTGCATCTGTTCATCGGACTTCCTGTGGTTTTTCATCGAATCATATGATTGACAGCACAGACAGTCTGCAAAGTTCTTGGTCTGTCTAGTTTTTACCCTCGTCCCAACCACTAAATCTGACTTCTGCTTTGTCTGGCAGAAGAAAACGAGATAGGGTGCTGTGGTAGGTTGCTTCACCAGAGCTGGTAAACGGTGTCTGTATTTAAATTGCACAGTTCAAATCTTAGTGTCACCTCCAGCTCTCAAGTCTTCCAGTACTGTCTCGTGTTGGTTTGTTGTAATCTAGCTGGGGTTGTCCATGCTCTGCAAATGACTGGAGAAAAATGCAAATAATGGCTCTGCGGGACCCATTTGTGTCAGGGCAGTGAGTTCAAAAACTTAAAGGACTTCGGCCTCTTGAAGCACCTGATGGGCAAAGTGCCGTGGGAGGTGGCCCTGGAGGGACAAGGGGCCCAGGAAAGTTGGTCCACATTCAAGGAGCACCTTCTCCAAGCTCAGCAGAGGTGCATCCCGACGAAGAACAAGTCGGGCAAAAAGACCAGGAGGCCAGCGTGGATGAGCAAGGAGCTCCTGGACCAACTGAAAATGAAGAGGTTAGCCTACAGAGGGTGGAAGCGGAGACAGATAGCCTGGGAGGAATACAGAGAAACTGTAAGAGTGACCAGGGATCAAGTGAGGAAGGCTAAAGCCCTGAAGGAATTGAATTTGGCAAGGGATATAAAAAGCAACAAGAAATGCTTCTATAGGTATGTAGGGGACAAAAGGAAGTCCAAAGAGAATGTAGGCCCCCTCCGGAAGGATACTGGTGCTCTGGTTACCCGGGACATAGAGAAGGCTGAGGTACTTAATGAATTTTTTGCCTCAGTCTTCAATGGTAAAGCCTCTTGTCTTACCACCCAAGCTGTGGAAAGAACTAGCAGGGACTGTGAGGATGAACCACCGCCCACTGTACTTGAAGACCAGGTTCGAGAACATCTGAAGAACTTGAAGGTGCACAAGTCCATGGGACCTGATGAGATCCATCCGCGGGTCCTGAAGGAACTGGCGGATGAAGTTGCCAAGCCACTGGCTATTGTATTCGAGAAGTCGCGGTCTGGCGAGGTCCCCGATGACTGGAAGAGAGGGAACATAACCCCCATTTTTAAAAAGGGGAACAAGGAGGACCCGGGCAACTACAGACCGGTCAGCCTCACCTCTGTGCCTGGCAAGGTCATGGAGCAGATTCTCCTGGGAACCATGCTAAGGCACCTGGAGAGCAAGGAGGTGGTGGGTGACAGCCAACATGGCTTCACCAAAGGCAGATCGTGCCTGACCAACTTGGTGGCCTTTTACGATGGGGTGACAGCATCGGTGGACAAGGGTCGACCAATGGATGTCATCTACCTGGACTTGTGCAAAGCTTTTGACACTGTCCCGCACGACATTCTTCTCTCTAAATTAGAGAGTCATGGGTTTGATGGATGGACCACTCGGTGGATAAGGAATTGGCTCAATGGCCGCACTCAGAGAGTAGTGGTCAACGGCTCAATGTCCAAGTGGAGACCGGTCACGAGTGGCGTCCCTCAGGGGTCCGTGTTGGGCCCGGCCCTCTTCAACATCTTTGTCGGTGACGTGGACAGTGGCATGGAGTGCACCCTCAGCAAGTTCGCCGATGACACCAAGCTGTGTGGTGCCGTTGACACGCTGGAAGGGAGGGATGCCATCCAGAGGGACCTTGACAGGCTGGAGAGGTGGGCCCGTACCAACCTCATGAAGTTTAACCAGGCCAAATGCAAGGTCCTACATCTGGGTCGTGGCAATCCCAGGCATAAATACAGACTGGGTGGTGATTGGATCGAGAGCAGCCCTGAGGAGAAGGACTTGGGAGTACTGGTGGACGAGAAGCTCAATATGAGCCGGCAATGTGCTCTTGCGGCCCAGAAGGCCAACCGCGTCCTGGGCTGCATCAAGAGGAGCGTGGCCAGCAGGTCGAGGGAGGTGATTCTCCCCCTCTACTCTGCCCTTGTGAGACCTCACTTGGAGTACTGCGTCCAGTTCTGGAGCCCCCAACATAAGAAGGACATGGACCAGTTGGAGAGGGTCCAGAGGAGGGCCACGAAGATGATAAGAGGGCTGGAGCACCTTTCCTATGAGGACAGGCTGAAAGAGTTGGGGCTGTTCAGCCTGGAGAAGAGGAGGCTCCGGGGTGACCTTATAGCGGTCTTCCAGTACCTCAAGGGGGCCTACAGGAAAGATGGGGAGAGGCTGTTCAGGAGGGCCAGTTATGATAGGACAAGGGGTAATGGTTTTAAAATAGAGGGAGGTAGGTTCAGGTTGGATATTAGGAAAAAATTTTTTACTATGAGAGTGGTAGAACACTGGAACAGGTTGCCCAGAGAGGTGGTGGATGCTCCATCCCTGGAGACGTTCAAGGCCAGGTTGGACAAGGCCCTGAGCAACCTGATCTAGTTGGAGATATCCCTGTTCCTTGCAGGGGGGTTGGACTAGATGACCTTTGAAGGTCCCTTCCAGCCCTAACCATTCTATGATTCTATGATTCTAAGTGCACGGGTAGCGAAGAACTTGTACATTGCTCAGCACCATCCAGCTGAACAAATAGGGCTGCGAAGGGAAAGAAGGAATGATTTATCCCATGCCAAGACTTCTCATCTGTGATTAAGATTATCATTTAAGGTGCCTAAGAGTAGTCCCTCTTTTCAGAAAGTGCTAAAAATCAGGTTCATTTGGGTGTCATCAGCTGGGGAGCAAATGCCTTTCCAGGATTATGTTGGACACAGCAGTAGCAAAGCAGAAGAAAATGGTTTTCTACACTGCTGCTTTGACATGCCACTTTGGGAATTTTGCTAGCCGTGATAAAACCCTCACCGGTGCCGGCCGCGGTGATTTCTGGGAGTGCCCTGAGACTCCTCTGACCTGGTTGTTTCACAGCTCTCCTGAAACATTCATTTGGTGTCATCTCCTGTCTGTCTGCAGCCCATGGCGAAGGCTCCTGATCACTCGTTTGGAAGCAGAGCACGCAGGAGATAAATGACACATTTAAACATTCCTTGAAATACCATCTGTCAAAAATCTTAAAGCTTTATGGCATTGGTCGAGCTTTTTATGTGGTCTTTAACCCTCACTCTTATAAATTGTTTTAAAGTCAGTTTGATAAGGCAGAAACGTTTTGAAGTTACTTAAATTTGATGATTTTGAATGTTAACAAATTTCATTTTCAGTGAATGTCCTAGTAGTGAAACAGTATGGGTAGTTTAGTTTTTCACCTTAACAGTGTTAAATCTTCCAAGACAGAGTCTGGTGCAGAAGTTCTCTGCGTGCTGGGCCTCTGGGATTTCTCATTTTTAATGAATGAGAAGACATGGCAACCACACAGCCAGGGATCATTGCAGTCATCTAAAGAAGCTGGCTTTGAATTACTGGCCCGGAAGTCAAATTCTCCATGTCTTGTTAGCAATGCATCGGGCTGTTGTGGGTCCACTGTTCAGGTGGACCATCAGAAGAAGATCATTTCTGCCATTGCCTACCTTTCTTCTATAAAGGTGCATTTGAAGTTACGTGTGTGTAATGCCAACGTGTGTTGTATCTCTCCTTAAAAATCTCATTATCCTTGCCTACATTCCCAAGATAAACCTGCGGACTGTTCAAGGCGTATGTTGAGTGTGAGAGAGTCCAGGCTGATTGCAGTGAGTTATAGTCTTTAATCTCAAATTGATTATTAAATTGCTACGGTACGATGGCAATCGATGGCAACATTGATCAGTCTGAAGAAAGGCTTAATAATAAAATCAATGTGTGACTGTTACTGCCTGAAAACATGGATGCTATCTGATTTGTTTTATGCTGTCCTTCCAGCTGGGAGGTGATGGGATAGTAAGAGCTGAGCATCTCAGACGTAGCTATTGGAATTTCTAATACAATTTTACCTGCTGTTTTAAAGCTTAAGATGTTTGTTTAGCTGCATGAGAGTCCAGAGTACTCCCAGACTCGTGGGACCATTCTGGACTCGCAGAGCATCCACAAAAACAGTAGCTATAATAAGTGACCCTGATGGCGAGAAAAGTTATCTGTGTTTAATTCAACTCAAGTTAGCATCTTCCATCACTTTTTTTTCCCCTTCCCTCCCTGAAGGACTACTATAGGCTGCACTGCTGGCGTGCAGCCACCTTTGGGGTGAAGAACGACAGCTGTGTAAGGGCTTTTCTCCGCTAGGAAACATTGCAGTGGTTTAATCATGAGGTTTAACCATTCATTCTGCTGATGCAGTGCTGAACTGAACGTGTTCCTGTCTACACTGACCACAAGTCAGGAAGTATTTATGAGGGAAGTGGGGAAGATTACCCTGAGCATAAGCAGAGTAGAATATCATTTAAAAAAAAAAAAAAATCTACATGAGGGCTAGATTGGAGTGAGGCTCAACCTGCCAAAAGAGTCATGGTGTCTTGAGAGGAGGGAAGGGGTGGCAGAGAGGGAGGCAAGTCCTCCTCCTGAGGACTTGGAGCCAAGATGGGAAGGGATAGAGGATGTTAATGCAGGGAGGATCTCACAAGGCTGATGAGAAAAAAGAAATCTTGGGTGAGTGCAAAACAGAAAATACACTAAAGAGAGACCGTGAAGATACAGTAGAAGGGAGTTGGGTATGGGAGCAGGCTAGGAGACAGGGAATTAGAGATGGGGTTGAATTTGGGTGCAATACACCTAAGAGTGAGGAAAGAAGATTACGTGGAAGATTAGACAGGCTGGTCAAATCAGACTTGGGGAGAGAGGTTGTAGAGAGGTGGTAGAAAATCGTTTAGAGGCACAAAAGCTCCCACATGGCTATGGGAGAGCTTCTCTACCACAAACTGCATGTCTGACACAGGAAATGAAACTTGCTGATGTACCTTTGAGGTTCTGGGCTTTGAACTCAACAGGAGTTAGATGCAGGAGTACCTTTAACAACCTTATCTTTTAGCTGCCTCAGTTTCTTAAACAGAGATAGTAGTGCTGGAAACAATACTGTCCTCCTTCCCTCCCTGACTGCTGTGAAGATGAGTTCCCCACACGTTGTGAAATCATCAGGTACAACAATGACAGCCCCATCGATGGCCAAAATGGTTCCTCCCAGGCTAAATGTTGGCGTCCAGCTTAGTAGAGCTGTAGTGAAGGGGCTGACCCCAACATAAGCCAGGCGGCAGCAGCTCCAGAACGTTGGGGCATATTGCAAGGTGACACGGACGTCCTCATCAACATAGGAGATGGCATGTGGTTGAATGAAGCTGTCCATGGAGGCACGTTCCTTGTAAAGCATGATGCAGCTGACACCTTTGTGGCTTGGAGTAATTGTATGCCGGATGTTTGCACCAAACTGCTCTAGTAACAGCAGCAACACAAGGAAAGAGTGGAATAGTTTCCATGTTTTCTGATACCCGAGAATCCAAGTAACTTGGGTATGTAAAAGTTAAACAACCCTTAGTTAAAGGGTTATAACTTAGTAAGGAGATAATAACGGAAAGCCAGGTGGCCAAGAAGTGCCCCTTCGGAGGAGCCTGTTCCAGCCAGAAGGGTCTTGTACCCGAACACGAGGAAACGGGACGCTGTAAGCTCAAGAAAGATGATAGGGTATCCCTTCATTATTAATGGGCAAAGAGGCTTCTTAGCCATCACTGTGCTTGTTCTGATCATGTCACACCGTGGAGTTTATTCTTAGTCTTAGCCACAGCCGTATAAATAATGAAATGGGTCGTGTTTTATCTTACCCCAGTGATCACTGTAATGCGGCTTTTATCTGAGGCTCTGCCAAGCTCTTGACACAGGCAACGTTTAGAAGTAGGTGAAATGATTGAAGAGCATGGTAGAAAAGTAGGCTGAGCTCTTCCCCCAAAACACACGCTTACCGAGAGCGAGCCCAGGGGGTTCGCATGCTTTGGGAGGGAAGAAATGAGAGAAAAGTGGAAAATTAAGGATGCATCATGCCTATCCACTTAGGATGGGCTGGGCTAGCACATCTGGTCTGTGTTAATTCTGGAAGTGCTTTGCTTAAAGATGATACTGAATAACAGGGCTTTTATGGAAATAGTATTGTCTAGCCTGTAGTTTCCAGGAGAGGGAGGTATCTGCGTGGAGGGGCAATAACCTGTGCCCACGTGCATGGGTGTTGCGGTGGCAGCCTTGGAGGCTGAAGTGGGACAGATGTTTGACACGTTGCAGCTGAGGAGCTTGCGGTGTTTGGCACTCTGATTTCCACAGTGATGCCATTAGAGTCCTTCTGTGTGCTCCTCGGCAACAGGAAAGCCAAGGCACAGAGGTAATGACCTTCCCAAAAGTACAGAAGGACCTCTAGCAATACTGGAAGTGGCCTCCTGGACCCCAGGAGCCCACCCGCGGAGCCTAGACACGATTCCCACCGTGCTTCCTGGAGGAAGAGCATTTCTCTCCTGGAAACTTCTACATCCATAAAGTCTTTGAGAATTAGGCTGAAAAAGTCAGTTTGCCGTAACACTGGGTTCCTGAAAACATATCACAGACTGTGTTTGTTCTTACAGCTTTTCCAAAGGATTCTCCTGCTGAGGAGCTGAGTATAATGAATAGCAGAATGCTTTTTAGGGAAAACAGCAGTAAACAGGTCTGTACATGCACAAGCAAGAAGGCTTTTGTGGGGCTGCTAAAAGTGACAGTTTTCCTTAAGACCCTTGTGTTGTGTAAAGGACTCACGTGTCCTGTCTTTGTGAACAGGAAAACCCAGTGTGACCAGTGGTGAAAGGGCTGAATACAACATGCCAATGTAGCATTAAGTTCAAAGAAGAAGTTATAAATGATCTCTTTATTCCCTAAATGTTTTCCTCTAGGTCTAATGGTTCAGTTCCTTCCATTATTTTTTTCACCAGACTTCTTTCTTCAGTGTTTGTGTGGGCTGTGTGTTTGCAAACAGACAAACAAACCTTCCCTCAGCGGACTTTGGTTTCTCATTGCAGAAGTTCCCCGAGCTGAAGTTCAAGTATGTGGAGGAGGAGCAGCCTGAAGAGTTCTTCATCCCCTACGTTTGGTCCCTGGTCTACAACTCTGCCGTGGCCCTGTACTGGAACCCGCATGACATCCAGCTCTTCACTATGGACTCCGGCTGAAGGAGATGCCCCAACCAAGCCAACTCAATTCCGTCTTCTAACAGAAAAAGAAACTCCACACCGTGCGTTAATACGTGACCCCTTCCAGCGTGCACCCTCTGACCCCAAAGCTTACAGAGAATGAAGCTTGCCCTTAGTCTACAGTCCAGCATCGATGTTTTGGAAGCAGATTGCCACCAACACGCTGGCCATCAACTGTGCTGTGAGGAACTGACGGCTTGTAGGCAGCCTTGTATTTATAGTCCTATAACCTAGAGCTTGTTTGATGAAAATGAGGCCTTACACATGGGGTATGATGTTACTACCACCCACAAACCTGATTGTTCTTTTAACTTCACGGGGTAAATGAGGAAAGAGATCGCAGAGTTTGATTTGGAAGCGTCATTTGTGGTTTTGTTCCTTTCAAGCCAGGCAGCTTCATTGGGTCAAGCTTTCCATGGTCTGTGGGATTCTGCTGTGGGTTAGTCCTTACCTAATCCTGTGCTTTCGCTCACAGCCCTTCATTTTGGCGGCACTGTCGAGGCTGTGGTCCTTAAATCAGTGTCTACGCTGTCATCCAAGTGAACTAGCAAACAGAATATTAATCAGATTAGCTCCCAGGCAGATTGAAAACACTTCGTTTAGATGTCAGAATGTTTGTGGGAGGATTTTCAATAGCAAGTCTGCTTTTGTTGTTGTTTGACTGGCTGATACTCTATAGAGGGCTAGAAACACGAGCTTTCAGAGTCAGGTCTCTTACAGACTCGTTTTACTGTGCTTCTGTGCAAAAAGTTGTTCCTCGAAACTGAATGTAGAGGGAGCGGGGAAAAAAATCTCCAAAGAAAATAGTTATAAGATTGTAAAATAGACCAACGTCCTGTAAAAATGTCTGTAATGGTGACAGTGTGTCGTGGGGATCCTTGGCGAAGTTCTGTGTCGAAAATCCCTGATTGCTGTTAAAGGTTTTATGGCAGAAGTTTGAATTTATCTGAATGTAGAATACTTCTCTTTATTGTTGTTGTTTTAAGGCGTCCTTTCCTGATATACCTGTTCTGGCAGTTGGAAGAACAAAAGAAATGGCTTGACCTGATTTTGAAAGAACATCTCATTTTTCACAGCGAGGATCGTTTTCTCCCTGGAGAGGCCTCCTGACGGTGCCCGTTGCACATGCACACAACACTCTGATCCCACATGCTGCTGTGTGGAGGACTGTCACCAGCGCATTGCATGCCAAAACATAAATACCCAGGAATTACTTCCTAAAGGTACATGGCAACCCCCTGTATTCACTGCCTGCTCCAGCATGTTCTGTTTATTGACCTGAAGAATCGGGTGCCTTTGCGCTCAGTCCTGTGAGTGACTTTAAATAGAATTTCTTGCACCCTTTTTTTCCCTGAAGGATGCGCTAGGATTGTATTTTATCTGCTTATTTAGAGGTGGAAGTCCATTTGAGTCCTACGCAAATGGAAATGTTGGCTTAAGAGGAAAAAAAAAAAAAAAAAAAAAAAAAAGGAAAGCTTTCCGAATTTGTTTAAATGTAGCTACAAAGTGACATATACAGCCCAGGGGCATTTAGGACTCTAAAATGGCAGAAGCTTTTGAGAACAGGCAATGGTAATACTGAAGATGCAGTTTTTCTTGGGAAAATATGAGAAACGAATGAACCATGACTGAGCTGCACATAAGTTTATGCTGTGTTATGGATTTATGGGGATTTTTGTCGTTCAGCAAACGTCAAAGGGGATTGACTCTTCTTAGTTATTGTAGTGATTTGTAATTTTGTCTTTATTAAAAGACTAAGAGTTTTTGTGAGTCTGCAGAGCTGCCCAGCCTTTAGAAAGGTCGGTCTGAAGATGCACTTTTAAACTGTGGGCTCTGAAGCTTCTGGGATGGCTCAGTTTTCATCTGTCTTAAACCCTTCATGAGCATTTGAACCTGCCCTAAGGTGAGCGCCCTCCACCCTGCTGCCTTCAGCAGAAGTGGAGCACTTCATGAAAGAGGGCTCAGCCAGAGCAGATGCTTATCAGCTGTGTATCAAACTGGAGAGAACTTGATTTTTCTTTGAAAGGGCTCTTTATAAAAAGCAGGGTACATAAAGCAGCGATCTGATAGAATAGGTCGAACCAGCTGCTGAACCTAAGAGTAGCACAGTGAATTATCTCTCACTGTCCTCGTGTTGTGATGACGTTGGATTGAAGTACAGAAGGAGCAGGTTTGTTCCGATGGCATAATTTCCTTGTGCGTTTAGTTAATATGCAATGCTCCCAGAGCCCAGCTGGTTTGGAACAGCTGGAGTTACAATCCAAAGCTGAAACAGCAGAGCCAGACCGAGATTTATGCCGAAATCCATGCTAGCCCCATTGGCTCTTCCAAGAGTTTGAGCATTATGTGGGTCTGGCAGTGTCCTGAAGTGTGCAGTCTGGCACGGTCACAAATACTCTGTTTTCCTTCAGTTCTTTAAAGTATCACCTTAGGGATCCTTTTCATTACTTTGTGTGAAAGATTTATTATGCATAATAAAAAAAAAAAAAAATCAAAACAGGCTGTAGTTGCATTTGCTTTACGTGATAGCTGCCGCGCGGTGACGTTCAGCCAGCGGGTCTTGGTGTGGTCATCAGACCTAACGTCCACGGGGTTTTACAACGTTCTCCGTGGCGTGCAATAAAAAGAACGTTGTTTTGTTTGCTGCGTTAGGTAGACAGTTGTAGACGTTCTTTTTTTTTTCTTTTTTTACTTCACCTGTGCTTGGTGAGAGAAGGGACATGTCGTGCTGCAACGTCATGCTGAATCCCACCCGACGGAGGGCTCTTGCCAACTCAGCTTCTACAGTTGCAGTAGGTACAGCCCAGAGGAGGCAGTGGGAGTCGTGGAGGGGAGCAGAGGTGGGACAGGATTGTCCTCTTCAGCCTAGAACAGACGTGGTGTGTTTCTGTACCTTTAGTTGCTCTTTCCTGTTGTTCTGGCCACACCATTTATGTAGATGGTGTGTCTCTGGTGTTTGGGAGTTGAGTTGGGTGTTGTACCAGGATCTTAGCCTTCATGTGCCCGTATTGTCGCTCTGAGCGCTGATCACAAGTGACACCATTTGCTTTAGGCTGCTTGAGTAGCATTAGAGAGGGAAATCCATTGCGTCAGGGTTGGGAAGGAGACGGGAGGTCTGCTCTGCCGTCACTCAGAGGACCATTCGTTCCAGGAGTCTCCTCTGGGTTTGAAGCATTCGGGAGAACAGGCAGGAAATGGAGTCGCTGATTAAGTTGTTAGTGGAGTGGAGGTTGCGCATGTGAAGTCTGATGCACATGTCCTTGATGAAGGAGAAATTGTCCTTCATCAGTTAACCGAAACTCTGGTCTGGCTTTGAAAACAAGGTGATGGGTTGGAAGCTATGAATGAGTCTGGCATCATTCACTGTGGCAAAAGGAGTCCAAAAACCTTTCAGATTTCATGGCACTTCTTGACCCTTTCTAGCCTAAAACCGAAGAGCATTAGGCAAATTAAAGGAAAGAAAGAAAGAAGCTGTTTTCTGTGTGCCTGCTGGATTGTTGATCTACCAGTTAAACAGGAAAGGAAGAAGCAAACAACCCCCCTCACTTCTTTGGAAACTCTAAAGCTTTTGGTACAACCTCTTCTACTGGGCGTCTCGGTTTTATTCTTACATACATTGTCTAAAGGTCAAATCCCATCTTCTAGTTAGTCAACCTCAGGCTCAATCCTGATTGGTGGAGCTCAGTCCATGAAAACACCGGCTTCTGTGCCTGAGGACCAGGAGTTGTTATACAATCATGTTTCTGTAATCGCCTGACCACCATAAATCCTTTCCCATCTTCACCCATCAGCAGGGCCTTGGCCACCTTACCTAGCTAGCTTTAAAAATTTGTACCGTTGGTACCCATAATACTGTGAAAATCAGGGTCCCAGCTGCTTTTGTGTTTGGTTTGTTGTTAATTTGTTTTTGGAGGGGTCGTTATTAAATCTATTATTATAATAATTAATAGCTATTATTATAATAGACTCTGCTAATGTTCCCATTGCAGTGCTCACGGTAACAGCTGCGCGTCCGATAGCGACACACAACAGCTTTGACAGAGCTACCAGGTTCAGAGGAAGGAAATGTTTACTCAGTACGTTCCTGTTCACAGCTGGGTTCTCTCCCTCTCCTCCCCAAGCCCAGATCGAGGTGCTGAGATCCAGATCTGGGCACTAATCTTGCTACAGCTCTTCAGTTTGGGCAGCTTTTGCTTGTACTGAAAATTGCATGAAGGTTTTTATCTTCGAGGTTTCTCCAGCCAATGTTATTGGGTTAAATTCTGTATCAAATTCTGTAAAATGCAAAATTTTGCACCCAAAAAGCTCCAAGAGGGCTCTTTTCCCTTTAGTTACACAGCAGATTATCCATAAAATTGTCTTCAGCAGCACGACACAGACCCAATCATTTTTAACATTTCTGGCAGTCAAATGTCATTTGTCATTTAAAGGGGAGGAAAATATCAATCTGCTCCCTTGGCAAGCTGCAGTCAACTGGTTAGACAGGAGCAACATTCTTCTCGGTTCCACCAGAGATGTCCCCTAGATCCATCTGCTGGATCCATCCAGACTGCTCCGTCTTGACCAGTAAGAGTTGGTTGAGGCAGCCAGTTGGGTTTTCTGCTGCCAAAGAGCTCTTAGCAGCAAATTTGTTCAGGGCATCCTGAGCATCTGGATGATGAAACATCGTGAAGCTCCTGGACATCAACAAGCAGAAGCCGTGGTGGCCGTGGGCTCTCAGTATGGTGCAGATGTCCCTTGAGACTAACTTATGCAGGGAAGGATGTCCTGGATTCTCACTAGTTTGGTTGTCTGGGTTATTCTGGATGGGGCTGGCAGTTATTTTGGGCTTGACTAGAAGGGTTAAACTTTTAGCTCGAAGAACTGTTCATTCATGGTGCCTTTGCTGAGTTTGTTCATTATTCACTCAGCGGGTGGTGAGGCAGTGGAACAGGTTGCCCAGGGAAGTTGTAGATTGCCCCTCTACTCAGCTCTCGTGAGACCCCACCTAGAATACTGTGTTCAGCTCTGGAGTCCCCAACATAAGAAGGACATGGAGCTACTGGAACGAGTCCAGAGGAGGCCACAAAGATGATCCGAGGGCTGGAGCACCTCTGCTATGGAGACAGGCTGAGAGAGTTGGGGCTGTTCAGCCTGGAGAAGAGAAGGCTCTAGGGAGACCTTCCAGCAGCCTTCCAGTACCTAAAGGGGGCCTACAGGAAAGCTGGAGAGGGACTTTTGACAAGGGCGTGTAGTGACAGAACAAGGGGCAATGGCTTTAAACTGAAAAAGGGGAGATTTAGATTAGATATAAGGAAGAAATATTTTACATTGAGGGTGGTGAGGCACTGGAACAGGTTTCCCAGAGATGTTGTGGATGCCCCATCCCTGGGAGTGTTCCAGGCCAGGCTGGATGGGGCTTTGGGCAACCTGGTGTAGTAGAGGGTGTCCCTGCCCATGGCAGGGGGGTTGGAACTAAATGATCTTTGAGGTCCCTTCCAACCCTAACCATTCTATGATTCTATGATTCTATGATTATGTTCAGATTCAGCAGCAGTGCCCCGTGGGCAGCAGCAGGCGGATGGGTTCAGGGAAAGGATCATGAAAGCAGGGAGTTTGCCTTTTTTTACCCTGTTGGTAGGACGTCACTGGGCTGCTGTGGCATCACAGAGCACTCTGGGGCAGTCCTCCTTACGTGTGAGACATCAGCACATGTCACCAGCGTTGTTCTTCACGCTGATAACAGTTCTGTTATCAGAAGACAATGATATTTCAAAGACAAGAGGGCAACTTGTACAACCTCAGTTGACTGGACCAGCAGAGCTGTGCTTCCTGCTGTGGCTTTGGGTACAATGACTCATTAGGAGCGGGACAGGGAGGTGCTATGGGCCATGGAGACAATGATTTAAGGGAATGGTGGAAATGGCTGCATGACTGCATGAGCTGGGGTCTCAAAAGCAGCAGCATCCCTCCTTTGCGTGTCGCTGGCTACAGATTTTGGCGTCCCTTCACTGGGAACACCCAGGACCACTCTGGAAGTAACAGCATTGCAAATACTTAGAGAGTAGTTAACCCTGAACTGCAAGGCTGCAGTTGAGATGACAGCACGAAAAGCTTGTAAGCGTTTAATCCTAGATGGTGGGTTATTGCTGGATGGATGCTCTTCGTTCTTGCAAATGAATTACTGCAAGTATCCACGTGTAATATCGAAGGCGCTGCTACCACCCACGGATTGTGCCAGCACTTACATGTACTCAGATAAATGAAAATGTCACTATCGGTGAACTCCTCCAAATCACAGATCAAGTACACCGCTGAGCTGCCAAACTGAGGCCATTTGAATGAGAGATTAAAAGGAGAGAGGTATTTTTATTATTTTTTTTTTTTAAAGCTGCTGAAGCGCAAGGCATAAAACTTCATCATCGCTTTAAAAACTGTCTTAAAATGAATCCAAAACGAACAAGTCTTGGCAGACGTGATGAAACGTTCAGCTGTACGTAAAGTTTTTGCCAGCTGTCTTGGCAAACCACAAGGCAGACTTCAGCCTTCCTTATAGTCATTTCGTGCTGATGAAAACCCTATATCCGACGGCACTGGGAGAAAATTGGAGGTCTTTGAGGATTCAGAGAGAAGCTAGAGCGGTGACAGACTCGGTGATGTCCCTGATGATGCTGTCCTGGCCCCTCCTCCTACTTGTGAAAAGACGAAACAAATGCTTTTCAAACAGCAAAACAGCTTATTAAAAACTGGCAATTTAAACTAGGAACAGCTGTCCTCGCCCTGCTGCTTCTATTTTAGTCCCTGAAGCCGTTGTCAGGGTCCACCCCCTCTCCCGGCACAGCTCCTGCATCCCGTTTGGCAGTGCCCTCCCCATCAATCCTGCCCAGCGCGGGTGCTCAGGGCACGGGGGACCTGGGGTGCTCAGCCCCATCAGAGCTGGCTGTCCCTGTTTTAAGGACTGAATCAACCAGAGAATAATGGCAATAAACCATCCAGGGACAAAACCGGGTATGGAAATTCAAAGCCTCTTCCGAACCAGGTGCTTGAGGACCACCGGTGGCCTCTTCAGATGGGGTCTGGGTCAACAAAACCAGTGGGGAAAGAGGGACGACACTGGGGATGGTGGCCCTGGGTGCCAGCCTGGCAAAGGCACCTCACTGCGGAAATGGGGAATAAATAGTGGTGAATTGGTCACCAGCAATTGCCTAAAACCATGGGGTTTTTCCTAATACAGCCTGGCATGTTGTTTTGTTGCTCAGGCTGTTCCTACAGGAGGGAAAATCCACCTTCATTCCTTGATATGGGATGTTCAGTATCCAGTATGTTTACTCAGCTGAGTTTCAGGTTAAATATTCTGCTTGGTGCATGGTGTCCTGTACACATCTCTGCGGTGCTGAGCAGCGGAGCGGAGAGAAGCAACACAGCCATCTTCACCCTGAAACAAGGCTCTTCGTGACAGCTCCAGGAAAAAAAAACCCTCAACTTTCCCCCAAGAAAAAACAACTTGGGCATCTGCAATCTTGCAAGTTTCTCCCAACTGAAACACAAAGTGGAAATTAAATTTAAATTCTTTTCTTTTCCCTAAATGAAATCTCACAGGCGCAAATTGCCCTTTAGAAGGTCAACCTTTTAGTCCACAAAACACGTAATCAATACATTATTGACCTAAAAAATAGCCATAAACTTCAGGCTCCTCACTTGGCTTCTCTTCCTTCCTAACAGAACATGTTTGGGCTGGGAAAGTGGCAGCTCCCGATGAAGGTGGCATGGAGAGAACTCATGACACCTTCTGTCCGCAGCAGTCCTGGAGGAACGCGAGCATCAGCAGGGCCACACAAGTCAAGACTGGCTCTTGTCTTTCTTTTGTTGTTTTCCTTCCTTGCTTTGGTTTCCTGGAGGACACGTTAGTGGTGTCAGAGGCCACTCAGACATCTCACAGAACCATTACTGTAGGTCCAAAGAAACTGAGTTTAACAAATATTCTCCCAGCTGTTTGTGTCTGGCCAGTTTCGGACTGGAAACCGTTCCTGGTGGAGCAGCTGGTCTGGTCAGGAGGCAGATTTGCAGCATGTCCATCCCTAACATAGACCCAGAAGATGTTTGCCAGTAGCACTTCTTTCACTCATCATAGCGTTGTGTTTCTCTGTTCGATTAGATGTGCTACACAGGATGTACAAACGCACCAGAGCCACATCAGCACACATCAGCAGCAAGACCAAGGGGCCCGTGTCCAGGTCACCATGGCCACCAGGACCAAGGGTGGCCTCAAGAGGACAGAGGTGATGCTCTCCTGAAAAGTGACCCTTTACCAGGGAAGAAGGGGGCAGAGTTTGGCCTGTGGCTCCCCACGGCAGGGAAGAAGGTAGAAGGTTGGAGCATGAGGACGGATGGGTTGATGCTACATTTGAGAGTACCAACTTCCTCTCTGGTGTGTTTTGGAGACAGAGGGAAGATGCCCTTCTTGACTGTTTGGGGAAGAAACAGACATTTTCAAGCAATACAATTCCTTCCTGCTTGTTGTCACTGCCTCTGTGCAGCCAAATGATAGTCCAGTGAGTCCATGGAGGAGCGATGCTAAAGAATAAACCAGAAACCGTGGACCCAAAGAGCTTTTAGTCACTGATGAGGAAAGGACTGAGACTAGGCAGGCAGCTTGGATGTATATAGAATCATAGAACGGTTAGGGTTGGAAGGCACCTCAAAGATCACCTGGTTCCAACCCCCCTTCCATGGGCAGGGACACCCTCCACTACACCAGATTGCTCAACGCCTCATCCAACCTGGCCTTGAAAGAGAGTATGTATGTACGTATATGTGTCTAAATGTGTGTACATGGCCATATAGAGTATGTGCATATGTATATATGTCTAAATGGCACATTGTTATTATTTATTATTTTTTTGTTGTCTATGAAATGACTCCATTTTGTGGTACCACCCTACCTGTTGAAGGGCTGTGAGTGGAGGCACACCACCGGCTGGGTTTGGGTGGGTGCCCTGTAGTACGCTACACTCACAAAGAGGTGATGGGTGAGCAGTGACTGCAAGGAGCATCTCAGCCACGTTCGGAGCAGGACGCTTGGGGGATGCCGAGCTTTTCCCGGGCTGGTTTCAGCCATCCCAGCCAAGCTGGCCGCCGTGCTGGGGCTCCGGGAGGGCGGCAGGAGGGTGCCAGGGAGCGGGAGCCGCGGGCGGCGAGGCAGCGCGCCCCGTGTAATGAGGCAGCCGATGACGGATTTACCTCGTCTATTACCTCGTGTGGCACGTATGTTTATGTTGTGGCTACGAGCATTAAAGGAGGGCAGATTAGTTGTGTTTGTGCAGCTGCCAAGCTCGCTGTTGTGACATTTCCATCTGCCTCCCTGTTGTATAACCCTCTGCTCCCGCTCAAGTCAAGAGCAAGGAAGAAATCCCCGTCTTCCCCGCTCCTCACGCCAGGGCTGGCAGGGCGGCTTATCTCCCAGCCCTCGGCATTGAGTCATCCCAAAGCCTTCCCTCCATCCTAGACCTGAAATCCCATGTCTTGCCCCACAGCCCTGGGCTGCTCTGCAGCGAACGGAAAGCAGAACCGCTGTTCACACTGATGTATTTCAGCATCACGACTGGCTCTGATAAGCTTTGAGGGCTGACAGTCATCTTCAGGTCAAAACAATTTAGGTCCTGGTCCTGGGGAGCTGTTATTTTTGGCTCTCTGGTGTGCACCAGGAGTAGCTATCAGCAAAGGCAGCAGCTGTTCACACCACACCTAGACCCCACCCTACCTCATCCCCCCAAAATAGGTAGAGTAAGATGGAAAGCACCTCTGAAACATCTCAAATCATGGCCTGCAGAGACTTGCTGGCAATGACTGATGGACCCAGAGCTTTTTTCTCAGCTCTTCATGGTCTGGAGCTTGGATCTGAGGCTCATGAATTTGGGAAACTTGGCCTCCTACACCTTCTTTCCTAACAGTGTCCCCGACCTCATCATGGACCATAAGGACCAGAGCTTGCCCAATGAATCCTCTTGATTTGAAAGACTTAAAAGAGGATTTGTCACCCTGCACTTCCAGAAGGCTAGATGGAGAGGGGTTAGGCTTAGGACAGGTGGATAAGGGTTAGGATTTTTAATTATGCCTTTGAAGCACTGCCCTTTCAAGTTTCAAGGGTATCTTTGCTGACTAACTTTTCCCTACCTCGACAGTAACTTTTGGGATGGCAAGTTGGTGGGGTGAGCGTGGGAGATGATGAAAGACGAGGAGGTGAAGAAACTTGTACTGAACATATTGTTGGCTCTTGGCCTGAGACGCTGGGCCCACTCCAGGTCTTGCCAAGATCGTTTTCACTGGGAGGATACGCTGATGATGACAGCCAGGTATTTCTTTGATGCAATTCTGTGTATTAATCGGGAAAGTACGTGAAGTCCCGTTTCCCCGCACGCTGCAGGACCAAGTAGGCTGCAGCAGCCTTGAGCCCAAGCCTGAGCCTGCCTGGAGCCGCTCCTGCACACCCCGTGTGCCTCCTCACTTCGCGTTGCATTTCCCCAGCTCCCTTCCTGGTACCTCCTTGGCACTTTGCTGGCTTTCTCTTCGCTTTCTAATCCCTCCGACATAGGTTAAAATACTCACACACACCCTTTTGTGCAAGCGACTGCAACCCAACCAGAACCCTGGGAGAAAGAGCTGTCTCTCCTCCATCCTTTACGGAATTTCCCAAGGAAACCACTCGTTTTCCAGCCCAGCTTTTCCATGGCGGTTTGTGCCCTGTGTGAGAGTTTTTCCTGTTTTGGCTTTCAACAACCGAGGGTGAGAAACTCTTCTTTCCTGTAGACCCAAGGCAACGTAGCAAATTGGCCGACACGACGGTTGGCTTAAGTGAAACATGCCCTTGGATCAAGATACGGACTGATGGCTGCACAACTGCAGCCTCTTGGAGAAGGGGAGATGCTCTACAAGGTGCCTGTCTGTCTCACCCAGTAGAAAGGGTCACTAGCCCTTACCACCACTACCACTGTCCCTGGGAGACGTGTCCCATGGGGCATCCAGCCCAGAGTGCGTGGGTACCACAACCCTGGGCATGGAGCAAAAGAAGTCAATGAGGGCTTACTTCTGGGGTCAGCCAGCACTTGTGACAGAAAAAACCCATCTTGGGGTGGAGAGGAAAACCCAAGGAGATGTTTGCAAAGACCAGGCTCCCAGAAGCTGCCTGGGATTGGGAGGAGTGGCAGCCCATGTGAGCCATGCCCAGACGTTTCTCTGGATGGATGCTCAGAATGATACAGGGATCAACAACTGCAACATTGTTGTGGATGCCCCATCCCTGGAGGTGTTCCAGGCCAGGTTGGATGACGCTTCGGGCAACCTGGTGTAGTGGAGGGTGTCCCTGCCCATGGCAGGGGGGTTGGAACTGGATGATTTTTGAGGTCCCTTCCAACCCAAACCATTCTATGATTCTATGATTTTATGGGAGAAAAATTAATTTATCTGGGGGGGGCAAAAAGTACCAAATTTGACGGTCTGCATCCACCAAGATAAATTTACACTTGGGATGTCACACAGACAGAGGAAACTGGGACGCCGCTTGGGGCAGATTCCTACCATGTGTTTAGCATGAGATGTTTTTTCTGGGAAAAAAAGGGAAAAAACACCTCCTTTTGCAGCATTCATTAGAGTGGCCTACGCACAAAGAAAGGAATGGTCTTTTTTGGCCATCGTGCTTGGGACAGAGTGTCTCAGGACTTCTGACAAGTAACGAATGAAAGACAAATGTTTTGGGACCGATGCTGACGCCGCTGTGCATTACCCCATCGGGATCAAGGCGTGAGCTGGGGGTCGTGACCAGCAGACTCCCACATAGAGCAGCTCAATGGAGATATATTTTTTATTTTTTTTTTCCTGCACGACGGATGCCTGGAGCTCCTCTACGGGGCAGCGCACCGTCAAACACTCAGCACATCCGAACGCGCTGCGCACAAGAGCAAAACATCTGGACGTGCTGTACCATAAACAAGACGTGGGCAAGTCACGCCCCCTCCAGATAATCCGTTGTTCAAAGTGAAAGCTCGCCACAGAAATTTGGAAAAGGAGGGGGAGAGGGGCAAGACTTTTATTATGCTTGGAAACTATTTAAATATGTCAATATTAAGGGAGCATAATTACCACTCAAGCAATTCCAGCAAACAAGTCGGTAACGGCGCCTACTTTACGGGAAGTGCATTTCCTCTTGGCAATCTTCTGGCTGGGAATTATCGAGTATGCGGCTCTCCCACTCCCCTCCATCCACTTCATCTCCGGCAGCGGGGGGACCAACATCTTCCAGGGGTGTGTGCTGGGATGCACGTAACTGCACATGGGGGACCTTGCTGGTCATCGTACTCTGCTTGGAAGTGATGCTCTAAGCCCTGAGCAAGGTCTGCTGGGAGTCTGAGGACATTCAGCAGCCCCGTGGTGCTGAGGAGCCCCAACCCATGCACTCCTACTGTGTGTAGTCTCCTTGGGGTCAGTGCTGACCATCATTTCTGAGGTCAGTGTCACCAGGAGTAGCCCACTGCTACTCTGCTTCCCAGAGCATCTGCCCAGAGCAGCCACCCTGAGGGAAGAGTCAGAGGAAGGAGAAGACTGCGGTTAAGGGACCAGACTCCCTGCCCAGGTCTCCTGAGTCAGCTCCCAGCATGGCCACCGACATCCCGTGTCGCGCCGGGCAAGTTGCTTCACCCTCGGCGACGCCGGCTCCTGCCTTATAAAGCCCTTCTGTGGTCAGTTGTGTGGCAATGCAGGGTCGTGCTCCGGCTTGGGGAAGTTACTAATGGTCTTTGACTTCTGTTTTGAAAACACTGAACCCGAAAGCAAGCTTCCTTGAACCGTTAGTCATCGAAGGAAACAGTGGCTTCCCAAAGCTGCTGAGAACCCTCCCAGGGCTGCCAGGAGGGAACAACATCCCCCTCCCTATTGGGGATGCTTGGGGTGCATTCAGCTGGGACGTGGTCCAGGAAGAGGCTGAAACTGGACAATTCCCATGAACAAAACCCATCTCATGGGAAAACAACCCCCATAGAGTGGCCACCCTGCAGCCCTCCCCTCCGGGATCACCCACGGGTGCTGCTGACCCCTCAGCTGCCTCATGCCGTTTGTGCAAGAACCCACTAAGGACACTGAAAAATAATCTTCAGCCAAAGTAGTGGCAATTAACCTCATCACTCATTAACTGGGATCTGTATGTAATCCTTATTATTGAGTATGAGCATTTTCCAGCATCCCTGTATGTTGTGGAAGCATGTTCATCCGCACTTTGCAGATGGTGAACCAAGATCTCAGGGATTTATCCCAGATCACCCTGGAGACTCACCCATCTTCACCATGACACTGGATCACTCTCCCCTCTGCTGGGACCCAAAGGCTGGTGACAGCAGTGGTCACAGTCCATCCTTCAGCACAGACAGGTCCCAAAGTCCATGTAGGGTGACGGGATGCTCAGATGATGTGCAGGCATTTGGGTTTGGTCATTGGTCTCTTCACATTCCTGATTTTGCCACCAAAATTGCAAAAGTTTTGAATTGCATTGAGTCAACGTCGCCCAGGATATTCTTACGAGCCCGATGTGAAGTGTGTGAGTGCTTGTTATTGTTCATAATACATGGACCATGATATGGGCCCTTTAAAATTCATTAAAAGCAATTGAATATTTTTAATTTATTCTTTTTTTTTTTTTTTTTTGCAATATCAACCCAAGTGGAGTCCTAATCCCGTCTAACAGCTGCAGAGGGGCTATAACAAAAGATTAGCTCATGTTTAATGTCCAGTTAGTGCCTGAAAGGCATCTTGAAAATGTAAAACGCCACAGAAATGCTGAATAATCTTATTTTTGTTGTCACCGCTCCCCTTAAGCAATGCCCTTAGGCTTGACAAATGCTCACCGCAAGCAAAGTGAACGTTCTCCCTTTATATCTGAACAATCAAATCTCATGCCGTGACCTACAGAAAGCCCACCATGATGGTGCCTGGCTGGCTGGGGACATTATTTTTGCTGGGCAGCCCCATTTTTGAGTCACCCCAGAACTTCTCTTTGTGAAGCTCAAATTTCTGCCTGTTGGACCATCGCTGCCCGCAGTAGCTGCTGCCACGCGAGAATCAGCCTCCAGTGCCTCCATCAGCATTTCGGGGGGGGAACCTGAGCTGAGCTGCTTCATTTTCCTATATTTCACCCTTCGTGAAGGATGTTGGCAAATGTTACGCTAAATCTTTGCGGAAAAGCCACCGCTGGGACAACAAATATTTTTTAATCATATTTTTCCATTATATTTTGCCCATGTAGGGGGGATATAGCCCCATTCCCTGCATCCAGAAGTCACACCACTCCATATTCGTTATTCTTCCGTTGCATCCCTCAGGTCATACCAACTGATCCCATAGCTGTATCCATGTTTTTCTCCCCAAACAGCCCCAGCTCACAGCGTGTGGGGGAGCTGGGGCTGCCGGCGGCCGCGCACTCCACGCAGCATTGACGGGCACGGTGATTCCTCCAGCGGCGGTGGGGCACGCTGTGCATTAATCCGCTCCCGTTAGCTGTAATTTGATGACATTAATGCTTGGAGCCCAGCCTGCGGGAGCATATGGATGGCTTCCCACTTGCGCCGGGCTCCTGCTCTTTCTCACGGCGCGCGGTGACGCAGGACCGGGCGCCGTAATGCGTGCGGTTTGAGGGGGGGGGGGGGGGGGATGTCTCTTACCGTGGGTAATGCACTCAGGAAGTCAGCTGTGGAAAGAAGAAAAAAAAAAAAATCAACAAAGACTTAGAGGAGGCAACGGTGGGAGGGGGAAGGTCCTTTCCATCGCCCGTCGGCGCGGCTGCTGTGCTGCCCCTGGGGTTAGAGTGATGATGGACCCTCCAGCCATCGCAGCGTCGGGTCCCAGTTAATTACGGCGAGTTGCGGAGTTGACATGAGCAATAACTCAGCGCAGGAAAGATATGGAGCTGCTGGAGCGGGTCCAGAGGAGGCCATGAAGATGATCTGAGGGCTGGAGCACCTCTGCTATGGAGACAGGCTGAGAGAGTTGGGGTTGTTTTGTGTGGAGAAGGCTCCGGGGAGACCTTCTAGCAGCCTTCCAGTACTTTCAAGGGGGCTTAGAAAAAAGATGGGAACAGACTTTTTAGTAGGACCTATAGCGATAGGACATGGGGCATTGGCTTTAAACTGAAAGAGGGGAGATTTAGATTAGATCTAAGGAAGAAATTTTTCACTCGGGGTGGTGAGGCACTGGAACAGGTTGCCCAGAGAAGTTGTAGATGCCCCATCCCTGGCAGTGTTCAAGGCCAGGTTGGATGAGGCTTTGTGCAACCTGGTGTAGTGGCAGGTGTCCCTGCCCATGGCAGGGGAGGTGAAACTAGATGATCTTGAAGGTCCCTTCCAAACCAAATCATTCTGTCATTCTGAGAATAACAACGATGCAGATGAACTCAGTGGTGGAAAACATCAAGTGCCTCCATCAGGGTAGAAGGTCTTGGGCACACAGAGGAGCTGCTCAGTGAAATGAGGACAAATATGCGGGTGCCAATGGTGATGCCAAGGCAGGGAGCTTGCTCCCAGGCAGGGTGGCAGGCAGGATGCTGCTGTTTTACAGCATGGACCAAACTCTTCGGATTTGATCCCCTTCACCCGTCGCAGTATCTTAACACTGCCCCGCCACTGCAGACAAGGCAGATGAGGCAGGAGAGCACCACCACCTGCACCAGCGCTCCCTCCAGCAGCGCATGCCGGCCTGTCTCAGGGCTATTGTCACGTTTCCATGAGCAGCTCTCCCATCTCTCAGCACACCGAGGGCATGGGGAGGGCTGCTGCCGGATTCACAGTGGGAATCGCAGCTCCTGCAAGGTGCAAGACCATCTGGCTGCCACCACCCGGGGATGCTGCACGGCTCTGCCCTCTCCAGCGGAGGTCATGATCCTGGATCCAGATGTCTGAGGTCGCTCTGGCCTTGTACCAACTGTAATTAAGTTGTGGGCAATCATTCGAGTCTGGGGATTAATTTTTAGACAGTTAAAATTAGGAGAGACAAATCCCAGCCAAAACGTGCCCATTTTTGGCCCTATAGGATTATATTATATATTATATATATTATTGTATTATACTATATATTATACCTGAAGGGGGCCTACAGGAAAGCTGGAGAGAGACTTTTGACAAGATCATGTAGTGACAGGACAAGGGGCAATGGCTTCAAACTGAAAGAGGGGAGATTTAGATTGGATATAAGGAAGAAATTTTTCACTCAGAGGGTGGTGAGGCACTGGCACAGGTTGCCCAGAGAAGCTGTGGCTGCCCCATCCCTGGAAGTGTTCAAGGCCAGGCTGGATGAGGCTTTGAGCAACCTGGTGTAGTGGAGGGTGTCCCTGCCCATGGCAGGGGGGTTGGAACTGGATGATCTTTGAGGTCCCTTCCAGCCCAAACCCTTCCATGATTCCATGATTCTATATAATATATATTTATTATACACTAATTATACATTATAAATTATATACTATATACTATATTACATCCCACCACACTGTCCTGTGAAGAGAGGCTGGTCCATGATGGTTGGTCCACCTTCATCACTCCCAGTGGCCACAGGGGACACGGACAAAGGAAATTTGGGTTCCTCACTGCTTTGGCTGGATGACAGCATCCATCCTGCAGCCGTGAGCTGCTTTCCTGCCCTTTTCTGATGGGACACGTGTCTTGGTAAGGACAGAATTTCTCAGGGTGGGAATGGTACTCAACTTGATAGTAGCTGGTGGCTGAAATCAAGTAAGTTCTTTTAAATTTAAGGTCTGTTAGGAACAGCGCCGCCAAAACCTGACATAAATGGAAATACAGGAGCTGGGAGCTTGAATCCTTCGAGATCAATGATTAAACTACTGTTGTCTCCAGTAGGTCCAGAGCACAAAGGCAATCCCAGATGTGTTACAGGGAGTAATCGTTCTCCTAAAGCAGCAGGTCACGTGAAAGAGTAATTTCTGGCTGTAATCCCAACAGTGTTACACTGGGAGAGGGGACTGAGACACCAATACTGAGGAAGCTTCATGCGTCATGTCTGTTTCATTTGTTCGCTTAAAAATTGTCAAGGAACTAGAGGGAAAAGTAGTTCTTCTTTTCTCTAACATGTAAATGTTATCCCAGAAAATAATTTCTCTTCTCTGTAATAAATCTCAGAGAGGAACTTCTCTGACGGGCATTTCACTCCAGCTGTCAGCTGGAGATAGATGTATGGGGAGATGTAGAAACAAAATAAGGAGATTTGAAAATAATCTAGATTCCATTTCTCTCTCAGACATAATTTAAAGTGAGCCTAACCATCCACATTTCATTGCCTGCAGACAAAACAAAGTGTAACATATATCCTTTCAGAAGCACTTGAGATGATTAAGACAAAGGCTTTCATAGAGCATATTTCCTTGAATAAACACCAGCTCTCCTGCTCTGCCTCGGCACAGAGTACCCCACCATGGTGATCTCAGCATCTCACAAAATGAATTTCAGATGGAAAAAATAAACTAGGGGTGCAAAAACACACCAAGGAAAGAGGATCTCCTCCTTAGGCAACGCAAGGTCTCCAGGGAGACCCATGGCCAGCACGATTTTCAAGTAAATATTAAATATCCAGCTCTGAACGGCCTCAGACACCCTTGGCCTGCAAAGCTCTGCTGAGGCAGAGCATCTTGCTTGTGTCATGCTTTCATATGGATGCAAGCTTGGATTTTAACCAAAGCGCTCTAATGGAGATTAAATGACTCCACAAGCAGCTGCTGTGATATTAGGTGGAGACTGGATAAAGTTATCAATTTAGATTGAACTGAGGAAGTTCTGCTAATGCACTTGTACAACAAAGGTGCACAGATGGCAACTGAAATGCTTAGGGAACTTCTTAAGAAAAATCCAGCTGAGTCTTATAAACAAATGTCCTTTGTAAAATCAGCATCTAAAGAGTGAACAAGGGAGACTCTGTCTGAACTACTTTAATTAAGTGGGTTTTTTTGCCATCAGGGACCTGTCTGAAGTGTGAGATGTTTGAATTATCAGTACCATTGCAATAGTCACATAGCTGCAGGGAGTAAAAAGGGAAGGCAGGATTTGCATGTGGCCCATCAGTGCTTGTTAAGGAAATGGCAATTCTGTTTTTTCTTTAAAAAATAGGGTAAATAAATCAGCTTTATACAATTCTTTCCTGCTCATTTCTGTGGGGCAGAGGTGTTTCTGAGCACAGCACCTTGCATCCATTCATAGAGGTCTTTGAAGCTGCCCAAACACAAAACATCAAGCTGAAGACCTGACGGAGGTTGCCTCGCTTGACACGCACAGAACCAACGACAGAAGAAGGTGACACAGCTTAGCCGATGGCTTTGAACTTGTGCATATGCCTTCCAATTATTTAAACGGCCTGGTTAGATCAACATGAGCACCCAGGGATCACTGTTAATATGCAGAAGAACAAATGTTCTGGATTTTTCAGACCGTAACTTATGCAAACCAGTGGGTCAGGGAACGGGGCTGTTGCCCTCCTGTTGCCTTCAAACCCAAAGCCTCCCCAGGGAAGGGACTTTGGCCCCATTCACCTGTCCAGGTACTCCTATATACAAACAAGGATAATTGCTGGTGTCTAGTGGTCCTGTGTTTGAAAGGTCTGCGCTGTTCTTCGATGTCGGAGGAGCTGTTCCTCTGCAAGGGGTCATTAGCAGATGACAGGGTGTTTATAGTTTCTGCGGAACTGAGCAGGCTGTGTCGTCAGCATCCTTCCATCACTGCTCCCCTCGAAGGTCAGATCTGCTCTCCTCCAGTCAGAACACCAAGTCCTCAGCAGTACCAGGAGGATCCTACCTGATGTGGGTCATGTCACCTTGGCCAAGTCCCTCCTTTGACTGTACAAAGATCTAAGGGCAACCAGGCTCTTCATGGAGTGCTGTGGGTCTTGCTGCTCACGGCAGGGTTTGAAGCCAAAGGGGTACCCGAGGCATTGACGAGCGAGTGCTAATTCAATGTAACTCAGCTTCTGGTCTGTGGCTCACCAGGACATGCAGAGACGGTCTACAACATGATTGCCACTCCCAATTTCTATTATCAGGTGGAATTAACAATATGTCTCATTGAAAGTTCATGACAGGGGACAGTGCCCCAAGGAAGAGGAGGGACAGATGCATCCCAGTGCGATGTGCAGGAGCCCATGCTCAGCCTGCCTTCATCAGCCATCCCACACCAAACCCCGTGCCCACCAGCAGCAGGGTGGAAGCACTGGCCTGAAGGTCAGAGAGATGGTAAAACACTGCTGCCGTTCACTCAATGGCTGTATCAAGCCTCATTCAGCTCCTTCTTGCAAGCTTGACCCCAACCCTGGCACTTTTGGTCAGCAGCAAGGCAGTTCCTCAACACCCGGCGTTAGTGCTGTGTCCCTCACCCTGATTGACCTACCCACAGACCATTTAAACCAGGGATGTTTGGACGAGGACACTCTTTGTGGAACAGAGATGGTGGAGCTTGGGTGCTGACAGCACTTCAGCTCTTGCGAAAGCCCCACCACCACCAGCAAGGGGGAGCTCCACCAGCAAGAAATGTCCTTCTACAGCCTTGGCCAAGCAGAGGACAACAGTGACTGTGCATTGCTACCAACAAAATCAAGGAGGAGCAGATGGGAAAAGAAAATGCTAGCTATCACAGGCAAGTGCTTTCAGTGATGCAACAGGACAATAAATGAAAACAATGAACTGAAAGCACTTTCAGATCACTAATTTTCCTGACCCTGTTTAGCTAATTTTACCCTTGGTCTGCATGGAAAGGTGAGTTCATCCTACATGCCTAAAATACAGCACCTTGATACAGACATGTGCCAGATTTACAAATATATTGGATATGTTCTGCACTTCTCTAAGTTCAGTTAGGTCTAAGCTCTGGTATAACCTGGGCTTTCTGGGGCATGAGACCTTCATATGGTGAAGACCGATGGAGGGAGGGGAAGTTGAAAGGTGGGTTCTGCAGAGAGCCAAGAGGGAGAGTTTGCTGTTGCAGTTATGGGTTACCAGAGTTAAATTATTCTTTGTGTACTGATATTACTTACCTTTGCAAATCCAGCTGGTTGAGGGAAAAACAAGAACACGTTGACAGGCTCTTTTGAAAATTGTTTTTGCTATACATTAGAATGATGCAGCCAATGGCAGAAGTGTGTATTGGCATTTCTGAAGGCCAAGTGACGTACATGGTAATGGACTGGGCTCATGGGTTAAGGGTTCTCTCCTCATCGCTTAACCACAACCAGCCACATGCGGGCAACAGGGACATCTTTGTCTTCTTTGGAAGCACAACAAAATCACTAAGACGCTGGAAGAGGGTGCTAGATCGAGGAGTTATGCCATAATAATAAAAATTATTATATAGAATCACAGAATGGTTTGGGTTGGAAGGGATCTTAAAGATCATCCAGTTCCAACCCCCCTGCCATGGGCAGGGACATCCTCCACTACACCAGGTTGCCCAGAGCCTCATCCAGTCTGGCCTTGAACACTTCCAGGGATGCTGTGCCAGTCAACTTCCCCTTAAAAACAATCCCTACAATGTGCTTTATTCCTCGGCATTCAATTTAAAAAGTATTTCCCCTTTCTTTTTTGCACCTGGACAGCAAACGCTGTGATGTTAGGGAAAGTTAGGGTATTTTCCACTGTGCAAAGCAATAGTTTTTACTTCATAAACAGCCATAGGTATCAGCTTGGAGGCCTTTACATCAGGCACTGCCCTATTATCTTGAAACCTTCTCGATAAAAGGACTCCAACAGCCCCCCGATTTCCAGGCAGCCATGGAAGTAATGCACTGGGCATTCCTGTAAACTGCCGCTATTTAGATTAGATGCACTTCATAGGGTAGGTGGAGACTTCTTTTCCAAAAAAAAAAAAATTAATTAGATATTGATGTTTAGCTTTTTCATACTTACAAACCCATATTAATGTATCAAATGCAACATAATGGCTGTGTGCTGCAAACCTTGGCCTGGGCAAGGGCTTCCTGAAGTCCACAGAGCTGCTCACTCGAGTAAAGACCACTTGCATCAACGCGGGCTTGGGCTCTGCAAGCATCAGTGATTAACCTGAAACACAAACGGTTCAGATCAAAACTTTTCAGAAACCCATTAAAGAAAAGGCTGGTGCCAAATCAATAAAAACGCTGTTTGCAAGACCAATTAGATGGTGCATAAAAGAGAAAAGAGCAAATCGTGTATTCACCTTTCCTGGGCTCATTTCTGGCACAGCCTAAATGTATTCCATAACTATCTGTCTGGGTACCTTGTTCACATACACATAAACATATATCTCTTCAGCCTGGAGAAGAGAAGGCTCCAGGGACACCTTCTAGCGGCCTTCCAGTACTTAAAGGGGGCCTACAGGAAAGCTGGAGAGGGGCTTTTTACCGGAGGCTATAGTGACAGGACACGGGGCAATGGCTTTAAACTGAAAGAGGGGAGATTTAGATTGGATATAAGGAAGAAATCCTTCACTCTGAGGGTGGTGAGGCACTGGAACAGGTTTCCTAGAGAAGTTGTAGATGCTCCATCCCTGGAAGTGTTCAAGACCAGGTTGGATGAGGCTTTGAGCAACATGGTGTAGTGGCAGGTGTCCCTGTCTATGGCAGGGGGGTTGGAACTAGATGATCTTGAAGGTCCCTTCAAACCCAAACCATTCTATGATATTTCTATATCATCATATACTGGTGAGGGTGGTGCACTTCTTTAAAGTGCTCTTTATATTGGGAACAGGAGTGCAACTTTCTTGTTGCATCTTGATGCATCTTGGTTGTAGCACTCCTCTATGTTGCACATCAAATATTTCCAGAGCAAGTCAGAGTGATGCTGGCCTTACTCGTGTGCATCACAACTTGCGCAGAGCTACACCCAACACCGCCGATGCCTCGTTGTGTTCAGGTCCTTGTTGGCAAAATCATGAGCAGTGAGAGTTCACGGCTACTTGAACTCTGAGGACATTAAAAAATGCCTCAACCTGCAAAAGTTTTTGTAAACCTGTCCTCCAACAGCAAGAGATGGAGATCTCCAGCATCATACAGGGCTGGCATCCTATCTGTCTCCAAGGGTCCGAGGCCCAAGGTAGACTGCGGGGAGATCGGGTTGATATCTGACGGTACCTAAAATGTTACCCTGAGGAACTAGATTCTGTTTTTAACAGAGGGTTCCTTCTCCAGTTACATATCGTCACCTATAAACTCTTTCTGCTTCTCGGCATGCTGAGGTCCCTACTCTTGCTCTTAAGTCACAACTCTTACACTTGGAAAAGGCTGTACAGGTTTTAGGAATGAGCACTGGTCGACCTGATCTTAACTTGTCAGCCATTCTTAGAGAAGAAGCAGCTGTATATAATATTTGGGTGTCTAATTATGAGGTCCTTTTTGGTACTCCATCTGCTGTTCTCGTGTACTGATGCTTATATTGTCATGTATGTTTAAAAAATGCCTTTACAATTTATCATCTGGTAAAGCAGACAGATGTACTGGACGAGTCACTCTGAACAGCAGAGATGTTGTTACCCTGAGGGCAGCAGCCCCCATTTTCTCCTTATTTGTGGTCCAGCAGAGCAGTGACCCTGCTCACGTTGGGTTTTCCCGAGATGCTGAGAAGCCATCAGCTTTTATCTCAGGAAGGGGGCTCTGAGCACATCAGTGTATCTTGTGCAGAGGTCCATATGTCACCAATAATGGTGCCTGTTGCTTTGTTGGGATTTTCTCATTGAAGTGCAACGGGTGTGACGTCCAGCCGCGCTTCATGGAGAGCCTGCCCTCATCAAAAGATGTTCAAGAGCCTTGCACACCTAGGACAGGTCTCAAGGAAGATGATTGAACCCTGGAGATGCAGCAATGGAAATAATAATCCAGTTCTGCATTTGGCAAATGGACAAGGGCTGATGTCCGGAAACAGGGTGGAGACACGATGGGCTGATGCAGCCAAGCAGAGAGCCAGGACTGCCACTTCTCTGAGAGAATGGGGATTGTTTGCTCTGGTTGCTTTCCAAAGTCGTCCTGATGCCTCGGAGGTGAAAGGATTTCAAGGAATCATTCAAGATGCTCATTCTGTCACATCCAAACCTTTTTTTAATACATGCCTCAGCAAAATGACTCGCTCTTTCACACGGGAAGGCTGCACGGTGCGTCAGCAGTGGAAAGTGCCAGAGGCAGAGCAACGTCGCATGGATGGCGCTGAGTCCGTCGGGCGTCTGGAGCGGTCAAAGGCCAACGAGATTTTCCAGTATCCTCTAACTGGTGCTAGAAGGGAAAATATGAAAAGTCTTTGGGGTGCAATACGAGCTGATTAAAAGAAAAATAAAACAAAGCACTCATTAACTGTGCTATTAAAGGTCCATCCACTTCGCTGGAGGAAAGAGCAACATCTTCTAGGATGGATGCTTGCTAATAAATCAGGAGGGCTTTGTTCATCTGCCAGCTCCCCCACAGGCTGGGTGGGTGGTCTTGCTGTGTGTCAAATCTCTTTAACCTCAATTTCTCTATCTTCAAGATGGGGAGGAAAACTATGTATTCCCCTCTCCCCTTCAATGAACACTGAACTCAAAAAAACCCTTGCAGTTCAACGTTTAAAACTTTTAAATATTTTCAAACAGTTCAACTTTTAAAAAGTTAGAAAGTGCTAAAGAAATCTGAAGTGTTGGTGCTATTTTTTGCATAGCAAAAGCCAAGTTCCTGGGTGAGGAGTCTTTTTCTCCTTTGTTATCAAAAAAAAAATTAAGATAGAAGGGATCCAAGAGAGGAGATACGTCAGCTGCTCCCTAAGGAAGGAGAAGGACAAAAACTGCCAAATCCTGAACCGGACCGCTTCCAGACTAGAGCAACTGGGCTGAACTCTTCCATCAGCAGATTGATAATGTGCTTTGCTGCCTAGAAAGGTGGCTAGCAGGAACTGCCTCAAAACATTTATACCACCTTGGATCTGGTGGACTTCCCCACAGGAGTGCCATGACCTGATTCCCATGATGAAGAGGTCAATGCATGGAAATCAAAAGGACATCATGGCTCCAGCTCGGCCGCCGAGGTGAGCTACAAGGCACCACAGCTGGGGAGGTGGATGGAGGAAGGAGAGACATGGGCTGCAGCAAGACCTCTTGAGAGACAGCAGAGGGAGGAAGAGGTGGTGGAAGCGGTGTAGGAAGAGAAGAGCTGACCATGAAGACATGTGGGGCTAAACCCAAGCCCAATGGGTCACACTTGACTCCTTGCAGCAACAAGGGATGGCCAGACATCAGGATGCTCATTAAACCAGATCAGGTTTCCCTGCACTCATTAAGCCAGGGCTCACTCAGCCTCTTTATGAGTTTATAGTTTTTCCTGATCCAGTCTGTTTTTCAGTTAATTGCTTTTTATGTTGGATTATCTAGAACAAGCTTTTTATGTAACAGCCCTTGCTGAGATAGAAAGCGTGATAGATGGAGCCTGAGTCCTGTAATTTGGCATTCAGGCATCCCTGTCAAGAGTGTGGTCAAGAACGTTGCAAAAAATGGTAAATCTGAACATCTACAGTGTCTGTCAAGTCAAAGAGCTGCAACTCAAACATGAAGGCAGCCATCTAGAGGGAATCATAGAATCACAGAATGGTTTGGGTTGGAAGGGACCTCAAAGATCATCCAGTTCCAACCCCCCTGCCATGGGCAGGGACACCCTCCACTACACCAGGTTGCCCAAAGCCTCATCCAACCTGGCCTTGAACACTGCCAGGGATGGGGCATCTACAACTTCTCTGGGCAACCTGTTCCAGTGCCTCACCACCCTCAAAGCGAAGATTTTCCTCCTTGTATGTAATCAAAATCTCCCCTCTTTCAGTTTAAAGCCATTGCCCCGTGTCCTGTCACTTCACACACTTGTCAAAAGTCCCTCTCCAGCTTTCCTGTAGCCCCTTTAAGTACTGGAAGGCTGCTGGAAGGTCTCCCGGAGTCTTCTCTTCTCCAGGGTGAATAGCTCCAACTCTCTCAGTCTGTCTCCATAGCAGAGGTGCTCCAGCCCTCGGATCATCTTTGTGGCCTCCTCTGGACCCGCTCCAGCAGCTCCATGTCCTTCTTGTTTTGGGGACTCCAGAGCTGAATGCAGTATTCCAGGTGGGGGTTTGTTTTTCAAGGTAGCCAGTCTAGATGTAATTTTACCACCTTGCACCTTTATATTCTCATGGTCTCTTCTTATAGTCTTTTGGGGAAAATTCTGGAATTGCATTTCTTTGCAATCATCTACCATCAGTTCCACAATTTGCTAACGCAAACTGCAAGGTGTTAGCAAGCAGTAGGAAGAGTAAAAATACTTTTTTGCTGCTGTTGTGAAAGCGTAGGTATAACGTATCTATTTACTGCATTAGAGAGAATTGCTTTCTTCCTGCAGATGAGTGTTGGCAAAATTGGTCACTTAATTCTGAAAGACTAAGAGAAAGGTAACAGCAACTACTTCAGTGTCACGGCAACACATGCCAGCACTCTGAGCATCTCAACATCTCCTTGCTGCAGTCCTCCCTTGGAAAAAATCGTATTTTTGAAGGCAGTTTAGCACTGAGGTTTCCTAGGGGCAGCGTTCCTGGGGAATCGTTACCCACACATCCAGGTCTGCTGGATTTGAGGAAGCATCTCCAGCCCCATTTCGAGCATCCTTCAGACAACTGCCTCTGCTCTGCCCATCCCAGATGGACTATCAGCAGGCCTTTGACAGCACCTCCCTGCCTGCTATTCAAATCCTCCCCCCAGCCTGCACCGAGCTTTTCAATAGAAAGAGGTCTGCAAGAGCACAGGACCAACATTTTGTGCAGCCATCTCCCACCATCAAGTGCTTTAAGAGTCTTTGCTGGGTGGTGTAATGATGGCCATCATGGGTGTGGGGGCTCAGGCTTTTGGCTTCTCCACGTGAGAATAAATGTGATTTATCTCGCTATCCGAGCTAATGATATGGGAATAAAATCCTTACAGGCTGTAAATTACACCGAGTCTCTAGGATCTACAACTCACCCTCCCAAAATCAGCTCTCTTGCCTTCAGCCAGGGCTCAGTCGACCATATGGGTGGAGACTGGGTGGGTTCCCGATGATATCATGGAAGGATGTGGGTTTGCCTGCGAATTCCTGTGTCTTCTCCTGAGCTAATTTCACTCTTTGTTTACTCTTATCAGGACCTCTGCAGCCAAGAATTAATTAGCAGCGCTGCCTTAGTACATCGGGGTCCTACCAGTTCAAGGCATTGTACGCACACAAAGCCAAGACGATCTGCGCAGCTTGAAACAATTTTTTAAAGGAAACCATTACTAAGCACTATTACTAGTAAAAAAAAATCAGCTAATTATACCAGCAAAGATAAACACTTAAGTGGGGAACGTCTCTCCAGCTTTACTGTACAAAGCAAGCAGTGCTAGTGGTTAGGAAGAAGATGTTTCAATAAGGACTTTGGTCTGTTTTTCACTTGCTGAGGGATGAGCTTTTCTACTGCCCTCCATCAGGCCTGGAACCTGGATGAGATGGGCCAGATAACTTGAGTTCCTGCATTGCTTGGGGCTGTGCATTTTTGCTTTTGCGTTTGGCTTGTTGGGTTGGTTGGTTGTTTTTTTTTTTTTAAAAAAGGCTAAAAAGCATCCTAAACAGAGCGATACTGTATCGCACAGCATTAATGCAGTCACTTGAAGGGAGGCACGCAGACATTATTTGCTTCCTCTATTTGCTAAAACAAATAAATCGTGTGTAGATTAAGGGCTGTGCAATGAAGGCGGCGTTGTACGCAATATTCCCTGGCAGGCACTTACATTTCCTAGATAAGAGACCCGGCAGCGAAGGCTGATGAACTACAGACTTCCACATGAAACTACTACTAACTACTATTACTACTAAAAACATCACCCAGCTATATTAGCTAAAATAAACATTTATATGCACAGATAATCCCCAAGCTTCAATGTATAAACCAGCTGCTGGTGGGTAACTTAGGAAAAGCTGTGCCACTAAGTACGTTGCTGCAATTTCCATGTTATAGGCTCTCTTCTGGTATCACTTCCAAAATATTGACGGGAGTTGGGACACATCGGCAAGTCGAAGCAAATCCGGACTGCGTGGCCCAAAATGAAAAAAAAAAAAAAAAAGGATGTAATTTCTTTTTTTATTGGCTTTAATTAGAAGAAAATCATTAGCAAATATTTTCACCTGGTAATTTTCATGCCAATGAGAGCATTGGACTAAAATAATGAGAGTCTCATTTCCTCTTAGGGAACTAAACGAAAAATGAGGCTTGGAAAGAAGCTCATGAAGTCAGTTATCTGTTGCACAGCTCCAGGAGAGGATTACCTGCCACAAATAGGGCTTCAGGAGCCCATTTCCTTCACAAAAAGTGTGCCAGCCCTGGGATAAAAGCCCTCATTCCAGAGTTCTCCCACCTCTATGTATCTTCACTTGAGAGAAAGTCCATATTCCACGCCTGGCGAGTAGACATCCTTAGCCACAAAAGGGTTTCTGACCTATGGGAGGCGTTTATTTATTCTTCTGTTGTGTGGGAAGACAGGCCATTAAGTAGTCGTTTGCCAGACAAAATCAACTCCAGAATCAAAACCTTCTACAATGGGAGACCAAAACCCAGATGAGACGCTTGTTCAAGTGTTCTTGTGGAATGTGTCTGCTCAGTGAAGACTATGGCTACAGTTTCATTTGAATATTTTGCAGTGTGCATGTGAAATAATAATGTTCCTAAAGTTACCCTTTGTAACACTGCTCTTGTTATTTTGTTTTCTTCTTTTTTTTTTTTTTTTTTTTTCCCCCAGGATGGACCC
Organism: Tauraco erythrolophus; assembly: GCF_009769465.1. NCBI lineage: Eukaryota > Metazoa > Chordata > Aves > Musophagiformes > Musophagidae > Tauraco > Tauraco erythrolophus. The sequence continues at coordinate 3,260,213 of NC_141496.1, forward strand.
AATTTAGCCATTAACGTAATTCTAGGTTCAAGCCAGATCATCCAAAACCAAAACATCTTGGAAACATCATGAACTGCCCCAATAAACACTTCGTTGGTGATGCCCAAAGACACAACCACCTCAGGCAAAGTGGAGCCAGGTAAGTTGCTATATTCATTCTTTTGGACATATCCTATCAATGGCAACCTGTTATTTTAGGCAAATCAGACCAAATGCAAGCATCAGTTCTCTTAAACTACTCTTGACCCTGTACTTCTGCCTGTTTTTGCATGCCTGGGATGGGAGCACCGCATGTGAGGCAGCACCACGGTCTTGAAATAAAACAGAGCAGCTCCTGAAGTACCAGAAAAATAGCTGCCAGTGCTTACACAAGCAAGAGCTCGTCAGGTAAATCTGAACACAAAAATAGTGAGATATATGCCAAAATCATGTACTGGGGGCTCAGTACATACAAATACCAGAATAAAGCTAAGCGAGCCTAGCCATCTGGATATGCGTATCATACAACAATCTATGCAATTTGGGTTTTGCTCTTAAATCCTCCTGTCCTAAAAAAAAAAAAAAAAAAAAAAAAAAAAAAAAAAAAAAAAAAAGTTAACTTAAAACAGTTTTTTTCTGCCCCAAACATCTAAAGTGGAAAATCCTCAAGCAAGGTGTTCCTTTTCTATTCCAAATCTTAAACAAAAAACCAAACCCAAACCAAACCAAACCAACAAACAAAAAGCCCTGACAATTAAATTCTGCCACAGGAATCAATGCAGACAGGCCCCCTTTCAATGCTAGGTACTTGTTTTCCTGTATTAAGTGTTTCTGGCAGACACATGAAAGAAAATATCTCAATTTTCACCTTTGACAATGTGACTTGCAAGAAGCATTTTTTCAGTGCCAAGACAGATCAGTCACATCATTGCTGGCAGTTAAGTAGCACACCCACAAGCTGTTAAATTCTTTACCTGCAGACGAGTGGCCCTTGAATGGGTAAAAACACTATTTCCTGCCTTTTGAAGATATGAAAGGGACCCAAAAGGATTATGAAATCACTGTAACTGATAACCTCTGGACAGCAGCATTATCAAAAGGCAAGGATAAATGACCGAATTCTTCCAACAGCCAACAGTTTAAAGTCAATGAGTTCAAACTGGAGATGAATTGCCTTCAGCAAAACCCAGGGTCTACAAGGTGCTGTGTTAGTGAGTACGGTGAAAGAATAGCAGATATTACAACTGACAGTAGTTGTGTGTATGCATATATATAAAAATATATATATGTGTGTGTGTATGTATATAAAAATCTGGAAGTAGCATCAACACTTCAGAGGAATGAAAGCACAGAACTGGGTAAAATTAACAAAAGTGCCAGCATCATACAGAAGTCTATTTCTCAATTAAATTAAAAAAAAAAAAAAAAAAAAAAAAAGTAGTCCTACAGTCTAGACTGGGAGTCTGGAGCCAAGAAACCTCTGCAGTCACTTTGTCCAAGCTCACCCTCAGCATGCCAGTGTAAGACAGCTCAGGAAGGGTTCACGTGTTGTGCCTGTCCTACAAATGCACACAACCAGGTGGTTACCTGAAAAGATTTTTGATGAGTTACTGTTGGTTTATTAAAGCCTACAAGTCCAAGTCCTGCGCATGCAGCGAGCATTGGGACTGGAATTGGGCTGTAGACATGTCTCTCCCCTTCCTGCTAGGATCTACCACCTTCATTGCGCACTTCATTTATGGCTGACCCATCTGCCAGTAAGGTTGACATCAGGAAGAAGAGGTCCACAACACCACGCACTCCTCATGGTGTAACAGACCAAACCCAACTTTCCAGACAGGGGTAGCTCTACCTTTAAAGGCGTTGTCCCCCCAGCAAAAGTTGTAGATACTTTCAAGCTCTCCCTGATATCAGTAGTAATTGAGGATGCTCTCCTCCTACGGGGACAAGCTTTGCTTCCAGGCATATTAAAAGTACTCTAGGTTATTTTGGCATCTCATTTGAAATAATCACATCGGGCTCTTACTTTGATAGTGCGTGCTAGATTTGTCTGGTGTTCCACAGGGCATTAGGCTACAGCATGAGAACTAAGTAGGGCCATCCTCTGCTTCTGTGTTATCTTCCCCTCATCCATGCTATTTCTAAAATTTGCAATAAAACCATAATTGGTGTTATTTATTATCTGTCAGTGTTAGCACTCTCACAATCGTAAAGGATTTCTTTGTTCTTAAGAGGTAGTGGTTTCTGCTCCATAAATGGCTTAGCATCCACGTGGCTGGGCAAGTCAAGAGAGGGCCATGAACCAACACCATGGAAATTAAAAGAAAGAAAGTGGCCTATTGGTAAGACTTGAGGTTTTATTGGCAGAGCTCACGTGCATGAGCAAAAGCATCCTCCCAGTAGTGTAAACTTTGATTATCAACACTGGTAGGTCCTCCTGCTCTTCTAGCTCAGGCCATTTAGGAGATCAGTTTAAGCTACACAAGAGGAAGAGTTTTAAAGTCCCTATGAGATTATAGACTCATAGAATGGTTTGGGTTGGAAAGGACCTTCAAGATCATCTAGTTCCAACCCCCCTGCCACAGGCAAGGACACCTGCCACTACACCAGGTTGCTGCAAGCACCATCCAACCTGGCCTTGAACACCTCCAGGGATGGGGCAGCCACAACTTCTCTGGGAAACCTGTTCCAGTGCCTCACCACCTTCAGAGTGAAGAATGCAGTGAAATACATCTCACGGTGAGATGTGTTTTGGGAGCAAGGGGTATCTGGCTGCAACGGTACAGTTCTGCTGCTAACTCCTCTGAGCATAGGCAAGACCAGTTCCTGCCCTACTCATTCTCACCTGGAGGGCTAAATCTGCTAAAAAAATATTAATTCAGAACTATACACCTACAGTCACACCTGACTAGTGTTGGCACCAATGACCAAGCTAGAAAACGGACAGATGAGGCAGGGAAAGAAATGAGAAGAAGAGGCACCCTGCAAATACTCCATGAGCAGAGCTACTGAGAGCAATGAAAGACATGATGACAACCAACACATTTTGGTATGTCCCTTGACTTCAGTCCAGATGCTCTTCTCTCTGTGCCATCCCCATGACTCCATGAACAAGCTCTGGATGCGTAAAGCTGAGCAAAGGATGGCCCACACTTGGGTTCACAGGGGATGAACCACACACCAGCAGGTCAGAGCAAGCCATCCATTTGAGATTAATATTCTGGAAGCTAATATTTTGCCCATCAGACCCGACAGGGGACTCGGAGACAGATGTCTCACCTCCAGTGACAAATGAAATCACATTCTGAAGCTAACAGCTTCCCTTGCATTCCTCTCATTACTCTATACCATGGACCGCTGTCGCTTCATGGCCATCTTCTCTTGAGCTAACCCTCCCACAATGGTTGGATTTAATATCGTACCACAAAGTGACAGGAGGAGATAGTGATACGTGTCCCCTCTACATGCCATTTCCCACAAGGCCTAGAAAAGATCATCATACTTTATTTTATGACCAGTGGGTCATTCATCTATATCTGCTTTGAAGCCACAGTGGACTTTTTGCCAATCACTAATAGAAACTACATAAACACAGCCAAACAGTGTCATCTATCTGCGTGGTGAGTAATTATGAGGGATTCCTCTTTAAATAGATGCTTAAGTAAATATAGAAATATCATTTTACAAACGCTGGCTCAAGAAGAGATGTTGGGGAATTACAGAGAAGGGACACCTCACTTAGGTATGTATGTGTAGAAGTGCAAATGTGACCCTACACTGTTACCAAGAACATAGCAAAGGAATTTATTTCAGCTTTTACAGTCACGTGTGTGCTTCCTTCAGTGCACCATACTCAAGATGGAAAAGTACTTTCCTATTTCCAAAGCTTCATTCATAAAAACGACCTTCTCATTGAACATTTCCATTCTAGCATGCAGCACTATTTATCTCCCAAGGAGGCCATGGGGGGGACTACTTCACATAACACACCACATATTCCTGCAACACAGCAGAGGGTGACAACGCAGCTGTATGATCCTTCCATACCCCATCAAGTTGTGTTTATAAATGACTTTAATGGAACTGGATGATCTTTGAGGTCCCTTCCAATCCAAACCATTCTATGATTCTATGACTTTGCAGCGCTGAGCACAAAGCACTGAGTGTTCTGGCTACAGTGAGTTATTTTGCCCTGTCCGCTTCAATCCCCGCTCCCAGTCACCAGGACACAGTATTCGGCATCATCTTTGCTCCAGCAGCGTCAGGCTGGGCTGTTTTTCTGTGCCATGCAGAGCAGTTTGCCACCTGGAATGCAGTAATTTAAATATTAAGGATGGGTCGGTTTGGAAAGTCCTGCCCTCATTGTGCAAAACAACTAACCGGTGGAAGAAGGAAGAAGAAATCAGGAAGGGGAAACAATGGGGAAGCAAAGAGGGTTTCAAACACCTCCGTAGTCATCTGCAGATGGGATAAGTGGCTGGTGACTCCCACTGACGCCTGCCGGCATGAAACTACGATGGCTCAGCCACCCAGCTGAGCTGCAGAGTTTGAATGAAGGATTTACCTCCCAGATGAATAATGGAGATGATGGTATAGAGTTAACAGTCAGACATGGAACTACAGACCAGTCAGCCTTACCTCTGTGCCAGGTAAAATCATGGAACAGATTCTCCTGGTAGCTGTACTAAGGCACATAAAAAATAACCAAGTGGTTGGTGACAGCCAGCATGGCTTCACTAGGGGCAAGTCGTGCCTGACTAATTTAGTGGCCTTCTATGACAAAGCTACAGCGCTGGTTGACGTGGGTAAAGCAACAGATGTTGTTTTCCTGGACTTGTGCAAGGCGTTTGACACTGTCCCACATGACATCCTTGTCTCTAAAATGGAGAGACATGGATTTGACAGATGGACCACTCGGTGGATAAAGAACTGGCTGGATGGTCGCACTCAAAGAGTTGTGGTCAATGGTGCGATGTCTACATGGAGACCAGT